>NC_134574.1:82561968-83161968 GCF_050947875.1 Dermacentor variabilis
TGGCAGCGATTGCAATTTTCAAAGCTCTTACGGAAAGTGACCAGTCATAAAATCACATGCAGTTATGGCGAGGACTGGCTTTTTCGATTGACATCGAGAGACACAGCGCGCTTGCCTAGTCCTTTGTCAATCGTGTCGGCTAAGCGCCGCGACGACATCCTGGCGATAGCATGTCATATGAGCAGAATGTGCACCTAAGTTAGAATTCACTTACCGTGGATGATTTGTTGTTATATCCAACGAATGACGAACGATGGTCGAATTTTCGGGGCGACGCAAGATGGCCGAAACATGATCTCCCTTGGATGACATTCGTTGCGGCTCGCTGGACGGATCACCTTTCTTCGGTGCTGTGCTGTTTCGCGCATGCACGGTGGAGCAACTCCGAGGATAAAAGTAGAGTGCTCGCTCCACGTTCTTTTGAACTGTGGCAGCCTGTTCCTTTAGAAGCAAAATGGTGTGTTCTTAGCTCAGTGTGCGTGAGTGACACATCAACATGTTGGGAGCCAGCGTCCTGTAGTTAAAGGAGAAGCTTAGGGTGCGTTTTGTCGTCCATTGCCGCAAGATAGAATGGGCATTCTACTCTTTCTCAGAAGGGCAGAGTGAAAAACACGTTTCACTATCTACTTGCTGACGGAGTGAACAATGCATTTAATTCGACTCGACATATTGTCATGGTAAAGCAACACTTTGAAGAGTAAAGCAACCCCTTTCTTCCTGCGATGCCATCCCTAGTTCTTGGACTGTTCCAGACCTCAGCAGACTTCTGCAGTTCTGAAGGGACAATACCTATTTCACGTTCCAAAAGAGCATATGTAAGGAGGCCCATGGAAGCGCAATGGGTGCTTCGATTCCAGTCACCGCATCGAACTTGACAAGGGAGTCACCAGACTCTCGCGACCTCTCCAGCTTAACATCACATCCAACGGTATTCCTTTGTTACATTGACGATTGCTTCTTCATGATTAATAAAATGGCTTTGAGCGCATTTATTTTGCATCTCAATAGCATAGAAGCAACCATACAGTTTACGACACAGGAAGAATTCGATGGCCATCTATCTCTTCTAGACAACTTATGAAACGGGACTGCAATAGGATGTCGTTCAGACTATTTAGAAAGGACGCGCACACCGGCGTGTACATCAACTTCAGTTCCGTACACCAGACCTGTCCCAAGAAATCGCTGGCCGCCTCAGTTGTACGCCATGCAGAAAAACTCTGCTCAATCCCAGAGGGCAGTGCGGCTAATCTAGCACCGCACACCGTGATGTATTGTCTGCAGGCTAACCCAGTTGTTCTTCAAAACTTCCAAAATCGCTTAGCTAACCCAGTGTCACAACAGCCCCAGCGACAGGAGGAAAAGAAAAGGATTGCGATACCTTACGTCGCCGGCATAAATAAAAGCTTGTCCCTAATCTTCCGGTCGTGTGAAGTTGACGTCAAACATGTCCCTACGCGCAAGCTCAAACATGCAGTGGTGACGGTGAAAGATAACCTCGCAGAAGAGAAGTTCCCGGGTGCCATGTACAGGATTCCTTGCGCTGGTTACGAACCCATGTGCAGGCGCGGACACTGTTAGAGGTAACACGTTGCGGGTGGCCGCGCTTCGCGGAGCGACAGGACGGGCGCCGTGCGAAGTATTCCGGCGCAAGTTCAATCAGTGCCAGAGGTGGAGTTAGCTGCGCGACGTCTTGTACGGTTCCTACCACTTCGCCGCACGCACTTTCGTACAGAAGGCTGTAGCCAAGGTGCTCGAAAGAAAGTATTTGAACTGAGTTATATTGAGTGCGCTGTTCGTGCCGCACCCAGTATCCGGCTTCGAGTTTTGGACGTTCGTTTTCGAGTTTTGGAAGGTGCATACGAATATTACCAGCCTTCACTTCATTCCCTTCATTGTGAACAAGGCTCCCGTAGTGGGGTCGAAATAGTTTTTTTTTCTTTTTTCAACCTTTGGTCTGCGCTTGATTTTCCCGCCGCAAATTTTCCCGAACAGACGGGTTTCTGTCGAACCCTGGATTTCATTACAGAAGCTTAGGTACATGGCCTTCGTATGCTTTTGTACTCCTACGCAATTGCAGGCTTTGGATTTCATGCAATATTGCTACTGTCACTCTATATTGACGCACCAAAAATGCATTTCTTGGGTATCAGAATTGTGCCCTGATACTTTGTCTTCATTTAAAAAATTGGCAACTTCAGCAGGTCCACAACACAGCTAGAAAGCTTCAGGCAAACACTTTGTTTAAGCAGCGGTATTAGATGCTGACTTATATTTACTCATTTGATGTTTTACCTTTTTATACCTTTAATGCAAGAAAGTTTAAACCGCCACTCACATTTACCGTTTTGGCAGCTTCTTTCTCGCAGCGCAACTATCAGGACAAGGGCGCGTGTCCGAGGAAGGAGTACCATCGCTGCGATCACTTTGACGACGCTATTTTTATGTCGAGGTGGTGCCTTGTCCAAACATGCTCAGTGCCTTGTCATTTCTCCATATGGTATGCTTCAGATGTAAGAAAGAAGAAGAGCGCACCGGCAAGGCCAGCCAGATCGTCTATTCGATGCCTGCAGTGCAATAACTGAACCATCCGGATAGCCAGTGCTTTACACGAGAGCCACTCGACCATTCAGCGGTTCCTGGTGCACGTTGCCTGACTACTCGGTTAGGCTTCACGCTACGAGGTTAATGATTATGCGCACCCGTTTACAATTGGTGGAAGTGCTTAGTGCTCAATAACTACTCCAACCATGAACGCCTATTTTGGTATCTTCCACCAGTCTTGCGTGAATCTAAACAGCAGATGTCGCCGACACCATTCGAGGCCTCAACTGTCACTGTTGTGCACAGAGATTTAGTGGTATGCAGCGGTACAGATGAGCGTCACGTCAAAGACTTGTCTTCATACGAACAGGTGAGAGTGCGCAATCGATGGGACGATACCTCTAAGTACCGCTATCTTCTACATTGCTGTTGTGGCTCACCTGCAGTATAAAAAAGACCAGTTTTGTTGAAGCTTTGGTCGCCCCGGCGTCCGCATGTTGCGCGACAAGCAGTGGTAAATAAAGTGAGTGGAAGGACTGGGTGAAACTTTCACCAGTAATATTGAAGAGCTGCTACACCGGTGCAAACGTATGGACGCTTTTATGCACGACAAAGACAAGGTGAAAAACATACTAAAGTGCATTGCCGATGACATTCTTGACGTGTTGATCGCCGAATCTGCGTACCGAAGCTGAGCTCATAAACTTGTGCCAAAGCTACGACGAGTTGAGTAGGCAGCGAGATTTGACCAGGCACCCCTCAGTGGCTGGCGAGTCGCTCTCTGCAATGGCTGCCCACCCTGATCACTCACCGCTACTCACACATACCCAAGCATTTGTGCGGGAGGAAGTCGCATCTGAGCTTTCTTTACTGCCCTTCGCTTTACTGCCCCAAATCAGCCGCAGCCACAGAAGCTTACTAAACAGCTCGCACCGACGGGATATAGAAAATCAAGTTGCTGAGGCCCTACCAATGTAGCACCAGTAGTGCCCTGTCACTGCACCACTCACTTATGCATGCATTTGTTGCGATAGATCCACGGCCGCTGCCACCCGTTCATCACCCCGCCAAACCTTCAGATCCTGTCTTTGTAAATCCTTGGTGCACGCAAGACAACATCCCCAGATGTTATCCCTACACTCTAAAAACTAGGAAGGGTATCGCAGGAGTGAAGCTCTTCTTTTACTCTTCAAAGCGTTGTTTTACTCTCGCAAAATGTCGAGTGGAGTGAAATGCAATGTTCACTCCGTCACCAAGGAGTGAAATGTGCTTTTCACTCTCCCCTTCAGAGAGAGAGTTGAATGCCCGTTCTACTCTTGCGGCTCTTGCTTCTACTCTGCTTGACCTGTAGGTGGCTGGCCCCGAACATGGCAACGTATCACTCATGCACGCTGAGCCAAGAACACATCGTTTTGCTTTTAAGAGAACAGGCCGCCGCAGTTCGAAGGAATGCGTAGCGAGCGCTCTACTTTTCCACTCGGAGTTGCTCCACCACGCGCGCGCGCTCAACCTCGCGGATGAGCAGAGCAACGGAGAAAGGTGTTCCGTCCAGCGAGCAACAACGAAGGCCATCCAAGGGAGATCGTGTGTCTGCCATCTCGCGTCGCCGCGAAAACACAACAGTCGTTCGTAATTCCTTGGATATAAGAACAAATCCTCCACGGTAAGTGAATTCTGACTTAGGTGCACATTGTCCGTATATGACATGCTATCGCCAGGAATTCGTCGCGGCGCTTAGCCGACGCGATTGACAACGGACTAGGCAAGCGCGCTGTCTCTCGATGTCAATCGAAAAAGCTAGTCGTCGCGATAACTGCACGTGATTTTATCACTTTGCTGTTATCCATAAGAGCTTTCAAAATCGCAAACGCTGCCAGAACTATGGTATGTTCAAAAAGACGCCAGGCGAGAGGACGCTTAAAATGGTTTGTTCGCCAGCCCATGGTTCCGAGCCTATGCGGCGCGTGATTAGCGTGCGTTTTGTGTGTTTGACTTAATTCAGTTTGGCAGTCTACTGTGTACGGAACGCTGTTGAAATAAGAAGTCACATAACAGAAGGCGTCATTTTGCTGGCAGCATGCTTTTGTTATAAATAAGCCGCGCGCTTGACGGTGTCTCGCCCAGGAGGAATCTGCGACCACTGAAGTTACATGCAGCACCAGTGCTAGTTAGAAACTTTGCCGCAGGCATTCAGCTGCATGCTGCAAGAAGCCAATTGGGCGCGTTATTTTGAACTTACTGAAAACGCATGAGGACCCCATCTTTTATGCTGAAGAAAGTACAAACGCGATATAGGCGATCTTGCGTGCGACAGCTACAAGCGACGCGATCGAGATGGCTGTCGCGTTCGCTCGTCCCCTACAAGTTGTACTCCGCGTGAGAGACGATATTGAGCGACGCCTCCCCGGTGTTGCCGGTATGAGGGCTGGAATCGCGCGTGACGCGTGCTTTAGTATTTACGTTGATTTATTGTACTAAAAAGTAGCATAAAATAATACCTGAGGTCTTGCAGTAGGTTCTCATCCTTGCACGTATAAAAACTTGAATCATTTGCTCGTTCCGCGCGACAATCGGTAGTATTTGAGCGATGTACGTACATCCAGTTCCGGCTTCGCGGTATTGGCTAGTCGCTAGAGCACTTCCGGGCGACGAGCGACGATTTCTAGATTTCCAGAACCGAGCCATCTGTTCAAGCGATGGCGCGTTTTGTCGCTTGAAGCCGTTGCTCGTCGCCGTCGCGCACTAAATCACTCTCATGGTGTTCATCCCTAACACTGAACTGTTTTTGCTCATGTATTGAAATGGTGTGATTATAGATCTGGTTTTATGTCTCCTTTTGCGGTTGTCGAGCACGGTGCGAAACTGAAAGGATGCTTATGTCTACGAACTCGGTGAATTGTCGCGCAGCGAGTTATGCATCGTCATCTCATATAACGGCTGCTGTGTCGAATTACAATTGCAGGGGCGCTTTGGATACGCTTATTGTTTTGGACATGCCTGTGAATTTGCTAGTATGAGCTGGCGTGTCAGAATTATGTCATATGAACAGCTAAATCAGCCCTCCTCTGGGGCTTACAAACGCAATGTGTGTATTTTGCTACTGTATGGCAGATCAAAATGTGTTTATCGCTTTAATATTTTTAGTAGAGAAATAAAATATTAACATAAAATGTTGCTTTAATTCCGTGGTACCAGTCGTCTGTCGTACACAAAACAATAAGTCGGTCTAATAAACTAATAACTGCGGTCTAACTGCAACATTTACACGCCTTCAAGAATCTAAAGTGCTAGATTTGAACTGCTGCAGTAGTCGAGTCTGTCAAAAATGAACTCCATTGCGCACCTCATAAATGAATATAAGTTCATGCCGTTTCGTACGCTTAGATGCAGGCGGTAGTGAACTTTCTTGTTAGTATTGAAACACTGATAAGCTTGCCATAACAAGCCTTGTTGCCCTTTCTTATAGGCACATCCAGTCATATCCATTGAAATGGAGGACAACATTTTCATCCCTGCTGAGCATCATGTTTGCAGTTATGATTCTCAAATTATGGCTTCAGCAGTGGCACAACCAGGGATGGTGCGGGGGGCACACTGGGCACGTGCTTAGGATGTGTCTCTAGTGGTGTTTGCGATACACCAGACTTATGACAGACCTATGACGTTTGACAATGACGAATTTTCTATTTATTAGCGTAAGTATTCTAACATTGGTGACAAACAAGGATGAACTGTTGGTCATTTGTTTTTTGCTTAAATCTAAAAATTGAAGTTAGCTTAGCAGTTGACTGGTGCAATCATTTGGATGTTTTGCATGCATTTCACTAGAGCTAAGACTTTCTTTTATTGCCATGGCCTTGACTGTCTTGATGTTGTTTTACACCATGCCTTTGTGTTGACTTTTGCACATGATATTTTTCAGGCACCCGCTTGATATAACGCCAGAAGGCAGCTGCAAGGACACGACGATGTGAAAGAGTCAGTGCAGCGCGACTTCACTTAGTGCAGAGGAGCGAATGCAAAAAAATCAGAATACGTCGGCATGCAATTTGAACAACTAGTATGTGGGTATATTGGGTGTACCATTTGACCAAATGTCAACAAAATCAAGCTACAGTATGTTACACCAAGATGAAAATTATCACGTGCTCTAGGCAGTCATCTTAACATGGTATATTTATGGAATGTTTCTGATTGAAAAGTCAAATCAAGTATGCTCTCTGGAGATAAACACATAGAAGCAAGTTTCATTGAAAAGTTAGAAACGTGTTTTAAAAAAGCTGATTAGTTGTGAGAAGTGACTGCTTTCTGTCTTGCCCCTCAACAGATACATCCATGTGATAAAAAATAGTGGTACAATGAAATTGCATATTTGCTTAGTGACATGATACATACTTGCAATTACCATGGTGCCTGTGTTTACTATAAAAAGGCAACAGCCCACGCTTGTTTAGGTTAGGTCCAGTACAACATGCATGAATTGGTGAGTGGCGCTTCTTTTTTTTATTTCTGTCTCGTGAGGTTTACTGATGCGCGTATGGGTGCAGTGGCACGCAGTATGGCCAGTACAAAAATAAGGGGGTGGGGGGCAGGTATATGTAGCTCAGTGTACACGACACATGGCAAAGAATATCCGTGTTCAGTAACTATGTTAAATGCCATGTTCATAAATTTTACAACGCTACTCGTTCGAAGCGAGCATAGGTGCGTCGTGAAAAAAAGTTTTACAGGGTACATAATTTAGTGCGTAATTTACACTAATTACGCTCTAACCCCGAGACATAATAATTTGAATATATTATATTGCAGGGAAAACCTAGAGCGAATTAAATTGTATCAGCTTCGTGTGTATACATATAGTCTTTCCTATGCATTAGGTTATTCGCGTAATGCATTAGCTGTTGACAGCCTATCTTATGATGTGTCCGTTTACGTTACATTTGGTTATTGGTATACTCGTTTGCTTTGCGAGTTAATTATGAAATGCCGGCGTATATATATTTTTTTCAACATTTAACATAACCCTGTATGTTTTGTAGGGACAACCCAGGACGTGCATTTCTCAGCACCCAGTCAATTGCCAGAAGTGACTCAAACAGAGGCCGCCAGTAAGGGGACATCAGTTGCAATTTCTCATTATACAGTCGGCTGCTGACTTGTACTGAGGCTTTTTTGGTAATGAGATGGTGATGTCGTTCTAACGTAGCCTTTGACCACAAAGGTGCGATCATGTCTCACAGAGGCATATATGGTTGCCATTATCTGCGAGGGACGTGTTCTCGTGTTTGTGAAGCATTTGTGTTAGGCATTATTGTCGCCAAATGAGTCAGATATAAATACTGTAACTCGCCACAGCCGGCAAGTACTTGCGAAAAACGCAATATATTATGACACTGTAAAGTTATTTCATTAATTGGAAGGAAAGTTCTGCAGCATTCCAGGTAAACGTGTATTTTTCTCACAAGTCATTTAGCCCAACTGTGGATGCGTGTAATTTGTGACTTATGAATAGGTTTTAATTCACCCTTTAGTAATGCCTCTAAACGAGACTAGAAATAGCATGTGACTACCTCTCCAATCAGCAGAACATACACTTACAGTCATAAGTGGAAGTTCCGTGCAGTCTCGCACTCTATGTACCCTTTCCTTTCAGGAGCATTGGTAATGGTGGCTGCGTTTTCAGAAGGAGAAGTGCACTTGACACAGCATGTGTATGTGTGAATTCGGTTATATTTGTATGTGTCGGCTCATTGACACAAACAGTGCAAAAATCAGTTGTACAATGAGGTCTTCTGCTGCTAGAAATGCGGCACTTCAGATATTATAGTACTACATGACACTTAAAGCAAAGATAGCACATAAAATGATCAAGAAAACTAACCGCTGTTATAGCTGTTTTCCTCAAAGGAAGCTTGTCCTTTATGGGCTGTGTTAATTTGAGCTCTCCACTAATGTTTCAGCAGTATTATCCCTTAGTGAGTGAGAGATTGGGGGCTAATGATCAAGTTAGTGTTTAAATAGCGTCCTAATTATGAGCATTTATTCCAACAAAGTGTTCTAGATTACTTTATTGGGCAATGTACAGCTTATGAAACTGTCAGCAACTACTGAGTTGCTAACATGCATATGCATTTGCCACTGTACGGGTGGCACTCGGACGTACCACTGCAGTGCTGCGGAAATTGCCAGCACCTGCGGCTTTGCAACAGCTGTTTCACGGCATGTCGGTATGTGCTAATTTATAGTTATGTTGGGATGGGCTAGTAATATGGACCACTGCTACTCTGTGTTGTGACAGATCCATATGATAAGTGATGTAATGGCCACAGCGAAAACCTTTGAATGTTTTACTATGGTACATAGAAAGGCTCTCCTTTTCGTCACTGGAGCAGGGGAGAAGAGAATGCAGGCACTTCTGAATGTGCATATATTTCAAAACATGATATATATATATATATATATATATATATATATATATATATATATATATATATATATTGTACTGAAGGCACTGGGCAGTGGGCATGGTGCTTGTGAATGAGAAGAAGACGACGAGAAGTGCTAGCTTCCCCGTTTCGATACCACACCGACTTGTTAAAACCTACCGCTGCAACCTAGAACTAGTGCTGCTAGGCGAACACCCCCGTTGATGGCGTCTTGCGTCGTCGGCATATGAGGCAGGACCGGACGTACTGGCGAACAAAGCGGTACATATATACCGCGCCAGTAGTACCGAAGCTGGAGGCGAGAGTATGTCTTTAAGACACCAGCGTGGTATAACAAGCAGCCACTTGCGACCGCTCGAATTGTAGTAGCGGCGGTACAGCAGGTTATCCCGAATGATGAAGTGCGTGGCTTGACGATGGAGCGTCCGAGAAATTGGCGCTGGCGACTGGCTAGACAGGAAGTCAATAAGCGAAGAGATCCATGGGTCCTTGCTCTGCTCTGATGGCATGTCGGTTATGTTGAGGGCGAAGGCACCATATGTGGAAATAGACGAGTGAACAGGACCGGAGGGCAGGGGTGACCGAGATAGAACGTCTGCGTCTGAATGTTTTCGGCCGGAGCGATAAACAATGCGGATGTCGTACTCTTTCTTGTAGGCGCAATGCCCAACGGGCGAGCCGACCATTAGGATGTTTTAATGAAGATAACCAGCATAGGGCATGATGATCGGTCACGATGTCAAATGGACGCCCGTACACACAAGGACGAAATTTTCCGATTGCCCAAATGATGGTCAGACATTCCTTTTCAGTAACCGAGTAGTTCGCCTCGGCTTTGGTAAGGGTGCGGCTGGCATGCGCGACGACGTACTCTTCGAAGCCATCCTTGCGTTGTGCAAGAACAGCGCCGAGCCCAACACCGCTAGCGTCCTAATGGAACTCAGTTGGTGCAGAGGGATCGAATTGTTGCCGTACTGGAGGAGAGGTGAGAACGCGTCGCAGTTCTTGGAATGCGTCGTCGCACGCTGGAGACCAGGCTGATAGGTCAGAACTGCCGGTGAGAAGCTGCGTCAAGGGGGCGATGATAGAGGCAAAGTTACGGATGAAGCGCCGGAAATATGAGCACAAGCCGATGAAACTGCGAAGCTCTTTCATGGTGGTTGGTTCAGGGAACTTGGTTACGGCGCTAAGTTTTGTGGGGTCCGGGAGGATACGGTCTTTGGAAACTACATGACCGAGAATAGTAAGCGTGCAAGCGCCGAAGTGGCATTTCTTCAAATTTAGTTGATGTCCTGCAGTTGAGAGGCACGCAAGGACTTGCTCGAGGCGGCTGAGGTGCGACGCAAAATCGGTGGAAAAAAGCACAATGTCATCCAAATAAAAGAGGCACGCTTTCCACATCAGCCCTCGAAGAATGTTATCCATCATTCGCTCGAAAGTGGCAGGCGCGTTGCAGAGGCCGAACGGCATGACGGTGAATACATATAGCCCATTAGGAGTTACAAAGGCTGTCTTTTGGCAATCGGCGGCTGCCAGTGGCACTTGCCAGTACCTAGAGCGTAGATCCAGCGAGGAAAAGAATTCCACTCCCTGCAGACTGTCCAAGGGATCGTCGATGCGCGGCAGAGGATAGACATCTTTGCGCGTTATTCGGTTAAGGTGGCGATAGTCGACGCAGAACCGAATGGAGCCATCTTTTTTTTAACAAGGAAAACCGGAGATGCCCAGGGACTGTTAGAGGGCTGGATGATGCCACGCTCCAGCATGTCGTCAACGTGCTGGTCGATGGCGCGGCGTTCCGCGGCCGACGCACGATACGGACGCTGGCGCAATAGTGTTTGTTGGCCGGTGTCGATACGGTGAACGACTGCGGACGCCCGGCCCATGGATGGTTGGCCAGTGTCAAATGAGGCACGAAAACGCTGGAGGAGCTTCATGATTTCTGTGTGCTGGGCAGGTGTGAGTTCTGCGTCGACGGCACGAGCGAAGACGTCTACAGGGGCATAGGTCGCGGCGGGAGGAGTTACGGCACAAATTGGAAGTGATGCCGTATCACCAAGCATGGTGGCCGGGAGAACGCTATCGAAAGCTTCAGCGTGACCCAGGCACTCTTTGCGGAGTAGGGATGATGGGCAGGCGGACGGAATGCACACGTAAAGGGCAGCAGAACCTTCGAAAAAAGTGACGACAGCAAACGGAAGTAGAAAGGTCCGGCGGCGCACACAAGTGGCTGACGGCGTAAACAAAACAGATGAGTTCGCAGCAGAGCTACATACCACAGGAACCAGAGCGGTGGAGAAAGCTGCGATATCGACGTCAGAGGCAGTAACAACTTTAGGAGAATAATGGTTGTCAGGGTCAAAACATGGCACTGATTGCGTTAGTTCGCTACGAGCGCAGTCGATAAGAGCTTGATTGGCAGATAAGAAATTCCATCCAAGAATAACGTCGTGCGAGGAACGAGGTAGGACGACAAATTCGATAACATGCATAACGCTTTGAATGACAACCCGGGCTGTACACGACACTGAAGGCTGAATGCGATGTGAGCTTGCCGTACGAAGAGAAAGAGAGGTCAGGGGAATGGTCACTTTGTTCACATTGCGGCAGAGCTTCTCACTAATAATAGAAACGGCGGCTCCGGTGTCGATAAGTGCGTGTACGGTGACGCCGTCTACGGACAGTTCAATTTCGTTCGCCGGTGCAGAATGAGGCCTTGAAATGTTCGACGTAAACGCAGTTCTTGCCTCTGGAACTGCGACTGTTAGTTTTCCTCTCGGGCTGGACTGGGTCGGCGAACCATTGGGGAAATGGATCGGCGATGTGGGGAAGGCGACCGGCGGGAATCGAAGGGGAGGCGACTGTAAGACGAGTCCGGAGGAAGGTTAGATTGGTCCTGACGCAGAAGGCGAGCAGGCATGTAGCTTGCGGCACCCCCACTGTCAGGTAAACGGGGGCTCCGACGGTGGCAGAATCGTGCTACGTGACCCGGAAAATGGCAGGAATAACATATTGGCCGGTTATCAGGTGTTCGCCACGGGTTGACGACAGGGGCTCCTGCAGCCGAGTAAGGAACGGCAATCGGACGCAAAGGTGGCGGCGGTTTATGGAAAGTGCCGGTGGTGGCCATGTAGGTATCAAGAGCCGGATGAGCGTAAGGCCAGGCAACAACGTCAGCGCACGTTAGCGGTCGAGGTGCAGGCTGCGGAGGAGGGGCAGATGGCAGTGCCGCGTCAACTGGCGTCTGAATGACGTGACGAAGCGAAGGAACAAGGGTCGTCGACGGCTCGGGTGCGCTATTCGCCAGAGAGAGTTGGCGTGCGACTTCCTGGCGGATGAACTGCTTTATCTCCGGCATTAAAGCAGAGATATCGGCAGCGTCGCGACCGAAATCCAACAGGGACTGATCCGAAGTGTCCTTCTGAGCAGCGGGTGTTGATGCACGTTGCTTGCGCAGCTCGTCGTACTGCTGGCAAAGCTCTATGACCTCGGTAATTGTCCGGAGACTCTTCGCGACGAGCATCTGGAAGGCATGGTCATTTATACCTTTCATCACGTGTTTTATCTTGTCTGTTTCGTCCATAGATGAGTTGACGCGCTTGCAGAGCGAGAGCACGTCTTCAATATAACTGGTGGAGGTGTCGTTCTGGCGTTGAGCTCGATCACGCAAGCGCTGCTAAGCGCGAAGCCGGCGAACTGCGGCACGGCCGAAGACCTCAGTCAAAGTCGTCGTGAAAGCCGACCAGGTGGTAAAATCGTCTTCATGTTTGCGGAACCAGAGGTTGGTCACGTAAGTTAAGTAAAATATGACATTTGTGAGCTTGGCGCGGTCGTCCCGCTTATTATAGGCGCTTACACGGCCATATTCGGTGAGCCAGTCTTCCACGTCGTGGTCGTTTGTGCCGCTAAATATAGCCGGATCGCGTTGGCGGATAACGCCACAGCTGACGATGGCCGGGGGCATGAGAGTAGTAGCCTGGGACGGTCCCGGTTCATCCAATGCAACAGCTGGTGGTAGTGTCCGACTGCGGAGTTCCAGATGTTTAAGAGAAACCCAGCACCTCCACCAAGTGCTACGGGGGTGTTCGTGTAGCAGCACTAGTTCTAGGTTGCAGTGGTAGGCTTTAACAGGTCGGTACTGGATCGAAACGGAGAAGCAAGCACTCCTCGTCGTCTTCTTCTCATTCACTAGCACCATGCCCACTGCCCAGTGCCTTCAGTACAATATATATGTGTATATATATATATATATATATATATATATATATATATATATATATATATATATATATATATATATATATATATATATATATATATATATATATATATATATATATATATACAATTACACTAAAGGCAGGAACATTCCATCTTTCACCTTGAATTGACTTGTACAGCGCAAAAATACAACACAGACCACAGAGGAGCACGCATGATAATAGATGTGATACAGACGTTAATTCAAGGCATTTGATACTTCAGGTGTGCTATTTTACACAAGGGGGAAAGGAAAGGGGAGAAAACCAGAAAGAAGAGTGGAAAAGCGAGGAATCGTGCCAAAAAGCATGAGAAGCATCAAGCAGCCAGGATCACCAGCAGGAGATCTAAAAAGCACTCTGATAAAATTACATACAGGACAACCTGACGTATTGTTTGTTTAGTTAACTCAGATCGCATGCAGCCATTACTGCAATCAAGTTGTTTCCTTATGTCATATGAGGGAATGATGTGGGCCCAAAAAGCTATTTGGAGCTGAAGGAGTATGTTCCATGCTAGCCTCATTGCCTGCTTTCTATCATATTGTTATCAGGTGCTTATGTTAGGGACAAAAAGTAAGAGTACGAGCTATTTCCTGATTCGTCATTCCACACAACATGTCTTTGTGACTATATGTAGATGCAGATGATCCATAGATGAAAAAATATTCAGCACAGTAGAATCTCGTTATAAGGTACACTTGATTGTAAGGGACATTTGAAAATGATTTGGTTGGTTTTCCGATGTTTGTCACGTTAACAACACTGTATACAAGAGACAGATTTGTTACTAAGGATGACTTTTTAAGTATTCACTACTTCGAAGGGACACAACCCAGACACGTTCACTTCGTGCACCTTGTGTGATCCAATCCTCACACAGGTCAATTGTGCACGTCACCTTAAGCATGAACTAGAAAAGGAGGGCAACGAGGATAGTGCATGGCAGAAAGTGTCCGCAGTTGAAGCTGACGAGAATCTAAGAGCACCTCAAAGGTACGGCGAGCAATAAGGAGGCTTGCGAAGTGAAGTGACTAACTTCCAGAAGTTAGGAAGGAAGCTAACGCAATATGCAGTCACTAGAAAGCTGTGAGCGTCTTCTTTAAAGGGCCCCTAAACCATTTAGGTTGAAATTTAGTGGTGGTGTTGCAGTTGTACACAATAAGGCACCGAACACGCAGCCACGAGAATTTTTCAAAACGGTGCAGTAATAGTGGAGTAGCGTGTGTTTGATTATCGAAAAGTAGTCCCCGCTCATTTCACTCTTTCATCTGGTACACGCCATCTGGACAGTATCGTCTTTTCCTCGCCTAGTGCACCTCCAAATGTTACGGGACAGGCCATCACCAAGGAGCTTAGTTGCTGCCGTGCTGGCCCGTCGTCCAGCGAGGGGTGGCACTAATGGCCTCGCCAATACAATGGAACCGTATGGTGGCTCGTGTTGAAGAGCCTCATAGGGAGACCCTTCTCTCGGCGTTTCTGTTTTTGCCCCATTGGCTGCCCACAATGGCATCGCGAGCAACGCGATGAGGAAAAAGGGAGTGCGTGTATTTGCTTGCAGACCTTGCCGGCGGTCGTACGCTCTTGTTCGACCAATCGATAGCACCGGAAACTGGTGACATCATCAGGGACAGCCTCATGACGTCGGGACGAACTGGGGGTGCAGGATAGGTCCGTAGATGCGCACGGAGTCGTTTTCTTATTGTAGTGCTCCCGCAGTGCTAGGGACTGTCGCATTTGGCATCGTTGATCGTTACGGCATTGTGATTTCGATGCGCGTGTATACTTGACATGTTAAAAAAAGATATCGAGAGGTCGTATAAAGGCCCTCTAAACCTCCCTGAGCAATTGTTCCTTCAGATGTATCTAAGCATACGTTAGTGAGGATGCATAATTAAGTGATCTAGTCAGGCTCCTGAGTGTTTTAAAATTTTTGGTTTCAAGAGACATGTTTCTCGTGCCTCTTGAGTCTCTATTTTAATGGGTTTTGTGTAATGAGGTAATTGTGTAACTCCAGCTGCAAGTATTATTCATTAAGCCTAGTCACTGATGTGAAGTGCTTGTGGTTAGGTTTTGATGTCCGTATTTTTTTAGAGCTATGTTTATTAATTCAGGCTGTTCTTATTTGTTCTTCCATGCAGGAGACAATATCTACGAAATTATTGGTCCTGATGACTAGCACCCTAAACGGGCAAACGACATCTCTGTTGCAGAAGCTAACCCGATACCACCTAAAGTTACCATGACAGGTGACGCAGCAGCAATAGTTAGAGACTGCCGTGTCTACTGCAGCTGCAACAGTGTACGAGGGAAGCAAAAGCACGTCAGCATCAGAAGCAGTGTCAGAAGGAACCGAACCAGGCCTGGTAGGGCATGTCTGCTACCATTGTGACTTTTTGTAGTGCATACAACTAATTTGCTCGATATACAAATGCTTTTCACCATGACTGTGGGCCAGCAAGTGCAAGATTACGTTTGGTGTTATAAAACAGTATAATCTTCACTTTATTATATGCAAACCTATTACAGTTGTTGCCTCCCTGGCCACTCCACATAGTGACAACAATGCGGAACGCATGGTGGGACACACCTCTCCCCCATTAGAATATAGCAGAAAGACTCTCAGTGTTGTTGCTAGAATAACTGGTCTTTGTAGGCAACTAGAAAGACCACACAGGTGTCATAAGATTATTGTTGATGTCGTTGAAGGGGTAAAAAGGATGTTTCATGCAGCTGAAATGCCAACTGATATTGAACAAATCAAAAGCGACTACCTGAGAAAGCAACACTAGGGAAATTTTGGTACCTAAGTGCTGCCACCCCGTAAAGCTCACAGGGCATGTAAAGGCATATGTTGTGAAGTTTTCAGACCGCCTTCAAGATGTGCTAAGGTACCCAAACATTGTTTACTATGTAAGGAAGCCCTGCAGCGTGCAGGCTGACTCTACTTAGTGACCTCTGGAATGGAACAAGGTTTCATACACATCCAATTTTTAACAAACATAAAGAAAATGTTCTTCTTAATCTATATTATGATGACAGAAATTGCAAACCCGATCGATACAAGAAGAGGCAGATTGGGCACGCTCATTGTATATTATTTAACAATCTTAAATATTGCCACCTTCTCAGCGTTCTTAACTGTGCAGCATATTTTTGAGGGGGGTTGGTTACACCGCTGAATTAATGTTTTTTCTTTTACTCTCTAGACGGTTCAAGTGGCTGTTGGACAAGCTGGGCCTTTTGACCAGGAGAGGCTCATTGTGTTGATACAAGCCTCACTAAACAAATGAAAAATGGACCCTTTAACTTGCTTGCCATGCTACTTCCTAAATGAGAACATTGTAAGCATCAAGCTAAGGCTCAGATACTCTTGCATGTCTAATATCAAGTCACAGAGGCTCTCTCCCTTTGTTTTGCTTTTTTTTTCTAAGGGGCCGATTCCATAAATGCAAATCTTATTAACAACTGATGCCGGAGAAATATATGTGCATGAGTATCTATGAGTGACATACCTGTACCATCTGTAGAAACATACGCCTTATTCTTATGTAAGAGCAAAAGGAAGTCCTTGTGAAAGTGACTATCTTGTGAAATGACTCCCATCATCCGCATCAGTTAGCTGCAAGGGGGTTGTGTGGAACAGAATAACTAATGTAGTGGTGGCAAGGGACATTTTGTTGAAGGTGTGAGAGTGCGATTAGAGATTTCAATGTGCCTCAGTCTTAATGAATTCACGGGAGTGCACCTCAGTGGCCACCTGTCAAGCCCTCATACTTTTGGTGATGAAGGTAGTGTCTCCCAATTTTTTTGAGAATGTTCCAGATAGCAGACGAGTGGTGTTCATCTGTTGCTCTTGGGTCTAGGAGCATGGTTATGGCTTGTTCAAATCAGAGGTGCTGAAGCGTCACCTCATTGCGCTATTTCGTGCCTGCGTCTGCTATTTGTGAATTGTGGCTAAAGACATCTATACGCTAAAAGTGACTGTCGTAAGTCACTTCATGCTCTCTGTAGCGTCACCGAGGCCAAGAAGTGACTCAAGGGAACACTCTTGAGATGTCATTGGTGGCACACATAAGTGATGTATGCTCCCTAGATATGACCAAGCTCTTCAACTACACATTGCACGAGTGAAACAAGGGTATCAGTGCAGACACATTGTGTTTGCCTCAGTACTGACATTATTCAGGCACCCAGGCATTATCCATACTTCCAGGGTCTCAAATGTGCAACCATGCGATTTGAAATCAGGATATGAAGCATTTTTAAACCAAGAAAACTACTGACACCTTCAGCTATGCCGTTAAGGTAATACCCTTCTTCTCTTTATAAGACGTGCCAGCAATGAAATTCTGCAGCGCTTGAAAACTGCCTTAATGTAAATCATGCAAGCTGCCTAGCTCAGCACATATAACTCATAACTGAACATGTTATGGCTCCTTCAGTAGTTCTTCAGTTAATCTTCAAAGACCACCCAATTGGTCAAACGACACCCTTACTTTTATCAAACCAGAAGAGTGCAGTTTTGGCGAGGTATACAGAATACATTATACAGCTGAGCCAAGTGTTCCAGTGGTAATGATGACTTACTCTGGTAGTGCTTGGGCCAGTCAATGACATCTGCATTCAACATCGCTTGAAGATTTTCATAGGTCTCTTGCGGCGTCCTGTCGGTTAGGCTTATCGAGAGGTTCAGTAATAGTAAGGTCTTCATTTATACCTCATGCATCAACCATTTTTCTTACTTGATGCGGGTGGCCAGCTAAATGTCCGTTCCTTAAGAACGTAGATAAGGCTGGTTCATTCAGAGTGATTCACTCTACAGCTTCACAAAAATGTTACAGGCAACAGATATAACGGTGGAAGGTGGTAATATTTGTGCAGTGTTAAAGTGGTTCAAGAGGAATGGGTTTGTTTATAGATGCAACTTTTTAATATTAGCATAAGACAGAAAGGCAGGTAATAGCTTATCTTATGCCACCATCCATCACCATATCCTTAATCCACATAAGCAGCCATAGCAACATAGCAACATTACTGTTTCAACTTGCATGTAATTACAAGACATCACTAAAATTTCTTGAAGTGCTCAGTGTTGCTGTATGGCTGCTACAGATGCTGTACATACCTGCCAAGCTGCTTAGAGGGCTGTGTGTCACAAAAAGTAAACGAGTGGTACTGTTTCATGTCAGATACGCGAATTAGGAACAGACAATAAAGTGAAAAGTGGTTGTATACTAATTTTCATTGCACCAGGCATTACCAAACTGCCTCATGCTTTCTAGCAGGCTGATTTAGATATAAATTGAATTACAAGACTGAGTAAGCTTGGCTTCCTAAAACTTTGGTGAGTGTGTGTACAAGTGGGATCGGTAGAGTAGGATTCTCAGCGTACGAGTCTGAGTGAGCCCTAGATATATATTTTGTCAGTAAGCATCACTTTTGTTGGTCAACCCATGGGGTGGATCAGGCAGTCTGTCCGCGTCTCATAGCATCAACAGTTAATAGTATCGTCAATACTGTTGATGCTTTTGTGAAATCTGTTGTTTTATCACTGTGGAGGCAGAGCTTCGATTCAAAGATAAAATGTCAAAAATGTTGGAGTGGCTACACTTGGCAAAGGAGCTTATGTCCAAAATGTGTGATCGTGATATCGATTTTCCTGATAATGATGACTACCTGAGGGGTAAACATGCCAAACACGCACTGATAATGTTGGTAAAGCTTTCAGTTTTGTTATTCACATTTTTTTGCATCCTGGACTTGCAACTAGGGTTGCAACCTTTGCTGGAAAAGAAACTGGCCCTTCTAAAGGAGGGAGGAGGGGTATATATATAGAAGATTGAATTTACACTGGAAAATGAGAAATCAACATACTGTATATGTTTACAAAAACACAACGCTGAGCTAACCAACTACTAGGCTGCTTGGCATAAAAATGCCAGCGAAAGGTTTGTGTGGCCGAAAAACCAGTCAGTTATGGCCGGTTTTATGTGGCAACCAGCCCACTATAAAAAAACCGGCCAGACCGGTCGAAAATTGGGCAGGTTGCAACCCTAACATGCAAGCATGTTTCAGAAGATATGTTGAGAGATTTTGTAGTACACAGAAGATGAGTTACTTATGCATTTTTGGCAAATAATTTTTGTAACAGCCACAGGTATATGAAAATAAGCCTTGGTTGGGTAGTACACAGAACATCAAAGTAAACTATCACATTTTATTCAGAGCACCGGCCCAATGAAGCAAAAGTGCATCATTGGATGCCATTCAGAAGAAAACTCATGCCTGTTTTAGGGTTTGTGGAAGCTGATGCGGCTGATTTGTACGGAGAGATACAGTATGGCTAATTTTACATACGACACAGGAACTGAAGTGTATCACAGTGTGTGATTACCAAAAAGTGTTGATGCACTGTTTGGTAATGCCTTGTGCGACTGGTTTCCCTTCCATGTCTGGATGAGTATGTGCAAGCTATTTTGGCAAGTGCAACAGACACAGCAAGAGAACAAGAAAGGTCAGCACTTGACAATAACAATACTGCTCTTCCTTGCCTGACAAGGCAAGTGTAGCAGTGATGTTGCGCTTGGCATTGAAAAAGGGCACAGCCAGTATCCCTGAGTTTAGGTTTTGCATGTGAAATTAGCCAAACATCATCACACCATAGAAAAAACCATCATCACTTTTACGCTCATCTTACAATGAATATAAATTTGCTGCCTGTATGATGGGCTCCTATAATTGGAGAATGTTCACTTGCGTCTGTTATGGCTAGAAAGATTTCCGTGTGGTTACTTACTGTTCTAGTTGCAAAGCCAACTTATTCTGCCGTGCCTCCAGCCATTGCTGAAGTAGTTTTGCAAAGGCATGTATATATCTCCAATCGCATTGGAATAAATTTCGTGAAACACACTTTACCTGCATTGCACTAAAATGCATGGCCTACCAGGACATACAGAACGTGTCAAAGAAATTCTAGTGGCTGTTTTCTCAAACAAATGTACCGTAAATAAAGTTGTCGCTCAGTCTATAATAAAGTGACAAGTTTCATGTGAGTAGAGTATGGTCCATGTTCATTTGATATCGATTTCAGGAAGACTTTTCTGGCAAACATGCAGCAGTTCCCCGTCCAAGTGTTTTCTAGTGATTGTCTACAAAAGCACTCTTTTGTGGGAGACCAGATGAGATTATTGAGCTCCAGGATTCATCCTTGGCAAAGGCTCCCCTTTTGTGCTTCATGGTGTATTACATTTAAGACAGGACATATCCCTCTGCATTTCGACAAACTCTGGGCCTAGTTCAGAGTGCATGTGTTCAAGGAAGAAAAATTTCCTCACTGCTTGGCGAACAGCAAGCTCCTGAAAATTTCGCAAAGGCTATGATGGAACATTTGTGACATCTTCAGTGATTTTTTCATGGTGTTGAAGCATTGAACAATGTACATAAGCAGTTTCATTTAAAATTTGAGGTATATCCTTCACTTATTTAGAGACAAGTTCCTACAAAGGTGTGTAGAATTTAATTTCAAATATGATAGTTATTAGACAAGAACTGAAGAATTCATCATCATCATCGGCCTCGTTACGGCCACTGCAGGCCAAACGCGTCTCCCATACTTCTCCAACTACCCCGGTCATGTACTAATTGTGGCCATGTTGTCCCTGCAAACTTCTTAATCTCATCCGGCCACCTAACTTTCTCGCGCCCTCTGCTACGCCTCCCTTCCCTTGGAATCAATTCCGTAACTCTTAATGACCATCAGTTATCTTCCCTCCTCATTACGTGTCCTGCCCATGCCTATTTCTTTTTCTTGATTTCTACTAAGATATCATTACCTCGCGTGTGTTCCCTCACCCAATCTCCTCTTTTCTTATCCCTTAACGTTACACCTATCATTCTTCTTTCCATAGCTCGTTGCCTCGTCCTCAATTTAAGTAGAACCCTTTTCGTAAGCCTCCAGGTTTCTGCCCCATACGTGAGCACTGTTAAGACACAGCTGTTATAAACATTTCTCTTGAGGGATAATGGCAACCTACTGTTCATGATCTGAGAATGCCTGCCAATTGCATCCCCAGCCCATTCTTATTCTTCTGATTATTTCAGTCTCATGATCCGGATCCGCAGTCAACACCTGTCCTAAGTAGATATATTCCCTTACACCTTCCAGTGCCTCACTGCCTATCGTAAACTGCTGTTCTGTTCCGAGACTGTTAAACATTACTTTAGTTTTCTGCAGACCAATTTTTAGACCCACCCTTCGGCTTTGCCTTTCCCGGTCAGTGAGCATGCATTGCAGTTGGTCACCTGAGTTACTAAGCAAGGCAATATCATCAGCGAATCGTGAGTTACTAAGGTATTCTCCATTAATTCTTATCCCCAATTCTCCCCAATCTAGGTGTCTGAATACCTCCTGTAAACACTCTGTGAATAGCATCGAAGAGATCGTATCTCCCTGTCTGACGCCTTTCTTTATTGGGATTTGTTGCTTTCTTTATGGAGGACTACGGGGGCTGTGGATCCGCTATAGATATCTTTCAGTATCATTACATAAAGCCCGTCTACACCATGATTCCGCAATGCCTCCATGACTGCTGAGCTTACGACTGAATCAAATGCTTTCTCCTAATCAATGAAAGCTATATATTAAGGTTGGTACATTTTGGCATTCCGTACATTCCGCACATGTTTATATCACCTGATTGATAGTGTGAACATGGTATATTGTTGGGTAGCCTTTACGGAATCTTGCCTGGTCCTTTGGTTGCCGGAAGTCTTAGGTGTTCCTGATTCTATTTGCAATTACCTTAGTAAATACTTTGTAGGCAACGGACAGTAAGCTGATCGGTCTATAATTTTTCAAGTCCTTGGCATTCCCTTTCTTGTGGATTAGGATTATGTTAGCGTTTTCCCAAGATTCCGGTACGCCCGAAGTCATAAGGCATTGCGTATACAGGGTGGCCAGTTTCTCTAGCACAATCTGCCCACCATATTTCAACAAATCTGCGGTTACCTGATCCTCCCCAGCTGCCTTCCCCCTTTGCATAGCTCCCAAGGCTTTCCTTGCTTCTTCCGGCGTTACCTGTGGGACTTCGAATTCCTCTAGACTATTCTCTCTTCCATTATCGTCGTGGGTGCCACTGGTACTGTAAAAGTCTCTATAGAACTCCTCAGCCACTTGAACTATCTCGTCCATATTAGTAATGATACTGCCGGCTTTGTCTGTTAACGCATACATCTGATTCTTGCCAATTCCTTCATCTAATTCAAGAATTAGATGCAGTGCAAATGGCATACGACAAAAGTGTGATGAAGATTACACAGACACTGCTGCTGCACCACTGGCCACAGTGAGCAGCGACTTTTAGGCCAAGAGAGTCAACTGAAAGGAGCATTATGACATAATGCGGTGCTCCCATGTGACCACTTTCCATGTTGTTTTGCATGATACAGCTCAACCTCCAGAAACGAGACCGCAACTTGTCTGTAAAAAGCTTTCACAAAAAATTATGCACAACGCTATTAACACAGCAGTATCTTTTTTGTCTGCGTTTGAGGTTCCCGGACGTTCATTATATCAAAAGTGAGAAAAGAAGAACACGTGTCTTACTTAGACCTTTTTGAAAAGTACGAGAGGGACAGAACTTTTCTATTCATACATCCTCATCAGACTATCAAGTTTCTGAACGGCTTTTATAATTATTATTACCAGTTACTTATATCTGAGTGCATTGTGTGCATGTAGCAGGTGTAAAATCACGTCAGTTTGATCAGATGCCGTATCTGCAGGAGAGCCCCATATTCAAGAAATTTGAATTAAATTAGGTATATTAAACGCAGTCTCTTATCACTTTATTGCATGTGGTTTAGCATTGCTCAATACTTTTGTGGATGGCAGTTTCCACTGCCACATCACTGCGCTTTGCCACAGTCACATGTGTCTTCAAAGCGCTGTTGACCAGTTGTTGTGATCCGTTTGTGTATGCATAGAGCAAGCTTTTTATTAGTTTATTTCGCATTCACGTGCTTGTACTAGGCTTGTATAAGGCAGTTACAAAATGTGTGTCACTATAATGAACTGCTCTGTTGAGCTTACCCCTGTAAATAATGGTGCTCAGATGGACGCACTTCTATGTGGGTGCACCGCTTTTTTTGTATGTTCTTGTGTTTGTATAAAGCTTATATAATCCAGTTATAAAATGTATTTCACTAAGCACTGGGGTATTCACTAAAGAACTGCTTGGTTGGTTTTACACATGTGAATTAGTACTGAAGCAGTGGTATTTTCATGTAGGCCCAGTGCAAGCTTTCTGTGTGCTCACATGTTTGTATTAAGCTTTTACAAGAGAGTTGCAAATGTATGTCACTAATCACTGTGATATTTGTTGAATTCCTGTGATGGTTTTACACCTGTAAAAAATAGTGTTCAGGACACACTGTACCTGTGATGTATAGTTGAATTTATACAGTGCCAAGACATGGGCTGTATACGTACCAAAAGAAATGCATGTCATTATATTGTTGTGATGATTATTACTGTTTGAATTTTGTTAAAGTGTAATAACATTGTTTCTTGTATCAATTGAGGTATGGCAATTTGTCATGCAACCAAACTGAGGACCTGAACTTGTGCATACAAATAAGCAGCTAATTTAGGAGTATACTGCTCATATTCTCCTAAACCAGTTTAACAAATGTTGTATACAATGCTGGGCAAATGACAGAGCTGACTGGGATTTACAGAAAGAGTTCTGCATTGGCTGAAGTACTGCCCCACACTGGAGTTGGTAATGTTGCGTTTATTGGAGTAGAACACAAAGTGCACTTCTATTAAAAATGCGACAGTCAGTGCAGAAACATAAGGTACACGAGCAGATGTGGCACACATTTCAGGACCGTCCATGCCTACTACTGCATTTCTACTCTTCCTGTGCTCTGCGTATAAGTCCCTGTTCAGCCAAGGTTTTCACTCCATGACAGTTGTTCTACAGGGTTTGTAGCAATATAGAAGAAAGAAATTCAATGATTTAAAGGACTTTCGAGGCCACAACACAGTAACTTCTAGGACCTCGTGCGATGTGTTTAGTAGCTTGGACAGGCAATAAATTGTTCAACAACATCGTTACCTTTATTGCAAACAAAAGAAAACAAAACAAATCGCATTTCACTGATTTCAAACATTTGAAAGACTGCTAATTTGCTGTAAAGCAGTGATTTGGGCTTACTGGTAAGATATCATGAGGCTTATAGCGCGGTAAAAAGACAAGGACGAAAGTAAGACGTGACACACACAGGCGTGACATACACAGATTGTTGCAAGTTAGCACCTGTGTGTGTCACGTATCACTTTCGTCCTTGTTTTTTAACGCGCTATAATCCTCACGATGCTAATTTGCCTTTCACCGCCCAACATTAAACACACACACAAGGAGGCATTTCAAGAAAGCGCTCAAAGTTTTTCTGCAATAGCACAATTAACTGCTCGGACCTGCAACATTTGCAGTTTTTGAATACTGTTTGGTTTAACAGTGTATGTGATGTCATCTGTTGTCTCAGCTTTTAACCATCAAATAAGCAATAGTCATTTCTCATTTCTTTTTATTGTGACTGTAGCTCTCGGTTTACTTTTCAAGGCTTCTCTTCGAATGCCTCAACTGTTCAGCTTCCTGCTTCTGCTCCTCTAAGTACATTTGTCGCCGGTTCCATGCGCCTAAAACTGGTATCTGCAGCTCCTTTGTAATTTCCGCTTTAAGGATGTCGCTTTCCTTCTATTACCTCCGCAGACAATTCTCTGTGACATGCGAGAGAGTGCCATAAAAAAAACACGCTTGGGCAATGTGTGCTAAGTCTAGCCAAGTGTACAAATTTAAGGACTTTCCAGCGCTTCTAAAAATTCAAGCCTTTACAATGGCTTAAAAATGCCATTTTAGAAATAACGGGTTTTTAAGGATCGCTACAAACCCAGGATTTAAGCACCTAAATAATTTTACAAGCTTATTTTGGCATGTAATTCGGAAATTCATGCTTTTTAGCTAACGCTGCACTATCTCTGTACATTGAAGCCACGAGAGCGCAACCATTTTGGACTAAAGAAAAATACTGCATGCTTTTATTACCACACTTTTTTTTTTCTATAGAGCTTGGTATTGCCTAGTTAAGTTTACGAATGTGCCTGGTTTTGGTGGGCGTTTCTTCGACATTTTCTGTGAGGAGCAGATGAATAACCACGGTATTCAGAAATGCATCTTAATACAAAGCTCATGTTTGATATCAGCTACGCCTGTGCGAACGCCCCCAAGACGCTCACTGCCTTTCTTTTGGTGCGTTGACGACTTGCGTCATTAAGGTCACGTCAAGCATGAGCTTCAAGTTATGATGCACTTCTGAATATGGAGATAAACGTGCACAACTCGGGGCAACGCACTGTGCCATTGACACTGAGAGGTAACGGGGAAAACAAAGTTAACCCCCCATGCTCCTAAACTTTCGCGTACCTGTGGTGTGCATGTATTGTGGAAGAAGAAACAGCGCAAACAGAAAGACGAAAACAAGCATGAACCACGCCTGCGCTTCGGGGTATGGTCCGTTTTTCCGTCATCCTTGTGTTGCGCTGTTTCTTCTAAAATGCTCAACCAACTAGCCGGCAAGTCCATCCTGTGCATATATATTGAACACACGCATGAGTGTAGATTGTCTTCGAAGCTTTTAGAACGAGCACTGCCACAGGATACGAACAGTGCACGCGTAACAATTGGACACATTAGTAATTTAAACATGCGTGCCGATGCATGTGACACGGCTATCGGCATAAGCAGTCTCCAAATGCTGGAAAGCATGCGCTTCAAAACACTAACGATCCGCTACTAATGCAGGACAACAGCTTACAGCGGACTGAATCAAACTCTAAACGAATGCACTTGAAAAGAACGCCTACACGGCAGCGTGAGGCACGTCGAAATGCCTGGTACTGGCGTCGCAGTTGAGCATATACGAATGGAACTGGCGGAAAAAATAAACAGAAAGGCTCACCAGTATACGCGCGAATTAAATTCACATATGTGGATGGTTGGCGCGATGCTTTATATCTGCGCAATTTAAGAGAACATATAATGCATGGACTGGAGAAGCACTCGATCGTGAGCTGAAAGGCACAATTGTTATTTTCCTGCAGTGACGACAAGCCGTGAATAGTTCTCACGTTGTCGTCTACGTTGTTTTCTTCGTTAGTCGTAGCAAGGAATGGAAATGATGCAAACGCAAACGTATTCCAGCACACTGCTGAGAAACTCCACCCACCGCAGGTGATTCCGCAAATACATTTGGTATATATATTACCTCTAAAATAACACCACTGGGCGTGGTGGGGCTGTGGCCAAAAGCGATGCGAAAAGCGATGATGAGACTAAATTGCAAAAAGTGGA
Organism: Dermacentor variabilis; assembly: GCF_050947875.1. Classification (NCBI taxonomy): domain Eukaryota; kingdom Metazoa; phylum Arthropoda; class Arachnida; order Ixodida; family Ixodidae; genus Dermacentor; species Dermacentor variabilis. The sequence goes on from NC_134574.1 coordinate 82,588,636, forward strand.
CGGATATCGGCCTATCTCCTTATGCAATGTGGATTATAAAATTTTTGCTAAGGTATTAGCTAACCGTTTGCAATTTTAATAAGATCTGTGGTCGGCGATCATCAAAAATGTGGCATCAGGGGCCGGTCCATTCAGACGAACATTCATGTTGCGAGATCGGTGCTAGAGTGCGTAGCTGAGGGGATTGGACAGGTGGCAATGGTATAGCTAGATCTGGCTAAGGCGTTCGACAGGGTGAATCACTCATTCCTGTTTACTGTACTAGAGCACATAAATATCGGATCTCTGCTCCTTAGAGGTATCAGGATATGTTATGCTAATGGATCAACGAGACTGATAGTGAATGGCTCTCTCTCCGATCCAATTAGGCTTTTATCATCAGTACGACAGGGATGCCCTTTGTCACCGCTTCTGTTCTCTTTGTATTTAGAGCCACTTTGTATGAGCATTCTTAAAGAAAAAAAATTCCAGGTGTTTAAATTACTGACTAATGAGGTTCGGGTTCTTGCGTATGCAGACGACGCGGCCTTTTTTGTACCGACAAAAAGAGTGTAGAGACTGCTCTTGCAATTACAGAAGAATTTTGTGCGGCGTCTGGTGCAAACGTTAATTTTGAAAAAAGTTCAGGTTTTTGGTTTGGATTATGGGCCACAGTGCCATCACATTACGCAGGCATTCAATGGAAAGAGGATCTTTGTTACTTAGGTGTGCCTCTCTCACAGTATAGAAATAGCAACGCTCATTGGTCGGGAGAGGTTGGCAAAATGCAACGTAAAGTGAATTCATGGCGAGGGCGGAATTTGTCAATGTTCATTCGTGCTGAAGTGTGCAACGTGTTCTGAGCTTCCCGTCTGATGTATGTGCTGCAAGTACTGAACTGCTCACGACTTCGCCTTCAGGCAATGCATCGCGTATTTGCAACATTTATTTGGAGTTTGAGCTGTGAATCGATGGGGCGCGACAATCTGTTCCTCCCCCTTGAACGTGGTGGCCTAGGATTAGTACACCTCTTTGTCAGAAAAACTGTTTCTCGCCTGTTTTTCTTTCGAGACAGTGACCATCCGTTATTGCGTGAAATTTTGCAACTCCGTTTAGTTCAGTATGTTCCTAATATAGTAGTGTCATCAAATGTAAAAGATGTCCGACGGGCTCCTTGGGGCTTTCTCAAAGAGGTTGTTGACACATTTCTTTTCTTGAAAGTTAAATTCAGCCTGAAGTATGTGTTCACTGCAAGTCGAAAAGCAATTTCTGCGGCACTGGTGGACTCTATTTTCCCAGATCCCTTGTATCGTGCACCTTATTTAAGCCGACCTTATCAGGATGTACCTAAGCGCGCCCGAAAAATGTGTGTCCCTCCTGGAGTAAAAACATTTTTCTTTAAATTACATTCAGAAACACTTCCTGTGAAAACTTGGTTAAATTCGAGGGTTTGCGTTGTGCCATGGACAACAAACTGTCGGCTCTGTCCACGTGCCGAAACCATAGATCACTGCTTCATAGACTGTAGGGGCGCTGTATTTTTTGGGACATTCTCCAACGGACGCTTAAAAAGGACATTGACATAACTCCATATTCAGTTAGGTTTCTACCGTTTAAGGTTACGGGTGGTCCTCCCTATGACATGTTCATTACACTTGGCTTATATAGCCTGTGGAGAAGTAGACTGTGTGATTGCCATGCCGAAAGCCCGCGATCTACAAAGTCCTTTTTTCGTGAAAGTGCTGCCTATGTAAGAAGTGTGTACGCTGAGCAGGAATCTCCACCAGACTGGATGCACTTGTTGGACGCATGTGTGTGTTTGCCTGAGTTTTAAGTGTGTAGTTGTGTCAGCATTGTAATACAATTTAAGTTTTGTTTTCCATGTAGTGTTGGGAACTCAGCGCTGACGCCCGTTGTTGCACCTGGGTCGCAAGCCCCAAGGGTAGCGTTGGCCTGGCGGCCTGGGGCACAACTGGAAGCATCCGAAGGTCCCGGCAAAGCATGAGTCGACTGGTAACAGAACAACTTGTTTATTCTAGCAAAGCATAAGAGCGGGCGGTCAGGTCGACCGAAGTGGAGAGACGGGAGAGCACGTTACTCAACAGAAGAAATCGGAGCCTCTCTCTTGGCATCCGGGGGCAGCTGCTTTTATACTCTCGCAGTTGAGGGCAAGAAGGAACGCCTCTATAGACGCGCACGTGACTTCGCCGCTCGGGCACGTTGGGATGAGTAGGTGGCGCATCCGCCGGGCCGGCGCCGCTCGGACACGTTGGGACGCGTAGGTGACGCATCCGCCGGGCCGGCGCCGCTCGGGCACGTTGGGATGAGTAGGTGGCGCATCCACCGGGCCGGCGCCGCTCGGGCACGTTGGGACGCGTAGGTGACGCATCCGCCGGGCCGGCGCCGATCAGACCTCCTCGCTTCACAGTTGGGGGAGCTCCTCTCCCCGGCTGCCGCGCTTCGACAAGCGTGGGCACCAACATGCACACACACACACACACACGCACACGAAGACACGTGGCATTGGAACATGCCTGGACACGCTTGGCGGGGAGGCGTAGCGGCGGCGCCGAACGGGCCAAAATGTCTGCTGCTTTCAACGAAGCCCCAGCGTCCGTTGCATCCGCGCCGGCTATACCGCGCGTCGTAGGCGAAAGGTAACAGACCGCCCCGCCGGGGGAAGGAGATCCCGATGGTCAGGGGACTGCATCCGCTGTCCGGAGGGATGTCGCCCGATGATGCTCATAACCGAAGTCGGGCGTCCCTCGACGTTTCTTGAGCGCAGCGCACAGAGAAGGCCTCGTTCTCTCGTTCAGGTTCACACAGGACACTGCAAAGTGACTTCGGGAGAGTTCACATTTTTGTTCTCGTTCCCGGCAAGCGTTAGAACTACGCTGAAACTCAACCGCTCAGTCAGCAAGCACGGCACAACCCTCACTAAGCCCTGCCAGGCTCTTTCCCCTTTTATACCACTGCCTAGTTCCTTACAGTAGTCTAGCAGCACTCAGAACGCGTCCACAAATTGGAAAATTGCACTAGAAAGCATGTCATCACTTTGAAACACTAAACAAAAGCAATATGTTAAAAATCCTGCCTCAGGAAGAAAAACATCAGTAACAAACAATTTTGTTCTGATTTTCTTCTAACTTTCCCGCATCGGGAATTTCCTCTCCAGTATCTGGTGCCTTTAACGCTACAGACTCAATTTTATTCAGTTCGGGCGTGCTCTGAATATCAGCTTGCTGCGCCTCTGACACTTTTTCATTGTTTGATAACGTCGGCCCCGCAACTACCGCCTTTGCAGTGAGCTCCCGAACCTTCGATCTGGTTAAGGCCTGAACGCTAGCCTCACCAAACAAAAGCCCCTTCTCGCGCAGGAGGTGATCGGACCTGTTCGAGAATAGGTACGGGTACTGGGGGGGCAGCATAGATGACACTGCCGCCTCCGTCTCAAGCGCTCTGAAAGGTCCTTCAATGAGCACTTTTGCTACCGGCAGACACACGCTATGAGCTTCCACAGCTTGCTTGATCCATGCGCACTCGCCCGTGAACATATGGGGTTCTACGTAAGAGGGGTGAACTACATCCATTGTAGCTGCGGAATCGTGAAGCACTCGGCACTCTTTCCCGTTCACGAGGAGGTCTCGCATGTAAGGCTCGAGAAGCTTCATGTTCTCGTCAGTGCTGCATAATGACAAAAACACAACTTTTGGTTTTGTTGCCGGACACTGCGCCGAAAAGTGACCCGGCCTCTGGAACCTATAACAAACGCGCGCTTGCCTCGTCTCGAACCGCTTTCTGCGTTCGGCTTCGGCTGCCGCCGTCTCCATACGTTCGGTCGGACTGCTTTCACTCGCATCCGCACTACGTGTGTTCCTCTTTGCTCTCATGGGTGTGAACTTTGGCCTCTCAAACTTGGAGTCAAATTCACCCTTTTGACCGTCCTTAGCTCCGCGAGCCCGACGCGTCACAAACTCCTCGGCTAGCTCGGCGGCTTTAGCCACCGTACAAACGTCTGGCCTATCCAAGACCCAGTACCGCACGTTCTCAGGTAACCGACTATAAAACTGTTCCAGCCCGAAGCACTGCAGAACTTTATCGTGGTCACCAAACGATTTCTCTTCTTTGAGCCACTCTTGCATGTTTGACATAAGCCTGTACGCAAACTCCGTATATGACTCACTTCTGCCTTTCTCATTCTCCCGAAACTTCCGACGGAACGCCTCCGCTGACAGCCTGTACTTTTTTAGCAGACTCGATTTCACTTTGTCGAAATCCTCTGCCTCCTCTCTATTCGAGCGAGCGACTACGTCGGCCGCCTCGCCGGGTAACAAAGTGAGCAAGCGCTGTGGCCACGTTTCCCGAGAGAACCCCTGCTTCTCGCACGTTCGCTCAAAGTTAACCAGGAACAAACGAATGTCCTCTCCAAGCTTAAACGGCCGCATCAGGTCAGCCCTGTTGGACAATACTCGTTCTCCTGCACCTTGTGCCTGACTTCCATTACGAGCGCGTTCCAACTCTACCTCGAGACGCTTCATTTCCAAAGCGTAGTCGCGCTCTTCTTTTTCTTTTTGTTTTTGTTCTTTTCGTTCGCGCTCCTGTTTCTCTTTTTGCTCTTTAAGTTCGCGCTCCTGTCTTTTTGCAGTCTCCCTCTCCTCAATGGTCTCAAGGCATTCCGACAGCTCGTCATCCTCAGCTTCTAACTCAAGAATAGCCCTCAGCAGTTCTGGTTTTCTGAGTTTGTCTGAGACATCCAGACCCAACTCTCTTGCAAGCTCCAGCAATTTCGGTTTGCGCAACGACTTCAAATCCATGGCTGCTCTGAATGCTGCTTTCTCTACTGCCTCCTATTGTCTTGCCGCAAACTAACCCGGCAGCAACGACAACCACAATTACCAGCTCTGTTTCTGACACTAACAAAAGCCTGGCAAAACTCAGAAGAAGAAAGTCCCGCACTCACCAAACCTCGCAGCCAAGAATTCAGCGCAGTCGTTCCGCTGCAGGCAACCAGTCATCACACAGGGCTCGTTGCACTGCTCCCGGATGGTCGTTGAGCTGCTCAGCATACAGTCAACTGCATATCTTCGCTGCTGGCCTCCGTTGTCGCGATCTCACCGCTGGCAGACAGTTGTTGGGAACTCAGCGCTGACGCCCGTTGTTGCACCTGGGTCGCAAGCCCCAAGGGTAGCGTTGGCCTGGCGGCCTGGGGCACAACTGGAAGCATCCGAAGGTCCCGGCAAAGCATGAGTCGACTGGTAACAGAACAACTTGTTTATTCTAGCAAAGCATAAGAGCGGGCGGTCAGGTCGACCGAAGTGGAGAGACGGGAGAGCACGTTACTCAACAGAAGAAATCGGAGCCTCTCTCTTGGCGTCCGGGGGCAGCTGCTTTTATACTCTCGCAGTTGAGGGCAAGAAGGAACGCCTCTATAGACGCGCACGTGACTTCGCCGCTCGGGCACGTTGGGATGAGTAGGTGGCGCATCCGCCAGGCCGGCGCCGCTCGGGCACGTTGGGACGCGTAGGTGACGCATCCGCCGGGCCGGCGCCGCTCGGGAACGTTGGGATGAGTAGGTGGCGCATCCACCGGGCCGGCGCCGCTCGGGCACGTTGGGACGCGTAGGTGACGCATCCGCCGGGCCGGCGCCGCTCAGACCTCCTCGCTTCACAGTTGGGGGAGCTCCTCTCCCCGGCTGCAGCGCTTCGACAAGCGTGGGCACCAACATGCACACACTAACACACACGCACACGAAGACACGTGGCATTGGAACATGCCTGGACGCGCTTGGCGGGGAGGCGTAGCGGCGGCGCCGAACGGGCCAAAATGTCTGCTGCTTTGAACGAAGCCCCAGCGTCCGTTGCATCCGCGCCGGCTATACCGCGCGTCGTAGGCGAAATGTAACAGTAGTAAAGAAAAAAAGAGGGGCTGTGGTGTAATGGTTAGGATGTGTGCTTTGAATTGTATAGATGCGAGTGTACTCGGGTTCGAATCTACGTGATGTACAGAGTATTGTGATTCTTCATGTGCATGTGATCGTGTTCTAATTAGGTTATATGACTCCTGATTGTGAAATTTGCCAAGATAATTGCGGGTTAAGTGTTAATTCGTTTTTTTTCTCCGCAGTGGCGTTCAGGACGCATACGCATAGGCCACCTTCAGAGCAGTCACACCTCGTGGTAGGCAGCAAATAGCCAGGAAAAATGACTCAAATCCTGCATATCTTTGCTCACGCCTATTCTGAAGGACGCTTGTAATTGGGCCGCTGTTTCTGGGAAGCCGCCCAGAGAATGGCATATCAGCGGCCGTAATTTGATGTGATTTATCTGCCTGCATGCGTGGATTCTAGCCAGGACTTGGCTAAGAGGGTATTGGGAAGAGTACTAGCACTCTGTTCTGAAGGAGTACAAGCACTCTGTTTGGGGGAGTAGAAGTACTCGGTCTGGTGGAGTACTATTACCCCTGCGGGGAGAGTATTAGCACTCTGCGGAAGAGTACTAGCACTTCCTGTGGGAAGAGTATTAGCAGTCTGCGGAAGAGTACTAGCAATCCCTTGCGGTAGAGTAACAAAACTCTGTCAGGGCGAGTTGACCTACTCTCTCTCAAAGAGGGGCGATCTACTCTCGAAAAGAAAGTGAAATATGGGACAAGCAGCTACTCCCTCAAAGAGAAAGCCCGGAACTCTCTTTGTTTTTAAACTGTGCGGTATACCCCGACATGTTGCACGACCCTGCCGCCGTCGCATGCTGAAGTCTAATGGCTTTGTGCAGACACCTACCTACGCCGACGTGCAACCTTCGCACCAAGCTTATTTTCATCAGCAGGCGCGCAGCCCACCAGCCGAGCGCCCGTTACTGGAAAGTCGTTCATTTTCCCCGCGTTGCCACTCGTTGCTTCCCATGGGTAGGCGTCCTCCACCCATGGAAGCGGAAAACTAAGGGTCGCAGTTCAGGAGGCCGGCACTGCTCCGCCATCAATCTCTAAAAATCCTGCATTGTCGCCTTCGAACGCTATCAACCTTACTGTTGTCGGCGTCCCTAGCGTTACGCGGACACTGTCGCAGTGTCCGCGTAAAAAAAAGAATACGGAGTTATGAACCCCAATGATACACCGATAATTTCCGACTCTTCTGACAACTGAGAAAAAGATTGAAGGGTGTTGTTTAAATTATTTGAATGGAATATGGCGTGGCCTTGCACAAAAGCTTGGACGGTGAAATCTTAAAATATCCGTGAGGCCTCTATTGCGGCATTCTGTAAAGAATGTTGCAATAATTAACCCGTGTAATGGCACCCGCCACAATGCGAAGATGCCTAGCACAGCCTGAAATCCACTGATTGTCCACAAGTACTAAATGCTACTTGGACTTTGGATGCGTGCTGCCAGATGACCAGACAACGTTGGAATTAAGCTTATGCCCGACTCTACAATCCTATTTCGATGTTACGAAATTCAAGGAACGTTTTGTGAACGCAATCCTAACGTCGCCCTACTTTTGTAATCAATATTCCGAGGCATGACTGTGATATCCAAGCAACCTTGTAACGGCAATCCACTATATTTATAGCAAAATTTACAGCTTGTAAATATTGTTATGTGAACGAAGGATTAAGAACTGGAGACTATTTACAAAGTGTAGTTACAAAGGATAATGCAGCGCTTAGCAGTTCAACCGACAGCTCGAGAGCCGAAAAGCGTTCGTCGTCTTTGTCGGGGTGCCCGCGTGCATCGTCCAAAAGAATCACGCAAAATGCATGTATCACTATCCTCGGTGGCAGAAGCACAGTCCCGATGCATCTAAATATATCACTACATATAGTAGGAAACACACAATTCCGGCAGTACCAGAGTCTCGATAAACGTTAATTTTCATGTAGTTAGCATTCAAATTATGTAGTAACACAAATGATTGTCACCACAAAAAAGCACCGCATATGAGCCAGGGTTATTTATCGTGCTTCTATCCAGAATCGCTACGGCATCCAAAGGCGCCGCCCTGAAGTCCGCCCGTGGTGCGTGCGTGAGTATTAATCTAGAGACAGTAGGCACAATATAGTCTAGGTAAAACTTTATAGGAGATTTTCCTGCAATTGAACGGAAACTCCCTGCACAGTATCCAATGTTCGCATGAAAGATTTTCACTAAATATCGCATACACAGTGACTCGTACTCACTGACTCTAGTTGGCGTAAAGGAGGTTCATTAAAGAATGACACATACGCATGGTCACTTTACTTACCCAGTCACCCAAGGTGGGCGCATGGTTGCTTCCAAAACCGGTTTATTGACCACTGCCAACCGGATGCTGTAAAAAATATTCTGAACCTGGTTGCGTCAGCACAGCCAGCCCGTCACTGTGTTGATTCAACTCTGAAATACCGAGTTGCCCGTTTTGATCTGGGCAGTGACACCCCCCATATATATATATATATATATATATATATATATATATATATATATAGAGAGAGAGAGAGAGAGAGAGAAAGCATATAAATAGATAGATAGATAGATAGATAGATAGATAGATAGATAGATAGATAGATAGATTGATATATAATGCCAGAACGTACGGGAATGATCTTAAGAATGCAGGTTGCATTACATAAATATGTCGCAACGCTGGATTTTTGACGAATTGGTAATAATGGGTCAGCATTCTTCACGCACTTTTCCGGTGCTGTCTATGTACGTTTGTATCTAACCCTGTCCCGCCTATGTGGGTTACTGGGTTACTAGGTGGGTTACTGTTCATCGAACAATGGACAGCACAAGCAGTCCTCCGCTGAGGTAACAGGGTTCAATCCCAACAATCGCACCAACTTGGATCATTGGGTATGCGGAAATTTGCACATACGCATCGCTATTCAACAAAGCTCTTGCACGCTGATATGGGTCGCCGTAGACCTGGTTGGCATCGCTGTCAGAAGAAACTCTTGGACGTCAACTTCGAGCACTTCGCATGTACCATACACTTTGTGCTGGTGTTCAATGAACTTCTCTGAGGCCAAATTGGGCCACTGGGTATGTGCTGATAAGTGTGTGCCGCTCTTCAATGAACGCCTTTGACGCGCATTTGGTCGACTGGATAGCAGTCGGTGGGAACTTGACGCTCTTGAATGACGAACAATATCTGTTAAATTATCAGATGATGAGTGGAATTGAACTCACATCATAGGGTATCTTCGTGTACAGCAACCACACGCACTGGGTATGTGCTGCTTTCAACGAACTCCCTTCAGACCTGTGGTTTAGCGACCTGCAACATGAAAGTACTGGGCGTGTGCTGCTCTTCAATGAATCTCTCGTCAGCTTAGGTCACCTAGCATGTGCTTCTCAATGTGCGGCAAGCAGGGAGCTATTCTCACCACTGGGCTGCACTTCAGGTTTCAGAGGCCATGCGCGGACTTCTCGGCAGTGCCACTAGATGGCGCAGCGCGTCCAGAAAGAAGTGTGCCAGAGGAGCTCAGTTGCTGCATGATTGCGTTTCTGAGCGCTCACACGCACCGGTGTGCCATGCATTTCGTGGGGCACGTGCAGGCTTTGTGACCGCAGTGTGTCTGTCGCGACAGAATAGTGGCGCTGCAGTAGGCGCGCCAGGCATAATTCAGTTTGACGGTTATAATATGTTATGTTACTATATTGATTCAAAGCTAATGCGTTACCATCGACAGTAATCGTAAGATGAATTCAGCCGTTTTCCTTTCCTTTATATGCTTAAAATGCGGTGCGACAAAATACATTCGCACCAGTATGCCGATGCAAGAGGACGAAACACCTTACCGATGGTGTACAAATTGTACACCCTTTCCTCTCATCTTTTCTCATACATTATGTTTTCTCACTGCCCAAACTCTATCAAGACATTCTATGCACTTAAATATATCTTACCGATGTAAACATTTCAGCTACAGGATGAGTCATCCTTAACTACGCTTACATCGTAAGGCTTCATGAGGACGAAAGAAGAGACTAGGACAGAGAAAGCACTAACTTCCTACTGAATCTTTAATTACCGCAAAAATACTTACTTGCCTTTTCATAATGAAGTGGAAGCACAGGTACACTGCCGCTTTCTAACCGCAATAAAGTTCGCTGCGCTTAACCCATTAAAGACCAGCGTGACCATATGGTCACGTTAGTCTGCACAGTCGATTTCGTTTAATTAAGATTAACAAAACAGCACCAAAATCGCCTTTGACATGCCGTTAGACAGATGAGAGTTCCCTTTCTGTATATCAAGTGGCAGCAGGTGTCGGTCGTTTTGTGGGAGCCCCTCGCTAAGGCGGGAATAAGTGTTGCTGTGCAAGTAGCGTCGCCATGCATCACTTCAAGGGGTAATGTGTTTTTTTTCACTAGTTGTTCAAGCAATAGTCCGATATCCTTGGCTCCATATTTCTCTTCGAATATGTGACCTTCCATGACCATTTGTGAAAGATTTATGTTTGATTTATTCATCAATGAGCGTGTTATCTTGCGCGTTGCCATATGGTCACGATGGGCCTTTAGGCTACCTAACTTTTTATTTTTTTTTAAACTGCATTCTCATCTCTTGCATGGCTGCTGGCGTATTCCCGCAGTGGTTATTCCTTATTTTATTGTCTTAATAGGTTGATGTTGGGATAAATAGCGAAGATACTCGAAGAAGACGATGACGACGTGTCAGTGATATATATCGACCCGCGAGATGCTAGCCCCTATTCGGATGAAGAGTCGGCCGATGAAGACTCGGGCCGGCCCATTGCCAATCTAATCTGGCGGCAGCTATGAGCCGGCGCTGAAGCTATTTTCTCTGACGGACGCCGCATTGGTGGACCCGACTCGGACGATGACGACCCCAGGCGGGCAAGGTGAAGGAACATGAGAGGTTTCTTCTGCCGTAGTTGATGCGGCCATTCCTGCGAAATTATCCACTGCTTCTAAGTGGACGAACGGTGATCTCCAGAAAAGCCTTGGCATATTTGCGTACCCAAACTTTGCCGCTTACAGGGGCTTTTCCGCTGTAGAGTTGTTCGAAATCTTTTTGAGGAGCTGCTAGTCGAACAAAAAAGAAAGTATGCGTTATTTTTCAATATGCCCGATCCGGAGATTACCAAAGATGAATTAGGTTTTCTTGGAGTGCTCGTTTTGTCCGGCTATAACCGCTTGCCAGGGAAAAATTGCTATCGGGACAGAGGCTTGGATATGTGCAACACGATGGCATACAATGCTATGCGGAAAAATCGCTTCGTACAGATAATGCGATTCCTGCACTGTTCGAAATGCAAGCCCAACGCTTAGTGACAAGTTGGCAAAGTTGCGTCCATTGATGGCACTGTTGCAAGCAAGGATTCTGGAGCACTTTCAACCTGTGCGTCACCTGAGCTATGACGAAAGCATGATTGAGTATTATGGTCGTCATGGCTGTACACAGCATATACGCGGAAAGCCTACCGGTTTCGGGTATAAAGTATGCTGCCTAAACGCCAAGAACGGATACCTTGTAAACTTCAAAGTGTATCAAGGCAAGCAGGGTATCCTTGAACATCTGAAAAATATGAAAAGGACTTCGAAAAAGCAGCGGCGCCACTTCTTCAAATGGTGGATGAACTCGCAGCAGAGACGCACGACCTCCTTTCTTTTTCTATTTTGATAATTTATTCACAGCATGCCGCTACGGTGACATATCAAGGCAAAGGGCTACGAAGGCAAGGGCACAGGGAAGCAGAACCGTGTTCCCAAAGAGTGCCCTATCGTTCGACCCCAATTCGTCAAGCGCCAACCTCGCGGGTAGCAAGAGCCCGTGCTGAGCGACAATGGGATAATTTTTGTCCGCTGGACGGACAATTCTGTAGTAACGATTATAAGCACCATTCACGGCGTAGAACCAATGTCATCTGCAGACAGGTACTCTCGTGTTCAGAAGAAGGAAATCGAGGTAGCCCGCAAAAACACTGTTGCTGAGTACAAGTTTTATGAGAGGTACGGACCAGATTGATGCAAATGCAGGCGCCCACAGGATTGTAATCCGTGGCAAAAAGTGGTGGTGGCCGATTTTCACTTGACTTTGTGATGTATCTATCTGCAACGCTTGTGCGCTAATTCGTATAACAGGGTTCAACGTCACGCAGGTGGAATTCCGCAAGCAAATTGCACAAAGCTACCTGATGCGATGGCACAATAAGCGTAGAGGTCCTGGTCAACACAGAATCCCAAAGACTGGTGATGTCCTGACTGGTACACGGTATGACCAAGTGGGCCACTTCGTTGCACCCATACGTAATGGCAAGAGGTGGAGGTGTGCATGAGATAATTGTAACAGCGCAGTGCACACACAATGCACAAAGTATGACGAAGACATGTGTATTCCATGATTAAAACGATATCACACTGAGTAAGTGCTCGACTATTCGCTATGTATGTTTTTTGTGATGTTTCATGGCTTGAAATAAATGTTTATCACTTCGCGTGTTTTGCTGTAGCGTAAGGGCCCAGTGTGACCATATGGTCACGGGCTATATTTCAAAAACTAATTAGGCAAGAGTAATAATTTTTTTGTATGTGAATTATTAGTACAAAGAAAAGGTTATATATTAGAGTTATTTCAAGATTAAGGACGCAGGTTATGTTCAGAAAAACGTACAAGAGCTGTTGTCACGTAGTCGTGCAAAAGGTAGTTATGCTTGATATGAAGTACATGGATTACATTCTAGTTGCCTAGCTCTACGTCGGTTCGGGCATTTGATGGCACGCTGTCACAAATGTTTCTATATTTTGCCATCTCAGCGGCCTCGATAATTGATCTGGTTGGTTTTGAGCACTTTCTACCTGCAGACCTCAAAATGAGGTCTGCAGCCAAACTCTGCACTGAATTTCCAGGTGACCTGTGACTTGGGTGATACAACATCGGTTCTGCCAACAAGAGCGGCATTTTGTAGGCAATACCTTCAGCGCATGCGACATATGATTTTATGTTTGACTTGGCTGCCACATCGGGCTATCCCTTCCTGCTCGTTAGTCTTGCATAACGGTAGCTGTTTTTGAAAAACCTAGATCAAGACTCCGATGTTCATCCTCTGACCTGAACGTTTCAGGCCATTATATAAATTCAGGATAGAATGCACAACTGCCGCCTTTTGCAGCAGTGTGTTTCGCTGGTTTGCTTGTCCTTCTGAGGTTTTGCATCGCGTTTTTGTTTTTTCTGAATATATCCGGCGAGACAGAATCCCAGCGGTGCTTCGGCTATCGGGAAATAACCTAGTGGTTGACCGGTTGTCAGAAAACGCTTTCAACCATTTGTCAACATCACTTTGTAAGTGCATTATCGAAGCACAATAGAAGTCACAATCAAAAAAAGGCACAATCTCAAAAGGACACCAATGTTAACTCCCGCTGTATTTTGAAAACGAAACTGACCCACGCAGTAGACGCTTGCATTAAGAGCAAATATATTCTTATGATGAGACACCGAGTAGCGCACCTATCTGATCTCTACTGGAACACCTGCGACTCTTCCATCGACTCATTGGCAAGGAAGAAATTACATGTGTTGAGCTTTTCACAAAGTACAGATTATCAGTGCCTAATGCATTCAATTTGTCTTGTATAAAAGAGGCCATATTCGTTCACCAACTCCTGTTTTCTTACACGATTACACGCAATGGATAATCAGTTTGTGGGTTTTTCAGCGAAAAAAATTTCGTGGGTTTTCCAGCGAAAAACATTTCGAACCAGAAATTTCTTCATGTCAATACTACGCGTCGTCCTGGTTAGGTTGAACTCGTTGCAGAGATTTTCAGCCTCAGCTTTTACATTAGATAGGGACACTTCATTTCAATGATTCGAACTCCTAAGAATGGCGTAACGCGCCTGCTAATTCTACATTAGGGAGCACCATGAACCAGCTTTCTTTGTCAGTAAGAATAAGCAGTAGTTTATTTATATCCAAAAATTCACGACTATAGGTGAGCTAGCGGAAGTGCCAACTCAAGCGGCCGTTGCTTCATTAATTACCCTACCTTCATATATGTAATTTGAAGGGATTCCCTACAACCTAGCTTAATACATCTAGACGACACGATATCCGGCGAATGTTCCTCCATGGAATACAGATCTATGATTTCCGGCATCTAGCCACATGCCCTGATCGATACTTACGATGCCTGCAGTGTCCCTCGCTATTCAATAAGTAACATATCATGCCGTCCGCACCACTGTTGTTGTCCAAGACATTATGTCATTCATCTTAACGCTTTTGCTGTTATATTATTAAAAGCACAAATGACAATAAAAAAGCCTGCAGATATCATGCGCTTTGGAGATTGGTATCATAGCAAACGGCAACTAATGCTTCATTTCAAGCCACCTGCAAGAAGTTTTTCAAGTTTTACAAGATAGATGAACGGCAATGCATATTTGCGATATGAGCTTGATCGTGACGACTGCAGCCAGACGAAGACGAGGACAACATTATGCAGGCGACGGTGCGACGTCTTGTATTTTGTTACAATGTTCCTTTATAACGTGGACCACACCCGACGTCGGTACATGTCGCCGTGCGTCAAAGTAAAAAAGGACTGGAAAAGGCGAGACAGGGCCGAGCACGGTGCCATATAATAGAGACTTTTAGCGTGTCCGCTTTTCCGGCAAACCGGGGTGGTTTGAGCGGATTACCGGATGGTCGGGCGCGTAAACGTGAGCGGCCGGAGCGGTGCAGCCGCCTGGTGTTGTACAGCTCAATAAGAAAAACACAGAGCTAAAATTGCAGTAACCTACTCTATTCTGCTTCGCTGCTGGTGCAAATTATCGGCAGCGGCGTAATTGTGTTCACAAATACGCCGCTGTCGAAAACTTACACCCCAGCTAAGAAGAATATAGTAATTGGCTCTATGTTTAGGTGGTTGAGCTCTGCACCACCAGTTGGCGCCACCAATCTGGCCGCTCACGTTTACGCCCCCGACCATCCGGTAATACGCCCAAACCGCCCCCGTTGGCCGGAATAGATGACTAGCTAAAGTCTCTAATATCATCACAAAGCGCTAGCTCTCATGACTGAAGCATTGGAAAATGTGGCATGCTGCAGAGAAAATATTTTTCCAAGCTTGAACGAAGCCCGGGATACACGCAAAATTGCCATGTGACTGGCCGCTTGCCTGTTTCGCGGGCTTCCATCAGACTCCGAAAAGCACGTTTATGTAGCACGTATTGGGGAAGAGAAAGCGGTATCGATAATTTTTCATGTTGTTCTTCAACTTCCTCATTGACACTTTCCATATAATTATAGTATCTGAGAAAATCAATAATTGTTTTGGCTAATTATGTAATGATGCGGAATGAAAAAAAAGCCTGAGTATCATAAGCGATGACAAAGCAACATTTTCTTGGTTATGTCCAGCTACGTGACATTTGCTTAATTTCAAATATTGCTGCATGGTAATGAGGACACCCTGTATACCAAGCCAGCACATTGCATGGGCTGTGTTCAATATGGGTTTTGAGTTGGTAATTGTTGTGCCTCCGAAGGCCACTTTTTCCTCTTTAATGTCATTGCTGGTAATGTCACTTCGCCATGCATCCAGCACTGTTGCTGCCTTGCCGATGAATGTCCTCTAATGGCTAAGCCGGGCGAAGCAACCGGCTATTCAAGGCCTGCTTTGCCATTATGGTACCGTTATTGTCTGCATGTCTCTAAACTGTGGTTTACAATGTCCGCTAAGTGTCATAGGCATTGCTGCGTTGTCTCTCAGTTCTAATTCACACTCCCATACCAACTTCTCAAGCACAGTGGCACGTCAATATAGTTTTCCAGTAGCACAGACTGGTAATTCCACAGTATTTGTGTAATGCACCACGCTAGATTTATTTAATTTTTGAGCGCAGCTATTAGGCGTCGTTCCTGCGTTGAGCGTAGGCGTCCCTCGGAGCAACTGTGCGAGCGTTCTCCTGCGAGTGCTTTCGCACTCATTGTCGTCCGATGCCGCTCACCATGCCAGTATTCCTACACTGCCTCTCTCTTTGGATAGGCGCCGATGGCCACTCCCAGTCGGCGCGGTCATTTCGGTCTCAAATTCCTTTCCTGAGTACACGTACGCAGCAGCGCTCAAATTTCGCATGACGAACTATCGTAATCGTCGGATATATCTTTTCACCGATCAAGCTACTACAGCTAGACCATTCTCGCCATTCTTTAGTTAACGATTTCTTATGTATATTCTGTATATTTTTTTTGGTTTTACTGCGAACGCAGTTACAACGGACGTCATTTCATGTTGTGATGCATGGTTCGATGGGAGGTTAATGACAAGTGGTGCAAGGGCACTGCATTATAAACGCCTCAATACGTGCCACGCGCTTATATGCTCGATTGGCGCGTTAACAAATTCATTCATAATTCAACAGCATTCCCAAAAAGAAGCCAAAAAACAAATTAAAGCATGGTTACTTCATCCTCAAAATACTTGACAGGCATTGTGTACGTACGTTTTTTAAGCAGTTCCTATCATTATTTGCACTACTTTCTTGTAAAAAAACTGCGATGTTTTCTATATATGTATTTCTTTACCGTTTCCCAAAGAAATAGCGGGAAATATGATTTTTTCAAATTATATTTTTTCTCACGCTACTAACACAGTAATATATTCATGTTCAGTGTTACTTATTGTGTACTTATTTACATACATCATGTTCAGTGTAAGTGTGTACTTATTTACATACATCACGCTGCATGCCAGGCCAGCTAGCGAGCCGACACAGTTTCTACCATGCCTTTGGTGCATTCCCTTGGCCATGCTGCAATGCTGCTATGCTGGTTGTCTAAGCTGGCGCGGTATGACGGCTTTGAATCTCTCGTTTGAGCCTTTGCCTGGCACATTTTTCAGCAAAGCTGCACCCGAACAAAGCAAATAGTTTTCCAGCACACCGGCAGCTATCCCGGCTGTCCTAGAATCCGCACCCACCGTCTTACCGACGGTTCCCAAGCACTATCCGACTTCTCTCTCCGCGCCCATGTCTTGCCTCACACTGGTGAGCAGGTTTTGACCAAGGGTGTTTGAGTTTGAGCTAGGATGAGTTGATCCCTGCTGGCAATCTCGAGGGGCTTGCTCAACCCAGCGAGATGCACGGGCTATTGGGGCAGTACCGGCGAGCATTTCCTTTATCCCTGGTTTCCTCAGGATGAGAGCTGATCGGCTGTCCCTCCTGTTACTCGTGACGTGACCGGCTGGTGGCAGTCATTTACCGGTGCCCATGACCTTGCATCGGTGACAACGTTCGTGGTTCCTTTCGATAGTGGACCTCGAATACGAAGTGCTGCAAGGTCAGGGCCCAACTCGCCAGCCACCCACTAGTCTCGCGGTGGTGCGTCAGCCACTTCAAGGCCTTATGATCGGTCTCAAGCGTGAACCCTTTCCCCCTTACACACGTCTCGAATTTTCGGAGCACGTAGATGACTGCCAAAAATTTCTTCTGCGTCACTGAGCAGTTGCGCTCTGCCGGTGTCAACACGCGTTTCGCGAATGCTACCGGACGCAGTTGCGTCCCTTCCGCCTGAAGGAGCACTAAATCAATTTCGAAATAGCAGGTGTCTGTCTGGACAACGAAATGAATGTTCAGGTCCAGTAAATTCAGTGAGGCTTGGTTTGGGTACGGGTTGGTTGGTATTCCATTGGAAACTTCACTCAAACACGCACATAGAAGAAGGAACGATCCCGTTAGTTTTCGGTCGGTTTGTCTGTGTACGCCCTCTAAGTGAAGTTTGAAATTTCAGTGAGGTTGTGTCTGCGATGGGGGAGGGGGGGCTTAGCCAGATGGTAGAAGCTTTTCCGTTGCTCCTGATTACCATTCCCAGCCATGTCCTTGTTTAACAGTTCTATCGAGGGGTGTGCATACGTAGGCAATTGCGAATGTACTGCTGGTTGCAACCTACGTTTGCAATAGCTTTCAAAGAGAGTTGCGCTACCGCTAGAAATGTTATCTGGCTCCTAGCACGAGAAAAGGCGAAGAAAGTGTTTGCTCTCCTCACGTCCGTAGCGTGCGCAGTAGCGCGGGAAAGTATGAACTTTATTACCTTCCTTCCCTAAAGCCACAATAGTTTCATAGTAATAATCAGTTATTGCTGGCGATAAAGAGACCGCGATGAAACCACCGTCGCCGCGTCGCGTCAATGCCGTAACAAACAAGGAAAGGAGTGAATAAAGGACAAAAGAAAAATTCAAGGTCATTCCGCTCTGCGAAGGGGGGGGGGGGGCAGCGGAGCTGTAAACATCGGGGTCCGGAAACGTGTAGTAAAGACATGACTCCCTCTTACTTAGTAACGACGGTCACCATGGTTTTACAGTCCCTGTCATATACCCTGATCGACATACTCGCATCTGCAGACAGATTCTTTGATAATGTCACATCGATGCACGTATACCGTTGGGTGGTCGGTTGGGCCGGATCGGGCTGGCATCGCAATCGATATTTTTGCGACACTATTAGCGTTACCTACTCCCTTTCCCGTAGCGACGCATTCACGTTGAAGTCACCGACAACCATCACAGTGTTAGTGTCATCGCAACTAACCCACCGAAGTGAGTAGCCATGAACCTTACGGGGCTGTGAGCTGTTCCATCTTTTTCGTGCTTGCCAGAGTATGAGCCACTGACGATAAGAGTTTTCGACTTGTTTTGTATAGTGTATGGATAATTAGAAAGAAGGTAGGCTGTGTTCGCTTTACTTTGCTGAGTGCTTATAGCCTCTGCCTTATGGGACTATGAGCCACTCCATTTTTTGCTTGCTTAAAGGGGTGTGAGTTCTTGCGGATGTATGAGCCATTGACGATGATAGTTCTTGTGCGCAGACACGAAAATTTCATGCTACCTTAACCATACACAGCTTTGCTGTAAAAAGAAACAGCTGTGCTGAAACCTTTGTGACAGCGTTCTAGCTTAGTTGATGTGATCGCCTTGTAGGGGCTATCAGCTTCCTGGCAACCCGTCTCCACACAGTATTTCATTCCTTTGGCACTGGAAATGCGACAGGTAGACATGCATAGGCTAGGAAAAGCAAGTAAGTAAAAGCGAAGAAACAGCTGAGTCAGAGAATGCTGATCCCTTAGACGACAATTCTTAGAATTTAGAATTCCATAGCATTGTCTGATACTCAAGCGCAACTAATCCAACTGCACCCCTCAGCAGTGTGTCAGTTTGGAGAAATACTTTGAGTACTTGGCTTTATTAGTATTTCTCGTAAATCTTAATAACATCCTACCGCTCATATATAACAGTGTCAACGCGTGGAAAGAAAACAGCTCATGTAACCCTATTTCTGATCATTTGAGAATATTTTTTCAAGCTATGAACAAATAATGGCCAGTTGCGTAACATCTCTTTAGGACTCACGAATGTTTAGCATGTGAGCAATCATATTCTTCCTTCTGCGTCATCACCCATGTTTTGGAATTTGCCAAAACGCATTTTCATTGGAAGTTTGAACCTATCGTGTGAATTCGTTTGATAAAAACTTTGTTGGGCTGCGTATAGAAATTCTTGAGAATGCTGCTATATAAAATGTTGTTTTCTGGAACAGCGCAGTTCCAGAAAACCAGAATTCCAGAATGTAGAATTCCATAGCATTGTCTGATACTCAAGCGCAACTAATCCAACTGCACCACTCAGCAGTGTATCAGTTTGGAGAAATATTTTGAGTACTTGGCTTTATTAGTATTTCTCGTAAATCCTAATAACATCCTACCGCTCATATGTAACAGTGTCAACGCGTGGAAAGGAAACAGCTCATGTAACCCTATTTCTGATCATTTGAGGATATTTTTTTCAAGCTATGAACAAATAATATCCACTTGCGTAACATCTCTTTAGGACTCACGAATGTTTAGTATGTGAGCAATCATATTCTTCCTTCTGCGTCATCACCCATGTTTTGGAATTCGCCAAAACGCATTTTCATTGGAAGTTTGAACCTATTGTGTGAATTCGTTTGATAAAAACTTTGTTGGGCCGCGTATAGAAATTCTTGAGAATGCTGCTATATAAAATGTTGTTTTCTGGAATAGCGCAGTGTTTGCTCTTTTCTTGGTCATCTTCGATGGGATGGTACCAAAAAAAACTTGGTTTGATTAAATAAAACATGCTATAGTTCTAAGTCACTGGTGTTTGAGCAGTCAGCTTCTGTGAGTAAGGAGTACCGATATTTTTATTTAAGAAATAATGGTTCGCAAAGGTTTTGTAGACCCGGAATATATTTAGGTACAAACCCAGCACTATTGCAACGTTGTATGCACTGTGCCAATGTCATCACTGCCTTTGCCCGTCACTACGAAAGCAATTAACGTGCTGCAATTATTTTTCGTGCAAGCGAATTTCGCAAAATGAAAATATAGTTGTGGCATGCAAAAAAATTATAAAATAATTTTACGTGAAGAAAATTAATGTCCATAATGAGCATACCATGCGGGTCTTATTTGATAACCGAAATTTATCTTAAGCCGCGCGTTATTTTCAACACTGTAGGGAAATTAAAAACAGTCATCTGTGGATGCGAGATTGATAACTCAAAGGGGTAGGCATTACGCATGAGTTATCAAAACGCATAATCACCTAATTCACAATCCTTGAAAAAGGAACTTTTTATTTGAATACCATTCTACACATATTGTCGCTCCCCGTGGCCTTCGCCTCTAATTCGTCCCGCCATGATACCGCTGCCTTTTGCCCTTTTACCTCATGGTCCGCTGCCACCCTCACTTGCCATTTGACATACTGCTTCCTTCCTCGTCGAATACTCCACCGAATACGCTCAAGACGTCTTCGCCCGCACTTGTACGGCACAACAGATTGGCAGCTCCCGGCTTAGTGAGTCTCAGGCCGCCCAGATGATCCGGTACAACAGCCGACATCGGGACGTTCTATTTCCTCCTGGATCAGTTGTCCTTCTAGGGACATCATGTCACCGTTTCTGCTTGTCTGAAAAGCTGCTGCCGCGGAACACGAGGTCCTACATCATATTGCGTCAGCTTGGCGATGTAAACTATGAGATCGCTCCATTTGACTCGCCTGTCCCCACGGACCTTCTGCATGTGTCCCGGCTGAAGCGCTACTCTGCTGCAAGTTCACGTCACTCAAAGTTAGTTATAGTTATACACGGCGCCTTTGGTGGCGGTGGTTATGTTACGGCGCAACCAAGAGTGGCGCCAGCATGATGAAGACGATTTGACGTGTAAAGGGGAAATTGGTCTCGACAGCCCTATCGTTTATGCATGGTTGTCTGTCTCGTAAATATTGTATATAGATCTTTGTACCTCGTTCCTGCAACGTAATTATATTACAACCCATGAATTACAGTTGGTAATTTTGCAAGCAGCATTCACTTGGAAGTAATTTTCAGTATGATGTCATTTTTGTGAAGTTCATGCGGAAAGTGCGCGATGAATTACATGGGCATTCCAGTTATTTTGGAGATTCAGAGCACGAAACGGCGGCTTGCACAATATAAGTAGAGAAACAATGAATGTTTACCGGAAGTAAACCCAGAAGCCGTGCGGGCCTTAGAAATAATTGTAGGTCGAGATACCTTGAAAGCTCACCTATTACAACTCATTAATGACGATATGTGCCGTAAAACGTTTGCTTAAAAATATCAGCGGATTTTTCTTAATAATCTAAGTAGCATTTCTGCTTCTCGTACAATTGATGCACGCAGTATTCCAGTCCAAGCACTGCGGTGACGCTTGCTTCAACAGAAAATTGTGACATTTCTCTGTGGTTTACAGACGCAATCACATATACGAATACACACGCGTAGCTTGATGCTGAGTTTGACGTCAATCCGTTCCGCATCCTAGCCCCTTAGCGTGCGTCCCTCGTTTACTATTTGCTGCGAGAGACATAATTTTGGGCCCATAGATAAATTATGTATGTTTTCTTGCTGCCGTAATAAAAAAAAGTTACAAAGTTATGTTCATACTCGCAAACGATATGGCCTACAATATATTGGCTGTTTCACCCGATGAGGAAATCATCGCCGTGATAACAGAGTTTAGCGTTGCGTTTAAACTGCTTGAAAAGCTTTCGCCTATTGATGTATATGACCTGTTGGTGCGACACAATCCTGTTGAGACAAAAAATAAAGAAATTTGTATAAAGAAGAATGTAGTGAGCAAAATATATCAACACATCCTACACTCTGTGAACTATCTGAATACGTTTTCGTAAAGGCGCTGTAGTATTCTTGTTAGCTACATTCGTCCACCCGTGTCTAGCGCATTTTCTTTGTGTACGCGTCTTTTGTGTTTCGCTCGTACAATGGGCCGAAGAGCTTGCGTTTATGAATATTTGTTTGAATGATAATCTTTCTGCTGAATCCTTTTTTTACTGTGCTTGCCCTACCTTTTGTATTTTCTTAGGATGGAAGTTGAATTCTCAAGCACTTTCCCTCAGAAAAGCTCTTCACCATTCGCCACGTGCTTTGGCTATGAGTATACGCAGTAAGGGCTTCCTTTTGGCGTTGCGAACAATAACATAAAACCTCTTTCGCAAACTTGGCTATACTTCTTGAGGCTCACATATACATGGGGGTACTAATTTAGAAAGTTAAGTGTATGTTGTTTTGATTGCGCTAAAATACTTTCTGGCCATGGCGTCGTTGATAGTTGCCTACAGGGCTGAATCGTACAAGCAGCACCCGGTTTAACTGACACACAGCTGCCATTTTTCTCTAACGCGATCATTACTATAATATGGTCGGTTTATTAAGGTATAATAAGCGAGCAATATAAGTTGCTTTACAACTTTATTTTCACTGAGAGCTTCACGCAGAAATAATCTTCTAATATCACTGCTGTGTGAACCACTGACACTATCGCCGTTATTTATATGACCACTGACGGAACGCTTCTCCAAGGCAAAAAGAGGAAGGCCATTCCCGTGTGCTTATTTTCTTTATGTTAATCTGAAGTAGCAACTCGTCCTCCTTCTCTTCATCCCATCCATGTGCACATGAAATGAAGATACCCATGCCTGAAGTGTATTTTATTTCAACCCAAATTTTCTACGTTCTTAAGAATTCCAATATGTGCTTTTCATTTTGAAACACCGAAATTATCACTCATTTTAAAGCCAAAGCTATCCCAAAGACTGTTATCCTTTAGGAACCGTATGTGCCTTTCCATGCAGCTGTTGCTGCATCTGCGAAGGTGCATTCAGGTTCGCAAGTATTTTCTGGCACTGGTGTTTGTAAATGACATGTCCGTGACTTTCCACACTGTGGTAGTACTTTACACATTTTCGGGATGGGCCGATGTTAATGGAAGAGTTCCAGACTCGCAGGTCGGTCCTACTACGGCCTAGAAAAAAAGAAACAACAAATAACGACGAGACAGTAATAATGTATCATAAAAAGTAAATATGTATTGTGTGCATCACTATCAGTGTCACTATTAAAGGTAAAATGAGGCATCCACACAATCGTAACAAGTGCTACAACAGAAAGCCATGCGGGTTCCCAGAAAGAAAAAGCCTCGCAGTTGAAGAAACATTCCTTCCGGTACCGTACTCGAGCCGGGAACCACCGCCTGTCCGGGGCAGCCACTCTACGATCTGAGCTCACCAGGCGGTTTGCTGATTGCAAAGTGTAGCCCAACCTATGAACAACTCAAAGTAAAGGCAAACTCTTGCTTTTGCTTCGATTTAGCAACAGAAGCACCAAGTGGACGAAGCATCTGGCCGCTTACACCACGAAAGCTTCTATGACCATGCAAAGAAAACATCACTTTACGAAAAGACGGTTGTAGAAAAAAAGGCCCATAACAGATTTCGTAGCTCCAGTGTCCACCAAGGCCATCGGGCATACATCGTCAATTAACGGTACAGCTTTGTTTCGCAGCATCGTAACTCGCAGAGGAATCTTTGTAGTACCCTTTCCAGCGACCTAGCTTCCACTGGTCACGCTGGCTAGTTTTCCGGTGGGGATGAGGGCGATAATGAATGTGGCCGCGACAAAGGAGAGTGATGCTGGCATGAAGCTAACGGAGGCAAGCTGCGGTCAGAAACAAGAGAATCACTGCGGTGATTGCGTCGTGAAACAGTGTTGGTGAAGGTTGTCCCAACCCGCCGTGGTTGCTCAATGGCTATGGTGTTGGGCTCCTGAGCACGAGGTCGCGGGATCGAATCCCGGCCACGGCGGCCGCATTTCGATGGGGGCGAAATGCGAAAACACCCGTGTGCTTAGATTTAGGTGCACGTTAAAGAACCCCAGGTGGTCAAAATTTCCGGAGTCCTCCACTACGGCGTGCCTCATAATCAGAAAGTGGTTTTGGCACGTAAAACCCCAAATATTATTATTATAAGGTTGTCCCAAATGATCTTTGAGACCACGGATGGCCGCGGTTTCGACTCTCGGGCCAAGATGGCATTCTCACGTGGTGGTGGCGTTCAAGAACATAGTAGCAATACTGTAAAAAGACAAAACTAACTTTTATTGGGCGAACCTGTGCCCACAAAACAGGCTACACTTATAGCACAACGATAGCGGCGAACATGGTCGGCGATTGTCGAAAATTTGATCAGCGGGTCAAGCGCGTCGGCTTTTATACAGCAGTCGTCGAATGTTCCAGACTAATCTTTGGGAACCGCGTGCCTTCCACAAAGTTCTACACCATTCGCGTCACAAGATGAAATCTGATAACACAAGGTTCGGCGAGCACAGACAGCCGGATGGAAGCATCGATAACTTTCCCGAAACTTCGGATACATGCAGGCGCGTCCCGCGCTGTGCGATAACATTTCTTAGGCGGCGAAACGTGGTCGCCCGATAAAGATAAGTACACGTGTCAATACCGCCCTCTTAAAAAGCATCGACTCGATGCTGCATACAAAGAAAGTATTGAACAAAAACACCCGTAGCAAAGAAAACAACAAAATAAGGAAATTCGTCTGCGTCCGTAAAAGGGTTCCAGACGCACCACGTGGACCACTTCAGATTGTGCGCGGCGCCGCTGTGAATGCCAAAATTCCGTCTGGCATGACCTCATTGCCCAGTGCGCCAATACGCCGAATGACCTTGTAGGGTCCGAAATAGCGGCGCAATAATTTCTCACTCAGTCCTCGTCGGCGTATCGGGGTCCAAACCCGAACACGATCGCCGGGATGGTACTCGACGAAGCGTCGTCGGAGGTTGTAATGCCGGCTGTCGGTCCTCTGTTGGTTCTTGATCCGTAGGCCGGCGAGCTGTCGGGCTTCTTCGGCGCGCTGGAGATAGCTGGCGACGTCAACATTCTCTTCGTCAGTGACGTGGGGCTGCATCTAAGACAAACTGCGCTTAAATTCCCTAGGCACAACGTCGGTGTTCCCTTCCAAATACTCGACGAGGCCTTTTAGCTCCGGGTCTGCTCGTTGCTGTTCAGTGAAGTCTTAGGCGCTTGTTATCCCAAGGAAGGCTCGTCGTCTTGTCGTCTTGCGGCAGGGGATCGATGGGGGCGCATGATAAGCATTCGGCGTCGGAGTGTTTTATTCCGGACTTGTATATTACCGTGACGTAATATTCTTGCAGTCTGAGGCTCCACCGCGCCGGCCGTACTGAAGGTAAGGGTGGGTAAGGGTATAAAGGTAAGGGTAGGGAAAGGTAAGGGTAAGGGTATAAAGGTAAGGGTGGAATTTAGCTGTAGCCCAAATGATGGCGAGGCACTCCTTTTCAGTCGTAGAATAATTGCTTTCGTTTTTCACAGCGACCAGCTAGCATACGATATCACCCGTTCAAGTCCTTCTTTCCTCTGGACAATGACGGCACCGAGGCGTAGGCTACTGGCGTCAGAGTGGATTTCGGTATCGGCGTCCTCTTCGAAGTGTGCAAGTACCGGCGGCGACTGCATGCTTCGTTTGAGTTCTTTAAATGCTTCGGCGTGCGGTGTTACCCACTTCAACTCGACATCACATTTGGTAAGATGTGTTAACGGCTCCGCGATGGGTGAAAAGTCCTTGACAAAGCGCCTATAGTAGGCACACATGCCAAGGAATCTGCGCACTGCCTTCTTGTCGGTTGGTTGCGGGAACTTTGCGATGGCAGCTGTCTTCTGTGGGTCGGGGCGTACTCCTGATTTGCTGATGACGTGGCCTAGGAGCAAAAGCTCATCGTAAGCGAAGCGGCACTTTTCCGGCTTCACAGTGAGCCTTGATGACTTGATGGCCTCTAACACTGTCGCAAGCCACCTAAGGTAATCGTCGAAATTTCCCGCGAAGACAACGACATCATCCAAGTAAACAAGACACGTGTGCCACTTCAATCCTGCTAACACCGTGTCCATGACGCGCTGAAACGTTGCAGGCGCCAAGCACAGTCCGAATGGCTGACCTTGAACTCGTAGAGGCCGTCTGGCGTGATGAAGGCGGTCTTTTCGCGATCTCTCTCCTCGGCTTCTATTTGCCAGTAGCCAAGCTTGAGGTCCATCGACGAGAAGTATTTAGCGTTGCAGAGCAGATCCTATGCGTCATCTATCCGTGGAAGGGGGTACACATCCTTCTTCGTGATCTTGTTCAGTCGACAATAATTGACGCAGAAGCGTAGGGTTCCGTCCTTTTTCTTCTCCAGGACTACAGGAGAGGCCCACGGGCTTTTCCATGGCTGGATGATGTCGTCGCGCCGCATTTCGTCGACTAGTTGCCTGATAGCTTCACGTTCTCGCGTCGAAATTCGGTAAGGGCTCTGGAGGAGTGGTTGAGCGCGCTCTACGGTTATTACGCGATGCTTTGCAACTAGTGTTTGTAGAATCCTCGATGACGTCGAAAAGCAGTCTTTGTATCGTCGGAGAAGGCTTCTGATCTGTTGCTGCTTACGCATAGGAAGACTTGGATTCACGTCAAAGTCTGGTTCGGGGAGTATGCTCATCGGGGTAGACGCGGCAGAATCCGAGAGGACAAGGCATTGCTGGTTTCCACAATTTCCTCAATGTATGCGATTGTCGTGCCCTTGTTGATGTGCTTGAACTCTTGGCTGAAGTTGGTTAGCATAACTTCCACTAGCCCTCCGTGGAGTCGAGCGATCCCTCTTGCGACGCAAATTTCACTGTTGAGTAGTAGATGTTGGTCGCCCTCGGTGACGCCTTCTACGTCAGCGGGTGTTTCGGTGCCGACGGAAATAATAATGCTGGAGCGCGGCGGGATGCTCCCTTGATCTTCGAGCGCACTCAAAGCATGGTGACTACAAGAGGTCTCCGGCGGTATCGCTTGATCTTGCGACAGCGTTGTCAATTTCGACTTCAGGTCGATGACTGCGCCATGTCGATTCAGGAAGTCCATGCCGAGAATGACGTCTCGTGAACACTGTTGGAGGATAACGAAGGTGGCAGGGTAAGTCCGGTCATGAATGGTTATTCTTGCCGTTAAGATTCCAGTCGGCGTGATGAGGTGTCCTGCAGCAGTCCGAATTGGAAGGCCTTCCCATGCAGTCCTAACTTTCCTCAACTGGGCGGCGGTGGGTCCACTCATGACGGAGTAATCGGTTCCTATGTCTACTAAGGTGATGACTGTGTGGCCGTCAAGAAGCACGTCGAGGTCGGTGGTTCTTAGTCTCGCGTTACAGTTGGGTCTTGGCGTCGGATCACGGCTGTGTCGCGCTGACCTGTGGCTGGTATGGGACTTCGTCAGGTCGTCTTTCGTCGTCGTATTCTTTGCTTTCACACTTCGTCGGGGCGACGGCGTGTCGTTTTGTCGTCGAGGTAGTCTATTCGGCGTCTTCGTCGGCGGCGGAGGATCTTCGTCAGTTCGACGAACAGCAACCGCACCTCCATCAGTTGCTGCTTTTGTTTTCCACATATGGGCTGACGGACCGGCCCCCGGCTGGGCCAGTGTATGGTCGGCGCTGAGGCGACAGCAAGCGGCTTGCTGATGGCGAACGGGAAGGCCGTCGAGGGCTCCACTGAGTGGCGGCGAGGTAGTCGGCGATATCGCGAGGTCGCTCGCCAATCCGTGGCCGCGGCGCGTTAACGGCGAAATCTCGCAGTCCCATCTCCCCGTATGGGCATTGGCGGTACACATGGCCGGCTTCTCCGCAGTGGTAGCAGAGCGGGCGGTGGTCGGGTGCGCGCCAAACATCAGTCTCGGTTGGAATGCGGCGTGGGTTGATGGGTTGGCGTGCTGGCGGCGGGGGTGGTGGTGGACGACGGAACTATGTCGTCACTGAGCCCGGCTGTCGGCGCGAAGAGGGAACGTGACGGCGGGCTACAAATGCGTATGTCATCGCTTCCGGCTGAGGCTGCGGCGACTCAGGGGCTACTCCAAGTTGTTGTTGGAGCTCTTCACGCACGGCGTCCGCAATCGAAGTCACTTGAGGCTGTGATAACGAGAACAGTTTCTGTAGCTCCTCCCGCACGACCGCTCGGATCGTCTTTCGCAGGTCGTTGGTGGCCAGTGACTGAACTCCCGCGTAGCTTATCGAGTTCGGGCGGCGGTCGAATTGCCGGTTTCGCATCTCGAGTGTCTTCCCGATGCTGGTGGCCTCGCGAAGAAACTCGTCGACGGTCTTCGGTGGGCTTCGTACCATTCCGGCAAAAAGTTCCTCCTTCGCACCACGCATGAGTGGGCGGATTTTCTTCTCCTCGGGCACTTCAGGGTCGGCGTGGCAAAATAGACGGCTCATTTCTTCCGTAAAGATGGCAACGTTCTCGTTTGTAGCTGCACTCGGGCGTCCAGCATAGCTTTGGCCCTTTCCTTGCGCACGACGCTTGTAAAGGTGCCCAGGAAGCCGCTACGGAAAAGGTCCCACGTTGTCAAGGTCGACTCCCTGTTCTCAAACCAAGTTCTGACGGAGAAGTAGACATGCCGCAGCTTGTCGTCGGCGTCCCAGTTGTTGAATGTCGCAATTCGTTCGTAAGTGTCCAGCCAGGATTACGAGTCTTCAGTCGCTGCTCCATGGAAGGTCGGTGGGTCCCGAGGTTGTTGTAGGGTAACGGGGGACGCTGGGGCAGCCATTGGGGTTGTCTTGACCACGATGTTCTTTGTCGTCTCAGGTAGAAGTCCGTGCTCTGGGGGCAGTCCTTGCAGTCTGCGGCTAGCACGCTGGTCTTGGGCGATGTTGGTTTTGTCTTCGGGCTTCGGGCTTGGTTCGCGGCTTTGCGGGGGCGTTCGGTACATGAACGCACAAGCACCTCCACCAGATGTCACGTGGTGGTGACGTTCATGAACACAGTAGCAATAGTGGGAAAAGGCAAAACTAACTTTTATTGGACGAACCTGTGCCCACAAAAAGAGGCTACACTTATAGCACAACAATAGCAGCGAACACGGTCGGCGATCGTCGAAAATCTGATCAGCGGGTCAAGCGCGTCGGCTTTTATACAGCAGTCCTCGAATGTTCCAGGCTAATCGTTGGGACCCGCGTGCCTTCCGCAAAGTTCTACACCATTCGCGTCACAAGATAAAATCTGATAACACAAGGTTCGGCGACAACAGACAGCCGGATAGAAGCGTCGATAACCTTCCAGAAACTTCGGATACATGCAGGCGCGTCCCGCGCTGTGCGATAACATTTCTTAGGCGGCGAAACGTGGTCGCCCGATAAAGATAAGTACACGTGTCAGTATTGATGATAGTTCGTGCCACATTGGTGTTGGGAGGATCAGACGACACAGACGAGAAATATACCCAGTGGCATCACATCTGTAACACAAAGGACGCTTCAGAACAACGTCGCACCCTCGAAAGGAGATGTTAGAATGGTCGGGACGATAAGATCACTCATTCGGGTCCGGGAGAATGATGGAGTATATCCGGTAGCATGGTGTTAGCCAGACACGTGGTAGTAGTTCGGTCTCATATTCGGTTGCGCACTTCATCGTAGCCTCGCCCGGTACTGTTCCACGCCTGTTGCAGCAATGAACAAATGAGTCAGTGTGGGAAGGCAAAGCTGCTGGGCATCATAGAAGCACATAACGTTTGTTAGTTCTTCGTGTTTACTCAGCTCCTCCCGCACAATCTGACTAACGGTCGCCGTCAGATGCAGTGATTGGCTGTTGCCCATTCTGGCATCAGTCGTAACGTCTGTGAGCAGGCCAAAGCTTGATATGATGCGCCGCGTCTTTTGCGTCTGAAAAGTGCGGGAACGTTGTATTACGTGAGTGATTGAGCTGAGGCTCTCATTGCTGATATGGAAGTTATAAACAACTTCGGAGATTCACTTAAAGAAATGGCCGACTTTGTCTTTCTCTAACGTGCCAGGATTGACCGTTCTGGGGAGCGCCAGTATGGTTCCTATATACGTAAGCACTAGTTTCGCACCCGTTTGCAGTGGGTGAGCCAGTCGTCCACCTTCTCGCCGCACTTGCCTGCAAAAATGGATGCGCTATCAGGTACTGGAGTTTCTAGGAACCCGCCGCCGCGGAAATTGGCACCGAAGAAACCGCTCTAGCTGGTACAGTCCAGGTGGCGGTTTCATCGCGTGACATTTCGACCAGAAGCCTTAGTGTAGGCAGTCCATAAAGGCGGTGGCTTTGACGATGATCAGGCAGTTCGATAACTGTACCGAAGGGGGGGGGTGTCTTGGTGCTCCGCAACCTCCACCAAAACTGTTACGCATGATTGTGTGTTGATTCACAGATGAACGCTGGCAGAGATGATCGATCGTGAAGACAGCCGTTGAAGTGCTGCTGCTCGTCACAGGGACCCTCGTCGCCCTCCTCTTCTTCAACCTCTTTTCCTCACCGCATTGCAGTATGTTTGTCTTCAATAAAGCACTGTCTTCAATAAAGCAATGATATTGCTGCGGAACAGTATTTGCCATCACGAGGAGGCGAGCGGTGTGAAGACCACGACGACGATTAGAGGCAAGCGCGGGCTGTTGCCTTTTGGCCAAACGAGGCGTATTTCCTTGTAAATATACTTGTATATAGTTTTTCGGCTGCGCCTTCCTACGTAACATAGCTGGTGCAGGTGGACGTTTCCTGTACTTCGTCACGGAGCTTCGCAGTGGCGGGTACGTCGAGCCTTCTTTAATGGCTCCCGGCGACGACAACTCGATTCCGCCGGCTCCGACACCTGCTGCCACTTCGACGACCTGCATCACTCTCCCCGCTCCCCGTCATCCTGGCGTATTCTCGGGCAAAGATGGGGAAGACGTCGAGGACTGGATCAGCCTGTACGAACACGTCAGCCGCAATAACCTGTGGGACCATACTATCATACTCGCCAACGTAGTCTTTTACCTCGGTGGCACACCTCAAGTTTGGTTTGGGACGCACGAAGATGAGCTCACCAGTCGCGATTCGCTTAAGTAAAAGCTCCGAGAGTTGCTCGGCAATCCCTACGGTCCCCAACTTGCCGCACAGAAGGCGCTTTCCGGCCGTGTGCAGATGTTAACAGAGCCCTATGTCACGTACATTCAGGACGTCTTGGCTCTGTTCCGCAAAGTTGACGCACACATGACTGAGTCAGACAAGGTTTCCCACATCCTCAATGGCATTGCCGATGCCGCCTTCGACTAGCTCGTTTTCAGCAACGTGACAACGGTGAATGCAGTTATCAAAGAGTGCCGCCGCCTGGAACTCGCTAAAAGCCGACGTATCGACCAGCAGTTTGCCCGTTTGCCCAACACCCCAGCGACATCTTCCTGTGCCGACGCTCTTCGTCCCAACAACACTGGCCATGTTACCAGGATTATCCGGCGTGAGATCGAGGCCGCCTATCCTGCTTCCTTCGTCTCCAGCGCCACCAACGCACCTGCAGCCACGGTTTGCCTGGTCCCGGCAATTTTCCGTCAGGAGTGCGAAAACATGGGTCTTGACCCCATCCTCTCGGCCCATCACCCTGATACCCACCCGGCTTCTTCGATTCCGCCCCGTCCCGCATCTTCTAACCCACCACGTTTCCGCAACCCATCTGAATGGTGCACTGCGGATGAGAAGCCCATTTGTCTTTACTGCCATCGAATCGCGCACATTTCTCGGCACACCCACAGTCGCTGGAGTTCCCCGACCCAGTCTACTTATACTGCCTACTCTCGCGCCCCAAGTGGCCCTTCTGGTCCCTATGCCGCACGCTTCGATAATGCCGCCACTGACTCTTCTGCGCCGAACCACCCCTATTCTCGATCGCCTTCGCCCCAACGACAACAGTATCGCTCTGCCCAGGCCCGTCGCTCCTATTCTCCGCTGCGACTCCCTTCGGACGCCGTTTCCAGCTGAAAAACTAGACGATGCAGCGCCTCGAGGCGACGCTGCATTGCTCCCTACGCCGCCAAATCCTCTACTGACGTTGCCCACTCATCCGAACCTTCTTGACGTGCAAGTCGACGGTGTTTCTGTGTCTGCTCTTATAGACACCGGGACGCATTTGTCGGTAATGAGCGGTGACATTCGTAACCAGCTGAAGAAAATAATCGTGCCCGCCACGACGCCTGTTGTCCGTGTCGCCGATAGCGGAACCGCCCCCATAACTTGTATGTGTGCCGCTCGCGTCTCCTTCGCCGATTGCTCCACGATCGTGCTATTCACAGTCATCGCCCACTATCCCCACGACATCGTCCTCAGCTTAGACTTCTTCTCCGGAGATTCTGCTCTCATTGATTGTTCCACCAGTACTCTCCACCTTCACCTGCCTGTTCTGGATCCCGTGAACCACACCCCAGTCATCTCAGTTCCGTAGACTTTGTTCGTTTGCCACCTTCCTCACTGACTTACGTTGACTTAGTGTCATCCCCACCAGTCCCCGGCGGTCTCTAAATCGCATCTCCTATGCAACACATACTCCTTACACATGGGATCTTAATGCCTCATAGAGTTTTATCTGTTACGGTGAATTGCGTCTGCCTGCCAACGGTCAATTTTTGCGTGACCACACAAGTGCTGCCAGGCGGGATGTCCCTGGCCCAGCTTTGCTCATTCGAGGACAACCCAGTAGCATATATTGCAGTAGACGACAATTCAGCCGGTCCTCCTCTAGTATAGCAGTCGGCTACTTGTACCCTCGCTGACTTACAGAAAATGATAGCGCCCGACATGCCGTCCAATCACGCTCGTGAGCTCTACCGCGTTCTGTTTTCCTACCACGATATTTTTTTTTTACTTTACCAATCGTCCTTTGGCCCAAACTACAGCTGTTAAACAGTGGCATTCATACCGGTGATGCCCCTCCTAATCATCGCCGCCTGTATCGAGTGTCATCAGCTGAGCGTCAAGTTATTCACGCCGAAGTTCGCAGAATGCGCGCCAAGAACATCATTGAACCATCGTGTAGTCAATGGGCGTCACCTGTTGTACTGGTAAAAAAGAAAAATGGCTCGTGGCGCTTTTGCGTGGATTATGGGCACCTTAACAGGGTTACCGAAAAGGACGTGTATCCTCTACCTCGGATTGATGCCGCCCTTGTGCGCATCCACGGTGCTCGCTATTTCTCCTCTATGACCTTCGCTCCGGCTATTGGAAGATTGCCGTGGACGATATCGACCGCGAGAAGACTGCTTTTGCAACACCCGACGGCCTTTATCAATTCAAAGTGATGCCGTTTGGTGTATGCAACCCTCCTGCCACTTTTGAGCGCATGATGCACTCCCTTCTTGAATGTTTCAAATGGTCCAAGTGCCTGTGCTACTTGGACGACGTTATGATATCGTCTCCAACATTCGCTACGCTCCTAGAGCGCCTCTGAGCAATCGCGGACGTTTTTCTTCGAGCCGGTCTGCAACTCAACACATCGAAGTGCCGATTCGGCTGTCGCCAGATTACCATCCTTGTACATCTCCTTGACGCGAACGGAGTGCAACCGGAGCCAGGCAAGATCCAGCTGTTACCCACTTCCCGATTCCGAAGTGTGTCAAGGATGTGCGCATAGCACGACCACTAACCGAGTTTTTGAAAAAACATGCCCCTTTCAAGAGGGGTGATAAGGAGGCCTCTGCGTTCCCGCATCTAATAAACGTTCTCACAAAGCCTCCCGTTCTGGCCCGTTTCGAACCTTCTGCGCCTACCGAAATCCGTACTCATTCCAGCGGTCATGGAAGTAGCGCAGTACTGGCACAACGCCAGTGCGGCCACAACTGTGTTATCACTTACGCCAGCTGGCTCCTCTAACCCGCGGAGCGCAACTATTCCTTGTTAGAGTGTGAGTGTCTGGCCGTAGCTTGGGCGGTTGCGAAATTCCACCCATACTTATATGTCCGACCCTTTCCCGTTGTCAAAGACCCTCGCCCGCTTTGCTGGTTATGCTCACTGAAAGATCCTACAGGAAGACTTGGTCGCTGGGCCTTACGCCTCCAACAACATTCGTATTGGGCTATCTACAAATCTGGTGACTGCCTGCCTGTCTCGCTACCCGGTCGACGAGCCTGACGACGCCGACAGTAGTACCACCAACGACATGTTCACTGTGTCTGCCTTCGCTAGCACCGCCGATGAGGGGTACCCAGACATATCGCTGCGAGTACTCATTGAGCGTCTGCGCTCTACACCTACCGACGCATCCGTTAGCCGATATGTCCTCCAGGACGGCATTCTGTACCGAAGGAACTTCCTCCCTGACGTCTCTGATCTTC
The DNA here is from genome assembly GCF_050947875.1 of Dermacentor variabilis. Classification (NCBI taxonomy): domain Eukaryota; kingdom Metazoa; phylum Arthropoda; class Arachnida; order Ixodida; family Ixodidae; genus Dermacentor; species Dermacentor variabilis. Next base: position 82,623,094 of record NC_134574.1, read on the forward strand.
TTCTTGTAGTGTCGAAACATCTACGACAGACTGTGCTCTTTGAGATCGATGACGCACCCACTGCAGGACATCTTGGCGTAACCCGCACGTATGACCGCGTCCACCACCGCTTCTATTGCCCTGTTCTCGCTCGCTCCGTCCGACGCTATGTTGCTGCCTGTGATCCCTGCCAGAGTGGGAGAACACCTCAGGTTCTACCTGTCGGTCATCTCTAGCCGATCACCGTCCCTGTGGAAGCGTTCTTTCGTGTTGGATTAGACTTCCTCGGTCTCTTTGCCACGTCATCTTCTGGGAACAAACGGGTAGCCGTCGCAACTGATTACGCCACTCGATACGCTATCACGCGGGCTCTGCCTACCGATGGCGCCACTGACGTCGCGGACTTTCTCTTGCGTGATATCTTGCTTCATGGCGCCCCGCGACAGCTGCTCACTGACCGCGGTCGTAACTTCCTCTCGAAAGTTATCACCGACATTTTGCGTTCCTGCTTCCATTCAACACAAGCTTACTACCTTATACCCTCGTAAAACCAATGGCCTGACAGAGTGGTTAAACCGTACACTTACCGATGTGCTGACCAAGTACATTTGCAAGGACCACCACGACAGGGACATTGCACTGCCTTACGTCACATTTGCGTATAATTCTTCCCGGGAACACAATGCCGGATTTTCTCTATTTTATCTACTGTACGATAGCGAACCGACCTTGCCCCTAGTCACGGCACTTCCTGCTGCGATCCCAACAAGCGAGCATGCGCGCGATGTCATCGTCCTCGCCGACCAAGCACGCCAGCTTGCCCGTACTCGACTGACGGCCTCGAAAACCACTCTGCAGTGTCAGTACAACGCCCGCCATCGTGACGTACAGTTTTCGCCTGGTGCGCTCGTGCTCCTGTGGTCACCCTCTCGTCACGTCGGACTTTCAGAGAAGCTCCTTTCGCGATACCGAGGGCGCTACCGCGTGCTGTGCCAGGTAATGCCTGTGACGTACGAAATTGGTCCTGTGATTTATAACTCGTCCTTCACTCTGGCATCTAGTGATGTCGTCATCTAGTGAAGCACGTCAGTAGGCTCAACGCCTACTGTACTGCTTTCGAATCTGGCCTTTAGTCGCTCCGGGACGGCGCTTTTGCTGCCGGAGGTAGTGCTACGGAACAGTATTTGCGATCACTAAGGGGCGAGCAGTGTGAAGATGGTGACGACGATTAGAGGCTAGCGCGGGCTCTTGCCTCTTGGCCAAGTTCTGCGCATTTTCTTGTAAATATACTTGTACATAGCTTTTCGTTTGCCTCTTCCTATGTAACAATATTGTTACTGTTGTATTGCTAAAAAAAGGATTGGGATTCTTCGGAGATGAATATATAGTATTTATTGGAATCGCTTCTGTGAATATCAGAGAGAACTTGATTTCAGCTGCAGTGATGCATCTAAGTGTAGCGAAGAAGGAACTTAGCTGCCGACACACATTAAGTTGTTTGCCTTCGCATAACGCACAAACAAAATCCACTAAAGTACAGGTAAAATAACAGGTCATTACTACTTAAGTTAACATTTATAAGTACCTTCACATAACGGTCACTATCAACTTTCCTTAGAACGTGCAGAATGAAGACCTATGTTGTCTGCCTTCCGCAAACTAGGTATTCTGCTGCGGAAACTTAAAAATATCCTTCTAATATTACGGTACTGAGCTACCTAACGTTGATACAACTAAAACAAGAATATGATTCCATTGCTTGGAACCCATATAGTAAACTCTGCGTTACCAACTAGACAAAAATGCAGTGTAAGCTAGGAAGTTATATTTCTTTCAAGTGTAAAATGTCTCACTACCGATGAGTATTATTGCTGAATGAGAATATTTCCTCTATTTAACTAAGAAGACAAAATTGCCGCCTAGATTTTCTACATCATCTAATCAAGTACAAGTTTGACCATGACCCTTCAATATATGAAACTTTTTCTACAAGACGTACACAGCCCATTATCGCCCCAACTCAATAACACCTTATTTGCTTGACCTGACACGTATCAGTTTTCTTTCTTTCCTCAGAGAATTTCGGAATGGGATGAAATTACCGCATGACTTACGACGGCATTTCAGAACTTATACATGTGCATGTGTAAGTATACATATAAGTTATTTTTCTTACTTTTTATTTGGTTTTCGGAAGTGTGCATTTTTTTCACCTTCTCGCCATTATGTTTGCCTGTCATGCAAGGGCCACACTGTGGCACCGTAGTATGACTTAATAAATTAAAATGAAGAACATATTTCATGCGGGCTTTTGATGGAAGGCATTCATATTATTGCGATTTACTTTATTTGCTCGCTTCAGCCGTCTCTGTCTGTCTGTCTGTCTGTCTGTCTGTCTGTCTGTCTGTCTGTCTGTCTGTCTGTCTGTCTGTCTGTCTGTCTGTCTGTCTGTCTGTCTGTCTGTCTGTCTGTCTGTCTGTCTGTCTGTCTGTCTGTCTGTCTGTCTGTCTGTCTGTCTGTCTGTCTGTCTGTCTGTCTGTCTGCCTGCCTGTCTGTCTGTCTGTCTGTCTGTCTGTCTGTCTGTCTGTCTGTCTGTCTGTCTGTCTGTCTGTCTGTCTGTCTGTCTGTCTGTCTGTCTGTCTGTCTGTCTGTCTGTCTGTCTGTCTGTCTGTCTGTCTGTCTGTCTGTCTGTCTGTCTGTCTGTCTGTCTGTCTGTCTGTCTGTCTGTCTGTCTGTCTGTCTGTCTGTCTGTCTGTCTGTCTGTCTGTCTGTCTGTCTGTCTGTCTGTCTGTCTGTCTGTCTGTCTACCTGCCGTGGTTGCTCAGTGGCTATGGTGTTGGGCTGCTGAGCACGAGGTCGCGGGACCGAATCCTGGCCATGGCGGCCGCATTTCGATGGGGGCGAAATGCGAAAACACCCATGCACTTAGATTTAGGTTCACGTTAAAGAACCCCCGGTGGTCGACATTTCCGGAGTCCTCCACTACGGCGTGTCTCATAATCAGATAGTGGTTTGGGCACGTAAAACGGCATAATTACAATTAGGAATTATTGTCTATCTGTCTCTCTGTCTGTGGGAGGTGGCGCTAGGAGCTAACTGCCATAGCCATGGTTTATTTAGGTCGGCCTGCCATGTTGCCAAGGGATCTTAGGAGCGCCCGACAGCCGGCCACTCAGGTTGATTGTGCCAACATCTCTTGTCGCACTATATGTACGTGAGCCGTCTTCTTCTTCACCCGCTCTGGAGGCGATCATGTCGCTACAGGGTTTCCCGCGTAGTGTGAAGTGTGATTGAAATTTGTGCAAAAGGCGCGCGTGTGGAAAGAAAAAAGACTGCAAACCTATAATCCTAACTGGCCATTCCTAGCAGCCGTTAGGAGGTCCAGGTTCTGTCCCTATTGCGGCGAGGTGCACAAATAGCTCTGTGGTGGACGTGGCTGAGAATGTCTGGGCACAGGGCGCATTGGCTTGCGCGTTGAGGAAAACTTCTTGCATCGTCGACGTCTACGTCCCCAGTGTCATGAAACTCAGCAAGCACCACTAAGGCGTACTGATCTGTTCTTGGCCCGTGCTGAGTGTTCAAATCGTTGAGGGGAACAATGCAGAAGGCGATGCAATCGAATGGCTTGCAACGGTGGCAGTGGCGGAGAACTGAGAGTTGCGCCGTGCCTTGTTGCCCATGGTGATTCATGCTGTAGCACCGCTTCAGGTGCGGATACGGTTGTGCAGGGCGGCCTATCTCGACGAACAGCAAGACCTCAGTCTCGATATGGCGTTATGAGTCCTGCCGCTACTCGTTCGGTGCGCAATTCGCCAAGGTTTTCTTCAGATTGGTACGGGAATGAGATGATGTCGTGTGTAGTGTTGGGTTCGTGCATTCCGTGAGTGACGTACGAGACATCACCGGCAGCGTTTACTGTAACCTATGCAGAACGACAGTAATGCAGTAGTGGAAAAGCATTTCCCGCCACCGGTTCTTGCAGATGCCCGTGCCTGGTAGAAGTCGGAGCTACAAAATAAGACCGCCTGACAGCACACGACTTGTGTGAATATTGCCCAAGTGTTGGCCACTCACGTTGCTGATGTACAAGTGATTCTAGAGCTGGAGAAACGAGATGGCGGAGCGGCTCCTGCAAAATTTTGGTAGGCGATGCATCCGCGGAAGATGCGAGTAGAAAACCGTGGAACGTTTGCCTTATGCGGGTTGCCGGGAAATCTCGAAAGGAGAAAGTATGAGGGTTGCGGTTGTAGCTGAAAGCATTGCCAGGGTTGTGCTTTTATCATCGTCGTGCCTGCGGGAGTTAAATTTGCGCTCACAGTGAAGGCGGAGGGACAGCCTCTGCACATCGATAATGATCGATAATCGATAATGAATGATCGATAACCGATAGTGAATCGATTGATCGAATGATCGATAACGAAAGAGTTAACCGTGAACGGAAATACGAAAACTCGCTGGAATATCAGAGGAAGGAGAGTAGTGGGCCATAGAGTAGCCGAACGCGCTTGCCTTTCGCCTAGTGAATTGCTCGGAAAGAGAGGTTACGCACCTGCCATTAAGGTGGGAGGAGACTTAGGGATCGAGTAGTGGTTTGACGCTGAGTAGTGATGTGTAGTGGCTGGATGATGAGGCCGGCGCGTGCTGACGATTGGCACGGGTGGACACAGGGGATGTGCGACGACGAGACGCTGAATAACGCAACGCCTCAAATAACTAGAGATGTTGTGGTTGAGATGTTGAGATTGCGTAGTGACCAAATACAGCTGCCCTCACGTCGCAGAATTCCGCACCGGGGAGGGGGGGGGCAGCAGCCGTAGTCTGGAACGTAGTGGGGGCCTGAAACTTTATAGAGATGTGACTGTCAAGCCGATGCACCATACATCCGGCATGTCGATGTAGAATTCCCGGACACCGTACAATCGCGGTACGTTTGCCGTACCCTGTGAGGCCACATCAATCTCGCCTTGGTAGAGTCCGTGCGTTGGCGTTGGCCTAACTGGCCTCGGTCATCGGGTGCCACCACTTTGTGGCAGGCAATGTGAAGAGGTACCCGTTGTAGCCATGGTTTATTTCGGCCGGCCAGCCATGGTGCCGCGAGAACTAAGGAGCGGCCGATACCGTCGCCACTCAGGTCGATCGCGCCAGCACATTCTTTTCTTCCGCTACATGCACGTGAGCCGTCTTCTTCACCGCCTCTGGATGCAATAGTCGCACCGCTAAATACTATCTATCTATCTATCTATCTATCTATCTATCTATCTATCTATCTATCTATCTATCTATCTATCTATCTATCTATCTATCTATCTATCTATCTATCTATCTATCTATCTATCTATCTATCTATCTATCTATCTATCCATCCTCTTACGGTGACCGAGTGAACCAACTTTCCTGCCAGCTGGAGGCATTGCGTAGGTGCGCGTAGTCAGGATGCCTTTGTGGTCGTTCCATCGTTGTCATTCCAGCCTCGTTTCCTGACTCTCGTCCCGCCATCGTCCCTATACCTTCTACGCCGACGCCTTGACGAAAATTGTCTATTTACTTCGACCACTAGGTATATGCTCATTATTGTGGCGGAATTGGGGCATCATCGAGCCATTGACGTCAATGTGTCATCGTGAAACAGTCTTCTTTATGAATTCTTGTGATACCGTTGTCCTGATGTCGTTATCGTGATCATCGTATCATCGTCGTCAATGTAACTTCGTCATAGGACTTCAGTGACACTATCGTCATCACACCATTGTATCCGTACAGTCCTCGCCATACGATTGTTGCCATGCCGTCCTTGCTATGCTGTGATTTTGATATTGTTATCACTTTACTACCGTTAGACCAGTGCCTTCATTCGGTCGTCTTGATACAAGAGTCATCGTTCCTTCGAATTGATTCCTTCTTCGTCACGGCAAGGTAGTTAGGTTGTCATTATGCAGTCGCGATTATGCTACAGTTCTCAATATTTCGTTTTCATTGCGTTGTCATCGCTATCATACATCCGTTGTCATACCGTCATTGTTATGTTGTCATGGTCGTGTCATCGTTCTCACTGCAGCTTCATCATCCAGTCCCCATCCTGCCGCCGTCGACAGGCTATCGTCCTCATGCAGGTTTTATAGTTTCCGTCACGCCTCGGTTGTCGTGTGCTTTGTCATCCCGTTGTTGTCATACCATTGTCATTGTCTTACTGCCGTCGTCGTTGACTCGTCATCATGCATTCGTTGTCATACAAATCTTGTTATGAGGCTGCAATAGTTCCAAAGTCGTCACGTGAACTTCGACATCCGACTATCGCCATGACGTAGTCGCTGCACCATTGTCGCCATACAGTCGACGTGACACTGTCATTTTATAATAATTTCAGTAACGCCATCCTATTGCCATCATGCCATCGTAGTCACAGCGTCTTAGTTAAACCATCGACGTCACTCTTTCTTGTCATACTATCGTAATCCTGTAATCATCATTCAATCGACGTTATCCCTCCGCTGTCATGTCATCGTCGACACAGTGTGGTCGCCTATTTATAGCGTCGTAGTTGTGCAATCGTGATCGTGATACAGTCGTAATTCCACATTAGTAATCCAGTTTTCAAGATAACATCATCGCGATGCTGGCTTCATGATTGCCTTTATGTATTTGCCAGCATCGTGTTGATTTCATGTAATTATCTTCGCGACACAGCATCATACCCTTGTCATTGTTTAAGAATCGTCATCTCAATGTCGTGAAGTCATCGCCATTAGAGTGCCTTTGTCTTTCCATCAACGTCAGTTCGCAGTCCTCGTTGCATTCTAGTTATTGCGTCGGCGTCTTGTAGTCTTCTTCCTACCACCATGCTCACGGGCGACTTCGGAAATCAGGTGCCTTAGCGAAGGGGGGCAGTACCGCAGAAGTCATATACCCGAAGGAACAGAAGTATCAGAAATACTACTACCCATGGTAAATCAACATGGCGAAAAATACGCTGTGTAGCTACCTCGCGTAAATGCTAATGGTATTACTATTGACACTCCATAGTGAGATAAGTGCTACAATAATTTTTCAAACGTTTATTCCAATTGTACATGCGAGTGCTGTTTCTTATTCCCCAGCAAATAACGTGTTGTCGGGGTCAGAGTCTCCAGCTCTAGGTGAATGAATGGTTCTAGCATCGTTTCTCATAGCCCTTGATGGCGATCTGAGAGCCGCAATACCAGTTGGGGACGCGAGAGTTGTCATTTTTCTTACTGGTTGCATCTGTTCGCAACGTAGCAGGATGCTTTGCACAACCTCACGGTAAAATGTCACAAGAGCTGCCTTTCTCTACTACCATTACATAAAGAAAAAAAACTGCAAAGGTACTAAAGTCTCCTTATGTGCATTGAATGCAAAAGCAGCATGACTATTCCACGCGATACGTTTCACTCTGTCATGTGCTCCAATTTCGCAAGGCTAATTTTCCGACAGGCAAACCAAATTGTGGCGATGGGCCAACTAATTTTAGGATTGGGCCAGGTGGGTTTTGAACGTGGTCAACTCAATTTTCGAATTGTGCAAAGTCAATTAGGCGTGTGCACCAATGAAATTTTGAGGGTGGGCCCAGTCAATTTTGGAGGTGGGCCAGGTTGGTGTTGAGCATGAACTCAATTTTCGATTGGGGCAGCGTCAATTTTTTCGCGTGTGGGTCGCGGTGTTTGACGTAAGCCGTGGTTGTTCATCCGTGGATTTCCCCGTGCGAGCCACAGCAGGTCTAACGCCAGTAACAGTACGTCATCGTCTGGGCACGTGCATTTTGATCCCATGGAATGTTAATCCAGACAGCGGATGTTGCACTTTATGGGGAATTTAATTCGTTCAAAACCAAATGAAATGTTCCATAATTACTTTTCAGCTGCGCTATGAGTACTAATTCCGTAGCGAAAAGAGCCGGGGACTGGCACATTTGTACAATTAGTAGGGTTAGTTTTAAAGCCATGAAGAAGAAGTAGAAGCAGAAGCCATAGTATTAGTACTACTAGTGGTAGTATTAGTAGTAGTAGTAGTAGTAGTAGTCGTAATAGTAGTACTAGTAGCAGTAGTAGTCAGAAGTAGCAAAAGTACCAGCAGTAGTAATAGAAAACACTTTGCAGAAAATAGCTGCAGATGAAGCGCCTTGTCGCCAACATTAAAACAGCGCCACAACCCCCACAAACCAAGAAACAACAAATAAATATGTTGTAAACATTGAAATATATATGTTGAATAAAATACTCTATTTTTCCTTCAGACGGGAACATCAAGAACCAAGGAAGGCCCCTGCCTCACATTCAACAAAACTGTGTTTTTGACAATTTAAACGCTTGTTTTGGTCTAGATGCCTAACTGTTACGGACGTTAAATGAAGAATCTGCAAGGACTCACACCAATGATATTGATTCGACACGTGAGAGGCACGAAAGCAACTCGATGAATATATACGCTCCAAACAGGAACCTTACAGGTCAATGTAAATATTCCGCAGCTCACGCGAAAGCAGTAATAGGATTATTGGAAAACGTCTGACTAAATATTTTACTGAGCAATATTCTTTAATAATAGCCGCATTATAACTTTTGCAAGGTTGTTTTTTTCTTCTGGACTCATATATGCTAGCCTCGCGAATTGTTGTTTCCATAAATCAGAATCAAATTTCATTACGATGTACATAAGGTTAATACAAAATACAATGACGAGGAGGAATTCCCGGAGCCAGAGACCGAATTGAATGTTCTATGCGTGGTATAGAAGAAAATTAAACTTAGGTATAGCAATGAGAATAGAAAAAACGCTAACTACAAAAAGAAATTAGAAAGACAATATATATAAAGACATACGAGAACACAGCTTAAAACAATTATGCAACAAGAAATCACCATGAAAAAGAAACTATTACAAAATAGAATCGGAAAACGTATTTTTAACGATTTCTCTTCAATTATAAACGTAATATATAAGCTCAATCAGTTACTAATGAGTGTGCAAATGCACATATTATTGAGTACGCACAAAACGTTTAAGTAGGTTAGATTGATTCAAACGAAACTTTTTGGATTTTGTAATAAATAATTGTGATGTCATAATTTTAGGAAAAATGTTAGTGAGTCTCATGATAAAAAGGCGCTGAAATAATTAGTTTGGCGGAGGCAGTTATTCTGAACTTTGGGCAAGGTAAGATTCTGGATATGAGAAAATCTTGTGCTGTTTATGTTGTCTATGGAAGAAGAGAGAATGAAAGAAAGGGGAGTCGATTGTTGGTATACTAAAGACAGATAGGCAGAATATGTTTTACTATGCCGCACATCGCACGTATTAAGGGCTTGTAGCAATTTTTTTGAATTGGTGTACTATGGCCTAAACGTTATAATTTTGATCGATTTGTTACGGGAAACTTGTGGTGGGAAAATTGCAGTAGTGTATGCATTACCCCATGTAATAGCACAACAGTTAGCTTGTGAATCAATGATTGCACAATACAATAATAGCGGAATGTTACGTGATAAAAAAGGCGTGCTCCAATAAGTATGCGCATACCATCGGAAATGGTTCTGAAATCTGAAATGAAGTAACGAAATTTAGGGTTCCTATCTTGCCTGACATCTGCACCTACCGTGGTTGGTTGGTGACTTTGGCACTGCGCTTTGACAAGTGAGGTCGCAGGATGAAATTCCGGCTATGGAGAAAGCATTTCGATTCAGTCGGGATGTATTACTGCCCACACACTTTGCCTTGGGTGTACATTAAAGAACCCGGATGGTTCAATATAATACAGTGTACCCCTCACGACACGTCTCATAATCGCTATGTGGTTTTTATGAGAAAACCTCGAAATTGTTTTCACCTAATTCGATGTGAGAATACATACAATCGTCACTAGACTAGATAAACTCTGAGGAAGTCCTCATGGAGGGTTTCCAAATAAATTCTCACAGTACTTGGAAAGTAGAAGAAACACTGAAAACTAACCGACAAAGCTGGACATCGGCAAAACTCGAATCACGGCACAATTGTGGCTTTCATCGAAAAAATTCAGTTCGTGCTTATATTTTATCTTTGAATGACCTGCAAGAGAAATAAAAAAAAATGATAGAAGGATGTTAGTTTGCATAGTAAAACTTAAAATGATACATGATTTCCGTACAAAGCATAAATTGGATACTTCTTGGTGTGGTCCTTGCTTTATCAATTGAATAGGTTGCGAAAGCAAAACTTTCGCCTTGTTCGGCAAATCTGTGTGCGCAATAGTTATAATACATTACTTTACGTGTCATTTATGAATCCACGCCACGTTATTTCCAAAATGGACTGCTGCTATACGTCGACGTCTCGTTAATAAGCACAATGAAAGAATACAAAGCTATAAGGAAATGCATGCTGGTTGTACTGACTAGGTTATTTAACAACCGTTTTCTTAAAGCAAAAAACAAAGGGAAAGCATTATTTTTTCGGTCGGAGAGGGCACAAAAGACGAAGAATACCACATCATTGCAAGAGTAACTGGGCTCGAGTTTGCAGTTGTGAATGGCGCGCTACAGTATACCATGGCAGAATCCGTAAATATTTCTCGAAATGTTTCAAGTTAGGTAAATAAGTGCGAGTACTTCCATGTGACCATCATCTCGAGTCTCGATAGCTGGTTTTGCGGCGCGGATATTCATGACGTCGTTCTCATTAAAGCTCAAATATGCATTTGTGCTTTTTGCTCGAGCACAAGTACGAATCGTAATATCAGATGTCGTTCGCCCTTTTTATTGGCAGTAGTAAGACATAGCCTTGCGGGAATGGCATGCATTCTATAGCTGTCTAAAATTATCTACCTGATTATGTACGCGCGCATATCGACTGAAAACGCGAACAGTAAAATGGGTGCTTTGTTTTGTTTGTCATTTATCAATCTGCAAGAATAGACAGAATGTTTTTGTTTGCGAATGTACCTACGCCGGGAAGTGCAAGAAACAATGTAATGTTGGTAATATTCATTTTATAACTTTCGAAACTGTATTCATGGCACATTGCATCACGATACGTTGTACAGTACACTGGGGCCCTTTCAAGTTTTAGTGCTGGTAAATTTTGTGGCCGGCTCTAAGAAAGCCCTAAATTACTTTTCACTGCGTTTCTAGCAAAGTCAAAGAAGCTCATTTAACACTCGACGTGCTAGCTCCCTCTTAAATGCGTTCTCTTTGTCCGCGCCTTTGAATGCCACGAATACCACGTGAACTGTTTATTCTGCATTATAATAGCTTGCACGACGCTGCTGTGAGCAAGCGTGGCAGCACCAGCGAGTGAAGTGACCTTCGTGCGGTCTATTTCTCGAACCCAAGAGCGGCGAAAACATAGCGCCTACAAAGGTATGAGCCGTCTGCAGATCAACCGCGCGCGGCCATGCAAAGAACACACTTGGTGGCGGAGTCGAATCAGTTTTGCCCCTCCCTTCTTCACTGCCTCCTCACGTTCCTCTATACATGGCGCGCGAGAATGAGCTGCGAACCTCAGTTCCCCTTGCACCCGGTCTGAAAATGCGCAGCTTGCTGCCGGAGCACAAAGCCGCCCCCTCGCTCCATCTCATCCCCCAACGGCTTTTCGCGCCAAGAAAGACGGTGCGTTTGCTCTCGGCTTTCTTCTTCGCCCGCTCCAGATTGAGCCGCGATCGCCGACTGCCGTCGCGTGCTTTCACTCGCACATACAGCATACGAGACGCGGCGACGGTGTTGTTGCCTTGGACTTAATGCGTTACATCACTGCGACAGCGGCGACAAAAATGTGTGTAGTCCATATGGTTGATATCGCAAAAATGTATATATATATATATATATATATATATATATATATATATATATATATATATATATGATCTGCATGAAACTTTGTAAACGATAGGTAGACAAATCGAAGGAAACCCTCTGAAGATTTATGTATTTTAAATACTGTATACAAAAATTTCTCCGCTGCTATGATGTTTAATATATGGCATCAAAAATAGGGCCACACAGTCCGTAGCTGAAACTGAGGTCTGCGTTCCACGCAATTCCACCCCACAGCACTATTGAGAACGGTCGCACGCTTTCTGAGAGGTTTTCGGATTGACAACCTGCAACTGGCGAGTGCCTTGGCAGTATACAAAGCGGAGGTCCTGCAGTTCACTTCCAAAACGGCCCTGTGCACCGCCTAAGTTACAAACCTGTGGCTACTTATTCTACCAGTGTGCTGCCATTGCCGTCCGGCATAGGCAGGGATGGTCGAGTATCTTTTTAATTCATTAGCGATTATCCGTTTGTCAATTTAGCCATCAATTAATTACAGTGAGCTCTCACTTGAGTGAACTTCGAATGACCCGAAGAAAATAATTCACTTAACTGAAACCTCACTAAACTGAATTTTCACTAAACTGAATATTCTTTCGAATCTGTAGCAGCATATTGCAAAGCAGATATCGAGTCAAAAGTGTGAGATGCAATTCAAGGAGTTATGTACATCAATGTATACGAAGTGCGTAACAGTTACGTTGGTGCCCATTTCATTTTGAAAAATATTTAAATTTCATTTGCACTGGTGCTCTTGAAGCGCAAGAAGTAACTCTACTGTTAAGGCGTAAAGTTGTTCTTGGACACTTTAAGAAAATAAATTAATGAAATGACATGAATGCAGGTGTCGAGAGAGTCTATGTATTTGTACAATTTCTCTGTCATAGCTTCTTGCTCAGACGCGAAGTCTCACAACTTTCCAAGGTATCTTATATCCTCGGCTAGAATTATAGGATTTAGATCTGCCTCTGTCACTGCATCTTCTTCGTAGCACTACCCTTCTTCGGCGCGAGACTGCAAACAATTTGGAAATCTGATAGTCCAGCACACGTAACCAGCTCACTGTCACACTGCACGTAGCCGCCACTGCAGGGGCAATCTGGGGGCAGCGGCCATCGGCTACACCTGCGCTGCACCGCGCAAAGCCTCGTTGAAGTGATTTCAAAAATGAACCCGGGACCACTGACCAAGTTCACTCAACTGCAATATTCTCTATTCAGAATGTCGTTTAACTGAAGTATTTTTGCGTTGAATGAATAGAAAATCGCCGGCAATTTCCGAAAAGTTGATTATACTGAAAATTTCTTAATCCGACGTGCGTACAACTGAAGGTTTACTGGAATCGATTTTGATGCGGGGTATTCAATGAATTGATCTGCTATTTTTCTTCTTTGAAAAGATTGAAACCCAGTGATCAACTCAAGCAAATCTCTATTTTAATGTATGGAGAGTGGAAGCAGGATAAGAAATAAACACGTACTAGCTTTCCTGAAAAATAATGTATAGTTTGTTAAGGGCGAGCTTTAATTGCTAGTAATGTCAAGTGAAGGAAAAAACAATAGCTGTTAAAGATAGCACTTATTCAGTTGAACACTTAAAAACTAAGCAATAGCCCAAACGCCACTTGAAATAAAATGGTTCATGTGAAAGGTGACGTGCCACAAAGGTATGCAAAAATTGAAATCTGCATAGGAAGAGAAGAAAATTAATGGTTCGTGTTATTGAACCACGTGCTCTTTTCCACAGAGCGAATGAACATTATTTGGCAGAGATGTTTAGGTGGCAACAGGGCACCTTCTTTTACTGGCCATACTACCAAGGTGCAGCGGTGACATAAAGGTAGAGCATTCGCCTCGCCTTCAAGAGGACTGCGGTTCGAATACTGGTGCCACGCAATGTCCCACCGGATTAAAAAAATCCGCGTGTTTAAAAAATTGCATAAACAGGCCTCGAGTGCGGCCTGATCACGCTGACCAGAACCGGTAACGTACTACTTCACGAGATGAGGATTGGCCACCCTGGTACAGTACTTGGCCACAACTTCCTATATGAATACAACAATCAAACCGCGGATGTCAATCTCCAGCAGCTGCGAAGCAACTGACCACGGCGGCGGTCAGACCTGTGACGCAGAAGAGGGTGCTAATAATCCCTAGGTCCGGAAAGGCCACCATTGAAATCTGAACCTGGCAACGTTTAACGCTAGAACATTATCAAGTGAGGCAAGTCTAGAAGTGCTATTGGAGAAATTAGCGGGTAGTAAATTGGATATAATAGGGCTCAGTGAGGTGAGGACAAAAGAAGCATAAACAGTGCTAAAAAGCGGGCATGTCCTGTGCTACCGGGACTTAGCGGAGAGAGGAGAAAGAGTAGGATTCCTGAATTATTAGGATATGGCTGATAACATACAGGAATTCTATAGCATTAACGAGAGGGTGGAATGTCTTGCTGTGAAACTTAACAAGAGGTACAAATTGAAGGTCGTACAGGCCCACGCGCCTACATCCAATCATGATGACCAGGATGTCGAAAACTTCTATGAAGACCTCGCATAAGCGATGGCTAAAATCAAAACAAAATACACCACACTGAGGGGCGACTGAGGGCGATCAGTGTAGGCAAGCAACATGCTGGAGACAAGTCACTGGGGGAATATGGCAGATGTTATATAAATAGCAGGGGAGAATTACTAGTGGAGTTTGCAAAGCGGAATAATTTGCGGATAATGCATACCTAATTTCGCAAGCGGGATAGCCAAAATTGGACGTGGAGGAGCCTGAATGGCGAGACTAGAAATGAAATAGACCTCATACTCTGCGCTAAGCCTGGCATCATACAAGATGTGGACGTGCTTGGCAAGGTGCGCTGCAGTGACGATAGAATGATAAGAACTCGAATTAGCCTAGACTTGACGAGGGAACAGAAGAAACTGGTACATAAGAAGCTGATCAATAATTTAGCGGTAGGAGGGAAAATATGGGAATTCTGGATTTTAAGCTACAGAACAGGTATTCGTCTTTAACTCAGGAAGAGTACCTCACTGTTGAAGCAATAAACGACAATGTTATGGGCATAATTAAGGAGTGTGCAAGAGAAATCAGTGGTAACTCCGTTACACAGGATAACAGCAAGCAATCGCAGGAGACGAAAGATCTGATAAGAAAACGCCAATGTATGAAAGCCGCTAACCGTACAGCTAGAATAGAACTCCGAGAATTTTCCATGTTAATCAAGAAGGATAAGACAGCTGACATAAGGAAGTATATTATGGTTATAATTGAACATGCTCTCAGGAATACAGGTAGCCTAAAAGCAGTGAAGAAGAAACATGGAATAGGCAAGAATCAGATGTATGCGCCAAGAGACCAACCGGCAATATCATTACTAATACTGATGAGATATTTTGAGTGGCTGAAGAGTTCTATAGGGATTTTTACGGTACCAGTGGCCACCACGACGATATTGCAAGAGGGTATAGTCTAGAAGAATTCGACATCCCGGAGGTAACGCCGGATGAGGTAAAGAAACCCTAGAGAGCTATGCGAAAGGGGAATGCAGCTGGGGAGGATCAGTTAACAGCAGATTTCTTGAAATATGGTGGTCCGATTGTTCCAGAAAAACTGGCCACCTTGCATACGCAATACCTCATGACCTTGAGCGTACCGAAATCTTGGAAAAACGTCCATATAATCTTAATCCATAAGAATGGGGAGACCAAAGACTTGAAAAATTAACGACCGATCAGCTTACTGTACGCTTCCTACAAAGTACTTGCTAAAGTATTAGCAAATAGTATGAGGAACACCGTATAGTTCTGTCAACGAAAGGACAAGGCAGGATTTCATAAAGGCTACTTAACAACAGACCATATTCACGCTATCAATCAGGGGATAGAGAAGTGTGCGGAATATAGCCAACCCTTATATATTGCTTTCATTCATTATTAGAAAGCGTTTGATTCAGTCGAAAGGTCAGCAGTCGTGAAGGCATTATGAAATCAGGCTGTAGACGAGCCGTATGTAAAAATACTGAAAGATATCTATAGCGGCTCCATAGCCACCGTATTCCTCAATAAAGAAAGCAACAAAATTCCAATAAAGGGCGTCACGCAAAGATATGATTTCTCCAATGCAATTCACAGCGTGTTTACAGGAGCCATTCACAGACCTGGATTCGGAAGCATTGGGGATAAGAGGTAATGGAGAATACCTTAGGAAATTGCGATTCGCTGATGAAATTGCCCTGCTTAGTAATTCAGGGGACAAATTGCAATGATGCTCACTGAGCGGGGCAGGCAAAGCAGAAGGGTGGGTGTAAAAATGGATCTGCAGAAAACTAATATTTAACAGACCGGGGGAACATAACAGCAGTTTACAACAGGTCGCGAGGCACTGGAAGTGGTGAGGGAATACATCTACTTAGGACAGATAAAGACCGCGAATCCTGATCATTAGACTGAAGTAATCAGAAGAATAAGAATGGGCTGGCGTGCGTTTTGCACGCATTCTTAGGTCACGAACAGCAGGTTGTCATTATTCCTCAAAAGAAAAGATTATAACAGCTTTGTCTTACCATTACTCACCCACGGGGCAGAAACCTGGAGGCTTACGAATAAACTTCTACTTAAATTGAGGAAGACGCAACGAGCTACGGAAAGGAGAATGTTGTATGTAACGTTAAGCGATAAGAAAAGATCAGATTGGGTCGGGGAACAACGCGAGGTAATGACATCTCAGTTGAAATCAAGAAAAAGGGACTGGCATCGGCAGCACATGTAATGTGGAGGGAAGAAAACCGATGATCATTAAGGTTTACGCACTTGATTCCAAGACAAGGGAAGCGTAGCAGTTGGCGGCAGAAAGTTAGTTGGGCGGATGAGATTGAGAAATTTGCAGGGACAACATGGCCACAATTAGCACATAACCGGGGTAGTTGGAGGAGTATGGGAAAGGCCTTTGCCCTGCAGTTGGGGTAGCAAGGTTGATTATCATGATGATGACTACCAGCCTCTGAGAATTGCTCATCCGACGCTACAGATGTTGACAGGGTCGACAAAAACTCTATCGCTAGCTCAAATATGCGCTTGAAATCAGCGGGAATGTTGTCCGACGTCTTCTGTGGACTGGTACTGGCATGATATTCAACGACCGGATTTTTACAACGTGCTTTCAATTGCGAAGGCATTTGGTCCACCCACTCTTGAACTATTGTACCAGTGAAATTACGGCAAACTGCCTGGTCAACGGCGATCGAGATTCCATAAAAAGGAGGCGCCATATTCCGCTTTGGAAGATCCTCTTCTAGAGCACGGCCTGCAGCAATAACCTTTTCAGCAACTTTCCCACCTACAGGGTGTTTTTGTTTGTCAACAATGTATTAAAGTTCTTCTCGTGGCTTTCTTTTACTTTAGATAAGTAAATCTTGTCATTACCATACTTAAGTTCCGCACAATTATTTATAACGCCTCAGAATCTTCCAAAACATATTTTTGTACCGTAGGTCCAAAATCGTCGTGGCAGCGTTGGGCGCAGCTACTCGATGCCACCAAATCGTGTGTTCACTTCCCAGAACAGTTCTTGCTGCAGATTGAGAGTGACGGCATGACTGGGCTGGAAGTTGCAAATACCGTATAAAAGAAAATAAATATTTACCACACTTTAAAGGCAGCGATTTTTAATATGCCACTCTGCTCTCGGCATATATACTGTTTGACAGAGTAAATTCAGCTATGCTTAATGACATTCTGACATGCGAACTTGCGGCGTTTGTGTAAGTAAAGTTAGCCACTCGAATTGTAAATTAAAGAGTAAAGATAATTCACCTGCTTTAGGCTGTACATTATGGCCTTCACATCTCTGACTGTCACGGAGCGACCCTTCGAAACCATGGGCTTGGCTTCCTCCAGTGGCTTTAGCTGGACTTTAACTTCGCCAAGGACATCAAGCTGGATACCAGACGTTAGACTGGGCGGCTTTGGCCGAGTGATTCCTCTCAACCTCTGCAGCTGTAAGAAGGTCCGGCTGACTGGCTCGCACAACTTCAAGAAGCGCTCCAATATGTTATAACAAGAATTCCTTTGGGTCCTGACTTTCTGGAATTATTTCAATACTTCATGCTCCTGCATGCTGCCCTGGAGCAGAACTTCTAGCAGTACTCGTTACGCAACGTCGTTGGTGCGAAAGAAGCGAACATTCATTTTCACTTTCATAGGAAGAGGCCGAAGGAATGCATCACCATCGTCGGGGGTGTTATCGGCATGAAGGTGTCTTCCAGCGCTGCCTAAGCATCTTCTTCATTCTCAGGGATCACCAGAATCTCACGTGGTTCAAATTATGTAGGGCCTTTGGACACTGCTAGACCAATGGTAGGTTGGCCTACATGGTTTAGAAAATAGGATGCACACGAAATGTGCATATGAGCATAAAATTCTTCGCACAGAGCTGCCAAATGTTCTGTCCACCATCTGTGATGAGAGCCGAGACCTTCTTGGGGAGGATCTTCCACTCGCCGCACGATTCGGACATTGCTCCCCTAAGATTCAAAACTTGTTTTTCTTTCAGTCATATATTTAACGCAAGATTCAACATTGAGCAGTTCGGTACCTAAAGCCTTCGTTATGAGAGGTACGCCCAGAAAATCTAGATACGCGTCATGGCAAAGGAAATGGTTTTTCTTTTGTAATATCCGTAATTTCAACCGCAAAGCCTAAGTACGACCTGCGGCCGTATAACGTAAAACTATTCCAATCTGTTTTTATTCCAATCTCCTGACGTCAAATCTGCGTAACTGCCGACGCAAGCATCGGGCGGTCACCCGCAGGGTTGTCTGAACAAACCAATCAGATGACCCTCTCGTTCATAGGAGGTCACTTTTGTTTGCTTGAAAAACGAATAACGTTGCCTGCCTGCATTGCCTGCACGCCTGCAAGTTCGTTTGTTACCCATTTCTCAATTTTGAAATGATATTGCTGATGTATAGTTTCTTCACATTTTTATATTTCTATGTTCTTGTTTGTGCATTCCATAATCAGTTTTCCTCGCATGTACACCCACTCCTGCCGTAGCCCTAACGGGCTGCAGTATGTATAGATAAAAAAATCTAATTGGCTGTAACGAGGCGGGGAGCACGCTCAAGTGGAGAGGGATTCGATAGGGCCGAGACACTATACTGAATATTGATAACAGAATGAAGAGGGTGATGCCGGCGTCGGCGATTGCTCCGCTTTCTCTTAGCTTGCGATGGCTCGTCGACAATCGCGGCAGCATGCAACGGACGCTTAAGAATGACGCTAAAACAGATCCTCAGCAAAGAGGAGCCGGCAGAACGAGGTCACAAACGTGCCGAAAGTTCTCGAAAACGTTACACCGCCACAAAAAATGTTTTATTATGCGCAAATAAACTCATGCACTCAGACAGGTGCGAGTAGTCAGTGTATCAGCGATCGGCGACAGCCATCTTTTACTCCTTTCGGAACGGGGCAGCCTGCGGCTATTCAGCAGAAAATTCAGTTTTGTTTGGCATATAATGCATCTTTAATTCATACACGTCCGTTTCACGCGGTGAGCTTTTGCGGTTTTGTGACGTCGAGTGAGAGGCAGGGGAAGTGGGAACAGCCCGGAAACTTTTGACCAATAGCCGACGGGTAATGGCGAAAAGGCGTCGAATCAGAAATAACTATTTTTGCTTTGCTCGGTCAAAATATGCATAATCAGTCTGTACACGTCATATCAGATGGGGAGCTATCGCGGTTTTCGTGTCATCGCGTGACAGACAGGGGAAGTGGGGAGTTGTCCAAAAAAGTTTTGCAGAATTGGAATAGAAAAATTTGGAATAGTTTACGTTATAACGCCCCTAATTGTGTTTTCATGCGCCCAAAGATCAGCTGTGAGCTTCAGATGACCAGCTGCTTGAATTCTCCGTCCATATTGCGCTCTGACCTCCTCGTACTTCACCTCGAGGATCTTTGTGACGGTAGGCTCAGTGGTAGAATTGTAGATGCTGCAATGCTTTCACTAACGTATTGAAGCCACCCTTCTCGGGCGTGCTGAGAGGCAAGTCTTCGTGGGTGAATATGAATCCGAGATCATCAGTAACATGTTTTTCACGAACTACCCCTCCTGAAAAACACCAACAGATAAAGTAGATAAATTCACGTTGTCCTAGGCCTTGGCAAATATCATCCTGTTGATCTGCAAAAATAATTGATTTGGAGTACAGAGACTGACTAATAAGCACCATAGCACTGGAGAGGCGCCTTTCCTCTCTGGGTCACTCTAACGAGGAAGAAGCAGATCCTCGTTGGATTGTAGCTGCGTTAATGTGCTCTCAGCACATTAACATACGGTTTGCCTTGGATACTGTTTGCCATGCCGTTTGCCTTGTGCGAGAAGGGATGAGGAGCGAGGAGAAAGTGATGGTCAACAAGGGACTGAGGGAGGGGTGCCCATTATTCCGATTGCTGTTTATGATTTACATGGTGTGGATGTAGCGGGTGCTAGAAGGAAGTAATATCAGGTTTAATCGCTCATACAAATAGCCGGGCACAGTAGCAGAGCAGCACCTTCGTGGTCTATTTTATGTGGACGACATTCCATGGCTAGCTAAAAAGCAAAGTAATTTGCAATTCAAATTGAAAATAAAATTTTTCAGAAGTTCATAATTTCAATAAAAAATACTAGTGAGAAGTTTACGATACTTTAGCTCTGACCGAACAACAGATATTGCAGGTCTGTTAACTGAATCCGTTATGTCATCCCATGTGGACAAAGTGCATACATCAATTTATATCATACGTAAGCTTGTTACATAAGTTACAAGGGTTTGCAAAAGCTTTAGCCACAAATGGCCTTTTTAGGTGCAATTTAGAGAACTTGATACCGTGTTCTTATTGCTGAGTAACAAAGTTGTAAACACGATAGTTTTCTTTTCTGAAAAAATCCGAAATTTGTCAATATTTATTAAGAAAGTGATGACTGAAATAAAAAATTCGCAATGAATAGTCAATAGATTTTACACCCTTTTCTTATAGATGTAACAAACCTCATGAAACCGGTGCAGGGGTTGCCGAGAAAAAAGATTTCTCTTTCTTTGTGCGCTTAGATAGGATACCCCTAAGTAAAGCTTCCCCTTAAACAACGAATGAATAGAAACTTACCTGGACAGGCTGATTGGCTCCCTAAGCAGAAGGAGTACAGTCGACATCGTCTTCATGGTCGCGTTTTGTTGTAGGATAACCGTTTGGCAAATTAACGAAGCGGGATTGCAGCTGATAGTGTCTCAAGGTTTCCGTCGTCGGCTTAGAATACTGCTTATCACATTTAGCGCACTTGACATTCTTTGTCTTCGCATCTTCAGTGAACAGTGCCCACACCACGCATCCCTTCCTATCACAAGGCGTTATGGATGATCAACGGTAATGTAACAATACGCCCACAAATGCAATGGAGACTTCAGAACAAAGAGCGGCCCTCACGCGTTGACGCCAACGCTAACCAGCAGGGAAATCCTTCACTCTGTGAAGAAGGATGACCAGTGGAGCTGTGTACATGGGTTCCTAAATGGCGAACTTCTCTCCATTGCACCTTCTTCGGGACAGACGCATGTATGGGGATTGTTTAACACCTGCTTCGCCTCCGCCGCAAGTCGACCCGGTATTCCACTATGTTCCGGATCGGCCCAGATATGGAGAGTGCTTAACGCCCGCCTCACCTTCGCCGCCGGTAGGCCCGGCATTGCACTATTTTCAGGATCGGACCACGTATGGGGAGTGCTTAACGACTGCGTCCCCTCTGCCGCCGGTTGGCGCGGTATTGGACTACCTTCGGGATTGGCCCACTTATGGGGAGTGCTCAATGCTTGTGTCACCTCCGCCGCGGGTCGGCCCGGCTATCTTCTGGTTCGCGCCAGGTATGGGGAGGTTTGTGTCTACATACGGCCACGATATCTTGACTGTTTTGATATTTTACACCCTGTCTTCGTGTTGACTTCTGCACATGATACTTTTTCATGCACCCGCTTTATATACCGCAAGAAGGCAGCTGCAAGGACACAAGGATGTCAAGGATCCAGCGCAGCGCGACTCCACATGGCTCAGAGCAGCACACTCCAAACAATCAATATATGTTGCCGTCCAATTTGGACGAGAAAACTCGAATGTGGGTATATTGGGTGTACCATTTGACTGAATGTTACCAAAACTTCCAAAAGAGACTATGTCACACCAAATAAATATTCTGCACTGCTCTAGGCGGTCATCTTGACATAGTATATTTTGTAATGTCTCTAATAGGAATGTCAAGATTAGGTATGATCTCTGGAGACAAACACACGGGAGCAAGTGTCATTGAAAAGTTAGAAATGTATTTTAAAGAAAAACTTATTAGTTTTGTGAGAATTCACTCCTTTTTGTCTTGCATCTGAAGAGATATATCCGTGTGAAAAAAATAGTGATACCATAACCTTGTAGATTTGCTTAGTGACATAATACCTACTTGCAATGAACATGGTGCCTCTGCTAAAAATAAAAAGCAACAGCTCATGCTTGGTTAGCTGGTGACATACTTTAACAGCACATAAATGCAACGATGCAAATGCAAACCATTGTCATTCTGTGTTTTAGACGCTGGCATAAAACAGACAGATTTTCATGCCTTTCCTTTTATCTATTTTTACACCTAATATTAGAAGTATCGCTTACTCCTAGGTTGCAGACAGAACGGGAAAGCACTGGCGGCAGAGTACCCCAGCTTTAGGAAGTCATTATTGTTTACGTACATGCTCGTAGAACCAGTTGATTACAACCGCTCGCGTCTCCCGAAGTGGGAGCAAGGAGCAAGGCATTTAACTGTGTACACCATGGTGTGCACCTTACGTCCTAATTAGAATCCACAGAGTCACTTGCAATTGAAAAACTAATTTACCACATGTAAAATTGTGGTTTGTCCTTATGTGAAACCGCCGTATGTGTGCTCCTGGCAGGTATTTCAGATTCCGATTACGGTGACTCAATCTACTTGCCAGCCAAGCGTGCTAGTGTATGCAGGGATGTGTTCAATGCAACGAACAGAGAGTATCTGCGTGGAACACATGTTCATCAAATGACGGATATGAAAATATAGTGTTAATCAAGCAAAAACCCCTTAGATTGATGGCTTCTGCAGGCATAATTTTTATAAGGGAAGATAGAGCATTTTTGCACATAGTAAATTTCTGGCCTTGAGTTAGAATGTACAGTGAGGCACTGCATTAGCCTTCCGAGACATATATACGCTTGTTTTGAGACGAATACAATATTCTGTGAATCGGGATAATTTTTCTTACTTTAGTGTCCCTTTACCGCGTCAGTAGAAAAAAACCTTTGGTTTCAGGTAGTTTGTTCATTGCGCCAGTGCATGCATAGCCGCATGCGAAATCCATGGGCATAGAAGGGATATGTAAAACAGCATGTTGCTTTTTCCAATTTCTGATTTGCTTCTTTGTTTATCTTTTTCGTGTACTGCCCTGCATGTGCTTATGCTTATGTGCACTTTGATGCAACATATTTATCACATCTGACTTTTGGTTCACAACAGAAGTCGCGCTATACATTTGTTAGATTGCATATTCAACTAGACACAATAATTTTGTGTAATTATGCAAGCTGCTCCTCAGAAGTATAGTGTTCATAGCGTATAGCGAATTGAAAAGCCATCATATATAACAACAAATTTATTGCTCGAGATTGTAATGGCAACGCTCCTGCAGTTTTAACTCGTTACTACACACCAGATAATTTTGTAAATTTAATTTCATTTACTTGTTAGAAAGTGCAACGGATCAGTTCCTACAGCACCAGGAAACTACTTTCGAGAGGACACGTACTGAATTGGAAATATGATATGCCTCCATACCGCTTTGAGAATGGCGGCATATTGCTGCAGAATCATAACACGACACATTATTAGAAACAATGGGGTGCCACGCTTACACCAATAACTTTATGTGGAATATTTAAAACCATAGCTAGTCCTGCGGCCTCACACAAAAATATACGACACAGTTCTAAGCGCACTGTACGCTAAGTCAGGAACATCCACAAGGTGTACAGGACGTTATCAAATGAACTGCTCTGATTGAATATGGCAAAGAAAATTTTGCTGCAGAATTTATGTACGTTACCAGCCCTATGCTTAACAGCTTATCTGGTAACCGCTACCATATAAGTATAGGCGTTTTGTGCTACAAATGCGTTTTCTCGGCAGAAATGTGGCGCATATCTCTCTTCAATCGTACGCTCAATACTTGTGAGTTTGCGCAACGTTTGTTCTATGTATAAGTTGCAATTGTACACCTTATTTTTTTGAAGAAGGAGCCAATTCTCATAAAGGATACTTCTACAGTGCAATATGATGAAATTTAGAGAATATACTTGTGTTTTATTACAAGGTGTGTTGTTAACTTCATGAACGTCCTCGTAACATGATTTTATGAGTGTCAATATCTTTCTCGAAATATTATTCAATTTGTCTCGTGACTGATCAATAAAGATTTTGACCTCCTAAGAGAAAAAAATGTTTCAGTTGTGTTATTTGGCGACTACAGATTGCATCAAATTCTCCAAGCATAAGTCCAGGAGCTGCTTATGAAGGAATGAAATATTCCCCACATGTAAGCATCGCGATTCCCTTCTAACGTGACCATGACTACACCGTGAGTGCGTTCACACTATTGGAAAGAGAACTAGCACTCTGTTCTTTTGGAGTACAATCTGTCTGCTAGGAATACAAACAGTGTGTGGTGCAGCAAAAACACTCAGGTTGGAGTAGAAGTACTCGATTTTGGAGGAGTAGAAACACTCTGTGTGGGGGAGTACTATTACCTTTGTGGGGAGAGTATGAGCCCTCCCTCGCGGTGGAATAATAAAGCTCTCTCAGGGGGAGTTATGCTGCCACCTCTCAAAGGGGGTCGTCTACTCTGGAAAACGGAGTAAAATATGGAACGAACAGATACACCCTCAAACAGAGTTCCCGGAACTTTCTTTAGAGTGTACTTCACATTGACCGTATAAAGCTGCGGGTAGCATTCGTTACTCATATGAGTTGGTCTGTACGTGTTGTTATGCCGACACATTTCTTAATTCTAGAGTTGCATGTTAACCTTTGCGTCAAACGGAAAACAAGAGGCGGTGCATCCGGTATACAAGAGCAACAACTGCCTCACTCAGTGTCAGCGATGACATCAACGCGTTTTCGTGCAAACAACACACATTAACAATGAGCACTTACGCGATTTGTCTAATAATGTTTTATAGCACGCGGAAACTGTAAGTATGATGGAGTTTGGAAAAAGCGAGAATCAGTATTAAACTAACAGCACATAAAGTATGTATCGGGATAACAGTTGCCGTTAGTGGTTCGACCGCTCATATTGACTAGTCTAAGAGTGGACCAACACGACACATATTTCCTGACATCTCGATTTTGCTACGCTTTGATATTATTTCATATTTGCGGTCCACCTTTTTCACAATTTTTGACGCTAACGACAATATGCGGCGTTAGATGTCAATGCAAAGTGCGGCGATTTGATAAATCCGACGCGGAAGGCTGCGCTCGAAGATATCTTGACTATGAGAAATGTCTATCTAATGTGTAAAAATAATACTAAAAGAGGGCTCCAAATGCACAAATCAGCGTCAACAAATGCCAAGGTAGCCGTATTTGCAAGATGTCAGCGCGCCTTTATCAGCCGCACTGTATGCAAAACAGCGCACTCAGGCCTGCTCACGCAGTAGTCGGGGAGTGCTAAATGGCTTCCAAGAACGACATGCTGCCCCGAAAAAGCCAATAATAATGATTCCTGATCGACAAAATGCACAACCGACGCGTGCTCGACGTGGGCTCAGATACACAAATCAACCGGCGAAAGCGCCGGCACCCTTCCAAAATGTTTTCGTTGACGTGCGGCAGCGGGCAGTACAAGAAAAGAAAAATGGCTGATTCTGTGGTAGAGACTCAGCCAGCCCATAGTTGCTATTCTTTTTTTATGAAGAAATGAATACTCAAAGCACAATTATTGTTAGGTACAAGGTGAATATGAAATCTGCACGTAGTGCGGGCTATCGAAAGGATATATTTTCAATGTCTGTGTTACCTTTTTCATGAGTGTACATGGCATCTGCTTTTTCAATATCTCCCTCCATTATGGTATATAACCTGTAAATAAAGTGATAATGTAAGTTCGATGCTGTAAGGTGTCGTGGAAATCAATAGTACTTTTTTTGTTTTCCTTGGAACATTTCGTAGCTTGAATGACTGAAGGATATTATATTTTTGGAGAAACGTTGCTTTATGTCCACCTCACAATATTCGTTGCTCCCTATGGTGGTACTGTGAGTCCATATGGGTAGAGGCGTGTCCAAAAACTGAAAAAAAAAATAAATGGCGAATTGTCAGCGATAAAGGTTTTTATTCTTTCTTTTGAGGAGTTCACGCTTACAATGTTAGGCTAGGTAAATTTTCTGGGAGTCCCAAATGTTATGCACCAAGGTTTAGAGATATGCAAAAGACACGTAGCTGGAGAGAAGGTAACGTTGTTTGCCGTCGCTTGGATATAGTCAGATTATCTTTGCATTCCACCGAATTATACAAATAGTGTACTTACTTATTCAACTCCTCAAATAATGTAATTACATAAAAGTGTCGATGAAAAAATTGTGGAGGAACATGAAAAAGTTCCCATACAGCTTCATGTTGCTCAATACGTGCTACATAAAAGCGTTTTTTTTTTTCGAACGTGAAAGAGCGCCGCGGGTACATGCAAAAATAGCGCTCGACGGGCCGCTGGAGAGACTTCGCGTGTATACGCGGGCTGCTCTCAAGCACGAAAAATCATTTTAATGTAGCACGTATTGAGCAACAGAAACCTTCATCAACGGTTTTTCCCGTTGCTCTACAATTTTCTGTACGTCATGTTTAATCTAAGTGCAATATTTACGAAGATAAATAATAATGAAGACTAATAATGTAATTAGGCGGAAGACAAAACATAATCTGAGTATCTCCAAGCAATGGCAAACCACATTAACTTGGTTCTGCCCAGCTACCAGGCTTTTTGCATATATTGTCACAGCCTAGTGGGAGACGGGAAAGCCAGTGTCGACGACGTGTAAAAGCACTTTATGAGAGCAGTCAACGAGACGTCATTGTTGCCTCTGTTTTTCTACTCGCGCGCTACTTCAGCGTCCTTCTCATCGCCTGGCACATACCGCGGCGGCCATATAGGATGTGGCATTTGCCCCTCCTTTGGAAAAAAAGGCATCGTCCCGATGCACCAACCTGCGACGGCTGTACACAGACGGTGCAAAGTTGCAGTCATGATGAAAAGTATGGCTTCATACGAAGCACGTGCACAACCTCGGGCAGATGCCGCCGGCGTTTGGAGCAGTTATGACTGCCGGGGGCAACTTCATATTTCACATCGCAGATGCGGCGCAGAACTGTGTACGGGCCGAAGCATCTTCGCAGGAGCTTCTCAGACAGCCCCCGCCGAAGAATAGGAGTCCAGACCCACACCTAGTGACCGACGTTGTATGTGACGTGTCTGTGTCGAAGACTGTAATGTCGGGCATCGTATTCCTGTTGTTATTTGATTCGCAAGCGTGCAAGCGGCCTGGCTTCCGCTGCGCGTTGCCTAATTTCCTCGGCACCAGTCTCGTTGTCACCGCACTCGTGTGGCAGCATTGCGTCCAACATTGTTGTCATTTCCCGGCCGTAAACGAGGTTGAAAGGTGCCACTCGTGTTGTCTGTTGGAGAGCCGTGTTATACGCAAACGTAACATATGGTTAAATTTCGTCCCAGTTCCTGTGGTCGACGTCGATGTACATACTCATGTCTTCCAGAGTCTTATTCAAACGTTCGGTCAGCCCATTGATTTGGGGATGATAAGCCGTGGTTTTTCGGTGAGCGGTACTACTTAGTCGCAAAACGGTATACAGAAGCGCAGCCGTGAATGCAGCTCCTCTGTCTGTTATGACCACTGCGGGAGCGCCATGCTTTAGGATTACGGCTTCGATGAAAAATCGCGCTGCTTCGGCTGCTGTTCCACGTTGGATAGCACCTGTTTCGGCGTATCGAGTAAGGTAATCTGTGACGAGGATTATCCATCTATTTCCGGCTGTGGACAGTGGAAACTGACCTTAAAGGCCCATGCCAACTTGCACGAACGGTGCTTGCGGTATCTGAACAGGATGCAGCAGTCCAGCTGGCTTGCCGGGTAGGGCTTTGCGGCGCTGGCTATCCAGGCATGCCTGTATGTAACGTTTCACGATCGACGCAAGTCTCGGGCAATAGTACTTTAGCCTAATTCTTGACAATCTCCGAGTGTAAGTGAGCAGCGGTCGGCTCGTTGTGACAGGCATGTAGGACTGCGTCGCGAAGAGATGCGGGAATGACGAGTACGGAGCTGCTGCCACTAGGTGAAAAGTCGTTTTTATAGAGAGCGTCGTGGCGTAAGCAGGATGAAGGCAGCCTTCTGGCGAATAACCTCGGCACGTTGCTTGTTCTTCCCTCAAAGTAATCGAAAAGAGGAACACGTTATGCGTCCTCGCGTTGCTGGCGTGAAACAGCCACAGTATCTAGCACGCCTAGAAAAGCCGCGTCATCATTGTCTTGCACTGCAGTCTCAGCAGGAGACCGAGAAAGGCAGTCGGCGTCGGCGTGTCGTTTCCCCGATTTGTATACAACAGTGAAGTCGAACTCTTGGAGCCGAAGGCTCCAGCGCGCAAGCCAACCAGCTGGATGTTTTAAGTTAGCCAGCAAAGTGCACGATGATCACTGACAATGGTGAAACACCAACCATACAAATATGGCCGAAATTTCAGGACCGCCCACACCAGTTCGGGACATTCTTTTTCTGTATTAGAGTAGTTAGCCACCGTTCTAGATAGCGTCCTGCTGGCGTAAGCGATCACTCTTCCGGCGCCGTCCTGCCGCTGTACAAGCACTGCGCGAAGGCCGACATTACTAGCGTCGGTATGAAGAATCGTCGGGGCGTCATCATCAACGTGTGCGAGCACGGGAGGCGTCTGCGGCCGTTGCCGTAGGTCATCAAAAGCCCGTTGCTGGTCTTCACCCCACACAAAGGGGACATCTTCTCTGGTAAGATGTGTCAACGGCCATGCGATACGCGAAAATTCCCCGATAAACCATCAGTAGTAGGCGCAAAGGCCCAGAAAACGTTGCACTGCCTTTTTATCTGATGGCGTTGGGAAATTAGCGACGGCAGAGATTTTATCAGGGTCAGGTCGGACACCTTCACGACTAACAACGTGACCGAGAAATTGAAGTTCTTCAAAACCAAAATGGCACTTTTCAGGTTTCAAAGTTAGACCAGCTGAGAGTATTGCTTCAAAGACCGTCTTTAGTCTCTGTAAGTGTTCCTCGAACGTAACGGAGAAAACAATCACGTAGTCGAGGTACACCAGACAGGTTTGCCATTTGAGGCCTGAGAGTACCGTGTCCATTAGTCGTTGAAACGTTGCCGGCGCGGAACACAAACCAAAGGGGAGCACCTGGAATTCATAAAGTCCGTCGGGCGTCACAAAAGCGGTCTTCTCATGGTCTCTCTCATCAACTTCTATTTGCCAGTAGCCGCTTTTCACGACCCTCGACGAAAAGTAATGTGCGTTTCGTAGCCTGTCCAGTGAATCGCCCATACGCGGCAGCGGATAAACGTCTTTCTCTGTGATCTGGTTGACTTTTCGATAATCGACGCAGAAGCGCAGGTTGCCGTCCTTCTTTTTCACCAATACGACAGGCGATGCCCAAGGACTCTTAGAGGGCCGAATAACTCCGTCCTCAAGCATGGTCTTCACTTGTGTTTGTATTGCCTCGCGCCCTTTAGGTGCTACACGATAAGGATTCTGCCGAATCGGTCTGGCATTGGCTTCGGTGACAATACGCTGCTTAGTGAGCGGCGTCTGGCTAACTCGTGACGTGGATGAGAAGCAGCTCTTAAACTCATCAATGAGCTCAAGAAGGCTGCGATAAGGTGGGACTGATGTCAACCACAGGGGCATGCATAACCATGGTGGACGTCGCGTGCTCCACTGAGAGGCCGTCCTGTATTGAAGTAAATTCGTCGAAGTAAGCAACAGCCGTGCCATCAACAATGTGCCGACGTTCCCTGGCAAAATTCGTCAGCAGGAGTTCAGCATGTCCGTCGTGTACGTTAATTACGGCCCTGGTGATGGAAACCCCTTGAATCAGTACCAGTGCGTCGATGTGTTCAGCGACGCCAGTCCCGGTGTTGAAGTTGTCGCAGATTACAGGTACGAGGGAACAGCTTCGCGGCGGAAGCGTGGCGTCTTCGTCGGCAATACGTAAGCGGGGTCTCTGGTGTTTCGCGAGGTCGACGTCGTCTGAGCTAGTAGAAAATATGACGACGAGGTCACGGAAATTAATCACTGCACCGTACTCTCTCAAGAAATCCATCCCCTATATAAGTTCCTTACAACACTCAAACTTAATGACGAGGGTGGCGACAAAGGTTGCACCGGCGATTACTATCCTGGCTGTGCATTTTACAATCGGCGTCATCAACTGGCCGCCGGCAGTTCTGATGTTGGGCCCGGTCCACGGGGTCTTCACTTTTCTGAGCCTATCGGCCAGCTTTATACTTATTATTGAAAAATGTGAACCAGTGTCGACGAGAGCGGCCACTTGGTGGCCGTCAATGCAAGCGACAAGATCGGCGCTGACGGCGTTGGTTACAGGGGGTGTGGTTGGAGTCGTCGGAGTTGTAGAATCGTCGATCGTCGCAGATGGGGGCTCTTCGATATCTAGCCGGTTTGAAACCTCACCCCCGGAGATCGCTGCATCTAGTTTCCCCGGCGTGGGCTAGGGGACCTGCCCCTAGAGGCGTCAGAGAAATCGCGACGGGTCGCTGGGGTGCAACAAGCCGGAGAAAGGGAACGCGATCGAGGCGTCGTTGAACCTTCTGGCCGAAAGTTTGTAGAATTTCTGTCGCTGCTACGTGCAGCATCAGACACAGCGTTTTTGCAGTTGGGAAATCTTGCATACCCAGCCCCGGGGTAGTGGCACGCGCGGTAAACATGTCCTGCTTTGCCGTAATGAAAGTATAGTGGCTTGCGGTCAGTGGTGCGCCACAAATCGGTCTTTCGAAGCGGGTAGCCGGCAGGGGATTCGCCGTAGAAACGATGCGCAGCGATGGACTGGCGGCGATACGGCATAGTTGGCGGCGCCTGTGACTGTCGAAAATAGGGCGCCAGGGGTGGTGGTGATGGCTGCGTCGTAGTGGTCGACGGTGTCAGCAGCATCGAAGTGGAGGGAGGTGGACGTCAGACAGCTTCCGCGTAGGTTAATCTTCGCGGCACCGCCTGCCAGTCGGGCGACGAAAAGGCCTCTCGAAATTCCTCCCGAACGATGTCAGCGACAGAAGCCACCGCTGGTGCCATGGGAGAGATCCCGAGCTGCCGGATCTCCTCTCGCACGATCTCTCGGATTACTTCACGCAGAGACACTCTGCAGCTCTCAGGTAGAATTGAAGCATTCACCGGCGAGCTCTTGCGGTCATATTGGCGGTACCGTTGGTGTAGTGGCCGTTCTATAGCGGTAGCCTCCTTGGTAAATACGGTCACTGTCGTCGGTGGGTTCCTCACGAGCCCGGCAAACAGTTCCTCCTTCACTCCGCGCAAGAGATAGCGCAACTTCCTTTCTTTGGCCATCTCAGGGTCTGCTCTGCGGAAAAGGCGGGCGATATCTTCTGGAAACATGGCAACGCTCTCGTTTGGTTTTTGAATACGGAATTCGAGAAGGCGCTGCGCGTCGTCTCTGGTGTCTAGCAGCTGTGTCTAGAATGTGTCTAGCAGCCGGGTGCGGAAGGCATCCTACGCCATCAAATTTCTCTACCGGTTCACAAACCACGTACGCGCACTGTCTTTAAGCGCAAAATAGACATTAGACACCTTTTGCTGAGAGCCGCAGTCATTATAACTGGCGACACGCTCAAATTGGTCCAGCCAATCTTGTACTTCTTCAAAAGCGTCACCATGGAAACTTTCTGGGACCTTGGGATTCTGCAGTGTCACCTGCGATGGAGTTGCAGTGGCCATGGCAGAAATGGGTAGACGCGTTTTTGCAGGGTCCTGCAAAGGGTTGAACTCATGCGTCAGGCCTAGCAGGCGGTGACTGTAGCGGTGAAGAGGAGTTTGGACGAACGCAGATGATACCGCGTTCAATGTATAGCTCCGCGAAGGGGTGCCGATCATGAGACAATCCTACCCAGCACCTCCACCAGTGTCACAGCCTAGTAGGAGACAGGAAAGCCGGTGTCGAGGACGTGTAAAAGCATTTTATGAGAGAAGTCAACGCCACGTCGTTGTCGTCTCTGTTTTTCTCCTCGCGCGCTAATTCAGCGTCGTTCTCATCGCCTGGCACATACCCGACGCGACCATATAGGATGTGGCAATATTTAAATCTTGGTGCATGATAGTTGGTACGCCCTGCATACCTTGTCTTCAGCAAATGTGTACGACATTGTTGGCATTTATTTATATGCGCCTATATGTTGTGCCATGCAGTGAAAAAGTAACCCAATACACATTGCCCTGCCATAAGGACAATGTGTATTCTCGCAGTAGCAATCACCAGCAATATTCATAGTGACGGCATGTGTTCTAAAGAGTTCATTCTGTTTACTGTTTAATTCGCTATATTGCCTGCCGTTCGGATTAGCGTGTACATTGGCGGGCGTTTTATAGCGAAGCTGTATATGGCTAGGATGTCGGGAATCTTTCGCGTCCGTCGACAGAAAACTATCAATATCAATGGCTCATACACCCATGGGCACTCGTATCCCCGTAAGCAAGCAAAAAATGCAATGGCTCATAACTGCGTTAGGCAGAAGCCACAAGCGCCAAGCACACTGGAGCAAACAGTGCTTACAATCTTTGCAATCACGCATACAACATACTGAACAGCACGTCGCAAACTATCACCATGAATAGTTCATGCCTCCGTAAGCAAGCAAAAAAAAGCCCTTGCTCATAACGCTGTAAGGCAGAGGCTACAGGCACTCATAAAAGTGAAGCGAACAGTGCATACATTCTTTAGAATCACGCATACAACATACAGAACAGCATACGTTTCAATAAAGACCAAGCACAAAAGAAGCATCCTAAGCACATCATTGATGATAAGCCGCTCGCGATAGCAATGAAAAGCCTATGGCGCTTCCAGAACACCTTTTCCGGTAAAGATTATTGATGCGCAAGCTGCCTCGGTGACGCCATATGGTGACGTGGAGGGTAAAGTCTTTAGACATTGGTATAAAAAATAATAAACCTATCAGCAGTTTTCAATGTTGTCTCAGCACCCCTATAGGGGGCGGCGTGCCTTCCAAAATTAATATTACTCCCATTCGTACCACTACTATAACGCCATAAAGCATTGCATACCCGTCTCAGCATTTGTAGTGGTGCCTTTTAACAGCTTCGCTTGACATCCACGTTCGCAAGGCTGGGAGGGTGAGCTTTCTTTTTCAACTCGGGATATAGGGAAGTATGACAATGAGACTGGTTTTGGGTGAGCCAGGGCAGCCAGTAGCCGCGATGGCTACCGCGTCAAACGATGTTCTGTTTATGTGGGACGAAAGTTTGGAGGAAATAAGCAAAAAGTTAAGGAAAGCACGGAAAAAATTTTGCCCTAAATTGTCCTAAATGTAGTAGCGTCGTTGCTTTTCGGCTGCAGGAGCACAACCATATTAATATAATGAACGATTGGTTGCGTCTGAAATTGTTTCATCAGTTGAAGCTTTGTCTTTTTTTTGGCATCTGTTCTGCAGGGCACGTTTCTGGAAAAAAAGAAACGGCTTGAAAATGTTCGCACTGTCAGCCAAACTTAGAAGAAATGCTGCAAAGGCATCGCACGTAAGAATACAAGTTCGCCTTTACAGAAGTTTTACGCAGAATAAACTGCGTGTGCCCACCTAATGTCCATTATGTAAGGCAGACATGTCGCGCCTTCATTTCTTGCCGTCTTGTGCATCCACTTTGGTTCGAATTGGTTGTGAAGATATTGCCTGTAGAGGCGCTTACTGAGAATTTAGCGCGAAAGTTCAGTGCTTGGTAAATAGCCAATATATTGGGGTCATGTTACATTTGCGAATAAATTGTGTAACATGCTTTGGTAAAATAATTTCGACATCGCAGAACCGAGAAAATAAAAGAACGTGTTGGCAGATTTACCATATTTAAAGCGGCCAGGGATCGAAGCGGCCAAGGAAGGTTTGGACCAGCTCTGGGAGCAGCAAATTTTACACTCTGGTGCAGCTTTGGAAGATGAATTGTCCATTTTGGAGCAGTAAACATGCGTTTTGCAGCAGCTTGGTAATGGTCGATATGAGTGAAATACATGCATACGAAGAAAATGTGTTCCTTATTTGACTTGCAAAACACTATTAGGTTTGGCAGATCAGTTCTGGTAAGGCGAGTAAAATTCATGAGAGGGAGAAATTGTCATCCACACGGCTGTAGCATGAAGCTACAAAGAAACCTGCACTCTTTCTTAGAAACCACCATAATATTACATAACGGATGTGCCAGCTAAATGCGGCCAAGAAAGAAATAATCAAGGGCTTTTCTTTCGTAGGCTTGCGTTATGCTAGCGGAGTGTTCTTGTGAGTGTGAACATGCAACTAATATTAAATTTTATTGAACTAACCTTTATTAGTTTACGTATAGAATAAGGTGCAATACAAAGGTTGTGGAACACGCCAAGAAATTACCGATAACAACGCATATCGCGACCTATCCCTTTTAAGTCCTTTTCTGACGCAATAAAGGCAACCAAGAAAGGCCTACGAAATTTTTTGATCCACGTGATAACCTTTTGTCGCGCCAGAATATAAGTGGGCTCAGACGAAAATATCACCAGTTCATTGCGCATATTATAAACGTGCACACTGGGTCTCACTCTTGTAACGGTTTTGAAAGCCAACAGACAGACAGACAGACAGACGGACAAGAAACTTTAGTGGTTCCTAAGGAACTACGTTGTCTAGTCGTGGGCCTCACCCGCGCCGGGGGCTGAAGACCGTGATCTTCAGCCCTGTCGCAGGCCCTTTGGACAGCCCGAAGCTGGACTTGAAGGTCATCACTCTTGACGGCTTGTTCCCAGTCTTCTTGCCTGTTGAAAGGCGAGTGGTGCAACGCAGAACATTGCCACAGCATGTGGTTCAAGGTGGACAGTTCCTCGCCGCAGTCGGGGCAGCGGCGATCCACACCCGGAGTGTGGTGGCTCAGCCTCGATCGAGACGGAAAACACCAGTCTGCACCATTCTCAGCACCGAGACCTGCGGTGTGCCTAGCTTCTGATGACGAGCCGGAAACTGCCTGCATCCCAGCTGGTAGCAAGCAGTGATCTCGTGGAAAGTAAGCAGCGTGACCGTGGTTCGGTCGATTTCCTGCGAAGCCGGGCCCCTCGCACCGGCGTGGTTGACGAGACCTCGCGCCTGGTCGTGAGCCAGCTCATTGGGGTTGATCGATCCGGGGGAGACGTTCTGGCCCATGTGAGCTGGGAATCAAGTGATGACGTGACGGTCCGTGCCTGTATTGCGGGTCCTCAGCACCGCCGCAGCCTCGGCCAAGACCGAACCGGCGAGAAAGGCCATCGCCGCCGACCTGGAGTCCGTGAACATCTGCGTGCGCCCGGGATCGCACAGAGCCAACGCCACTGCGACTAGCTCTGCGACGGACGCCATCGAGTATTGGATAGACGCTGCATTCAGGATCTTGCCCTGGGGGTCAGCCACCGTGGCCGCGTAGAATCTTGATCTGGTATACTGCGCCACACCGACAAAGGACGCGATCTCTAGGTTCTGCAGGGCAGTCTCCATGAGTTATTGGGCTCTGGCTGTGCGCACCGGGACTCGTTGTGTTGTGGGTGAACTTTCCTGGGGAAGGGGTAGACTTTAAAGGCGTCCCTATCACCCTGGTAGAGCAGGACGGCGTACGACTCCTCAGCCATGGCTGCCAGACGCGCCATCTCGAGAATTAGGCGGCCGGCCTTTGTGGTGGACAGGCGAATGAGCTGAGCCGTATTTCGGTGCTTTTATGACTTCACTCAGGATGTTGTGGACACCGAGTTGGGTCAACTTCTCCGTGCTGGTAACCACGGGGATGTCGAGTACTCGTTTATGCTCTTCCTGATGAGTGCGTCGACTTTGTTTTTCTCCGACCGCCACCAGTTTAGAACGGAAGCCACGTAGTTGATATGGCTCATGAGCAAGGCGTGGTAGATCCGTAGGAGGTCGGTTTCGCTGACGCCCCCCTTCTCCTGCTCGTCACTCCCGAAACGAGTCTGAGCATGTGCTCCGTCTTCGCGCTCAGGTGCGCGATCCTTTGCGCATTGCTGCCCTTTGCATTGCGGACCAGTCCGAGCACCCTGAAAAAATGCATCCTCTGGATGCGCTGACCCGTCTTCGATCTGAGTTCGATCGGCACTTGGTCCACTGTCGTGTCGAACTTGCGGCTCCTTCTGTCGTGCCGATACAGCAAGAGTTTCGACTTGGTGGGCGACAGGAGCAGTCCCGTGCCCTCGAGGAATTCTTCCGTGACGTGGAAGGCATCTTGCAGGGCGCGCTCCACCACTGTGTCCAACCCACCACCGCACCAGACGGGGATGCCCAGTTGAATAAGAGAACAGGAATTCCTGTCACAACTACAGAATTTTTTCTCGCGTCTACAGAAATGTCTTTTGGGCGACAGAAGTTCCTGACGTTTCAGTAGTTGTGATTACGGCAGAAATTCTGATGTCGCACCAGAAACATTCTGTCGCGTAGACAAAAAGTTCTGAAGTCGCAACAGAAACATTCTGTTGCGACAACAAGAGTTCTGAAGTCGTGACAACAGCTTCCTATGACGACAGCGATTGTGACGTTACGACAGAAATTCTGTCATCGCAACAGAAAGATACTATCGCGACGACGAAGGCTCCTCAACTCGCCAGAGAAACGTTCTGTCGCGACAAGAGTTCGGAAGTCGCAACAACAGCTTTCTGTTGGGACAGCGATGACGTTACGACAGCAATTCTGACGTCGCAACAGAAACATTCGGTCGCAACGACCAAGCGTTCTGAAGTCGCAAGAGAAAGGCTCTGTAGCTACAACAAGAGTTTATGAAGTCGCAACAACTTTCTATCGCAACAGCGATTCTGACGTCGCAACAGGAAGTCTCTGTCAGGACTGCACATTTATATCCTGGCGTTAGAAATGTGCCACTTTCTGTCGCAGCGGCATAAGTTGTGACGCCGCGACAGAAGCGCTTTCCGTCACCACGCTTTAGAATTGTATGTCAGTTTCGCATCGGTGGTGTACAGTGTATTTTTCTCTTGCGCGATATAGAATCGTGCTTCTCTGAAGCCGGAAAGCTGATAGCACCGAGACGGGTATTAAAGTCGACGTGGCCAATTTTTACAATTGTGCCGCGACGACTAGGCACCAACAAGAACCTACCCGCCTCCTTAAAATTGGCTGCTAATAAAAATCATACCATCTGGTGGAATGGCTACGTAGCCGTTTTGTTTTATTTGGTAAGATGTGGCAAACAGGCCTATGGGCTTACATGTGCCCTTATGCTGACACATTAGTTAATTGTCCAGAAATATTGCGTAAGCTTTTGCGAAGCGAAAAAGAAGTTTTGGGTTATTCCACAAAGTTGCTTGAAAATCTGTCTCGCTCGGGTCTCATTAATCAGGTACAGCGCTGCCGTGAGCAGCCAGTATGCTGTCGGAATGAACACTCATCCACGAATGTTTATGTAGCGATTTCGCATTGAACATACAAATTATATGCGTGCTCAAAAGCGTAAAGAGTGGGAGGCAACTGCCTAAATTAGCTCTAACAACCCTAACAGCGTCCCCGGTCACCATAGTCTATTTCTGAATTTCTTATTTAATATGGATATCGTACAGCAAATCGATGTTCTAGCACTCCACGATGTACCTGTCGATGGTAACACTCTTGCTCTTCTAGAGATGCGGCAGTTGACGCGGTGGAGTGAAAGCGCCTCTTGGTTCTTAAAAGGCAAGTGTAAACATCAACGTAGACAGAGGTTCTTACTGTTGACATAGCCAATATGTACAATTGGAGACATGTTCGGCGTCGTGCAGTCATAAGATGCTCAGCTCGGGTTCGAATTCCCGGCGTGGAAGTGTATTTATTTTTTTGTACTAACAAATTTAAATAGCCTTAAAGAGGTCTCTGGCAATTTTCTATTAAATGTCTGTCAAGAATTACAGAGCTTACAAATACAGGACCTCACACTACAGACAACAGAATGTTAGACAACAGAACGACCGACAACAGAACGACCGAAACAACGTCCCAAAATACGAGACTGAAATTTCCTGTTGTGTTTTTCAAGTGGGTGTCGCCCGCGTAAAGAGCGTGATTGAGATTGATGCCCGCGATTCGGTCGAGTCGGACTGATAGGTCTTTCATGGCGATGTTGAATAGCAGTGGGGATAATACCGCGCCAAGCAGCGTACGGCGGGCTTCCAAGCGCGTATTCGTCCGACTTCATCTGGCCCAAGTTGATCGCGGCCTTGAAATCCCTGAGGAAATAGCTCAAGTACTCGTGAAAGCGTTCGCATAGGTTCAAGCTCGTGACAGAGTAAAGGACGTGCTTGTGTTTGACCGTATCGAAGGCCTTGGGGATGTCCAGTGCCAAGATGCCTCAAACGCCTTTCGTGACCACTTCGACTATCTGCCTCTTGATGAGCACCATTACCTATTGAGTGGACAGCGAGGGTCTAAAGCCGATCATATTCGGCGGGAGGAGGTGTCGTTCCTCAACATGCCTCGATATTCTGTTGTGGATGACCTGCTACGCCACCTTGCCCACGCAAGATGTGAGCAAAACGGGTCGCAGACTGTCTATGGCTGGTGTCTTGTGCAGCCACGGAATTAGGATCACTGTGACTTCTTTGCAGGGACCCGGTACGATGACGGCCTCCCACACCTCGTTGATTTCTTTCATGAGCAGTTCGACGAAGCCGTTGTCCAAATTTCGAAGGTGTGTGTTCGAGATTCCATCCGCCCCAGGCGGCGCCTTTCCGTAGAGGCCTGGAAGGGTCACTCTTACTTCCGAGAAGAAGAAAGGGCCGCCTAGCTACTCGTCAGCCTTGCCGCCATAGGCCCGGTAATCTACCAGCCCGCACTGCCCGATGAGGAGGTGACGACTCGCGACTCCGTCCAGCACTTCGTTTGTAGATGTGCCTTCGCTAGTGACCTTGTGGACCTGCCTATCGATGGCCAGAGTGTCGTTCCTCTTGGTTTGCGTGTCATCCAATAAATATTTGAGGAGGTTCCACTTGCATCGGGCGTACATCTGGCCGTCGACAAACGCGCATACTTCGTTCCATTGCTGCTGGTCGAGCTCCTTGCAGTGCGATTCGATCTTGTGATTGAGGGCCGCGATCCTCCTCCGGAGGTTGCGATTCAGCTTCTACGTATTCCATGTGACCCTGAGGGAATCCTAGGCTTCGAGCAGGTGCGCCAATTGAGCGTCCATGCGGTCCAGCTTTAGGTCCGTTTCGATGGTCTTGGTGACCGCAGCTACGCCCTTCTTGAGCTGCGCTGCAAGGTCCGCAAACGACTCGTAGTCTTCGGGGTCGTACTTCCTTCTCTTGCGGAAGGCGTCCCAGTCGACCATTTCGAAGGCCCTCTGTGATGCCGCGCTGACAGGCATAGAGAATTCCATGCTGTAGTGGTCACCACCGAGGTGCGTTCCCGCTCCCGGTGCGTTCTTGACGAAGGCCAGGTCTAGGGTGGTGTCTCTCGAGACCGAGTTTCCCAAGCGCGTGGGGTAATGGGAGTCGGTGATAAGTTCTAGGGAGATGTCAGTCGCTGCCTGTAGGAGCCTGCAGCCTTTGGGAATGCTTCTCACCTAGCCATAGGCTTCGCGCGGCGCGTTGAAATCTCCGGCCGTAACAAATGGCGTCTCTCTGGCTTCGACGATGCCTTGGTCGTTAGGCTGTAGAGTGTCTGCCGGTTGTCCCTAGGAGAACAGTACACATTGATAATGCAGACTCTGTTCTTGAGGCAACTCTTCGCTATGGTCTCGACGAGCAACGCTTCCAGCTTGGTGCCGCCAAGACGGAGATTGTGCCCCTGGAAGGTGCAGTTATTTGCCATGAGTATGGCAATGTCTAGCCCTTTCTCCGCCAACAATGAGACAGCTCTGTACCCTTGGGTGGACATCGTTCCATTCCCGTTTCCTGTAAAAAAATGAAGTGGGCCCTCTCTCGCGGTTCCCGGGCCTTGATCAACTGCATCAGTTGAGATGGGCGCTTCCTGAAACTGGCGCAGTTCCGCTCCCAGACGTTGATCTTACTATCTGGTCTGGCCATGGTTGGGCATGTTCGACCGGAGGTGGATTGGAATGCCATCTTGCTCGTCAGCCCTCGACTGCTGTTTGTCTTGTAGAATTTCACTGGACACCGCCTCTGGCCTGGCCGCGTCGTCGTAGTGTACGTCAGATCGCTTGGCAAGCTCACTCTCAAGCACATGGACTCGGAGGAGAAGGGTCTGGTTACTCTGTACCAGCTCGGCAAATGATTTTTGCATGCGGTCCACGGACGTCTGCATGGCAGCCTCCGCCACGCTCACGTCATCAACCGTACCCTGGCCGGAGGTGGCTCGGCGCTTGACCGTCCTTTTCTGTGGCCCCTTCTTCCGTAGACGTTTGCCTTGCCGCGGTCGCTTGGACGGCGCTGGTGTTTCGGAAGGCCTCAAAGACGACCTTCATTCTCTACATTTCCTCCTTGAGACTGGTAGTGTTCCAGGTACCACTCCAAGCGGGCAAGGATCATTTTTCCATTATCTTTCCTACACAGCTGGCCAGCGCTCTTGGGTGGCATGAGGTGAGTTCAATTGGGGATTTACCTTGCTTGAGTACAGGGACCAAGCGGCTTGTCTTCCATTCTTCGGGAACCATGCCATCTTGCCAAGATACGTTGTATAGACGTAATAGTTCTGTCCGCGCGCCATCACTCAGGTCGTTCAAGGCACGGTAGGATATTCCATCTGGTTCCGGGGATGAAGAATGCCTGATTATAGCAAGAGCCGCTTCTAGTTCCTCCATTGTGAAAGGAAGATTCATGCGGCAGTCACGTGAAACAGGGATGTGACTGGGCGCTGGAAATCCTGGACCGGTTGCTTGGCCAGTGATCCTTGCACAAGAGTATTCTGCAACATCAGCATCAAGTAGCCTCTGAAAGAGAGCCAGCCCTTTGAATGGGAAGCGTTGTTCAGGGAGGGAACGCAGACCACGTATGTCTCTCCAGATATGGGAAAGTGGCTTTCGGGGGTCTAGTGACTGGCAAAACATTGTCCAACGTTGACATGCCAATCTATTCATGTGACGTTGAATTTTCTTTTCTAGTAGTCTGGCTGTCCCAAGGTCATTGATGGATTTTGTACGCCCACAACGCCGCTCCGCACGACGACGGAGTGTACGAAGTCGCTCCAACTCTATATCCAATTCCGTGTGCTTCGACCAAACCGTTACCGTGCGCGTGGCGTCTCGCATTGCAGACTTCATTGTTTCCTCTAATCTAGAGGACAAGCCCTCTCGACAAGCATCGTTCATAGTGGAAGTAAAATTAGTCCAGTCAATTAATCGAGTGGTGTTCCGTGGGAAGAACAAGGACATTCCTTTGATCACGAGGTGCGTGGGAATGTGATCACTCTCGTGTGTCTCGATATCCGAAAACCATTTAACACATCTTGTGAAAGAGCTGGAGACAAAAGCTAGGTCAAGACAGCTGCCATAATTCACGCCTCGTATAACCGTTGGGCTGCCGTCATTCAGGAGTGAAAGGTCATGGTTGCAGGCGAAGTTTGCAAGTATTTGCCCTCTGGCATTTGTCCATGAGCTTCCGCATACCATATGGTGCACATTAAAATCTCCGATGATGACATATGGAGCAGGGCACATCGACAAGGTGTTCGTTAATATTTTGGGATCAAACTTACTTTAAGGTAATGTATGAACGCCTACATGTGTAAACGTGACTTTGCCCTGTTTAATTGCTGGGCAAACATATTTGTTGTTACCATGAGGCGGAATTGGCTGGCAAACATAGGTGAGCTCTCGACGAATTAAAACGCTGAATTTGCTGCATGCATCAGTTGTTGCGGATATCACAGCTTCGTATCCCGATAATCGAACTGGTTCTGTCATGTTAGACTCACATAAGACAATGACTGGGAACAAGTTAGTATATATATACTGGCAAAAGTCTCGAAGGCGTGACTTTAGTCCTCTTGCGTTCCACTGGATGATTTACGCTGCTTTGACTTTTTCTCGAAAGGATTGGCGATGGTTGGCCATGTCTCTATTCGAGAGACTCAAGCATTGGGCTTAAGGCGCCAAGTACTTTCAATGCACTTTGAGCAGACCTGGTTCCAACGTTCGACAGAATCACTCGAACGGCATCTCTGAGGGGATGCAGCATTTAAATGACTTGACAATCTGCGTAGGGCGTGTCATCAGCGGCAGCAGTAGGCTCCCGAGCGTGCTTGAGAATCTGTGGTTCTGTAGGAACTCGGAAGCGCAGGCCATTCTTCCTGAGAAGAATTCCTTTCAGCTGACTTTCTTGCGCTGTTCAGCACATTTTTGGCCTGATTGGAGAATGGGTGCTGCAATGGAAGGGCCCCTCTCCTTTTGTGTCTCTGCCTTTTTTTGAGGAGGTTCGGTGACGACGACGCCAGATCGTTTCAGCAGCCTCTCTGTGTGTCGAATTGTCCCGAACCATTTGGTTGAGAACAGCGACCTTTTTCTTTATGTGAGGGCATTCGCTAGACGAGGCAGCATGGCAACCATTACAGTAGCCCGGCACGTGTCCTCCGCGTGAATTCCAGCACACCGGGAACACAGTAAGGAGTTCGGACAGGCCCTTTTGACATGTCCAAGCCTAAAGCACTGATAGAATTGAAGAGGCTTTTGTATGAAGAGCCAAAGAAGTGTCGGAAGTGACCGACTTTGACGTGAGACGGTAGACGATCTTCTTTGAAGATCATTTTGACGCAGCGCGAAGTTCCAAGGCGGCTCACACGCGTGAGGACAACACCCTAACTTGGTGGTTTGGCGAAGATAGGCAAGTCCGCGTTGGGAATGGCGACATTAATGTCATAAATTATACTTGCTATAGATGCATCGTCCACCGGGATATAGGAACGCACTTTGATTCATCCTAGCTCCGAGATTTACTTTTCGAGAGCACTGCCGTTGGAAACATCGATTGCGAGGACATTTTTGCATGTGTTTATCCTGATATCCTTGATTTCATTCGGTACGACCCCTTCCAAGAAAACAGCAATCGGAGGTTGCTTGAGGCTTCCTCATGTACGAACACGACGGCGTGAGGCCAGGCTTCGGAGTCCCCGTGCTCGTTTGCATTGATGTATTCGCGTTGACAATCCTCCTTCTGTCCCTCTTTCTGCGGGAAGAGATGAAGCTATCATCCGATGAGTATTCATCCGACAAGGTGTACAGCTCAGTGTCCTCGGTGTCACTGATCACGCTTCCTCTCTTCCTTGTGAAGGACAGCCTTGATGACCTCTGGCCAGGAGGGCCTCTGGAAGGCTCCGCGTACACGGCCGCCAAGACCGGGAGCAGAGGCACCAGGAAATTTGGAAGAGTTCGCCAGAAACCAGACAACACAGATAGAAGCGTTCTACAAAGAAGACCCTTCATCGTGTTACCAAATTGCATGGCGAGTTTTCGTCGAGATCGCTCATCAGTAGATAGTGTTGTTGATCCCTCTACGTATGTCCAGCATCAACAGTGACGCAAAAGATTATCTGTAGCTTTGTTCTTGGATGTCAAGGGGGCATAAGATGGAGGTGGTCACGTTTTCCAATGAATTTCTCATTATCTTTTTCTGAGATCGTTCTTTGCGTGTGCAGGCGATGGTGAAACCGCGCGACAATACACATATTGAGGTGTTCCTCAAGGCAGTGTATTAAGCCTGACCCTATTCAAACTCGCGCTCATTGGT
Organism: Dermacentor variabilis; assembly: GCF_050947875.1. Classification (NCBI taxonomy): domain Eukaryota; kingdom Metazoa; phylum Arthropoda; class Arachnida; order Ixodida; family Ixodidae; genus Dermacentor; species Dermacentor variabilis. The sequence continues at coordinate 82,666,935 of NC_134574.1, forward strand.
CTCGTTGATCATCTGTCAGCAGGGATGAAGGTATCAATGTACGCAGATGACATATGTCTATGTACTTCAGGTGTGACACGTCCCCAGATGCCTGCAAGACTGCAAAAAGCTGCAACTTTGACAGCTATATACCTCCTCAATCAAGGTCTTGAAATCTCCTCAGAAAAATGTGCACTGAAGGCATTCACACACAAACCAATGACACCCTACGCCATGTCAATAAATGGCTAGACAATTTCGTATGAGAAGACTCACAGATTTCTTGGCATAATCATTGATAGAGACTCTCAAGGAGCCCCCACGTGACCTACTCGAAACAGCGTCTGACGGCAATCTCCCAGGTTTTCAAGTTTCTGGGCTGAAAGACATGGGGAATGTCACTGCATGCAATGTTGGAATTGTACAGGACTCTTTTTCTGGACTTCTTCAGATACAGTTTGCCAAAATGCACATAGACAGTAACGACTATTGCGATCGCGCGGGACCAACCCATACAAACCCACATTGCGGTGGAAGGGCTTAGAGTGCACATAAGGCACTTTTTCCGTGCCCATTCCCATCATTTGGTAATACTACCGTCAGAAAGTCCGCTGCTATCATTTTGTACTACGATTTTGGATTATTACACTTGCATTCCATCAGGCTTCACCCCCGCAACTAAGCCACCGATTCCTCCGTGGTGTTTGGTTCGACCTGCAGGGCACCTCACCGTACCAGGAATCAGGAAAAAGTCCGAGGTGTCATCACCTGATCCCAAACAACTAACTGTGCTCCTTTTGCAGGAGAGGTACGCCGACCATGTAAATATTTATACTGATAGATCGGCCCCTCCCCAGTGCTCCTCTGGAGCCGTGGTTTGCCCAGCGAAAGCCACCACCATCAGTTTCAAGACATGTCACACAACGACACCGATGGCTGCGCAACTTGCAGCTCTTAGCGCTGCACTTCATCTCGTCAGCCAAGAACAACCTCGAAGATGACCAATACTCAGCGACTCGAAGGCAGCACGGCAGTCTTTGCTGTCAGCCCTACGGTGTGGACCAACCGAACAAGTGGTATTGGAGATTAGAGAAATAATATATACCTTGACTGAGAAAGGACATCACGTGACATTTCAGTGGCTTCCAAGTCACTGAGGCGGCATAGAGAACGAGCACACCGACAACGCTGCTCGGTCGGCCCTTCAAGGCGGCCAAGAGCAGCCATTATGAAAGACAGATGCCGCTAGGAAACTTCGAATGCTGATCCATGATATCACGTTCTCCTTGTGGAACGCAGGACATTTTCAAAATAACCGGATGCTCAACCTTGATTCCTCTCTACACCTTTGGATTCTAGCTGGACTCTGCTGTCGCGAAGCTAGCCGCCTTTGACGTATATGGCTAGGGGTGGCTTTACCAAATCTTTCGCTTTCCGAATAGGATGGGCCTACGACGCCTAAGGTGATGACTGTGGTAACGAGGAGACTCTTCAACACATCTGTGACTGACTTCGCTATAATTTACAAATTTACAGAGACGATCGCTCGACATCGCGGCAGCGCGCTTTCAACGAAGACCTCTAACAGAGGAACTTTATTTTAAAATGCCGCCATCACAAGGGGGGGGGGCATCGCAGCAGAGGGCGACGAGGACGCTGTTGCAGTTTTTAAATGCAACAGAATTGGACAAGCGGCTGTAGCCTGAATAGATATTTAGAGTGCTCCAAGTCCTACTGTAATGTGGGGGGACAGTAGGCGGTATGTATGTACCGCGCTTGTATGTCTATGCTTCTTTTTTATCTCTACTTTGTTATAACTTTACCTCCAACTCCCCTCTCTCCCCAGCGTAGGGAAGCAAAGCGGATTTTCCCCTCTTGTTCACCTCCCTGCCTTTCCCCTTTCCTCTGTCTCTCTCTCTCTCCTAGAGACTGGCGTTTTCGTTCATCAACTGTGCGATCCTGGGATCGTGTGCCCGCTCGCTCTCCTGTGTGGGGGCGTGTTTCCTCCGGCCTGTCGGCTTCGTCTGTTTCACTTTGTCGGCCCAGGTGGGACCTCCTGGGATGCGCACCTCGGATATGGAACGAGCGGGAGCGGGAGCGCGTTCTAATGCGGAAAAGCCCGCGCGAGCGGAAGCGCCCCCTCGAAGAACTACTTTTCCGTAGCGCTGACGTCAGTGCCTGGCTCAGCTCGTGTGCCGCGTTGGCGCCCTTCTTGGCGCCGCTGTGGGGTAGCGTTGGGTCGGAAAATTGAACCAGGCCGCGCCGGTAACACCCATGTGTGGTCGAATTTCAAAAACGGGCCAGTAAGGACAGTAAGGCCAGCCCCAGCAAGTCAAAATTAACTGGACTACGGATGTCCCATTGTGACATTGTGGATTCCTCGCCCGTAAAACTTCATAACTAAACTTTCCTCTAATAGTGCTCGTCCTTGGTAAATTAGCCTTAGTCTTATTCATGCCGTTTCGTTTCAGCATCGATCACTGCTGCTAAGAAACTAAATACTTACACGAAAAAGTGACGTTATATAAATCTACGAAATACGACTCCGCGTATTTTAGTAGGAATGTAACACGTGAGGTTTGCGTTATTACGGAACTGTACAAACTCATTTATGTCCTTGTTGCCTTCATCGCCACACAGCAAAATATGGTGACCCACAATCTTCGCAGTGTCAGTGTCAGTAGTTTCAAGATCATGATAATACAATATTTCATAAGATCTCCCAGTGGTCTTGGATAGAAAGACTTCTGTATCTATTTGTGTACTTTTCAGAAGCTGCAGAACAAGCGATCACGCCGGTTGACTAGAACTACGACATTTAAAAAGCATCTTATTCATAAACCACAGCGGTCATTAAAAAATTATGCCAATCAACATTTTTACAAACGTCTAGTGTCCTAGCTAGCTATCAATTGACAGGAATAATTGGAGCTTAGCCAGCTGGACATTATATCGCAATTTTTTAAACATGCGTTAGAAGTCCTCAAGTAGCGATTCATCAATGTAGTTCTTTGCTCAATCGCTGTCGTGATGAAGTGCGCAACAAAAAAGCTACCAAGCTTGTTCCGGCGTAAGCTGGAAAATGCTAACCAGGGGCGCCTATAACGTAAACCTGTTCCAAACATTTCTATTTTAATCCTGCAATCAGCCCTCCGCGATTAGTCAAAAACTTCTTTGGATCACCCACGCTCCAGCTGTCCATCACGCGACGTCAGGAAAACAGCGATAGCTCCCATCTGATGTGACGTGCGCACACTGATTATGCATGATTTCACCAAACCAAAAAGAAATATTGTTTCTGATTCGACACCTCTTCGCCATTAGCGCTCAGGTATTGGGCAAAAATTATCGGACTGCACCCACTTCACCTGCCTGTCACGTGACGTTGCAAAACTGCAAGAACTCACCGCGTCTAAATGACGTGTACGCTTCAACGATGCATTATTATGCCGAACAAAAGTGAATTGTCTTCTGGGGCGCTCTAACGTAAAACTATTCCAAGGCTTTCTATTCCAATCCTGCAATCAGCCCACCGCGATAGGGCAAAATTCTTTTGGACCACCCCCACTTCACCTGTCTGTCACGCGACGTCACGAAAACTGCGATAGTTCCCCATCTGATATGACGTGCAGCCACTGATTATGTATAACTTGACAGAACAAAAAAATAGTTATTTCTGATTCGACGCTTTTTGCCATTAGCACTCGGCTCTTGGTCAAAAGTTTTCGGGCTGCGCCCACTTCACCTGCCTCTCACGCGAGGTCACAAAACCACAATAACTTAATGCGTCAAAGTAACGCGTACGCGTCAAAGATGCATTAATATACCGAAAAAAACTGAATTTTCTTCTGAGTAGCCGCAGGCTGCCCCATTCCGAAAGAAATAAAAGATGGCTGCCCGATCGCTCCGGCACTAGCTACTCGCCCCTACCAAAGAGCGTAGGTTTACTTGCGTGTAATAAAACTTTTGGCGTGGCCATGTAACGTTTTCGAGAACATTCCACGCGTTTACAGCCTGGTTCTGCCAACTATTCTTCGCTGAGAATCCGCTTTAGCGTCATTCTGAAGCTTCCGTTGCATGCCGCCGTGATTGTCGACGACTCACCGCAAGCTAAGAAAGAGAAAGGAGACCAATCGCAGACGCCGGCACCACACTCTTCCTCCGGTTATCGACATTCAGTGCAGTGGCTCGGCCCAATTTAATCCGTCTCCACTTAAGCATGCTCCTCGCCTCTTCTCGGCCAATTAGATAAGACAAGCAAACAAAAGTGACCTCCTATGAACAAAGAGAGCATCTGATTGGTCTGTTCAGAGAACCCTGTACGTGACCACCCGATGCTTGCGTCGGCGGCTACGCGAATTTGACGTCCGTGGATTGGAATGAAAAGATTTTGGAATAATGTTACATCATAGGGCCCCAGAATTCCTAAATCCCGTTCACGATGCCTGAAGCAGGATCAGAGCTGGAAAATAATTGTGTTCTTGAAACTCCATTCGAGCTGCAGGGGAAGGCTTGCAAGTTGGCATCCCAAGCCCACCATTACCCTGTGGATGCTCATAGTGAGCTTTATTTACACCAGTGTCGGTTTAGCCGTACACTCCATCTTGCCCATTGGACCATAATGCGCAATGCATTTTGCTCCTATAACTGCAAAACACAATTAGGTCGATTGATTCTGCAGAGCACCCCAGTGATTCACTTGTAGATAAAGAAGGCATCCTCATTTTACAACATTTTGAGACTTATTGAAACCACCTTTAAGGCTATGTATGCATGGTATCACAGCCCACATTACATTATAGGGTTTTACATGCCAAAACCACTTTCTGATTATGAGGCACGCCGTATTGGAGGACTTCGGAAATTTCGACCACCTGGGGGTCTTTAACGTGCACCTAAATCTAAGTACACGGGTGTTTTCGCCTTTCGCCCCCATCGAAATGCGTCCGCCATGGCTGGGATTCGATCCCGCGACCTAGTGCTCAGCAGCCCAACACCATAGCCACTGAGCAACAACGGCGGGTTATCACTACCCAGATTAATGCTACAGAGTCATTTGCACAGAAGATTTCTAGCGCTTTTATTGGTAATATTCAAACGAATGATTTCGCAGTTCTTATTCGAAAGGTTTTGGATGCATGTTTGAAACAACCAAGGGGATCTTACTTCATGTACAGCTAGACAGCACCATTCAGGGCTATTTCATACCTATCGTTATTGACAAGGTTATGTAGTGATGAGCACTCGATACCAATGAGCTATCGTCAGTGACGTTAGAAAGGTAAACGCTCTAATCTTACTTGCCTTTTGGAGGCACATTGGTGACATTTCAAGATCAATTTCACAACACCACTGTCACACTTTATTCTCTAGAAGTATTTCAGGTCTGCTCGGCGAGTAGTCTTCTTATAAAGAGTAACGTGCTTCAACTTCTGTTCGCCGAATACTTTGACGCTGTTGATCGCATCCACCGGAAACTTTGCAGCCGGAAAACTTCAACATCTTGATTGATGTTGATATTGACTTCCAAGTAAGATGTGGACAGAAAAGAACCATCGTAGAACTTCATAGCGACTTTACTAGAGCCAAAATTACACAGCTAAACTAGCAGGTCTTTTGCCTTAAGCGAAGTACTGCGTCCGCTGTTTGCCAAAATTTTATCCCATTTACATGCTTTATATATGGAATAATTTTAGCTCCTGTTGTCGGTGACCTTTTAGTAACCTCAAGCCAAAATCCAGAGTCGTTACCCGGACAAGTAGCGAGAACAAAACGATATCATCCGGGAAACCAGCCAAAACTTAAGAAAATGCAGTATCCGGCCTTTAAGCTTTCGCACATGGCCGCATTACATAAGCCAGTTACTGCTCATACAAGTTACAAAAATATTGATTCTGAGTTCTTCCTAATCTTTTTTCACAATATCACTCAATGTGCCACTTACTGTAGCTAAAGTTGTATTTGTTGTTTCCAGTAGCGACGTTCAAAATGTAGATACAAGGCACCAAATACTTCACTGCCATCTTTTGGCATTGAGAAAGAGTTAGCAGCGCTCTTTATTACGGCAGTGGTGCTTGAGTTCAGCGGCGCGGTTTTCGCATCGGCTGAAGAGACGGGGCCACGCTGCGTTATCTCCATAAAATAAAATAAGTAAAAGCGCCTCCTTCAGGCATTTTCATTCTTCAAGCTCGGCAGCGTCCATATGTGCCAATGCATAGTATGGCGCGCGCTGTAGTGTGCTAGGGCGTGCTGCTGGGAACGTGCACTACACCCATTTTAAGATCATGACAAGTATCAACTCCAACCAGTCTGCTGGGTCGGTTGCCTTTTCATGCTTACAACTACTCTCGATTACGGGAGTGCCAGCAATTTTTTTTATTTGTCTGCCGATGTGATCACCATAATCCCCCCAATCTGTGGTCACTCAGTGGAACACGTAGCTTACTAACAACGAAAGCAACACCAACACCGACAACTTGCCACTTAAAGTTAGTGGCCTTCTCGGGCTATCAGTAGAGTTAGGTTCTTGAAACAAACCGCTATTGTTGCGGCTCTATTTTTTGATTTCGCGTGCTGCCAGTAAAGCGTTCTCAGCGTGCACGATATAGCACGCTGAGAACGACTAAATTTGAGGCTTTACGACTCATGAACAACTTTCTCTTCGTAACTTAAGGCATTAATTAGATAATTTAGCAGTTTAGTAATGATTCTTCTATATTTACGAAATGATCCCGCTAGGAGAAAAGGACATGTAACCGAAAAATATAGGTCGGATAAATGCATGTTGTTGCAATTTTTCGGAGCTTTTTTTCAGAACAGCTTGGCATAAATATTAAGGAAGACTAAATCTTTTCCCTACGGAAATACAATGCAGCATTTCAGCAGCTCAGCTATTATCGCTTGTTTGACAAATAAAGCAAGTGCAATATGACAATGATTGGCATGGAATACCAATCGACAACTACGGAAACTGTTTGGAATTGATCGCCAGAACTGCAGAGAGATAATCACCAATGATAGCTTTCTGATAGCACGGTATTAGGTATTGATGCTCTTGGGCACATATGTGGGCGCCAGTAATACCACTATAAATCTAATGTTTAAGTAATGCTACTTGAGCTATGATTTCGAGCTAAAAGCGAACCATCGAAGGCGAGTTCATCCAGCTAACAGCTGACCAAATTATAGTTCTCTGAGTATAGCGCTAGCTCTACAAACTCACAAATGAATTTCTCCCTAACTCCTGGTTCTTCTAGGCGCCCGCGTTGGATATTATAACGCAGAAGACAGGACGGCACACAGGTGCCATCCTCGGGCGATCGCTGATGAGCATGGCTAAGTCACATACGGTAGCTTACATACGCATTCACACCCCTATACGTCTTTCTGAAAACGGACAGGCGGCAATTGCTAACGTGTCCCGATCTTGCTACTGATTGCGATCTTGCTACTGCTGCTTGTCGATGAATGGCACCTTTGCCAAGTGTTAACTCAAAATGTTTACCTTAGGCTCACTGTGGAAAGAGGGAAAAGAAAGAAAAGGACGATATGCAAGTCGCTGCAATTAGTGGCACCCCAGGCAGGAAGAAGTAATAACGCCAGCGATGAAATATGCATACTAATTTTATAAGTCTATTCACAATAAGTCATTTCAAATATATATTTCGGAATGTATTTGTTCGTGGGCTACACCACTCAGTACAATTTTGTAGTCACCTTTCAGTAAGCAGTATCAGGAGCCGTATCATAGAACTCATACAGTATTATTAACCCTTCCCAAAGCATGAAGCTCACTTGATCAAGACAAACTAGGTATATGTAAAGAAGATCTACGTTACCTTGCGGAAGTCGTTTTTTTTCCCATAACCGAGAACGGGTAACTGACATTCCAATGTGATGAAATAGATAGGAAATAAAGATGCAAAAATGAACTTTTTGTCTGTCATGCTTCCCTCCAATAGCAGCATGTGAAATAGTATGAGGCCTACAGGGGCAACCAAATGAGGAATCTCTCTCTCTCTCTCTCTCTCTCTCTCTCACTATATATATATATATATATATATATATATATATATATATATATATATATATATATATATATATATGACAATTCGTAGCACAATAATCTGGAGCGGTCATATTTTACTTGTCTCTACCTTGTGCTTTGTTCTGTAGAAGCAACTTCGCGCACTGGTCACATGATCCGCCTCAGGTAAAAATAAGATGAGAAAATAAAGGTATCCTTTGTTCAATTTTCTGAAAAACAAAATGTGGTGCATTCTATTAGAGTATATTCCTCGCATTTGGACAAAAGAAACGTTCTCTCGAGCCGACGTCTTCCAGGCTTGAAGCAAAGCTTGCAAGACAGAAAGGTCGTGCAGTTGTCCCTAAACTTAATGCGCTAGGAAAAAAAAGCACAATAACGCTGTCAGCTATCCAACACGTAGCTAAGCTACAGTTGTGCACAAAGGGAGAAGTTGAAAGAGTCACAGTGCGAAAATAGCGAAGAAAATGTTGTTCAGGAGACTGGCTTGGCATAAAAAAAGCGGTGCAATTGGATGTTAACTGAAGTGGACAATGCATGCCGCACATAAATATACCTTAGCGATCTGCACTTCCTCGTCTCAAAATCAACAAACTTGGTTTCATAATGCCAAGTTCGTAGCTTCAAGCAACACCTTGCACAGTTTGTGGTGAACTGTAACAAGTTTGGCTCTCTTGCTTTTCAGGATGCATTCATGTACTAACATTAGGAGAGCAATATATTTCTATACCGTGCAAAGTGAGTCGGTGACATCTAATGCATGCTGTGACGTAGGAACTACATATTTGCATTTACATGAACAAGCGTTTAATGAAGTGTATAAATAACCGTTATTATTTCGATTTTTCTAAAATATAGCACATATAGGAGAACTACGACCGGAAATTGCTTAAAGATAAAATTACTCAATGTTTCTTCACCAATATTGCATTATCTGTTCTTAAACCGGCGAGGTACTTAAGGAGCCATGGCGTTGCGCCGTTCAGCTTGTGATCGCAGGCGCAGCTCTGTGCCGCAGCGGCCGTAGATAAATGGGTGCCAAATTCGGAAAAGACTCCTGCACATACATTGTGTTGTAGGGTAAAAAAATCCTCAGCGCTTAGAATTATTCCAGTGTCTGTATAGTGAAGCAATGCGTTGCGACTTGCAACGATACCACAGTGTTGGCACGCGTTATTCAGGCACATATATAATTTTCTTTTCACCTCGTGTTTAGCATCACAGAATAGGCGCAAAAAACGCAATGAACAAAGCCGAGAGCTTGACCCACATATATAAATTGCGATTACCTGTACTTGACCAGAAGCGGTCGAAGAAAAGTTGGCCCAAGCAGAAGCTGACCCTTCGACATTGGAATTTATTAGTCTTCATGTCGAAGAAAAATTCTTAGTAGCAAAGATCAGAAGTCCTTTGTAGCAGCCTTCGTTCCTGCAACTGCTGATAAAGTGCTGCAACTGCTCAGCAAACACATCTAGCAATTCTGGACACCTACCAACTTCAGGCACTACGCGTCAGCGGCGCGAAGATAGCGCTCCCTCAGTTAAAGGAGTGCATTTTTCGCGAATAATTCAAACTACAAGTTCCATATTGAAAAAGTCAGATGAGAGACAGATTCATGAAGACAAGCAACACGACTCAAATGCAGTGAATGTGGTGTGTAATGCTAAAGTTTTCTTCAGGAGCGGTTAAAGCTTGAGCTAGGGAAGCCTCTGGAATTGACGAACACTTGTAATTGATTTGCGAGACAAAGTTGCTCATATAAAACTACGGCTCCAACTATATGTCTATTGCATGTTTATGCAGTCCGAAGACTCAGGTTTTGATTCATGCCCAGATTGACTTTCTGCACATGGCGTAACATTGTTCCCAAAAGCAATTTATGAAACAGAGTCATCCAAACTTATGTGTCATAAAACCCAATCGTATGATTGCGGATTCTTTAGAAGCCGTGCTGAGTGATTTATTCGCACGCACCCATCGTCACACGCCATGTCAGCTGCGGTTGAATACCGTACTCCGAGATATTTTTTAAGCCACATAGGAGTTAGTTGCACACTCTCCCACCCCATGGCAGAAACACAGAACTGAAGATTTGGTTTAGGTTTTGGTATTTCAGTGCAGCGTTCACATGTAATTTTATGTTGTTCACTCCTAAAACGTAGCAATGTGTCGCTCGTTGGTTAAATCATATCCGCTAACTACGGTGTGCACCTGTCTTATCCTGAAGTAATACTTGCTTGCTGTTGAAAAACAAAATCAGAGAATTACCAGTCCCGCATCTGTGTTAATATTGCTATGATAGCTTATACGCTACTCATTTATAACCAGCTTTTCCGAAGTGCAATATAGCTGAAGCAGGACATTATAGCGTTATTTCATAGAGCGTCATTCCAGTTTGAGTATTTCGAAGCACTCTCGACTCCTCAGGCAGGACAGTGTGGGAGCCACAGCTGTCTAGAGTCGCGCAAGCACTTGCGGAAGTTTTCCGCAGGCACGCAGGTGTACAGTCACGCGCAATATGATCTGCAGCACAGGTGGCCGTGGTCGAAGGGCTCCAAGACAGCGCAGACACAGGACAAATTAGACCTAAGCACACCTTCAATTAGTGGTAGTTACTAAACCGCAATTTCGCATGTCAGAGCCATCCCGCAGCCCTGGAGCCCCTTCAGCCACGAACAAGGGTGCTCGCTCTACATATCCTTATGCGGGAACATATTGCGGAGCTGTGTTTCTTGGTTGCTGCCACGACTAATAAGCACAAGAATCAGCTGGGTAAAATTTAGTATGCGGCCTAGAAGAACAAAACGGCTGTTTTTATTGCGTTCCTCCGGGCGGCGGCTTTTCTCTTACTGTCGCCTCAACCTCAGTAGGCACAGAGGGTGCTCTGTGCCGGTACCTGGTGAGATCATGAAATATCGGCCACCACAGCATGGTGGCAATTATATCGTCAGTGTAGTCTTTGCATGAACCTTTGACACAACGGAACACAGTGGCAAAGACGTGTTTACAGGTTTTTTCCTGAACCGCAAAAGAAATTTTCTGTGAATGCTCTATGACAAAAACATCTTTAAAAAAAACTGGTATTTTCGGTTCTTCTTGATCTCTAGCTTATAAATCGAATCAAACTTAAAATGTAACCGTTTTAATTATTGTATCTACCTAAAAAATGTAACATAAAAGATAAGAGCTTTTTCATTTCATACACACTGTTTTTTTGCATGTACAACGCACGCCGCGCTGTTTTCAGTACTGCTTTGACGCCTTTTGCCATAATCAATATGGCTGCTCTTGATTCAACGCATGTCGGCAATGCTCCGTTCCTGCTATCGAAAATCTTAAGAGGTGAGTGGTCTTCTTTCATGTACATTACAAAGAGTGCACGACGTATTCCTTTACGCAACATTTTCCCCATGCTTATGACATAGAACGGGGCTACGATGTGGCCCACAAAGAAAATTCAGGTTGACTGCGACAAAACTTGGCAATCACGTTTTTCAGTGCATGCTGCGCTTTGCGAAGTCACGTCGGATTTGAGCATTAAATTTAGCTTTAGTCTTTTGTTATAGCACACGCAAGGACTAGCCAGTGGGCTTGAGAAAAGTATTATTGTCTATTCTTGCCTTTTTGGAATGTACTTGGTTTTACTGTCGCTGGGAGAAAAAAGAAAGCATGCGCGAGCTCTCAACGAAGCTCGCTAAGCGACGTTAGCTCTTAGCTACGATCAACTGTTTAGTTTATTGCAGCGAACGCAAAGTGTGCCTTTTCTTCTGTTGTGTAATATTTTATTTGTTTTGATGCTGGCATATGAACACGCAGCATATGGGGGCACATGGTATCCAGAAATGATTTTGTCTCTTCGTTAGCTGCGGTTCGAGTGTTTCTATGCGTTACCGCCAGGAAGTGATTTTGCCTGGCCATCAACTAAGTCGCTTCGTTTTAAAAACAGTTAGCGGGAACTCTGGACTGCGGGGCTTTGTGTACTGCCCGCGCATTTTAAAAGCGTAGCGCGGAGGTTGCTCGTATCCGAGCCGCGAAGATATGCTGTCGTCCCGCTCGTGGACACGAAGAATTGCTCGCAAGCCTCACTTCCCGACTCTCACAGAGAATAACTAAATGCAGGAATTCTAGACTGCAAAAATAAGAAACAAATGCTCGAAATTTGCATTAATTCAACGGCAGTAAAACATTCACTAAAAAAGCAGCATGTATCACTGTTTGACGCAACTAATAATACAAAGTTAACGCAATGTGTCCACCGCTTTAAATTATCGGGACTATTTTCTACCTTGTGCCATTCTGCTAGACATTGTTACAGAAATAGCTGACGTGTACTTTGTTTGCGACTGCACATTTTGTGATCAAGCGCAAGGGGAACTGACGGAGGCAACGCGGGAGGGACTTGGACTCCGTGAACAGGTGCGTACTTCGCGCGCGCGACCGCGCGAGGTATCTTGAAATTTACACGCAGATGGCTCATGCCTTTGTGCGCGCTCTGTTTTCGCCGCTCTTGCGTTGAACCGATAGATTACACCAAGGTCACTTCGCTCGGGGCTCCTGCTGCGCTTGCTCGTACCAGTGTTCTGACAACGAGTGTCCATGCTCATCAAGTGTGTCGTGTTCCCGTTTGCTTGTGCGCACTCACACCACGCTCGTTAATTCGGTTACTAAGCGAATGTTTCGACGTGTATACTGCCGACAAAACTAGCAACCTTACTTCGTATAGATGTCTACTAATTTGCAGTCGTAAGGGATGCTTCGCCTTTCCAGCGAAAATTGTACTTTTCTTTAGTTCGAAACAGAAAACGTGCATGGAGCATATAGCACCATCCGGCCTATTGATATGAATTGCGTGAAGAAGAGAACTTAATTTGAGCGACATATTGCAATGTTCAGGTTGCTAGTCAAAACAATTCACTGATTAACTTCCTAAATATTCTATTCGAAGCATATGAACAGATTCCGAAATTGAGGCCAAGAAGTAATCAAGTCGTCACATTACTTCTCGACTGATCGGCTTTATTTCCGCCGTTTCAACACGTGCCCTCAAGTGAATAGCAAGGTTAGTTTATAAGAGTTATCAAAAAGGAAGTTATAAGATAATGCGCATATTCGTTTTTGATATCGCGTTCTGACTGGCTACATGGTTTAAAAAAATATGTTTGAGCCATAGTTGCACAAACGATATGTTAATATCGTCATGAATAGGTGGCACGCATAAAAAGAAACAACAAAATGGCGAAGATGGTGGTAGGGTGGTAATTACACTTGTAGCGGAACCGGTGGAGACAATATCTGAGATCTTTTTTTTCCCTTGTCATCACTGACTGTTGTTCCTTTAAAATGAATAAATAGTCATTGTGAACCTGTCGCCTTTTGTATGCTTAACTGTACTTATAAAAGGAAACCACAGACGCCTCAATTAACCTGAGGTTTACACCTTCGCTAGCTTAGTGAATATTGGCAATAATAAAATAAACCTTGTGAGCACAATGTTCTGTATATGCTTCGACACCTTTGAAAGAAACACCGACCGTCAACATGGAATTGTGTGTGCGCCAGCTGTTTGTGTGTGATGTGCGTGTGTGTTTGTAAGGAGGGGGGAGGTCGTGTACAATATGGTCCCATGGTGAGTGCTGTTTGTTTAAAAGCGTATATGGTGCCACTGACCGGCCAGGTACTAAAATTTTACAGTTACCTGAAACGCAGTAGTTGCCTGGCAGGAAGACAGATAATTTGGAAGTGGCCTTCCACACGGCACTCACACACGCAAACACTGCAGGGCTTTCTTGAACACAGTTAAAAAAGTATTGTGCTTCACTGAGTTCTGTACAATCAATATACTGCCATATGTATATCAAAGTACCACTGTTGTTTCAGGTCAGTCGCAGCATGACACCCTGATTGAGGAACCGAGGTACAGCTTCCCCATAAGTTTCCCATAAAGTTCCCCTAAGTTCCTCGATAAGTGTTTCTCCATAATGAGGTGTCTTCAGGATTGAGTTTTAAAGCAAAAGTTTTCGTCAACCTAATGTTGAGACCAATTTGAGTTTTTTTTTTCAGCACCAATATGCTTTGATATATAAGCTGGTTCTCTTGCACTGTGGTGAGAAGTTCGCTGTTTCTATTGTGTTTTCATGTGACCTATTTAGTTGTCAGTTTTTCGTGCTTTAACATAAAACACTTTTCTATTTTTGTACAATTGATTGAAAACTTTATTATGCCACTGAGATGGGGTGCCCGCCTTTTACCCTACACGCAGGTACGGGCTGGAGGACGAAGCAGTCCCCGCAGGTTGAGGATGGTGAGCCTTCACGGCCTCATCGGCCAGGCTGATTGCTGAACGCTGGGCTTCTTCGGCCTCGCTGGAGCACGAAACAAACTGTAGCCTGGTTCTTCCTTGTAGCATCATTTACCACAGTGTCAGTGGTGCCACGCTCTCTTTGTCACGCATGACTCGTATGATTCCATGAAATATCTGGTTCCTTGGTTTACCGAGAAAAAAAAAGACACCCATGGCGGTGGATAGTGGGTCCTGTTCTGAAACCGTGTTATTTTTCATAAAGAAGGTTATTATTTTGTTAAGTGGGAGATAACGGCTTTAAAACAATCTGTTACATCAGTTTGCAGCTTGTGCAAGTTAACGATGTTGGTCAATAGGTATTTGGTACAGTTTTAGAACCAGATTTATGTATTGGAATTACTTTCTCACAGCTCGAGTCATTCGATATTGCTAGTGTTTGTAAAGACCTTGTGTAGATTCGCTGCCTAGTTCACGTTGAAGCGATAGGCGGAATGAAGGTATATTCCCACCCTGCTGTTGCCGTGCTTCCTCCCTGGAGCGTTTTCTTAACGAGGTTCCGCTGCCAACGAGTGAGATGTATTCATGCTTGCTTGTGTGCGCGTGACACATGCTTATTATTTAGTTACTAAGCGAACGCTTACAACCTTACACGGCGGATTCAGGTACATCTTTTCTTCGGATGTATGTCTACTGGCTTACTATCACAATGGCTACTTTGCCTTTCGAGATAAATTTTGACTATGTTTTAGAATTATTTGTATTATTGCGCTGAAGTCAGTGAACACATATGATAGGAAAAACTTTATTAAAATGCCCGCAACTGATGGTTTAACACGTCGTGACGTTTCCCAAGCATCGACCCGGCGTTATGCTCAACTCTGCAATACCCCAGTTAAGCCCGTTCGTTGTGCATCCTGAGGCTTGTGCTTTTCGAGCGCACCCCGGGCCTGCTGGACGGCCCATAGTTCAGTGTTTTTGTATGTAGACTACACTGCACATTGACGTTCGGGTGGGTTTGTCCTGGATTTAGCGTCGGTCGGAAATCTGGCACAATCCCAAATTATAGGCCATTGGTCCGCCAGACTCACTGCACGGACACCGCATACCTCACTCGGATAGAGTTCTGGGTGAAGCACGTGGAGCACTGCCGGGGCGAGGAGTGACCCGGATGTACCTGCCTTAGGATGGCGGCCTCCTCCCGACTGAGTTCCAGGTGGGGAGGTGGCATGGCCCGTCGAGCTAAGGGGTAACACTTCGTAACTTCGCCATAACTGATTACTCGGTCCTTGATTTCGAGCCATCACACGGAACGATCACTCTCGGGGGTGCGAAGGGTAAGCGCACGAACCACCGAATGGGCCCTCTCGTTGTGGTTAGGTGTGCACACTCGCCGGCGTGCCCGGAACCACTTGATACGGATGGTGCTGCCGCGGTCTTGTAGCTGGAGCTTGCCGATGACTGTGGCAGGCGCTCATACTCATCACTTGGAAAAAGTGTGCACGGCGTTTCTCTCGGCCTCGTAGATCGCTAGAGCGATGGCAACCTCCTCAGCATCTGTGGCGTCCATGCACCGCACGCTCGCTGCCGTCGTCTTGGTGCCGCTTTCCGCCGCAACGACCACTGCGGCGAAGCATTCCCGCTTGTATTCCGCTGCTTCCACGTACCGAGCGTGTGGGTTTTGGCCGCGTTGTTCTGTGAGTGCCTTGGCCCACGCCTCACGCCGTTCTTGGTTGTACTCTGGGTGCAACTTCTTCGGGACGGGGCCCACGTGAATATGGGCCGGCGCCTCCTCGTTGATCTCGCACGGTTGCCGGCTGAGAGCTAGAGGGTAGTAAGCCACGGACGTCAGTATACTGCGGCCCGTCTTGGTGCCAGAGAGGCGCTCCGTTTGTGTGACGAGCTGCGCTTCCGCTATTTCTTCTAGGGTGTTATGGATGCCGAGCTGCAGTAGCCGAGCCGTACTTGTGGTCTCCACTAAGCCCAGCGCCGTCTTGTAAGCCCGTCTGATCAGCCTGATGATCTTGATCCTGTCAGTGACCTGCCAGTTAAGGAAGGCCGCAACGTCGGCGATGTGACTGATCACGAACAACTGGACAAGGCGCACGAGAGTGTCCTCACGCATGCCCGCCCGTCGTTTCGGGATTCGGTGTATGAGCCGGATGGCGTCTATTGCCTTGGTGGTATGATTGTTGATGGTCTCGTCGTTCTGGCCGCTCTTGTTTAGTAGCAGACCCAGGACCCTGATTTTTGAAACATCGGGGATGCGTTGCCCGATACAGTAACGATCTTGAAGTGATTGTACTCCCGAGGGGGAGCGCGTTTCCGCCCCGTTCATAGCGGTGTGAGGACGAACAGCTCGGATTTGGCCGGCGAGCACAATAGGCCGCTGGCGTCAAAGTGCTGCTCCATGGCGATAACCACCACTTGAAGCTGTTGCTTGATGCTGGCGTCGGAGCCGCCGGCCGCCCACAGGGTAATGTCGTTCGCGTAGATCGTATGCCAAACACCGGTCCCCAATACTGCCCTCGCTACGCCGATCGTGACTAGGTTGAAGAACAACGGCGAGATGACCGAACCCTGCGGGTCACTCGTGGTGGCGAGCTGGCATTCGGGGAGCTTGAGGTCTCCGGCTTGCCCTTCCTCCGTGCGGTTGGTCAAGAAGTGTTGAATGTAATTGTAGCTCGAGACCGCCATGTTGAGCGTTGATACTTGTGCTCACATGGTGAAGTGCTTGTCTTTGGGGAATGTGTTTGTAAATTGAGCCCCAGAATTACTTTGCTCTCTTGTTTCTTGTCAATGATTTCTTGTTTGAGTTGTAGTATGGCATCTTGTGTGCTGAGTATGTGGCGGAAACCGATCATTATGTCCAGATAAAGGCCTTCCTTCTCCAGGTATTCATGCCACCGGTTGGCTACCACGTGCTCCAGCAACTTGCCCATGCAGGAAGTGAGCGAGATGAACGCAGGTTGCCGATGTCCGGTGGTTTGCCCGGTTTCGGGTTCAAGATCGTTCTTTCCGTTTTCCACTGTCGGGAGAGCCTGCCCGAATGCCAGGACATTCGTTGAAGTAATGGGTTAAGGCCTCGATCGATGCATATTGGAGGTTGCGTACAATCTCGTTGGTACTGAGATCGGGGCCGGCTGCTCATTATAATGAAAGTAATTCAGTGGAGGAAGAGGACTGAGGACATCTGCGCATCGGTCGCTCATTCTAAATAAGATCATACATCCGCCGCCGTAAGCTCTGCACCGCAGACCTTATTCTTGGCGCTGTGATAACTTTTACTTCATACACATGAATTACAAATCTTCAAAGTAGCAGGGTAATCGCTGCCGCGCTACGCAACGGGGCTGAATTTTTCTTTCGGTCTTGTCCTGCAAGGTTAGTCTAGTGTGTGTGTGTGTTTTTAAACCGTCGTAGTTGCTTAGTGGCTGTGGTGTTGGGCTGCTGAGCTCGAGGTCACGGGTTCGAATCCCGGCCACGGCGGCCGCATTTCGATGGGGACCAAATGCGATAACACCGCGTACTTAGATTGCGGTGCACGTTAGAGGACCCTAGGTAGTCTAAATTTCCGGAGTCCTCTACTATGGCTTGCCTCGTAATTAGAAATTGTTTTTGCACGTAAAATCCTTTAATTTCATTTTTTTATTTATTTGCAGAGCTCAGCACTTAGGTGCGCCCTCTGGCGGCGAGCATCGGCGTCCCTGGTATCCGATCGAACAAACAAAGCAAAGGATGAACGAGCGAACGCAGAGTGAAGCGCGGGATCAAATACTGCGAGAGCGAAGACAGCACGATGACGAAAGTGGAGGAGCAGGGTATGGCGAAAGCGCGAGAAGGAAAAGCGTTTGTTCGAGCAGACGGACTCTGCGGCGGCAGTGGCTACGAGATGGCGCCCGAGTAGCGCACGTCATCTGTTCACATATGAGGCCATCGATACCATACATGCAACGAAATTGCTGCGTGAGCGGAGGTTTGACTGCGGCAGCTGTTGGCAATCGCGCCGGTGCGTTACCCTCGCACTGCCTATCGCGATCTCCCGATTAGCGATGCATTCGCGCCACACTTAGGTCCACATATACAGCTGCACTCAAATTTCGCATTAGGGAGTATCGTAACTGCCGGTGCCTTTTCGCCGCACGTTGTAGGCTGGCAAACATTGACTACCTGATTACAATGTGGCTTTTCCTTGTGCTTGTTTGTGATAGGCATCACTGTGGAATCGGGTAAACGCTATTGTTGCACACTGACCTTAATATACCGCGCCTTTTTGACAGCGAAGCTGGGAGGCCTGATTTATTTGGCATTTTCCTCGCCGTCACCTAGATGGAAAATAACAAACCTTCAAAAATTAGAGCGAAACGTACATGCATTCTTTATCACGTTTAGAACATACAGCACAGCATTCGTTTCAATAAATCTTCGCGAGAACAACTCACTGTCGCAAACAGTTTGTTTTTCATCATGTGGATGTTGCTGATGGCCGGCTTAAAGGAAGTGTTTTTGACTCTCTGATTTTGCTAAACGTTAATTGTCTCTCTACAGTATCATGCAGTTTCTTCTGTAAATGACTGTATTTCTTATTGCGCTGTCAATAGCTCTGAAGGCCACGTAGCCCTTGATAAAGCAGCTCACTTCAATTTCTAAGTGGTGAAAAAATTAACAAATAAATCGCAAGTCATCTTAATGTCAAATGATTTATTTCTACGTACGTTCGCAAACTGCTACTTCCGCTGCGCTGTCATAAATTAAGGAGTATGCATGACAAATTTGTACAGTTATGTCAACGTATAACTAAAGCCAATTTCGCGCGATCTGATAGTATCAATGCTATTTGCGACACAGCACCGAAAATGCCAGGGTATATGCTCCGCAATCTCCAAAACGCAACAACCTATATGGAAATATTTGCCTACCAACTGTTTGTCCACACACAGCTGCTATTCGCGTCCCCAGTTGGGTAACCCTATCAATATATATAAATACACATGAATGAGTTGATTCAAGATCGAGCCTTGTGTTTCATTGTTCACCATTCTGATCGTAATACCAGCACATTAGCGAAAATTCGGGAAGTACAGATACAGCTATCAGAATCCCGCCAAAATATACGCCTTGTGTACTTCATGTGAATATCTATTCTATGAGATGTCCACATTGCCCTTACATACACTGTTGCGCATGTGAACGCATGCAAAATAAAAATTCCATTTGAAAGGCATCTGTCGCAATACAACTGCCCTCAACTCATCTGGATGATCATGCGCCATGAAACTTTGGAGTGCTCTTCCCAAAGGCATCAGTTAATTGCAGACTCTAACTGTGATTTTTGCAAAAATGTATTTATATGTTCTACAACTAAAAAAGTTGTTGTATACGCATATGAAGGTACCGTATGTATAGTACTCAAAATATACTCAAAATACTTCCTTTGTCTTTCGAAAGCAAGAAAAGTAGTTTGTATAATATTTTGTGACAATCGACGCACATTTTCGTGAAAAAAGTGTAGTCACATATACCCATAACTGTCTATTCTCGCCTTATTTGCTGGTCGTTCTGAAGCTCTCCCAGGAGATGTATATTCTTTTGGCGAGCGTGAGGCTTCAGTAGCAACACCCACTCTAGAGCTATTGAGGTGCTATAAATAATTATTTACTGCATTCTTACTAGTTCAGTAGGTTTGCAGAATTTACCATGTGACCTTTGTTATAATTCATGGTGTATCTAGGGCAATTTCGTACAAAATGCAAAAACACTGCTTCAGATATGCCGCTTTTATCTCTGTTTTCTTTACAGTGTATATCATTAGGATAGTGCAAAAATGGCTTAGAGCGTGTGGAGCTTAATATTATCTGCAGTATAAATCGTTCACGTGAATTGTCGCTCTGCAAAATTTTAGTAAAATGCGGCATCAGAGAGTTTATTTAAAAATGTGTGTTTATGTATACATATCTTTATATATGTATATATCCCATATTCATACACGCTTACAGTAAATTCTCGTGGAATTCAAATTCTCATTCAGCCTAGCGTTAGGAAATCGGCCAGCTTGGCCAACATATGTTTTCCCACAGCCAAAGGTTTTCTTTTGTGGGAAAACATGCGTGGGTCAAGCCGGCCAATCCCCTAACACTAAGCTGAATGAATATTTGAATTCGACAAAAGGGATGGCGTACACATAGCTTACTATATACGTAAGAGACTGTAATTTATAGTATAATGCACACCCCAGTTGGAAATACAGTCCTTTATAAGCACAAAGGTTGAACAAGGGAATTTTTAGAGGCCTACGAAATAAAGAAAAAAAGGGCAGGGTATGTAAGTCATGGTTCTATAGCACTTCATCACACTAAAATATATGTTGGCCAAGGCGGCCGCATTTCGATGAGGTCGAAATGGGAACACACCCGTGTACTTCGATTTAGGCGCACGTTAAAAAACCCCGGGTGGTCGAAATTTCTAGAGTCCTCTACTACGGCGTGCCTCATGTCGAGAAAGTGATTTTGGCACGTAAAACGATATATATATATATATATATATATATATATATATATATTTGTTGCAGATGTGACATAATACGTGACAATTTTTGGTGCGCATACACCGATTATTGGCCATCATGTTTTGGGTTTCTTGCTGTTTTTGTGACGTTTCATGACCTGCAATGAAGCAGGACATGTCGGGTTTAGAACCTGCTTAACCGTTCGAATAAGCTTTCAGTTGCGAGTAGCGCCGTGTCCTGTCTTATCTTGTGCTTCAGGTTGTGTCAGAATAGTTGACGCTCTGAATTTCGCAAGGGTCTCCTTGGATGTTGCCTCGAGGACAGGGCCACACAACCGGGAGTCTACCCTTAGAACGTGGAACCTGTTCCATAGGAACTTCCAAAAACCTTCATGAGAATTGTCCGGAAAAAAGGGCGGAAGTTCAATTTGAATCCCGAATGGAGGTACCTAACGAGACCGTTGTCATCTTAACGGAAGCGCCGTCTAGTCTTCCAAGCCGATCCGGCTATGTCCGAGAAGGAAGATTTCCCACCCATGCGTGGTGTCAAGCAAGAACGTTTCACCGGAATGTTACGAAACCCCCTGAATACCGTCGAAGAGTTTCTTCCTGAGACTACCAGCACCGAAAAACTCTGGAAATGTGCAACCGGCCATTCGACTGCTGGACGATCCCTACAAACTACGTGGAAGTTCAATTATTGGGCCCCAACGACCGGCGCGAGAACATTAGAGTGGTAGATCGGGAGGAGCTTCAGAGGTTGTTCCCTTGATCACAACGTAATGTGCCTCGGATACCCCCTCAGTTCTCTTTCGCCGCCCAGGACAGGGCCCGGTAACACCACAGTTCCGTCGTCCACCACCGCCGCCCTCAGCCTGCAAACCCGTCGCCTCTCACAGCATTACAAGGAAGAGTGATGTTTCGCGCACCCCCGACCACCGACCGCTCTTCTCACTGCAGGCAAGTGGGGCACATCCACAGCCGCGGCTCGCCGTCAACGTGCCGCGTCCACAGCTTGCCGAGCGGCCACGTTATATCGCCGACTATATTGCCGCAACGCACTGGAGACCCCCAGGACCCTCACATTCGCCGTCGCTAGGACGCTACCTCTCGCCGCAGCACCGGTCATACACTGGCTCAGCCCTGGACTGGTTCTGTACGTCAGTGTGCGGAAACCTAAAAACAGCAACTGATTGAGGTACGGCTGCTGTACGTTGAGGCGCTGAAGATCCCCCACCGTCGACGACCGCACTTCAAGACCTTCCGCTTCCGGCTGGAAGCCAATAATACACCGTAAAAAGAAGACCTGACGACGTAACGCTCCAGCCACCGGTAAACACTGCGTAGCGACGATCAGACGCCAAGAGCAAACTGCAACGCAAAAAAACATCGACACCGCTTAACTGTCACCGCTTTATTTAGCACAGGAGCCGACTACTCCGTCGTGGGCGGGCCTATCGCTACCCAACTGAGGAAAGTTAAGACCGCATGACAAGACCCTGCTATTTGGAAAGCTGGAGGACACCTATTAACGCTCACTGGAATCTGCACGGCAAGAATTACCCTTTCATGATTGGACTTACCGCCTTCGTTATCCTCGAAAAATTTTCACGAGACGTCATTCTCTTCACAGACTGCCTCAGCCAATGCCGCGAAATATTCTACGTGAAGTAGAAGTCGATAACGGTATCCGAAGATCAAGCAATATCGCGGGAGTGCGCTGGTAGACACCATGTCTTCAGTGTGTTAGAAGATCAAGTATGCATCCGCCTCCCTCCAGCACTGTCATTTCTATTGGCACTGAAACAACCACATACGTAGAAGGTGTCGACGAGGGTCGCCAACGTCTGCTGCTCGACCATGACCTTTGTATCGCAAGAGCAATAAGTAAGCAGCAACAGCTCAAACGTTTACTCCGAGGAAACAAAGACTGCTTTAAAACGTCGTCAAAGATTCGACACTTACCAGTGGCAGAGCATCGCATAATAAACGAAGAGTGTGTTCGACCTCTCTGGCAGGGTCCTTAGCGAGTTTCGACATGAGACCATGAAGCCATGGGGCAACAAATCGATGAAGTGCTGCACGACGACATCATCGAGCCGTCGAAAAGCCCGTAGGCATCTCTTGTAGTGTCGCAGAATTAAAAAGACGGAACTCTACGTTTTTGCCTCTATTATCGTCAACTTAAGTAGATCAGAAAGAACGACATATAGCCATTCACAGAGGTGCACTATGCATTGCATCGGCTGTGCAATCCTAAATACTTCTCGAATGATCTCAAGACTGAATACTGGCAAATAGAAGTGGACGAGAGGTATCGCGAAAAGACCGTCTTCATTAAGCCTGAATGTTTAAAGAGCCGGGCGCAAAGATCAGGACAGAAGAAGAACACAAATGACCGGAACACAAACGATAAACGACGACGGATGGCCCCTCTGATGTCAAGGTCATGCAGTCTGCACTAGGCTGTGTCCTGCAAGGATCCAGCACGTGAAGGACATAGGGTTAGCAGAGTTGAAGTGGCAGACCTGCTTCGTCTGCTTAGATGACGTCGTCATGTTGGCCGCGACTTTCGAAGATTATCTTAGGCGTCTTGGGATAGTACTGGAGGCCGTCAACTCATCAGGGCTCCCTCTGAAGCTGGAATAGTGCCGCTTTGCTTACGACGAGCTTCTTTCTCTTTCTCGGCCCCGTCACCAACAAATCTGGAGTCGGATATGACGCGCAGAAAATATCTGCCATCACTACTTTCTCTCAGTGCACCGACAAGCCGGAAGTGCGCAGATGTCTTGACTTGTCCGCCTATTACAGGTGCTTCGTCAAGGACATTGCTCGCATCGCCGAGCCATTTACCTCTTTCGCGAAGTCAGCTGTTTATTTCAAGTGGCAGGCGCCACAACCCGATGCCATCCAAGAGCTGAAACTGCGCCTCCAGTCACCACCAGTGCTCTGAAGTTCGATGAAGACGCCGGCACCAAAATCCACCCCGAAGCCAGTAGCGTAAGCCTCGGCACCGTCCCAGTTCTAAGGAAAGGCGGACTCGAAGAGGCCATTTCTTGCGCTAACCGGTTGCTGTCGGAAGTGGAGGCCCATTTTCTACCATAGAGCAATAATATCTTGCCATCATTTCGGCTACTGCGAAATTCCGCCCTTACCTATAGGCAAGCCCTTAAAGTCGTAAGCGACTGGCATGCCTTGTTTCGGTTGGCAAGCTTAAACGACATTTCAGAACGTCTCGCACGATCGCGTCTGAGAGCCGGAAATTTGACGTCACCGTCGTCAATAAATCGGGATGGAAGCACTGATGCTGACTGGCTATCACGCGCCCCATTGACCCGCCACCCCAAGACAACGAGGATGACGTTGCCTTCCCAGGAACAATAGGTGCGGTAGACTTTGCTGAATGGCAATGAGCCGACCCGGCGATAAGGAGCCTTGCCGACTATTTGGAAGGCAACGACGACACTGTTCGTCATATATTTAGCTGATGATTGTCTTCGTTTTCGCTGCCAGACGATGTCCTCGTAAAGAACTTCTCACCAGTTTTCGCCAACTACCTTCTTGTTGGTGCCTCAGCACGGCGTCCAGAGGTACTGCACGCCGTACTTGACGATCCTACCGCTGAGCACTTCGGCTTCTTCTGGACGCTATCGAGGATACCCGAAACGCATTACTGGCCGCGACTGACCACCGACGTCGCCTGTTATGTCAAGACGTGCCTGGACTGTCAGCGACGCAAGACACCACCGACAAGGCCAGCGGTATAACAACTGATGGAATCATTTTGCCGACCATTTAAGCAGATCAAAAATGTATTTGTTGGGAGCCTTTGAACGTCAACATCTGGCAGTAAGTGGATCGTTGTGTCTTCTGAATACCTTACCTGCTACGCCAAAACGAAAGCTCTGCCTAAAGCTAGTGCGGCAGAAGGTGCAAATTCTTCGTCGAGAACATCCAGATGCGACATGGTGCCTCGAAAGGTCTGATCTCCGGCAGGTGAATGTCCTTAAGTGCAGAGTTCACCCAAGCCATTCCGCAATACAGCCAAACAGGAGGACATCTGCTTACCACCCGCAGCCGAATGGTGTTACTGAGCAGCTGAATAAGACCTTCGCCGACATGCTTTTAATGTACGTCGACGTCGAGCGCAAGACATTGGATTTCGTCCTCCCGTACGTACCCTTCGCTTACAGCGCACTCGTGCAAAACATCTAGTGCCCTTCCACTCTCTGAAGGTTAACCAGCGAGGCTTTACTGCATTATAACTATATTGATTGCACATAACTTCGTTGTGATTCGCGCATTTTATTTCTCGTACTTAGGCACAATGCGACCAGTTCTTTGCGGTCACTGTGATATACTGCAATCGGTTGCACTTTCTCTCTAGCGACGTTCTTACCGAATGTCAGATGGATACACCACCCGTGACACGCGGTCAGCATATACACTTGAATGTAACACCTCACTCCAAACCTTTCTTATATGATCGAGATTAACCCCTTTCCATCTGGTCTTGTTAGGTCTACTTTGAAATCGCCTACAATGGCGATGGGTACAGCGTCAACGCGAGTCACCCAAAGAAACACATCCGTCAGAAACGTTTTAACGTCACTCTTGGACGTAGCTGGAGGGATGTAGATTGCCGATACCACGGTGTCATCTTGCATCCTGACAGAACAATCGTCGGGAGAATCGGAGACGGTGGCTTCATTGATGACAGCCAGTGTATACGGTGTAGCGCCCACGTAGTAATTCTTTGCGTAAATCGCGATGCCGCCAGCACGGTATTGCACGCTCTTGGCTCCTGTTCTCGTTGCCGCTCCTTGAGGGTACGTTCTTCTTCGGAGCGAGCAATACGCGCTGTGCTCATAGCGCAGCCGGAACATCACTGATGATAACATCGCTAGTTGATGTTGGTGTCACAATAAAAAGGCGTACATATAAAGTGGGAATATCAACGCACCTTTCGCGCTTACAGACCGACGTAATCCGCGCGCGGACGAGCGCGCCTGGATGCCAATCGGCGTGGAGACAAATAGATATCGCCTAAGGAAGAATTCTCATTCTGCACGGCTCAGAGACGCAAGCAATTTCTTTCCAGAACCTAGCAATATATAGCTTCGCTGTCAAAACAACGCAAATCACGCCATTCAAGCTTGTCTATGCGAGGAACCCGGCGACGACTATAGACTCCATGCTGTGGCACGTCACTAACGAAGGGGATCTATACATCGCCACCTATCTCCAGCGCGCCGAAGAAGCTCGACGGCTCGCCTGTCTGCGCATCAAGAACCAGCAGAGCACCAACAGAGAAAACTACTATCTTCGACGACACTATGTCGAATACCAGCGTGGCGACTGTTTTCGGTTTGGACGTTAATACGCCTACGAGGACTTAGTGAGAAACATTTTCGACGATATTTCGGACCCTACACCATTATCCAACGTATTAGCGCACTGGAATATGGGGTCGTGCCAGATGGAATTTCGCAATGCCAGTGGCGCCGCTCATGACATCAAATAGTCTATAGTGCGCGCGTTAAGCCCTTCGATTAGCGCTAATTCTGAGACTTTATTTCCTTTATGTTGCTTTAAAGTGCAGGTGCTTTGCTTTCTGGCGCTCATGGTCGTACCTTCGGGATAATGGTTTTTAAGAGCATGACACCTGTACTTATTGATCCTTTTCTCGAGGACAGCATTTCACTACCGAACCAGTTAAAGTTATCGTTCAGATCAAGACGCGACGGTAGGATTGGAACTCTTAGATACGGACCATTGATTACAATCACTGCAATTTTCATAACAGATCCACTCGCCATCGCATTCCAATTATGGCGCGCAGGTGCACGTTGACCATGCTACCGGACCCACTAGGCAGGCTGGTCATCCCGTCCTTCTGTATTGCGCGTAGAGCTTGTGGCCCCCCCTTTCTAACGTTTCCTGAAATAGCGACTGGATGCCTCACGATTCCGGGTAGTTGACCCTTACATCACTACCCTACAGACCCTACAGGTCGTTCAAGGATGACCCGTTGCCTCCAGCGGAGCGCCTTCTCGGCAGAGAGGCAATGACGCGGGGTGGCAGCCATAGGAGGATAGAGCCCACGGATGGGCTCACGCCACTTGCACAAGCTCTACGTTGGGATTAAAATGACGACACCTGCCTGGGCTAGCCGATTGGATGAAAATGGCGACACCTGCACTGGCTACACGATTTGCTAAAAACGACAAGACCCCGACAAACTAGACAGGTTATAAGAGAGAACCATTGGAAAGAAATGTTTTCTTTTGCTGCGGGCCAACTCGTAAGCTTTCTGCCCGTTGTGGATGACTTTTTACTATTTTGCTTAGATCTATTATTGTACACAACGTAAACAAACCTTCCATTCTCAAAGCCAACTCAACTTCGGCGAACACCCGCACTCAATGGCGAGATTCAAATAGAACTTGCTGGAAATATCGATGATGCTATCCCTTGCCTGTTGTTACCGAAGCTTGGGTAATCTGAGGGCGCGCGCGCCGCGAATTGTGTAGTACTTTCTGGAAGATACGCGAGTACCAGCGATTACCCTAGAGCTATCGGTGACTCATGCATAAAAGCCGACGCGCTTGAAGGGCACATCAGGCTTCCACAATAGCCGTGTATGTTCGCCGCTATGGTTGTGCTTCGAGTCTCACTAGTTTGGTGGGCACAGGTTCATTCAATACATGTCACTTTAGTCATTTAGTTTTGCTGCCGTGTTCGTGATGGTCGCTACAATCTGAGAATATGCTCATTTTTATGTGGGGCAAATTTGGCATTATATTATTTCATTACCTTTAATGTATCACCGACTAAAAAGTTAGTTGCATGGCAGTCGTTGGTAGCGTACATACCGCAGTCCTGCTCCATTGTTATTCAAGGCAATTCTGAAAGTGCGATAACAGCACTTTCTTATAGTTCAGTCGCAAGTGTTGACTCAGGCACACCATGAGCATGTTTAGTTCACGTTAGCTGGTGTTGGAAGATACGAAATTGCCTCCACCAATCATATCCCATCGGCAAACGAGTCGGGAACTGTAATAACCAAGAGAAAGTCAAAACGTTCACACGCGCCAACAGCACGAACATATGTATTTCATCTTTTTATTCCACTCACATGGAATCATTTCACCTAATTGTCGCACTGCTTAAGTGTTTTGATTGTTTTCTTAATTCTCCCGGCTTTGTCGGAACTTCACTCTACCATGATTCCAACGACGAGCCTTGTTGATGAAACATCAGGAACTGACATGCAGTTTTACGGTTACTGCTTTGTTCGTCTAATATTTCATTAAAGCAAATGACATGCAACCTGGGCCAAAAGTAAATTTAGAGTGAAGCAGAAGTGTTTTTAAATCTTGTACACTGACAATATGTACCGTTATAGTGTTTCAAATGATAGCGTTTACTCATTTGAATAACTATTTCCGCTGGTTATTCACAACATTCGCCGGAGACAGTAATCACTTCATAATAGGACTTCTGGTCAGGCGATGTTATTGCCACCATTGTATGCAAAACTGTCCCGAAGTCTTCGATGCCATGTCTTCTGAACAAAAACAACATATTGTATGCGAACAATTGCAATATAGGCTCAACAGATTGCCGCTTCCGCGTCATATACCGTGCTTCGATATAGTGGCAAAGAATAATATGTTTACAGCAGCTCAAGCAGACTGTCGTAATACTTTCTGCCCGAGAAACCTTCGATGTACAGATTTCTAAATATTGTCCACACGACGCTGAAAAATTTCCATTTTCCAGGACAATGAAGGCGTTTTTCTTGCTTTACGTTTATAAAGTTCGACAGCAGATTTACCAAAAACTATGAAGAATAAACTCAAGTGAAACAGCACAATGCCTCCATTGTTAAAATTACCTTTTCTTTTCCCCATACTTTTCAGTTTCTGCTGCTTAAGCATACTCAGATAAACTCCGAGCTCAGGCCTCGCACAGTTGATATTCGGCACGTATGTTATAAAGTCACACAAAATGTAAACACGCGGGTATATTTGACATATTTTACCGCAGTTTTCTTTCACTGTTTATCACTTGAATTCTACCGAATATGGTTTGAGCTTTGGTAATCTACCAATAATGCGGACCATCACACTACAAATCGAGCAAGAAAATCCTACACTTTTGATGTGTTAGCAATTTTAGGGTACTTCTTTTTAATTCACGATAGGCTAACTATCTCTCTAGGCATGGTAGTGTACTTTATAAACTTTCCGGGAGCTATGTATCTAAGTTTTTGTCCATGTACCTGTATAGAGGTTTCCCACCTATCTGGGCCACACCGTAGTCCATGGTCAAATGGTTAGCGCAGCGGGCTGCTGTGCTGAGATAATAGGGTTCGAAAGCAAATGTACGACCAGCTTGCATCACTGAGTATATTGGAATGTGTACATGTTGTGACACGCTGATAAAAAAGACGTTTAAGGCTTGTCCGGAAGAAGGCGACGCTCTGGACTTCGCGCACTGTCTGCTATCTCGTCAGGTGCTATAATTATAGTAAATATTTTGTTGATATTGGCACGCACTAGTTACGCTAGAGGTCGAGGAAGAAGAAGTGTGCGTGGTAGCTGCTGCAAACATGATCTGTAAACGGCTGTTCGCTTAGAACTGACTGGCTGGCTATTCCTCTCGTGACAAACTGGTGGATGTGCTGGGTACGCATCCGTCGTATGCCTACGGGTCCTGAACCAGAAGCTACCGACGCCAGTACCTCGGGGACGGCAGAAATCTATCGAAGCAGCCGTCGCCTCCAAGGTCTTCCACCGCAATACAGTCCCCTGGCAAGCTCCGTGAGGAAGATGTCAACAACTACCGCAAGCCAAACCGAGGTGATCCCAAATGCTCCCCTACCATGCATTCTCAATGCGCCTCGCACGCCTAACCCGTTCCATGGCGACGCCTTTGAGGACGTTGAAGACTGGTTGGACCATTTCGACCGGGTCGCCGCCTTTAACGACTGGGACGATCGCCGTAAGTTGAAGAACGTCTACTTTTCCCTTTTAGACGCGGCGAGAGTATGGTACGGAACCACGAAGCCTCATTTACCAGCTGGCAGGAGTTTTACCGACTGCTATGCGAAGCCTTCTGCACTACCGAAAGGAAAAAAAGAGCCGAACAGGCACTGTCATCGAGGTTCCAAATGCCAAACGAAACCGTCGCCATGTTCGTCGACGACATGACGCGATTGTTCCGTCGGGCGGACCCACTAATGCCAGAAGACAAGAAGGTGCGTCTGTTAATGCGAGGCGTAAAGGAACAGCTTTTCGCGGGCCTCGTGCGTAATCCTCCTGCAACAGTCTCTCAGTTCGTTCGTGAGGCAACAGTCATGGAACGTATGCTTCGGCAGCGGCTCTCGCAGTATGAACGCCAGACCACCATGACTGCCGCATGCTCTCTCGTACCTGCAAATGATGACAGGGAGTCACTTACCGAGCTAATACGACAAATTGTTCGAGAAGAACTGCAAAAGTCCTATGCATCGGCTTCGACACCTCCTAGTGCCGCGGTTCTTACGGATGTCATTCGAGAAGAAATCGGCAAAGTGGTTCATCCCTCGCCACCAACACGACCCGAACCTCCCACGTTCTCGTACGCGGATGCTCTTCGGGCTTGCGCGCCGTCGACAGGCCGTTTTTCGCAGCCGCCTGCTGGGATTTCTCGACGCTCCCAAAGTCCAATCCACCGCACGAATCCGCCAGCACCCTTTCATCCTGGTCCGCGCAAATCTACAGTATGGCGCGCCCCCGACAACAGTCCGTTGTGCTATTACTGCGGGGAGGCTGGTCACATGTATCGCGATTGCCAGTACCGACGGATTGGTCTGCGGGGATACCATCCGGACGCCCGTTGCCCGCGCTATGGCGAACGCCCGCACGAAATCGAGAAATACTTAGAAAGTAACCGGCTTCCTCCTGCCCAACAGCGAAGACAGTCACGGTCGCCTTCACCTCGTCGGTACGCGTCACCGAACCGTGCTCGACCCGCCTTTGATTCCGCTGGAGTCAACGGTGGAAGCCCGCGCCGGGGAAACTGAAAACGGCGACCTCCGGAGGTGAGGCCGCTGTCATGCGAACCGTCAAATATCCTCCGCCGACGCCATCCCCTCGCGACGTACCACTGACGCCTTCATTCGCAACTGCAAAAAAAAAAAAACTTCTGCTGCTATTACTGCTTCAATCGACGGTTATCCAGTAACTGCACTTGTAGATACGGGAGCTGACTACTCGGTTATGAGTGCCTCACTGGCGACTCGGCTACGCAAGGTGCTGACAGCGTGGGACGGCCCACATCTGATTACGGCCGGAGGACACCTCGTGTCACCCATTGGACGATGCACCGTCAGACTTGCAATTTCTACTTCGACTTTCGTAGCGTCTTTCCTTGTGCTGCCCAAGTGTTCTCGGCTAGTTATACTGGGCATGGATTTTCTCCAGGAATATGGGGCGATCATTAACCTTCGTGACTTGTTCGTGAATTTTTCTAACTATGTTTCTTCGGATTCGAATGTCGCGGATGAACATCACCGCGCGGCCTTACGCGTGGTCGATGACTGCGTGACGTTACCGCCTCGAAGTAGCATCTTCGTCCTCGTTGAATGCCCTCAAGAACAACTAGGAATAGGCATCGCCGAAGGTAACCTCACCATATTGCTGGATCGCGAAGTCGGCGTCGCACGAGGTCTCGTAGAGCTCCAACATAGGCAAACCACGATTCTAGTTACGAACTTCAGTGGCGAATACAAACACTTTGCGAGGCATACCACCATGGCCTACTTTGAAACGGTGGCCGAGTCCAACGCCTGTGCTTCGGTAACCACAATCTCGATTCCGGAACCCAGCGATGTAGACTTGACCAGTCACATCAACGTCAACCCACAGCTCGACCAGACGAGAAGGAGAGGCTCCTTACTCTGCTATCGTCATTTAGCGACTGTTTCGCCACCACGTCGAAGGTCAAACAGACTTCTTTAATCAAACACAGAATCATCACTGAACCGACCGTCCAACCTGTTCGCCAACACGCTTATCGCGTGTCGCAAAGAGAACAGGATGCTATTCGCCATCAAGTGAAACAAATGCTCGACGATGATGTCATTCAACCATCGACAAGTCCTTGGGCTTCACCTGTTGTATTAGTTAAAAAGAAAGACGGTTCACTAAGATTCTGTGTCGATTATCGCAAACTGAACAAGGTCACAAAAAAAGACGTTTACCCACTTCCTCGAATTGACGACTCCTTGGATCGCCTGCGACATGCCCGTTACTTTTCTTCAATGGATCTACGTAGTGGGTACTGGCAAATTGAAGTTGACGAACGGGACCAGGAAAAAACGGCCTTTATAACACCCGACGGTCTCTATCAATTTAAGGTCCTCCCTTTTGGATTGTGTTCCGCTCCGCCCACATTTCAACGCATGATGGACACAGTTTTATCTGACCTCAAGTGGAACTCGTGTTTAGTCTACTTAGACGATGTAGTTGTTTTTTCCACCACGTTTGAACAACACATCCAGCGGCTTGAGGCGGTTCTTCAAGCTATCCGCGCCGCCGGCCTCTCCCTGAAGCCCAAAAAATGTCACTTTGGCTACGAGGAGCTCAAATTTCTAGGTCATATTGTCAGCAGCACCGGTGTGCGCCCTGACCCTGACAAAGCCCTGGCAGTTGCTCTGTTCCCGATACCGAAGACAAAACACGATGTCCGCCGATTTTTAGGGCTTTGCGCGTATTACCGCCGTTTTGTACCCAATTTTTGTGAAATTGCCGAACATTTGCAACGACTCATCAAGAACGACGTCACATTTGTTTGGGGCCCAGCACCATCCGACGCCTTCCACGACCTTCAGCGACGTCTACAGACACCACCCATCCTTGGTCACTTTGACACCGAGGCTGACACAGAAGTGCATACTGATGCTAGTAACGTTGGTATCGGAGCGACACTCGTTCAGTTTCAAGCTGGTGTTGAGCGCGTTATTGCGTATGCCAGCCGAACCTTGTCCGCTGCTGAAAAAAACTACTCAGCAACTAAAAAAGAATGTCTGGCAGTCATATGGGCTATCCAGAAGTTCCGCCCATACCTGTACGGACGCCCCTTCCGTGTCGTCAGCGACCACCACTCTCTCTGCTGGCTGGCGAATCTCAAAGATCCTTCAGGCCGTCTCGCAAGATGGCGCCTTCGGTTACAGGAATTTGATGTGACCATCGTCTATAAGTCTGGCCAGAAACACACTGACGCCGACTGTCTCTCCCGCGCCCCCGTCGAACCCGCACCACTAGATACTGACGACGATTCTGGTTTTCTTTGCACTCTTCCGTCTTTAAACCTTGCTCAACAGCAACGCCAAGATTCCGAGCTCCAGCCCTTGATTGAAAACCTTGAAGGACGCCGCCCACAACCCCCACGGCTGTTCGCGCGCCACTTGTCCTCTTTCTGCCTACGTGGCGACATCCTATACAAGCGGAATTTTCACCCTACGGCAGCCGTTTTCCTGCTCGTTGTTCCCGCTACTCTCCGCGACGACGTTCTACGTACATGCCATGACGAACCAACGTCCGGGCATCTTGGTTTCACGCGTACTCTCGCGAGGATCAAGCAGAAGTACTATTGGCGAAAACTCACAAAAACCGTGAAGCAGTACGCCAGAAGTTGTCGAGATTGCCAGCGCCGCAAAGTTCCACCACTAAAACCAGCCGGTCTGCTTCAGCCTGTCCGACCTCCTTGCTCACCTTTTGAACAAGTCGGGATGGATTTACTTGGCCCATTTCCCAAGTCTTCGGCTGATAACCGCTGGATCGTCGTCGGCACCGATTACCTCACTCGATACTGCGAAACACAAGCCGTTCAGCGAGCTACTGCTTCAGATGTTGCTAACTTCTTTATCAAAAATATCGTCCTTCGGCATGGTGCTCCCGCTGTCGTCATCACAGACCGTGGTACGGCCTTCACTGCCCAGTTGGTCCGAGACATTCTGCAGCTGAGCGGAACAACGCACCGTACGGCAACTGCGTATCACCCGCAGACTAACGGTTCAACAGAGCGTCTCACCAAAACGATTGCGGATATGCTTTCCGTGTATGTTGCCACGGATCATAAAAATTGGGCCGAACTGCTCCCGTATGTGACATTCGCGTACAACACTGCCTTACAAGAAACCACGGGGTTTCCTCCTTTTCGTCTGGTCTACGGACGCGACGTCACCACTAGGCTCGACGTGATGCTCCTACCAACTTCGTCTCAACCTACCACAACCTATACAGACGCCTTTGTTCAGCGTGCCGAAGCGGCGCGGCACCTTGCGTGGCAACGAATTCTATCCCGACAAAGTCAAGATGTCGTCGATACAACATGTGCCATCGAGACGTCACATACAACCCGGGAGATCTTGTATGGGTTTGGACCCCTATACGTCAACGAGGCCGGTCAGAAAAATTATTGCGCCGATACTTTGGACCCTACCTAGTTTTGCGTCGTCTAAGTCCTGTCAACTACGAAGTTATTCCAGCCGACACTTCGCACCACTCCCGTAGACCACGTTCCTCTGACATTGTTCATGTTACCAGGATGAAGCCTTACCTTTCGCGCTGACTCTCATCCACAAACTTTGTGATGCGGCCCCTGTCGTCTCGTCCGTTGTCTTTCTCATTTCTTTTATTTTTCCTTGTGGCATTTAACATCTCCCCAACTTTATTTATTTATTTCTTCTTTGTTTTGGAGGGATGGGTAATGGCACGCACTAGTTACGCTAGAGGCCGAGGAAGAAGAAGTGTGCGTGGTAGCTGCTGCAAACACGAGTAATCCTAGCTTTACGTAAATTAGACCCAATTATTACAACGGCTGCCATTCTGACTGACTCCCTTTCAGTATGCTCTTGCCTTACCGCTACCAATGAGTCACCCATGCTAAAACTATTCCGCTTACTAGTTCCTGCCCATGTGCGATGTGTTCATTTGATTTGGGTGCCAGGGCATAAAGGTTTGTTTTTTAATAATGAAACTGCTGATTCACTGGCAAATGCATCACTATCCGGCCCTGTTCTTCCTATTCTACCAGTGACAGCACAGATCACGGCGACAAGATTTCGGATGCGATCAATAAGATTAGCCTTATCAAACCCACATTTGACTGCTTCTCCAGAGTATAAGCACCTGGCATTTCCCTGGCATAGCGAATCCTGTGACAAAAAGATGCTGGAGGTCTGCCTCACCAAATTACGCTGCCGCATACCCTCGCTGAATTTCTACTTACACAGGTCGGGTTTGGTTCCCTCCCCCCTCTGTTCTTTTTGTAATGAGGAAGAGACGATACACCACTTTCTTCTATCTTGTCGCCGCTTTACTGCGCTTAGAAAAAGATGGTTGGAAATACCTTTTCGAAGAATTGGCCTGGACTTGACAGAACCTGCAATTCTTTCGTTCGGAGTGTCCACTTTGGGATTCAGCCACACGAATGCATGCTTCGCTGTCCGAACATTCCTTATGGAATCTAAACGAATGCCGTGCTAAATTCCTTTATTTTTGTTTTTACTTTTAAGTTAATTATTACCAATTCAATATTACCTTCCTGATGTTATTTAACAGGCAATTCTGCGCTATTCAATGCTATTTCAATAACTATTAGGAAATTTATGCTCCATAATAATTTCGAATAATCCACCCATCTCTTGGCCAATCCCCCATCGTGGGTAGGAGCCACACGCATCACAGGCCACAACAACAACAACAACGAACTGTAAACGGCTGTTCGCTTAGAACTGACTGGCTGGCTTTTCCTCTCGTGACAATATATTTTGACAATCTGAGCCGGTAACATTTTTAGTGGAGGTTGCAGGTTCATTATCAAGACGGATTTTACGCAGTGGACGTTTCTTGGCTGCATCTGCAATGCCAGCTCAACGCGAGGCCCCGCGACCCAGTAACCTGTTCCACCTCCTTGTGTTCAAGAATCCTTCCACTGTGCAAACCGATATTGCTGAATGTCGGTAGTTTGAAGGAGCGAAGAGTCTCCGCATTGCCTACCCATTTGCCTGCCTTCCCAGCACGGCCGCTACATCCACCTGCGAAGACCTCCGCAGTCCGCCCATGCCCAATCGCACTAATGACATCGTACATATCATCCGGCGTGCAATAGAAGCCGCATCTCCTGCTACGACCCCAAGCCGTAGCCCCGACAATTGCCCGGTGACCGTCTCATTGATACAGTCCGTCATGCGCCAGAAATTGGCCAACTTTGGCTTGACCAACGTATGTTCAATTAATCGTCCTAACTACAGTCTGTCCAGCGCTATCCTACGCAACCGCAGCCTGAATGCTCCTACGCGTTATCGCAACCTGACCGAATGGTGCACTCCAGAAGACAGGCCTATATGCTTTACTTGTGGTCGTATCGGCCATATTTCACGTCACGGCCACTTTTCGTGGAACTCGATGCCCTGGCCCTACCTTCCATCCCACAGCACTCCTGCTGCTCCTCGCTTTCCTCCTCAAACGCAGTCGCTAAATTCTGGCGACACTTCTCTGCCTGCCCGCTCTAGCCGCTCTCTTTCGCCCCGTCGCCGCTTCTGCCGATCGCCTCCATCTCATCGATCACCGTCCCGAATCCTTCCGGCGCATGCTTCCGGAATACTAACATGTGTAAGAAAACCGACCCGACGCAAGAATCCTCTTCTGACCTGGCCCACACATCAGAACCTCATCAAAGTCAACATGAATGGTGTACCTGTTACTGCTCTGATTGATACTGGCGCACACGTATCTGTGATGAATGCTAAACTTCGGAATTGTCTCAAGAAAGCCCTCACTCCTGCCCCGTCGCCTGTGGTCCGAGTCGCCGGTGGTGGAACACCTGCGGTTATTGGCATGTGTCTGACTCGCGTTAGTGTCGCTGGACATCATACTTCTGTTTTATTTTATGTTCTAGAGCACTCGGCCCTTACGACCTAATGCTGGGACTTGACTTTCTGTCTACACATTCCGCATTGATAGACTTCTGCTGGTGTTGTGCAACTCGCTCTACCTGCTGCGGTTTAACCTGGCGATAGTGCTCCGATATGGCTATGTTCCACAGAGCATATTCGCCTCCCTAACAATGCCATTACCTACATAGGTGTTCCACCCGTTCCACCTGTACCAGATGGTGACTACATCATATCTCCCAAACCGGATGACCTGCTCTCGCAAAACGTCGATTTTCTTCATATCATCATTACTGTTTCGGACAACACGTCCTGCCTACCGCTTGTGATCTTTGGACTTTGTACAAAAGTACTCCGGCGCGGAATATCCCTGGGGCAAATCACGCCTGCCCGAGACTACCACATTTCGGCTTTAACGTGTGACAGCTCCTAATGCAGCTGTTGCTTCGCCTCCTGCCTGTTCAGACTTCAATGCCCTCACGAAAATGATTGCTCCCGACCTTCCGCTCTAGCGTCCTCACGAAATCCGTTGCCTCCTTGCCTCGTACTGGGACATATTCGAGCTTGGAGAGCGCCCTGTAGGACAAACATCTGTCGTCAAGCATCGTATAAGCACGGGTGATGCTAGCCCGCTCGGTCAGGGACCCTACCGTGCCTCGCCTACTGAGCGACACATCATCCAACATGAACTCGTTAAGATACTTTCTCGTAACATTATTGAATCTTCTTGCAGCCCATGGGCACCTACTCTTGTGACTAGTTAGAAAGAAGGACAACAGTTGGCAAATTTTGCGTGGATTATCGACACCTCAACAAGATAAGAAAGAGGGACGTCTATCCGCTACCAAGCATTGACGATGCCCTTGATTACATGCATGTAGCACAATATTTTTTGTCCATCGACCTTCGCTCCGGCTACTGGCAAATTGCCGTCGATGACATGGTCCGCGAGAAGACCGCTTTTATTACTCCCTATGGTCTTTATCAGTTCAAAATGATGCCATTAGGTTTATGTATTGCCCCGGCCAGATTTTAACTAATGATGGACGCCCTCCTACACGGTTTCAAGTGGTCTATCTGCCTCTGGTACCTGGACGACGTGATTGTTTTTTCTCGGACTTTTGCGACGCACCTCAAGCACCTATCGACGATCCTATCAGTTTTCCGTTAGGAGTGGCTACAACTAAATTGGTCCAATGTGACTTTAGTCGTCTTGAAATTTCTGTGCTCGGGCATTTCCTCTGTTCTTCTGGTGTACGTCCTGATCAGGATAAGATACGGGCAGTGAAGGACTTTCCCGTACCAACATGTACCAAGGACGCTCGCAGCTTCTTAGACCTTTGCTCCTACTTCCGTCGGTTTGTCCGAAATTTGGGGGAGGTTGCGCGCCCTCTTAATCAATTACTCAAGAAAGACGATGTTTATTTGGGGCCCTACGCAAGCTGGAGCACCGAGCTGATAGGCCTACTTACCTCCACGCCCATTATCGCTCATTTTAATGCGTCAGTTCCATTAGAAGTCCGTACCAATTCCAGTAGCCACGGTATTGGAGCTATCTTGCCACAGAAACAACAAGGGCGACAAGGTGTTATTGCCTATGCCAGACGCCTTATTTCCCCTGCTGAGCGCAAGTGTTCTCTCACCGAACGCAAGTGTGTGGCTCTCGTTTGGCAGTGGGCAAATTCCGCCTCTATTTGTACGATCGGCAATTCACATTCATCACAGATCACCACGCTCTGCGTTGGCTTTCTTCCCTGAAAGATCCTTCAGGGTGTCTTGGCAGCTGGGCTCTGCGCTTTTAAGGATATAACTATTCAGTTGTATACAAGACTTGCCGGTTACTTCAAGATGCTCACTGCTTGTCGCGCCATCCTGTCGACCCAGATGACGTTTCAGCGACCGCTATCCCTGTCACCGTTGACCTTCTGGCTGCTTTTTGCGATATTCGAATGGAACAACGCCGGGACGCCTCCTTACAAGACGTCATTCCACGGCTCACTTTAACGACGCCCGATGCTTCCCTTCGCATGTTTGTACTTAACGATGGCATATTGTATTGCTCTAGCATGCGCCCGGACGGCCCTGACCGACCTTCGTTGTGCCTGAGCATCTGCGTCAGACTGTTCTCGCCCAGCTTCATGATGAACCGACTGCTGGTCGCCTTGGCGTGTCACTGAGTTATGCCGGGTTCACCGGCGCTTTTTTGCGCCTGGTCTCTACCGTGACGTCTGCCGTTATATCGCTGCGTGTGACCTTTGTCAACGATGCAAGAAGCCGACCACACGCCCTGCTGGTCGTCTTCAACCACTTGACGTACCATCCCAACCATTCTTCCGTGTAGATGTTGATCTTTCAGGCCCTTCTCCTTTGATTTTCCTTTAATTCGTGTTCAGAGAAAGAAATGGAGCACGGCAGGCCATATAATGCTTAAGTTAAAGGATGGCCCATAAGTGTTACAGAATGGGTGCCAGGAGAAGGGAAGCTAAGTCGAGGACGGCAAAAGACTAGGTTGGGGATGAAATTTGGAAATTCGCGGACGCTATTGGGAATTGGTTGGCGCAGGAGAGGGGTAATTGGAGAAATCAGGGAGAGGCCTTAGTCCTGCAGTGTACATGAAATAGAATGATGATGATGATGATGATGATGATGATGATGAAATTTCTAGCATACCAGTGGAGACTCCTGCAATATGTAGAATGGCATATGCGGTATACAAGCATTTGCTAATAGTTGATTTACACGTCCCCACCATCACCCTAAGAGAAAGTGCAGCTTCACCCTGGTTTAGCAACACGTTAAAGCAAATAAGAAACAAGATGAAAATACTATTTCTTTCGACAAAACAATCATACACACATTCCAAATGGGGTAAGAATCACATCATGTAAAATGAATTTGACACCCCTGCTGCCGCAATTAAATGCTCCTTCCTATCATGCACATGACCGGCTTCGCTACGAAGCATTACTAAACAA
The DNA here is from genome assembly GCF_050947875.1 of Dermacentor variabilis. Classification (NCBI taxonomy): domain Eukaryota; kingdom Metazoa; phylum Arthropoda; class Arachnida; order Ixodida; family Ixodidae; genus Dermacentor; species Dermacentor variabilis. The sequence goes on from NC_134574.1 coordinate 82,706,684, forward strand.
ATCTGGCAAGTTTTCAACCTTAAACCTTTCCAGCCTGTATAAGTGTGTGATGACGTCAACTTTCCAGTGCGAAGCGAGGACCTCGCTGAAATACTAAACTCTACCTTCTCTTCAGTTTTACAGAGGGGCCCGTAGGCGATTTCCCATGTTATCCCTACACTGATCACATAAGGTGTCTGGCATAATGTTTGAACCGAACAACGTAACGGTGTAATAAACATATTCGAGTACTTAAAGCTAACATCGTCAGTTGGAATTCAATGCATCAATTTAAAGTTCCCGAAAATAGAAAATGCATTTCCGGCGCTCTTTTATTGCACGTTTTCCAACAGTACCTCGTGACTGGCATTGCACCTCATTGTAGCCAAACAATCGCAACAAATCTATCGCCATATATCGATTCCAATGTCCCTTCAAAGATAACGGGCTACATAATTTATTCACACATCGTGAAATTTTTCTTATCAGTAAATTTTTTTACCCTGCCAGCATAGATTCCTGAAAGATCGCTCATGCTCTGCCCGACTAGCCCTATTTATCACCGATATTGGCTCCAGGCTAGACGTTAACGTCTCTTTACAATGAAAAATTTTTTGACAAAGAGGCTTACCAAAGCCTTTTTAAAACTCTCACATTTGAACTTTAACCCTCTTATCCTAAACAGTGTGCATGACTTCCTTACTAGTCATCATCAGTTTGTTTGAGCTAACAACCGTGCATCTCGTGACCCACCCACTGCATCAGGCAAGCCTCAGGAGACGGTTATGGGTCCCTCAATTTTTCTAATTTATATAAAGGACCGTACAAGTTATTTCTCCTATAATGTTCTGACGGCAAATAAACATTCGTTTATTTGCCGACAATTGAGGCTTGCATTTGTAATGCTCCATTTTGTTATACAGGGAACACGCATAAGAGCATATTTCATACAGTTTGATTTCAGCGTTTGTCTACCTTTCACGATAGAAGCCGGTTCGGGAGACCCCATCGCGACTACAACGGGCAGCTGCGTTCAGTGTACGTATTCGGTAAAGAGATAGCGTCTCTAAACGATTTTGTGCTTTCAGTTTGCTGAATATTATTATTTTCAAAGTAAAGAATTTACTGCCTTTTCAGAGTACTTACATAGATGTCCAGGTGGGCTGCCGCGTGGTGTTTTTATCGAGCGCCGTAAGCCGAACGTATGAGGAGGCGCGCGTTATGCCTCATACTACGCAGGGAGGCGCTTCCGACAGATGGCGACTCTGCGAGTCCTTGCCCCCAATACTGGGCGGATGATGGTTACAATGATGGTGGGATGCATTGGTGACATACATACTGGATGACTTCTCTCAATGGTGCCAATGCTGAGTGAATGGTGGGTGTGCTGGATGGACGATGTGATAGATACTTGGTGGCCTGTGTAAACGGTTGGTGAATGATGAATATGCTTGGTGAACGACGGGTGTACTGGGTGGATGGCGGGATACATATCGGATTGTTTGGGTAAATGATCTGTGAATGGTGGGCCTACTTAGTGGATGGTGGAAGGCATTCTGGAAAGACAATGGGGGAGTGTATACAACAGCGAGAACATAATAGATGGCTTATGAAATGGCATCGACACAGTTACGACGGCGGGTTCAGGATGTAATGGTATTCATTGATTTCCCAAATAGTATCACTGTAGTCCATTTTTTTGCATATGTTTGCCTACGTGTACATGCACGTTTTTAAGATTTCTTGAAATATATCGTGATGTTAAATTATTATCGGTTGTTCCCTGCTAAATTTGCGTGTAGTAATATTGCGTTTTATTATTGTAATGATTGCAATAGTTTCCATTGGTTTTCATTCAGAATAAGATGTCGATGCTTTGCTATATTTTGCTGGCCATGGCAGGTCGTCAAAATACTTCGCTGCAGATTTTTCTCCCACTGTATGGCGTCTGCGGCACGTTAAAGTTAATGTTCAACTTAAGAACACTGATGGGACCGTAGAGTATGCTAGACAGGTATGTGCTACTACACTGCACTGGCTATGGTAAGGTGCATGCCCGGCGGCTTGTGGGAAGCACCACAGGCTTTCTCTGAATGGGTGTTTGGAGACCAATATCATCATGTGGCAAACTGGAAATTAAAAAAAATAATTTGCTATGTGTTATGGGTAAAAATAACAATCAAACACGTGGCACATCAAGAGAGAATAAGATATTAAATAAGTTTCGAGAGGGATAACGCAAAACGCCCAGCTAAAATTGCGAAATAACTGAAGGACAATATTTTTAGAGGCACCCACTATATCATGTGCACTGTTGCAAAACCGTTCTGCAGGCGCTAGATGATCAGCTAAAACTGCATAAATTAGGTTGTTTACAACACTTTCTTTCAATGCGTTGGCTGTAGCGCAGTATCTATTTTTGCAGTTTCAAGATGCCCCCAGTTGAGAAATACACCAGACCTGCCTTGCGTATTCTGGTGTTTTCTAGTGTAAACACCAGCACAAACTGAAGCTACCTGAAATGCACTTGAGTAATCTAGTGTCATATAGTGTGCACAGCAGCATAGTGTAGTGCTACCTGGTTTGCCCGCCACAGTAGTCGAACGTTGGTTGGTGTGCACCTAACTGTTGTGCGGTGCTTGTCAGACGTGCCTGCCTGTGCGTTATGGTGCAAACTTAGTTTGTGCACACCAACTGGTGCTTTGCATTATAGAGGTGTTTTCTGGTTTGTACATGCTTGCGCGTTATTGTTAATGTACTGATTTCAGGTTAGCATAGCTAACAGATTGAAATGTATTTCTTTTATTTATTTCAACATAGTGTAGCCCCAAAGGGCTATCGCAGGAATGGAGATTACAGAATACAAATTAAGCATTGAAATAAAGCGAAACCGAAAGAATTTGCAATGAAAGACCAGTGGCCAAATACAAAATAGGAAGTCAGCAGGTGACAAAGTATGAACATGACAACGTGAAGTATTTCACGGTTCTGTAGTGTGGAAAATAACCATATTTAAATGTTTCGGTGCAGTGTTGAGGAGACATAATCAGTCATCCTGGTGTTAACAGTGCAGAACGTACACGAGACACGAGACGAGCAGACGACACCACAAGCGCTCACTTTCTACAACGTTTATTTGAAAGAAACATGGCTTCTTAACCATTGCCCACACGTGTCGCAGTCACGTGATTGCACATCATGTGAAACACGCACTTTTTTTGCACTCAAGATAGTGGTTGCTCGTGCAAAAGCTGCAGTTCTTTTTTGTCAATAACAAGGACGGCGGGCTAAAGCATTGATCACGCAGACTGGCAATCTCGGCTGCCTCAATGATCTCCCGAACCACTTGGTCATTGCGTTTTTTCAGCCCTTCACAGCGTCAGAATTCTGTGGCGCAAGCTTTAGAGGGCCAATACCTAACATGGATACCTAGATTCCTGTTAGCCTGCATGACGCCAAATTTATGTTCCTTTAGTCTTTCGTTTGTGCATCTTGAAGTTTGCCCTATATACATTTTTAAACATTCCAAAGTATTGAATACACCACGGCTTCTGTGCAACCCACCAAACGGTTCTGGTGACTTATCGTGCACCCTTGTTGATTTATCGGCTCTTCAGCATTGATGCGCCGGCAAAGGCTTTTCAGCTTTTCCGGGGCAGTAAGCACTACATTAACTCCAGCTTCGCGCCCATTCTTTTTCAAGCGGAGAGATAAGGTGTGCATGTATAGCAGGGCCAGAATTGTTTGCTTTTCTTTCATTTTTGGCGTCTCGCCACCTTGTTCGCCATGGACACGCCCGAGATTTAGGTTCTTGCTCATTTGTTCTGCAACAGACACAGGAAGGGGCGGCGGGTAACCAGCCTTAGTAAGGCGGCCAGCCTGCCGACGAAACCCTTCTTCCATCGCGTGGATGCATGGATTTTTGAGTGCAGTTGTTAGACAAAGGTTTGCAATGGTTCGGTTTATCAGTTTTGAAAGCGCTCATTGGAATGGCAGTGGCACCTTGTCGCCTCTGGGTTGATAGGCCAAGCAGACCTTCCCCCTGCAAAGCTGGAATCTGAGATCAAGAAATCTCAAAGACCCTAGCTTGGGGACCTCGAGAGTAAGAGCAAGCGGCTGAAGTACATGACTAAAGCACGTTATTTCCTCCGAAAGTTCGTCATCTGAATTCGCGCCACAGCCATCACAGAGAACTAAGTAATCGTCAACGTAAGGAAAGACTTTCCGGACGCTTGTTCTGGTTAGGGCATTCTGAAGTAATCTATCTTTCTGGGCAAGATACAAATCACTAAGTGCTGGCGCAATACATGACCCTATCCAGACGCCGCGTTTATGGAGGTACACATTCCCCTCCCACATAAGATGAGTGGACTTCAAATATACAGAAAGCATTTCCAGCAACCCACCAGCTGAAACCCCACAGGTATTCTGAAAAGCGACAGCACCGTGTGCATATATACATTTTTGCACGCCCTCCAAAATCTGATCTTGGGGGATCGAATAATATGAATCGGCAACATCTACAGGGCATGCTCTAAGGTCAGTGCTAGAATTGCCTTTTAAAAACTTATTACAGCGTCTGAGGATTCCACCTGGAAATGATCGTCAACAGTTAGTAGTTTTAGTCTTTCCTGCAAGAACAGGGCAGTTGTTTTCTGTCATGTGCCTGTCTCAGATACTAAAACCCGTACGGACCACTCTGGTTTATGCGTTTTTACAGTGAGAAACATGTCAAGGTATCATTTTTTGCTAACTTCGATGCTACGCACAAGGCGGTCGAGCTTGATGTTTCCGCGTAGCTTCCTTGCAGCTGATTTCTTTTCGCAGAACTGACTTTTCATGAATGTTAAAAACGAAACTTATGGCCTCTAACGCGTTATATTGGCCGACGTCTTTTGTGATCACAGCGAATAATTCCCGCTTCTTTGTCCGGAGTAAGCAACGAGAGGGAATGTTCTTTCAAATACGTCAACACTTGTCGCAAAGGTAGGCTCTGCGTGCGCATTCTGCAGCGGGCGACCACGTCGACTCCGTCGGACGCGCACCTGGCACTATCAGACTCTGCTCCCGCGCGCGCAATTCGTCGCCAAATTGCCTGTAGTTCCGGTGTAGAAGTCCTCGGCTCGACGACAAATTTCGGTCCATGACGTAGAGTATCGAGGATCGAGTGAGGAAGAGCCTAAACACCGCTTGTATAGACACTGCTTCCAGGCGTCCGTGTTTCGGCTGCTCTTATTTTCAGTGTAGTTTTGGCGCGGAGCTTCCCCAAGGAGATGTTCCATAGAGCCTCGGTAGACCTGTCGTTGATGCGCTACGTATCTCATGCACCGACGCTACCCTGAAAAGAGGAGCAGCAGAACAATTAACTGTTATTCATATATTTTGTTGCATTGTTGATAGGACCTGTCAAATAATGTAATACATTTAGCTTTCAGAATAGTGTTTGATCTCGTATCACATGGCAAACAAATTACTAAACTAGAATCAATTACCCTCCCAACCTACTTAGTGAATTCGGTGGCTGCTTATCTTACTAACCGCATGCTGTTTGTTTCAATTATTGATAACCCATTCAACAAACTTTCAGTGTCGTCTGAAGTGCCCAGGGCAGTGTACCGGCCCTTTAATATTCTTGATATACATTAATGACATTACAAATGGAATTAATTCTACCGTACAAATTAGACTATTGGCGACGATTGTGTACTGTAAAATGAAATTAACTGCCATGAAGATAAAAGAGTATTAAACTCTAATCTCCAAAGCATTATTTCGTGGTGTTGTCGGTGGAGCATAGCATTAAATACCAGTAAAATCTTGTACATGTCAAAAACTAAAAAGAAAACATGAAAAAGAACTGCCGTTTTTCTAAGAACTAGGTTCCGAACTGCTTGTGTAAGTCAGCGAGTACACGTAGCTGGGAATCAGTATAGCCAACACCCTCAGCTAGAATACTCACATCTCTAACATATGTAACTCTTCGTTCAGGAAACATTGCTTTCTTAGATATAAGCTAAAACATGCACCTCCTAGAACTAGGTTAACAGCTCAAATATCTCTAATTCAACCTATATTCAAATACGCCAGCATTGAGTGGGGTCCCTACAAAAGCTGACATTGATGCTCTTGCGTAAAGCTGACAGGTTCATTTATTCTAAATATCGTACAAGTGACTCTCCCTATAGTCTAATAACGCAGCATAACATTCAGACTCTACAATTACGAAGAAAAATGCAGACTAAAATTGATGTTTTCGCTCAAGAATAAGCTCTTTTCTGTGAATAATCTCCGGGTCCTTATTTAAGAGGAAGCTTTAGCTCGGATGCTCCTATCTAAGTACATGTAAAAGGAGGATTCGTTTTTCTCGGCTACTCGCTCACCAAATTTCCCGTGTTTTGTTGCATTTAAAAGAAAAACTTAATATCTAGTCACTGTTTGTATTGAAGTTACCATTTAGGTAGTCAGTATTTTATTAGTAATTGGCGAATAGCAAAAATTTTCTGAGAACGAAACTATCAAGCTTACAGCTCTGTAACTCAGCAAAGAAAAATCATATAACAATTATGTGAATTGCATCTGACAGTACATGTAGAGAGGACGAAATTGATGTGTTAAACCTCAATCTAAAAAAAACTAGTAATATATATATATATATATATATATATATATATATTCAGATTTGGCAGAGCCCATGCACACAACGTAACAAATTCACGCTAGATACAAAATGACATATCGAATTTGTCCGGTTTGAATTACGTAATGAATGTCGTTTACAGAACCGCGATATCTGTTATTGACGCAGAGCTATTAATTTATAACTTTTGTGCTTCATTTTTTTCAGACTACCGAATTTTTGAAAATACCTTTCATAAAGTTCAGGCACTAAATTGAATTTATGCTTCTAAGAGCGACAATAATTTAATTTTCTCTCTCAAACGCAACACATTTAATTAAAATCGGTCCAGGGGTTATCTCAGGAAAGCGTTTTAGCGTTTTACATGTATTTAAGTCGGCCGCGTCGGAGTTTGGCTCGAGCTAAAGCTTCCTCTTAATACCTCTTACAGCACGTACAGAACGGCATCGTCAGGGTGACTCTTTAACACCTTATAGCATCCGAACTCACCTTTTTAAGTAAACTTTCTTTCCAATCTCCATAAGATATTGGAACAACCTACCTTTTTCACAGCTATCTAATGCTGATTTTTTAGAACATATAAGTATTTGGTATAGCCGGCAATATTCTACTGCGAACTTATACCTAGACTTATCTGTGTCCTTGTGTTCATTACCGTGTGTCTCGTTAGCTGCACTAATGGCCTCCTAAATTTTTTTCTTCTTTTTTTTCTGGTTGTGTGTATCTGCGTGCGTGACATGCCTTTGGCAATTTGGTTCCGTTTCATGTGCGTAAAAACTTTAAATATCATTGTGTTGCTACGCTTCATTACCCTGCACTTGATGTTGCTATATGCTAACATTTATAGGGTTCGTGCCTTTTTCTTTTAATTTTTCTGCTTTTACAATTACTGCTCCTCTTTGTCACTAGGTATATGATCTTGTTATATACTAATATTTGTACGCGTTGCTTGGATATATTTATGTACTTTTCCCCCTCCTGCTTGGCCACTCGTTCGGCCCTGCAGTATTTTGTAAATGAATAACTAAAAATGAGATGCAGAGAGATTTGGGGCTCTGATGTGCGGAAAAACTGAAGTCCTGAAAACGAATTATTTTAGTTGTTCCGTGTGGCACAACTCGCAGGCAGTGCACCCTCCAACGGGGGTTGTGCACAATCCTTCACTGCTATCTTGCGCCTGCATTAGATACAGAATGTATTAGATACAGAATGTATTAGTAGATACAGAATGTATTAGTAGATATTAGTAGAATGTATTAGTAGATACAGAATGTATTAATTTCTGATTGGGGTAATCGAGTTGTTTGTCAACAACACCGCTCATCCATACATTGCGATGCACTGCAAAAAACGTGAGTTCGTTCCTGTTTTCCACAAATACCGTAGACAGAAATTATGTCTAGACAGCACATAACATAATTAGGTTTTGGCAGATTCACAACGAAAATGCCAAATGGATCAGCCATTCTAAGTTACATTGCTCGAATAATTTGTTCTTGAATGAATGACGTCCCTTCATGTCACCACGTGTTATATATTGTATCTTTTCTTTTATTAAAGCTATAGTTAAGAAAAGGTGCTTGGGTCCAACGTGTCTTTGACTTCCTTTTCTTTTTTGTGTGGTGACATTACGCCGGAATAAATCCATGAGAAGAGCCGCCAATCCGTGTAGCTATACACTGTGCGCAGTACGGCTGCCAGCCTGAATTTGTTAAGTGCGAAATAGCCATAAGATGGTCAGAAGAGTACAATTATGGGCCAGTTGGTGACGCATACTGCTGTATGGCAAAGCGCAATATATGGGACAATGTGAAGCGAGACCGACAGGAGAAACTGTACTGGCAACGGTGAAGGCTTATTGGAAAATTTCGCTACAGTAGGACAAAGTGCGCATGTGCTAAGACACCACGAAACCAGCAACAAAGAGAGCCGGCACAAAAAAAGGAAGTATGGAAAAAGTTGCAAGAAATGCACGGACTATCTCTTTATAAAACGCGATAATAGGGAAGCATGTGTATGCTGTTAACTGCCCATAACTGGCAGAAGAGGCATGAAGGACAAAACAGAAGCAGAACTACCTGATCTCTGGTTACCTGTCAATCGCGCTTCTTTGTTCAAAGTGCCACCGAGGCCATGCTACGCGCCTATAAGGACCAGACTTTTCGACTAACGTTACTCCTGAAAGCTCAAGTTCTAATTTTGGTTTTCCATGATCTACAACTTGCTCATTCTTCAACCAGAATAGCAACCGCAACTTTTTGAGTGTAATGCAAAATTGGACCCATCTCCCAATTTCAAACACCTAAAGTTCTGTCGAAGTCCGTCGTTCAGGAACTGGCCAGTCTGTCCTAAGTAAACACGAGCGAAGCTTAAAATAATTTTGTACACGATAGAAGTAGCACATGGGGCACATTGACACTCGTGTTTGATTGTACAGTAAGATTCACCCATACTCCCTGGCTACTTTGCTTAAGTAGTGTGAAACCATAAGCACATATTGCGCAACATTGAAAAAAACTCCTGTGGGGGTACCTACAACGTCTACCGCAGGCTTCTTACGCAGCTAATTAAGCAGTGTTTCTCCAACAGCTTGAAGGCGCAGACAGCCAAACCAGCCTGCTGGAACCTTGATACTTGGTAATTGAAGCTTTTCTTTATCCTGTCTAGGCCGGACTTCAAATAATAGCACAATTCCTTTCCAGGAGAACGCTCTGAGAGGGACTGGAAGAGACGACGACAGAGGCCTCTTCCTGCCCCTGTCAGAATGTTCTGGTGGAAACCAATTGTACTATGGACAACCAACCAGCTCAGGCAAAGACTGTTCTGAAATTCAAATAAGCCGACTCTAAATGTGATTCTGTTTTCTCCTGGTAATTAGTTTCGGATGCGTGGAATCGAAAAGTAGAACGGCTTTCTTAGATCTTGGCATGTAAGCCCAGGAGATGTGGTCACTTTCAATAAAAGATCTGTGAAGGTCTAGAAACTGAATAGAGTGGACCTTCTCGAGCTCAAACGTCAAGCTCTGTGAGGAACACCTGCTAAATAATAATAATATATGACTGTATTTCCATAAACGTACAATCTATGGGGGATTTAAGGAAAAAGTTGCTCGCAGCAACTTTGCGGGCCTTAAACCCGGTCTGAGGGCAGCAGCAGAAGGCACAGGCACTGATTTAGAACCGTCAAAACAAATACATAAGCGAAACAAACAATAACAAATTGGCTTAGGCAGTATGCCAGCAAACAGAAGTGCAATGAAAAAAAAGAAAGAAAACATTACAAATCATAAAAACTACGCGAATCCACAGTGTACAGTATTGTACAAAAGAATCAGCAATAGAACAAAGTAATCATTGTACGAAAGAATCAGACATGATTTGACAGAGGCTAATATCAAATTGAGATGTGCGACGACAGTCTACTTCAGAAAACAGTCACAAACAACCCATTAAATCGTCTTCAAATGTCACTGAAATGCTCATATAAGAGCGATACAGGACAGGAAGTGGCATCTATGTTATTACATTTAGGCGTGTTTAATAGGCGTGGTAAGCGATGGTACAACATTTGAAGAGCATAGTTAGTGCGAAGGTGCGGCACATACCAGTGTTCAGTTGACCGTGTACTGTATTCTGTTCTGTTTCTAGTTAGTTGTGCTAACGATGTGATGTATTACTGGCTTTGTTTTGCTTCTTTACGATAGGCTAGTAACAGCCTCACCTGCAACAGAGAATGCAGTGTGAGTAAATTCAACTGTTTGAATAGAGGTGCAGTGTGAGCGTCTACTGGAGCATGGCAGATACTACGTATTGCCTTTTTTTGAAGCAAGAATAACCGGTTTATGTTTGTAGCAGACGTCGTACTCCACAAGAGGCAGCAGTAGTGTACGTGACTCAGGAAGAGAGCGTTCTACAAAAGAAGTTTGCCCTTGCGTCGCAGCGGTCTTAAGCTGAAGAGCGCCCCAGCTACAGTCTACTTCAGAAAACAGTCACAAACAACCCATTAAATCGTCTTCAAATGTCACTGAAATGCTCATATAAAAGCGATACAGGACAGGAAGTGACATCTATGTTATTACATTTAGGCGTGTTTAATAGGCGTGGTAAGCGATGGTACAACATTTGAAGAGCATAGTTAGTGCGAAGGTGCGGCACATACCAGTGTTCAGTTGACCGTGAACTGTATTCTGTTCTGTTTCTAGTTAGTTGTGCTAACGATGTGATGTATGACTGGCTTTGTTTTGCTTCTTTACGATAGGCTAGTAACAGCCTCAACTGCAACAGAGAATGCAGTGTGAGTAAATTCAACAGTTTGAATAGAGGTGCAGTGTGAGCGTCTACTGGAGCATGGCAGATACTACGTATTGCCTTTTTTTGAAGCAAGAATAACCGGTTTATGTTTGTAGCAGACGTCGTACTCCACACGAGGCAGCAGTAGTGTACGTGACTCAGGAAGAGAGCGTTCTACAAAAGAAGTTTGCCCTTGCGTGGCAGCGGTCTTAAGCTGAAGAGCGCCCCAGCTACTTGTGCAAGTTTGCCTCCAAGAAAGTCGATGTGATTAGTCCATAACATATGGCTGTCAAAAAAGACACCTAACGTCTTCGCAGACTGAACAAGCTGAATTCTTGAAGAACCTATTATAATGTCGGTCTCTAAGCTCACACCTTTATTTTTTGGTTGAAATAAAATAGCTTTTGTTTTAAGCGATTATCCTGTGACCATCTGTGTATTTTTTCAAGAACAGAGTTTGCAGTTGAAACCATACTTTCAACGTTGTTCGATGAAAAAAGCAGCGTAGTGTCATCTGCATAGATGGTGTATTTAGGTTCACTATCGACACGAACAAGGTCCTTAACGTATATGTTGAAAAGCAGGGGGCCCAATATGCTTCCTTGGGGAACACCAACTGTTACTTCCTTGAGTTGGAACAGATGCCATTAATTTCAACAAGTTGATTCCGCTGATTTAGATAAGATTCCACTATGTGCAAAGCAATACCACGAATATCGTAGTACTCTAGCTTCTTTAACAAAAGTTCATGGTTAATAGAGTCAAACGCTTTACTGAAGTCCATAAGAACCCCGAGCGTGAGCAGCTTGTTTTCAAAATTTCGCAATATTTGTTCCTTTTGTGTTAGTAACGCAAGCTGGGCTGACCGTCCCTTTCGAAAAGCATATTGACAGTCAGTGAACAGGTTATGTTTTTCAAGGAAATCTTAAGTACGCCGAAATATTATTTTCTCAAGTCCTTTTGAAAATACTGGAAGTATTGAAATGGGTCTGTAATTAGATATCACAGTTTTATTGCCTTTTTTAAACAGTGCAAGTACTTTAGCTGTGTGCATTTTGGCAGGAAATACCCCAGATGTCAGGCAGAGGTTGTAAATGTATGTTAAAACAGGCGATATAATGTTCAAGACGTGCTTTACAGGTGTAATCTGTATGCCGTCAATGTCACATGACGTGGTATTACGTAACTCAGAAAATAAATGGACTAGCTCAGACTCGGTAGTAGGATATAAGAATATACTATCGGGGCACCTGACCTGAACATAGCGGGTGGCATTTCTGTGCACGCATGAACCAGCTGCATTAACAAAGAAATTATTAAAGTAATCAGGAAGCACTTCATCCGGGATGATAATGCCGTTTTTAAAAATCTCAATATTTGCAGGCGACGACAGCGCTCGGTTTAACAGAACATTTAGTTTTTTCCAAGTTTTGCGACTATCATTTTGACTAGACATGAAGTATTCATATTCATAAGAGGCCTTTGCTTTCCGAAGCTCATTTGTTAGCTTATTGCGGTAGCGTTTAAATATGTGTAGATCGGTTATATTACGAGACTTAACAAACTGGTTACAGAGCTTGTTTTTAAACTTTATTTTGCGAAAGAGGTCGTCCGTGATCCACGGTTTGCGAATGTGCGATGATCGCTTGCGTCTAGTTCGCAGAGGAAAGTTTTCCTGGTAACACGTGATGAAAATACGCAGAAATTCCTGATATGCTGATTGTGCACATTGTGTGGCATATACATCGCTCCAGTCAAGTAACTGAATCTGTCTGCGAAACGTTTCGAGACGGTTTGGTGTAATCACTTGGCTGGGGAAAAGACACTGTCCGTTTTTTTCAGTGCATCGTTTGAGACAGAAAAAAACGGGCATATGGTCGCTCAGGCTACACGAAAGAACGCCGGCTTTTATGATAGGCGTTGAAACATTGGTGATAAACAAATCCAGGCAAGTTGACGCGGCATAGGTTACTCGCGTTGGAACAGAGATAACGGTTGAGTAACCATGCGACCGAAGCAGGATATGAAATTCCCGAGTTGAGCACGTGTCAGCTAGGAGATCAATGTTAAATTCACCACCCCAGAAAACGTCATACTTATACGTACAGACATATGCAAAGAAGTTTTCGAGAAAACTAAAGAAACGTGGAATATTGCCTCCAGGTGGACGATAAACACCGAGTAAACGCTACTGCCGCTGAAGAAGGATAGAACTTCGTAGTCATCTGTGACGCATGAGAATTCTTCGATGTAGTCGACATTAATATTGTCACGAACAAGCAAGCTAACACCGCCACCTCGAGAGGTAGTCCTAAATTCGTTGAAACACTGATAGGCCGGTAGATGCCAAACAAGAGAACTGTGGTTGTACCATGTCTCAGATTACATAACGAAATTGAATTTAAAATTAAGACCACCGAAAAACACATCTAGCTCATTATGCTTGTTTCGAGCAGATTGGCAGTTTAAATGAAAACATTTAGTGGATAGCCAGTGTTCCGAACCGATGAAGTCGAGTAATTCTTTAGGCGATACCCAATCTCCGCTTGACATGGTGAACTGACGACATGCAGATTAACTCATCATTTGAGACTATTTAGATCAGATACATTCTTTACCACATGGGCGCTATCTCCTTCTTCCTTCCTAATAAAGATCTTGCCACCACGGTGCCAGACAAAACGAAATTCATTCGCTTTCGCCCATTCCTTAGCCTTCTTAAGTAGAGCCCTATTTTGCGTTGTCAAGTTTTCCATCACATGTGGGCCAGATTGAAGAGCCGGAAACGCTTTCCTTTTCTCTAACCACTTATCTCTAACCGACTTATTCGCAAAACGTATCAAGACGGCTGGAATTTTATCCGCTCTAGCTGGCAGCCTGTGGATTGCCGAAACTAACTGATCATTCAGCATGTCTAACTTGAGTTTGGATGCGAGAGCGTTTATTTCTGTAAGCAGGCATTCGTCTCGAACGTGCTTAAGACCATGAACCTTGAGGTTCAGCTTTCTGCTCTGGTACTCAATGTCATTTACAGAAGAAGCAATGCTCTGCAGTTCCGCACCAGAGCCGTCTGTTTTTTCGAGCTTTGAAACCATAGCGGTAAGACATTTAATCTCGCTTTCATGCCTGGTTACGTCACCAAGAATAGCATCGTATTTGTCAGACATGAGCTTGACCGAGGCCCCTAGCTCGTGAACCATCTTCTTCAAGGGAAGCAGCTCGTCAAGCTTTCTGTTCATCTCAAGAAGCAGGGCAGCAACAGAAGTATCTTTAGTATCTTTGGGACGGGAAACATTTGGCTCAGACTTTCGGCACTGTGTACGTTTCCACGATTTCTGATAGTCGTCGCCTTTCGACTTAAAAGTTTTCTCTGAGACTCCGGAGCAAGAGCCCAAATGGAAAAGGCCTAAGCATTCACAGCACACCATGTGCCGGATATCAGATGATATATCTCTCGCGCAGTTCGCACAGGTTGTATCGCTGAGATCGCTCATTGTAATTTAAGAGCACGGCTATCTGGTACAGAGGAAAATACTCCTCGGAAGGGTAACTGACAAAAGCTTGGAGCACTTGGAACATAAAAAATGCAGAAGAACCAGCGTGGCAGCAGCAGCGGCAGAGTACGTTAACATGAGTGTTTGCTAAATAAGTCAGCAAATACTTCTGCAACCGACATAAGCGTGTCGGTGCATCTAAATCAAAACTGACGAAAAATCATTTCTCTATCTAAACACGTTTACTATGCCTAGTTCAGCTGCGTCAAGCTGTTTGAATTGAGCGTCAAAGTTTACGAGACAATTTTCACAGAGGGCAGGAGGTAATGCAAGAGCGTATAGAGTTACCCTGCGTACAGACTTTAGTAGCGTCCATGATACCGCGGACCAGTACGTGGGCCTTGAGTATGACACAATCGCCGATTGAGACATGCTTCTCCTACATTTATTGTATCTAAAAAATGCGCTATTTGTTCTTATTGTCTTGGAACTGTGCCATTTATGCCTAGATGACTGTAGAAGAAACGAAATGCATGATAAATTTTAAGAAACATGTGAAATATACTCGCGATGAATTTAGAATTGATACCTTCTTCGCAATGTTAGAGATGTGGATAAAACTCTAGCGGTCTCACATCTTGTAGTGCGAAACAAAAGCACATCTGAAATAGGGCAATACCTAATTTCAATATAAATTCCTGGATATTTATCGGCACTGCAGCACAATGGGGGCTATGCTGAAAATTGACCAGGACGAGTTTCCTAATCGTGTGCGAAAAAGGTGTGTCTGCTGCCCTTGATAATCTTTCGATTATTCACAAATAGCTATTCCGACAACAAATGTTTGGAAGTGTTGGGCTGTGCACAAGCTGGACCCTTGTAGCAATTTTCTGTCTATGAGATATTGCAGGAAGCTGTTTTACACATGCATGATCGTATTACAGAATGCGCTGATTTGTACTGCCTAATCAGATACTCAGCTCTACATTATTGTGTTGTGCAATGAATGTCTCGCTTTGCGATAGGTTGCTCGAAAAATTGTGAACAAACCACACAGCCGCGTGGCATGTCATGGTATCTCGCGCATCTTCAAGCGGAAAAATAAATTAGAAGCCTGAGGCCCTTCGAAACAAACTATGAAAGAAGGAAACAATCGGGAAAAAATTATTGAAGAAGCGTTGGTTTCCGTCCGTGCCTGCTGAGGAAGTTGTGTGCTCGTCGAATGCATAGCAGACGACAAGTGCCACGGCGTTTCCCCCTCACTCAACAAAACCTTTGCCATGGAAGCAGGCTTCGGTTTTTTTTTCTTTTTTCCTCAGGGAGTTTGGCCAACCAAGAACCAAATTGGCTCTCGGGACGCAATTTCCGCTTACTTGGGGAAGTATGCCAGCTGACCCAGCCTTGTCCGCGGCTCTTCGTACTCGTAACGCTTCGGCTTCACGCTACCTGACGGCGAGGTCGGCCCTTCAACGACGAGCCCTTTCCTGAGCGAATTCCCGTAGGCGTTTATTAACGCTGCCTGTTCTTCGACCGAACACACGACGCGCGGATCGGTCCCGCTAGCGGTCCTTCAACGCAGGCCGGTTTTCAGTAAACGAAACAGACGCGGCCTGCCTATCTGACTGCTGGGTCTGAAATGGCGGGAACTCCCGAGGCGTGCGAACACGCGATCACCCCCTTTCCCGCCTCCGGGTTGAGGAGATGCCTGTGCCTGGCTCGCGCCTTGCCCTGCGCCCACTTCTTCATGCACATAAAATCCTGCATGTGATGAACCGAGAGCGGCTGAGTCGGCTAGCATGATGGTCTCGCAACCCGTAGGTTGGTAGTTTGAATCCGCAGCCTGAAAAGCGAGTTTTCTTTTCGCGCGGCTTCACCACTTTCCTACTACGACACCTACGCCGAGGCGAGTGAAGCAATAGTTTTGCTTGAATAATGCAGCGCCAATGCATTCCATGAAGGTTCATGCCCAACGAAGCCGTGCATGTGGGCCCCTTAATGGCGAACTGTCAAATGTCGTGCGTCAAACGCCGTATGCACATAAATAGACGCCTCTGGCGATTGCATGTGCGACAGGTATTTTTCTTTATTTTAGCAGACTCAGTTTTAAGAGTCATGGATTGGCGCACTGGAATTGTTTCCTAGAGCAAGTTTACATGTAGGACAGCAAAGTGAATTTTTGGTGTCATCTTTTATCATAATAAAGGACCTAGCAGTGATGCTGCTACATTTTCGGACACGAAAGTCACCACTGCAATGAAATTCATTTATGGCGACATCATCATGGCTAATCGCGGAGTGAGAAAACGAACAAGCCTCTGCATTCATTCTTGCTCGAGACAACAAATATACATTTGACAACTGTCAAAGCTGCCGTCGAAGCACCAGCAGCATCGGGACTGGCAGTCAAAAAATCTGTAAAATACAATATTGCAAACAATTTTGGCTAACGACTGAAAAATTTCAGTTGCGAATTAATTTAGACGCCATTCCGTCAACCACGCCAACCAGCACTGTTGCTGCCCGAAGAATGCTCACGCATTCTCCGTCACAACGGGTCACAACGGCCGCTACGTAACACACGTGCTGTAGTGCACGCGCCTTGTCCAGTGGTAAGATCTCGCGCGCATGCACGCCCGCTACTTTACATTAACTCAGAGACTTTGCACTGTATATACCGTGCACCAATAGTAGAAGTGCGCCAGATTTTTTCTTTCATTCTGATGTTGTCCCACCTAATCTTTGATGACGCCCTACTATGCTGAAAGCCCCACCTTCCTGATCTGCCTCCATTCTCCAATCTATTTTTCTTTGCAGGTAACGGTACCGAAACGCCGTGCGACTATGTATCACCATCGGGATTGGCCATGTTGCAGCTAATCAGGCTGCAACACTGCTTCGTCAGGGGAAAAAGAATACTTCGACATGCTTTTATCGTCATTCTATAGTAGTTGCCGTCGTCTTGTTTCTGCTGCCGTGCTAAAGTGTCAAACAAATTTCCTTGCTTCAAAATAATACGCTGCTTTCGAGAAACACGCCCGAAGAAGAGGCCCAAGAAGTAACGTCATTCATAGATGGTCCTCAACACATGATTGGTCGTTTGAGCTCTTCGACTCTTCAGTTTTGCTTTTCTGGACGAAACTGGTCTGAGCTGATTGTGCGGTAAACTTTGCAGCATATTTCTTTCATTTATAGAAACGATTATGAACTCCTTGCATAGCTCGAATATTCCATAGGGATCAATTGCGTGTCTATTTTGCTTAGAAGGCAATTTATTCTGTTTCGCAGACTTGTTTGTCTAATTAATAAATTAAAATTTGTGTGAGAAATGTAACCCAAAGAAAATAATTTTATTACTTCAGCTTCCTTTGTTTGAAGAATTGCGCGCCCATATTTTGTGACACCGAGTGCAGCGCGGCCGTAGAATAGTCAGCCCACAATATTCTACTAGAATATATTTGTTTAAAGTAGCCTAATCGAGAAAGATTACGAGATAACGAGAAAGCGTTTGATTCAGTCGAAACCTCAGCAGTCATGGAGGCATTATGGAATCAGGGTGTAGATGAGCCATATGTAAAAATACTGGAAAATATCTATAGCGGCTCTACAGCCACCGTAGTCCTTTATAAAGCAAGCAACAAAATCCCAATAAAGAAAGGCGTCAGGCAGGGAGATACGATATCTCCAATGCTATTCACAGCGTGTTTACAGGAGGTATTCAGGGACCTGGATTGCGAAGAATTGGGGATAAAGGTTAATGGAGAATACCTTAGTAACTTGCGATTCGCTGATGATATTGCATTGCTTAGTAACTCAGGGGACCAATTGCAATGCATGCTCACTGACCTGGAGAGGCAAAGCAGAAGAGTGGGTCTAAAAATTAATCTGCAGAAAACTAAAGTAATGCTTAACAGTTTCGGGAGAGAACAGCAATTTACAATAGGCAGCGAGGCACTGGAAGTCGTAAGGGAATACATCTACTTAGGGCAGCTATTGACGGCGGATCCGGATCATGAGACGGAAATAATCAGAAGAATAAGAATGGGCTGGGGTGCGTTTGGCAGGCATTCCGAAATCATGAACAGCAGGTTGCCATTATCCCTCAAGAGAAAAGTATATAATAGCTGTGTCTTACCAGTACTCACCTACGGGGCAGAAACCTGGAGGCTTACTAAAAGGGTTCTACTCAAATTGAGGGCGACACAACGAGCTATGGAAAGAAGAATGATAGGTGTAACGTTAAGGGATAAGAAAAGAGCAGGTTGGGTGAGGGAACAAACGCGAGTTAATGACATCGTAGTTGAAATCAAGAAAAAGAAATGGGCATGGGCAGGACATGTAATGAGGAGGGAAGATAACCGATGGTCATTAAGGGTTACGGACTGGATCCCAAGGGAAGGGAAGCGTAGCAGGGGGCGGCAGAAAGTTAGGTGGGCGGATGAGATTAAGAAGTTTGCAGGGACGGCATGGCCACAATTAGTACATGACCGGGGTTGTTGGAGAAGGATGGGAGAGGCCTTTGCCCTGCAGTGGGCGTAACCAGGCTGATGATGATGATGATGATGATGAATCTGCAAATACAGTGCAAATATAGCACAGCTTCAGTGTGCTCTGGATAAAAATAAATGTTATTTTTCATTACCGGGAAGGCGGGCAACCATGGCATTCTTTTTATGCAAAAATGCAGCCAGTTTCTGGTGTCTCCTGTAAAAGATGTATATTCATGTCAGATCTGCAATTTAAACTGTTGTACAAGGCCACAGTACCTTTGTTGATGCTTGTCAAAATAGTTGTGAATGAAAGTAATGTCCTTTTCGCTCATAGATTGCATTACGTCCACTTGACACAAGCATTCTCTGCTATCTGTTGTAAGATACGTCCATACGGGGTTTTTTGTCCATATAAACTGAAAAATATATGACAACATTCTTCAAAGCTCAACAATATATCACTGACAATGGGGGTGTTCGCCTACCAGCACAACTTCTAGGTTGTAGCGGTAGGCTTAAACAGGTGAGTGCTATATCGAAACGCGGAAGCAAGCAATTCTTGCCATCTTCTCTTTCACCAGCACTATGCCCACTGCCCAGTGCCTTCACTACAATCACTCCTCACTCAAAGAGTAGCCATCCTGGCGACCTAAGGGCAGGAGAACAAAGGGGGTCATGGGAGACGTTGACATTGAGCCGGGAGCCGTTGACAATTTCCTGGCCGCGACAACGCTGGTCGGTAGGCGCTTCTATTGGCTCGATGAGGTAGTTGACCGCAGATGTATGTTTCAGTACCCGATAAGGACCTTGGTACTTGAAGAGCAGCTTGGAGGAAAGGCCCCGAGGAGTAGAGGGCACCCGCGACCAGACTAGCGAGCCAAGAGCAAAGCACGTAGCCGTAGTGGATGAATCGTGGCGATGATTTTGGTGCCACTGGTCCTGGCATGTGAGCGAACGAGCCAGCTGGCGACATTCTTCAGCATAAGCAGCCACTCTAGAAACAGTCACCCACTCCGAAGTATCTGGCCGGTAAGGTAGAATCGTGTCCGTAAATGAGGAAAAAAGGGCAGAACCCAGTGGTGATTTGCGTGGCAGTACTCTAAGCGTAGGTGACGAAAGGCAGAATGCGATTGCAATGCGAGTGGTCAGATGAAACATAAATGACCAACATGTCGCCAAGGGTGCGGTTGAATCGTTCCGTCACCCCATTAGTTTGAGGATGATATGCCATTGTAGTACGGTGAATGATACGGCACTTCTTTAGGAATGCTGAAATGACGTGGGAGAGGAAAACGCGACTGCAGTCGCTCATTAGTTCTCGAGATGCTCCGCGGCATAAAACCAGGTTTTGAAGGATATACCTGGCGACATCATTTGCTGTGGCAGACGCTGGGGCCATTAGTACCGCGCGAGGTGGCCGAAAGCAACAATAACCCAGTGGTTGCCGCTTGGAGTGTTGGGATGAGGCCCGTATAGGTCAATGCCGAAGCGGTCGAACGCGCGCGCGGAGCATTGTAAAGGTTGCAAGTGGCCGGTGGAATTTTGAGGTGGCGTCTTGCGTCGTTGGCATATGTGGCATGACCGGACATACTGGCGAACGAAACGGTACAAACCGCGCCGGTAGTACCGAAGTTGGAGACGAGAGTATGTCTTTAATACACCAGCGTGACCGCATTTTAGGTCATCGAGGAAAGTGGCGCAGATGTCCGAGCGGATGTGTTGGGGTATAACAAGCAACCACATGCGACCGCTCGAATTGTAGTTGCGGTGGTACAGCAGGTTATTCCGTATGATGAAATGCGTGGCTTGACGACGGAGCGTCCGAGAGATCGGCGCTGGCTAGACAGGAAGTCAATAAGCGAAGAGATCCATGGATCTTTGCGCTGCTCTGATGGCATGTCCGAAATGTCAGGTCGAAGGCACCGCAGTTGGAAATACACTAGTGGACAGGACCAGAATGCAGTGGTGACCGGTATAGAGCGTCTCCGTTTGAATGCTTTCGGACTGAGCAATAAACAACGAGGATGTCGTACTCTTGCAGGTGCAATGGCCAAGGGGTGAGCCGACCAGTTCGATCTTTTAGTGAAGATAGCCAGCATAGGGCTTGATGGTCGGTCATGATGTCAAATGGACGCCCGTACACACACGGACGAGAATTTCCGATAGCCCAAAAGATGGCCAGACATTCCTTCGCAGGGACCGAGAGTTCGCCTCAGCTTTGATAAGGGTGCGGCTGGCATGCGCGACGACGTACTCTTCAAAGCCATCCTTGCGTTGTGCAAGTACAGCGCCGAGTCCGGCACCACTAGCGTCTGTATGGATCTCAGTTGGAGCAGAGGGCTCGAAGTGTCGCAGTACTGGAGGAGAGGTGAGAACGCGTCGCAGTTCAATTGCGTCGTCGCACGCCGGGACCAGTTTGATAGGTCAGAACTGCCGCAGAGAAGCGGCGTCAAGGGGGCGATGTTAGAGGCAAAGTTACGGATGAAGCATAGGAGATATGAGCACAGGCCGATTAAGCTGGTGGTTGGTTTAGGGAACTGGGATACGGCGCTAAGTTTTGTGGGGTCCGGGAGGACACCGCCTTTTGAAACTACATGGCCGAGGATAGGGAGCGTGCCAGCGCGGAAGTGGCATTTCTTCAAACTTAGTTGCAGTCCTGTAGTTCGAGGCAGATGCGGTACGACGTAAAGCCGGTGGAAAAAACCACAATGTCATCTAAATAACAGAAGCACGTTTTCCACTTGAGCCCTCAAAGAATGGTGTCCATCATTCGCTCGAAAGCAGCAGGCGCGTAGCAGACGCCGAACAGCATGACAGTAAATTAATATAGCCCATCAGGTGTTACAAAGGCTGTCTTCTCGCGATCAGCCTGTGCCATTGGCACTTGCCAATACACGGAGCGCAGATCCAGCGAGGAAAAGAACTCCGTTCCCGGCAGACTGTCCAAGGCATCGTGGATGCGCGACAGAGGATAGACATTTTTGCGCGTCATTCGATTAAGGTGGCGATAGTCGACGCAGAACCGAATGAGGCCATCTTTTTTTTAACGAGGACAACCGGAGAGGCGCAGGGACTGTAAAATGGCTGGATGACTGCACACACCAGCATGTCGTGAACGTGCAGGTCAATGATACAGCGTTGAACGGCCGACACACGCTACAGACGCTGGCGCAATGGTGATTGTTGACTGGTGTCGATACGGTGAACGACTGCGGACGCTCGGCCCTTGGATGGTTGGTCAATGTCAGATGAGGCAAGAAAACGTTGGCGGAGCTTGATTATTTCTTTAGGCTGTGCAGTTCTGCGTCGACGGCACGAGCGAAGACGTCTGCATGGGCATCGGTTGTGGCGAAAGGAGTGACAGCACAAATCGCAAGTGATGCCGTATCAACAAACATGGTGGCCGGCAGAACGCAATCGGAAGTTTCAGAAGTACCCAGGCACTCGCCGCGGAGTAGTGATGATGGGTAGGCGGACGTATTGCACAGGTAAAGGGCAGCATAACCATCGCAAAAAGTGTCGACAGCAAATGGAAGCTGAAAGTTCCGGTGGCGCGCACGAGTGGCCGACAGCGTAAACACAACGGATGAGTTCGCAGCAGAGTTACATGACACAGGGACCAGAGCGGCGGAGAAAGGTGCGATATCGATGTCAGAGGCGGCAACAAATTTAGGAGAATAGCTGTCGTCAGGCTCAAAGCACGGCACTGATAACATAACTTCGACAAGAGTGCAGTCGATAAGAGTTTGATAGACAGGTAGAAAATTCCATCCAAGAATAATGTCGTGCGAGGAGCGATAGGACGACAAATTCGATGACATACATAACGCTTTGAATGACGGCCCGGGCTGTACGTGGCGCTGAAGGCTGAATGCGATGCGAGGTTGCCGTACGTAGAGAAAGAGAGGTAAGGGGAAGGGTCACGTTGTTCAAATTGCGGCAAAGCTTCTTACTAATAATAGAAACAGCGGCTCCGGTGTCGGTAAGTGCATGTACGGTGATGCCGTCTACGCACAGTTAAATTCCGTTCGCCGGGGCAAAATAAGGGCTTGAAATGATCGACGTAAACGCAGTTCTTTCCTCTGGAACTGCGACTGTTAGTTTCCCTCTCGGGCTGGGCTGGGTCGGCTGGCAATTGGGGAAATGGATCGGCGACGTGGGGAAGGCGACTGGCGTGAATCGAAGGGGTGGCGACTGTGAGACGAGTGTGGAGGAAGGTTAAATGGGTCCTGACACGGAAGTAGAGGAGGCCTGTAGCTTGAGGCGCCCCCACTGTAAGGTAAATGGTGGCTGCGACGGCGTTAGAATCGTGCTACTTGGCCCGGAAAATGCCAGGAAAAGCATATTGGCCGGTTATCAGCTGTACGCCACGGGTTGACGACATGGGCTCCAGCGTCCGAGTAAGGGACGACAATCGGACGCGAAGGTGGCGGCGGCACATGGAAGGTGGCGGGGGCCCGATAGGCATCAGGAACCGGAGGAGCGTAAAGCTGCGCGACCACGTCATCGTAAGCAAGCGGGTCTAGCCGCACGCTGCGGAGGAGGGGAAGATGGAAGCGCCGCGGCAAGATGCGTCTGAATGACGTGACGAAGCGAAGGAGCCCAGGTTGTCGACGGCTAGGGTGTGCTATTCGCCAGAGAGAGTTGGCGTGCGATTTCCCAACGGATAAACTTCTTTATCTCCGGCATTAAAGCAGAGATGTCGGCACCGTCGCGACCGAAACCCAACGGAAGTAGATCCGCGATGTCCTGCTGAGCAGCGCGTGTTGATGCGCGCTGCTTGCGCAGCTCGTCGTACTGCTGACAAAGTTGTATGACCTCGGCAATCGTCCGGAGACTCTTCGCGACGAGCATCTGAAAGGCATGGTCATCGATGCATTTAATGACGTGCTTGATCTTATCAGCTTGGTCCATAGATGAGTTGACGCACTTGCGGAGCGACAGCACGTCCTTAATATAACTGGTGAAGGTCTCGTCCTGGCATTGAGCTCGACCACGCAAGCGCTGCTCAGCGCGAAGCCGGTGAACGGCGGAACGGCCGAATACTTCTGCCAAAGTTGTCGTGAAAGCCTACCAGGTGGTAAAATCGGCCTCATGATTGCGGAACCATAGGTTTGCCACGTCAGTCAAGTAAAATATGATATTTGTGAGCTTGGCGCGGTTGTCACCACTTATTATAGGCGCTTACACGGTCATATTGCGCGAGCCAGACTTCCACATTATGGTCGCCTGTGCCGCTAAACGTAGCCGGATCGCGCTGCTGGAAGACGCCAGAGTAGACGATGTCCGGGGGCACGGGAGCAGCAGCCTGGGACGGTCCTTGTTCATCCATTGCAATAGCTGGCGGTAGCGTCCGACTGTGAAATTCTAGGATGTCGAAGAGAAACCCAGCAGCTCCACCTAATACAACGAGGGTGTTCGCCTAGCAGCACTAGTTCTAGGTTGTAGCGCTAGGCTTAAACAGGTAGGTGGTGATGATTGTGATGATGATGATGATGAAGCCTCAATTAATGGCACAACCTCACTATGGGGGATAGGCCACGAATGAGGTGGTAATATGATAGAAAAAGAATAAATAAATTAGGCAATAAATAAATAACACAAAAAGGAAAATAAATATACAATACAAGATGAAAAATACACTGCGAATACGAGATAAAGTAGTGATCAATATTATAGTAAGCCTTGCGTTTTTAGGAATACTAAAAAAATAAAAAAGTTACTGAAATACATAACACAAAGGATATACTTAAACATGAGCATGTGCTATATCGGAACACGGAAGCAAGCAATTTTCGTCGTTTTCTTTATCACCAGCACTATGCCCACTGCCCAGTGCCTTCAGTACACATGGTAGATTTCTCAAGGTACAATTAATAGCTAGCACATTATCAAGAGCAGCAGTCTTTACTGAAATACATAACACAAAAGATATACTTAAACATGAGTATGTGCTGTATCGGAACGGGGAAGCAAGCAATTCTCGTCGTTTTCTTTATCACCAGCACTATGCCCACTGCCCAGTGCCTTCAGTACACATTGTAGATTTCTCAAGGTACAATTAATAGCTAGCACATTATCAAGAGCAGTAATCTTCACTGTCTTTTCCAGAATAGTAATCGCAAACATTATTCGCAACGGTAACATTTATTCGGTTGCTTTGTAGAGAATAGCAGCTGTAGTGATGTCAGGTATAGTGACTTGTTTATGGGCGAGCCACCTAGAGTTTGACTGGTTGATTAACCACTCACATGCAAGAGTACACAATGCATTTCTTAATCTGAAGATCCCCCGTAAACTCAATCGTGAAGGTAAATATGATGCTAGGTCATTTGCACCACGCTTGTGGCAGCATATGCGAATGTTCAAAACCATATCTGCTCTACCAGAAAACAGAATACAACCAGAAATCAGAATGCGCCGAATGATATGATTTTAATAAACACGTGTGGCAATTAGAAGTCTGATCAAGTCGTTTTATGTATGTACGCATCAATACCATACACCGTGCTGCTCAGGAAACGGCCTGCTTAAAGCACTGGGATTCCTGCCAAATTTCGAAGCTTCAGCACAAACAATTCCAGGTTATATATAAAATGATTTTGGTAAACGCGATGTATGCTATTCTTGTTTACTCTTTAGCCCAAACAATTTAGTGATTGTAATGCAGGATGTGAGAAGTAGTTCCTCTGACATGGACACTTCACATAAGTAGTACATTAGAGAAAAAAACTACTTGCACATTTTTAAGCCATAGAAATGCATACGGAAAACACATAGATCGGATTTAGATGTATTTGTAGCAAAGAGCCCGAAAAACTTTTGCAGTGCGTGTTTCTGTGATTGTGGCCTCATGCCGCACTGTCGTCATGAGTACGCTGCCTTGTCTGCAGTTGTATCATAGCTACTTAACTAGATAGCAAGTTCTAAGCATCACTGCTAGTGGACATGCAAGTCGACCTTTTGGGCACTATAAAATAGGTACGTCCGCATGCCAACCACTGAGCTGTCGCTACCTACATTTGGAAATTTAGGCACACTTTTGAGTAGCCCCAGAAACCTCATGTGGTAGCGTCGGCGTAGGCATTTCCGTGGCCCCAGCAGGCAACACTGTAGCGGGCAAAGGTGACGTTGCGTGTATATTAAAACAATTGAGGAGCCATTCAACCCTGTGAAGATGGTTGACCAGCGAAGCTGTAAAGGTGGTATAAATAATGTTGTTAAAGACTATTGTTGATATGTAATTATACACGTCTTTATGCACACGTATATATATACTTAGGACGTACACGTAGACACACATTGGAGCCAGCACGGCTGGTAACGGTATGACGGCAATGGAAGCGTGATATCGAAATTTCTGTCACCGTTACTCATGCATTCAGGAAGGGCCGATTCGTTTCGCCATATATCCGAGGTTGGTTTGGACTTTGCTCTGTACGTACCAATCGTGCAACACAATAGCCAGGAGCACGGCCGCTGGATGAAAATAAAAATTAGCTACGGCTCAGCTAACCATGGATATGCAAAGCAAAAGCTTGGTTAGCCTAGTTAAGCCTTGATTTTACCTGGTTAACATTTAATATAGCTGTAATTATACTTAGGTACACAATCATAGTTAAGCCACGTATGACGGCTCTGCCTAGGTCGGCGGCTAGACATGACTATGATTAGGCTTGGGTAGACATGCATAGTTGGACGCTGCGACGCCTTTGTGTCACAGGGAAAGCGCAAATGCTAGACACGCAAAGAGACGCCGCGAAGGTGTCACGAACACGCGCAGCTTCGAAGCATTAAGGGACAGGGGCCGAACGTGGTCGCAATATTAGAGAGTTTTAGCAGTGCCAACTTCCCATACGGTAAGTGCGGTAGTACCGTACCGGTCGAGGAGTGCGCATGCGCGCCCTTTACAATACGGAAAGACTTTCCGTACGGCATGCTGAACGGTAAGGAGTCAATAACGCTCGGCTCACAGCGTGTTTTGCGAGCCGAGCCGCAAAATACGGTGACAGTCACACCGTCGCTGCGATCGCTGCGCTTTTCCGTAGAAATTGCGCGGAGAGCTATCACGGAGCGATTTCGCCTGTTTCTTTTGGAAAATGGCATCTCGCACAACAAGTGCAATGCGCGGATACGTGGATTGCCGAATTCGGTATGTACGCGAAGGGACAATAAAAAACTTGTACCGCGGATTCCATTCTCCGATTTCTATGCGTTTGTTGACACGCTACAGAGCAGATGAAGTGCATTTTCACGTTTGCTTCATACGCCTTTGCGAGTTCTCAGTACGAGGAGGTGTTCCATCCTTAGCAGACGACGAGGTCATCAGAATTTTCTTTTGTTCAGTAGCATGGAAAAATCGCGCTTATAGAGCAGCTTGAATTATTTTAACCTCGAAAAGGGCAAATGACAAGACAGCAATGTACCCGAAGTTTCAACGCTGTGCTGAGCGCTGTACCGTTCAGTTGCATTTTCTTGTCGGTTTTCAGGCGTGAATTTGCCGATGCATCTTGAAAGGTTATCTTACCTCACTTCATTAATTTGACAGAGCAAAAGTGTGCGCTATCATATTGAATTTTCTACGATGGCATTAAATCCGTGGCTTGAATAAGTAGAGCCGTTAATTTGTTTTCGAATATTACTTATAGGTTAAGTTGCACCTGTTCTCTGGAGAATTTTTCCTTTCACAGAAACCAATAAACATAGACTATGTTGTGCAATTTGTATCCCTACTGCACATGTACTAACATTTGCTTTGAAAGGTGATTAACTCTACAGCTAGTAAATTAAGTAACTTATTCGCTTGCTATAGTGGCACAGTGATAACGTACCCTCCTGCGCCGTCATGTAAAACTCGTGCAACAATGCGAAAAGCAGGCTAAGAGCCGGTTTTTGTGGGTATAAAACAGAAAACGACTCGTTAAAGAAAAGTAAGAAAACTGCGCAGTGAAGTCAGCCAGTTGCATCCTTTCTTGGGAAACTTTGAATCGTTTAAGTACAAGCAGTTCTTTCACGTTCACAGCTGATCAAGTGTGCATAAACATTGATGCCTTACATGTTCCTAATAAGTTTCTGATCACATATATTAGTGTGTAAACCCATATAACGATATTCGCTGTGATTACTCTTTATAATAGTGGAATACCATACTGCTTGCAAGAACATATCACTCGAGTATTTTAGAGCAAATTTCTGAATTTTAACTATACATAATATGTGGTTTATTCAATAAAGGACCACAAACTGCTTTTTTGCGATGACAAAGTTATTAAAAATTTTACTTACATACAGGCAAGAAAATATATCTACAGGAAAAATATTGTTCCTAAATTTATTCACCTGCCACTCTGGCTATAGCATTCTGCTGCTAACAGAAGGCAAGGGGCTGATTTGCCAGCCATAGAAGTCTCATTTTAATGGGAGTCATAGGTAAAAAAAGAAGCTCTCGCACAATACAGTCTATGGGAAAGCTGTCTTATACAGAAATTAAGAATGATGCAGTAAGCCCTGGACAACACTGCAGACTTTCTTGACCAGTCTGGCCTCTCGCTTTCTGAAAAGTCAGCTTACATCAACGTCCGAAAAAAAGTAAAGAATCAAGAACTTCACCAGATTGCACATGGTGCTCCCAATAGCTGGAGAAACATAGCCTCAAGTCAACATCCACAAATGCTCAGCTAGTGTAAGACCATGACGGCACAGCCAGCACGTGGGTGAAACAATTATGCCATGCCTGGGCGCAAATCCTACATCTGATGAAAAAAATAATCTTGAAATGATGGGGGGTGGACTAGTGCATACTATGGACAATCGCAGATGATGTTCTTGCGTCCAAGGCATTGTACGGTATGAATTACAAGCAGCACACAAAAAGACAACTCATCCAATACAGGCATCGGTTAATAACAGTGCTTTTCGTCTTTACATTGCTTCAAGACCTCCATGAGAAAGAGCAAACGAACAAGCACATAGACAGTAGTGTTGGAGCCTGCAGCACACATTATTTGCGTCAAGAGCTCACAACCTGGACTCAAGATACTATGCCAGCTAGCATATCAGATGCAAAGGCGACCACCCCTCCCTTGAGAAACAACCTCGGGAGCACCTAGGCTTAAACCACAACAGGCCCATACCGCGCAATATGGGGGCAAACAATTTGGCCAGGCAACTATATGCAACTGCCAAACACACAAAGGAGGTTGCTAATCATGAAGATGCAAGCAAACATGAGGCACACATAGTACACTGATGTGGCAATAGAAGTGTAACAGTATTATGACACTACATAAAACTAAACCCCATATAAGTGAGTACCATTCTAAGTCATCCCACATCTAGAAAAACTGAACTAAAAGCAATCAAACAAGCACTTTTATTGCGGAATACACCCTGCACACCTCCACGGATTCACCAGAAACTGTCTCGGCTGGCACATCACACGAGAGTGTCAGGAAAATCAGGAGATTCACACGCGACTTGCAAGCACATGACCAGAAACTAAATTGCAGGATACACAGCCATGCAAATATTTCAGGAAACAAGCGGGCTTATAAGCCCGACATATCTGATAACTGGATGATTTGGTGTGTATTTATTAATAAGTAAAGCGCCACAGTTAGAAAACGGACAAGAACGAAGCGCTCTGTGTGTTCACTTGGCTCTTGTCCATCGCATTTCTGTTGCAATATAGGTAAACAATTCATGAGGCTGCACAGGAGAAGAATGATACATCCGCCTAAAGGCCTGAATTCACATTCAAGTACACGCGTGCGTACACACGCACACACACACACACACACACACACACACACACACACACACACACACACACACACACACACACACACACACACACACACACAAATGTTGAAAGGGTGCATCCCAGGTAGCGCAAAAGAGATACTTAACGTTTTTATGTCGTTGATCCGAGACAAAGGAAAGCGTTTAAAGAAGAGACGAGTAAGACAACTTCACTGGTAAAACGTTGTACATGCCTGCTAATTTCTCGACTTCAAAACTTTTTCCAGACGATCTAGAACAGCTCTTCAAAATGTATTCGAAAAACTTGTATTGAAATAGGGTTAGGAAAGACATATATAATCCCCTTGCCAGGGCTCTTCATATATGTTCAAGTACACATTCAGGTGCACATTCAGGTAGGGCAAAAGAGATACATAACGTTTTTATGTCGTTGATCCGAGACAAAGGAAAGCGTTTAAAGAAGAGACGAGTAAGACAACTTCACTGGTAAAACGTTGTACATGCCTGCTAATTTCTCGACTTCAAAACTTTTTCCAGACGATCTAGAACAGCTCTTCAAAATGTATTCGAAAAACTTGTATTGAAATAGGGTTAGGAAAGACATATATAATCCCCTTGCCAGGGCTCTTCATATATGTTTTCTAAACACTTTTAAGACGTTATCTAAAACTATTCTAGAAGTAGTCTTGAAAGATTTATGATAATCTGAAGCTCGTTCTCGCCGTTTTCAAATGAGCCGAAGTGTCGGTGTCCAGTGCTATTGAGCTCCGGCGCAGTTCCAAGCACTGTTGGCTATAGAGGCCTACGCATCCTCGACTAATTCACCAGAAAAGGCACATGGGCACGAAAATGAATTCGGAATTCCTTCTTTTAGTTTGTAGCAACGATATTTTTAAAGAAAAGGGAACGACATCCTGTAGTGTTTTCGCCGGGGGAAACCGCAGCCGTAGGAAGAAGATGTAAGCAAAACCAAACGTGGTTTATTCCATGACAGCTCGTAGCGCCAGGCCCGGTGGCCACATGACTGGGCTAATATAACAAGCTGTCGCGATAGTCGCGCCGCCACTATCGCTCTAGCGATGATGATAATACAACACTCCTCCCTCTTTATTTTAGAGCGTGCACTTGTAGCCTTATACAAAAGGTAAAGAACAGGCTTAGTGTCGCTCGGGCGGACGTAGTTGTATAGACGGGTAGCGCCTTTGCGGAGCTGATGTCTCGGATGGCGGAGTGGGAGCTGGAGATACGGACTCCCCGGGTACCGGCTCTTCTGACGTTGGCTGGTAACCAGTCTGGCTTTGAGGGAAGACCAGGAACCCCTCCGAGAAGTCGGATGCCCTTGGCGTCACCATAGGCCCGGCCCCAGCCAGCAGCTGGTCGAGATGTCGACGCCAGATGAACTTGCCTCGGGGTGTGGTTCCCATGACTTTGTACGAGACTGCTCCAGTCTTCTTCAGAACGGTTCCACGAACCCACTTTGTTGAGCCTCTAATTGCGAACTAGAACACTGTCATTAACACAAGAACAGTCTCTGTTGCTCCTGCGCTGCTGCATTTGGGTTAACTGACTGTGCATCACCTTCCCCTCCACTGTAGGCATCATTGCATCCAGCCTGGCGCGCAATTTTCTACCCATCAACAGGTTAGCCGGAGCTCATCTAGTCGTAGGGTGAGGCGTCTTTCGGTACGCGAATGAGAAGTTGTGAAGTGTTTCTTCGGCAGACTCACCGGGAGATGAGTTTCGTAGAGCAGACTTCAACGTTTGCACGAAACGCTCCATCAGACCATTTGTGCTTGGGTGATAAGGGACGCTCACGACATGTCTGGCTCCGACATTTCGCATAAACGCCTTGAACTCTTCGGACACCAGTTGTGGTTCATTGTCGGACACCACCGTCTCCGGCACTCCGAATCTGCAGAAAAGTTCAGGCAATCAAGCAACAGCACGCGCGGACGTTGTGCTTCGCATAACGAACACATGCGGCCACTACGAGTGACCATCTACAACCACTAAAAACATAGTTCCTCAGAAAGGTCCCGCAAAGTCCAACTGAATTCGCCTCTACTGTGCGGTCGGCCATGACCAGGGATGCAGAGGTGCCTTAAATGATCCTTCGGTTGGTCCTGGCAGGCTTGGCAACTTCGTACATTTGTGTCTCCATCAATTGATGGCCACCACACGTAGTTGCGAGCCAGCTGCTTGCTCCGCACAATGTCAGGATGACGTAGGTGCAGTTCGTCGAGCACGGATTCCCTAGAGGAGACGGAATAACAACCTTCAGGCCATACATGAGGCAGCCTTGATGCAGGCTCATCTGCAAACACATGTCGAAAAATGGTTTTACGCTCGCATCTCGCACATGCAATGGCCAGCCCATGCTTGTAAGCTGGAACACTTTACTGAGCACTGGATCACGTGCTGTAGCGAGCGCAATCTGTTTAGTGTACACCGGCATAGAGTCCAGACGCAAAGCATAAAACGATTCCTCGCCTTCGGACGTGCCATCTTCAGGAACCTGGTGCAAGAGCCTTGAAAAAAAATCTGCTTCTGCGTTGTCACTGGACTTTTTATACACGAGCGAGTACTTGTAAGCGGACAACGTGACAGCCCATCGCTGTAAGCGCGCCACTGCAATTGGTGGAATGCCTGTTTTTTGCCCCAGAATTGTTTGCAATTGCTTGTGATCCGTAATCAACATGAAACATCTTCCATAGATGTAGAAACGATATTTTTTGACGGCAAAGATAATGGCCAGCGCTTCTTTTTCTAACTGACTGCACTTATTTTCCGCCACAGTTAATGTGCGCGACGCATAAAACACAGGCCGAGAGCTTCCATTTTCAGTTACATGAGAAAGCAATGCGCCCACGCCGTATTGGGAGGCGTCACATGTCACTTGCAAAGGTGCATCTGGGTAGTAATGCGCTAGGATCAAGGATGACGCCAACGCCTTCTTGATTTCCTCGAACGCGCTTTGACACGACTCATCCCAGAGCCATGGCTGGTCGCGACGCAGCAGTTTGTGAAGTGGACTCGCCAGAGTAGACAATCGTGGAACAAACTTCCCGTAGTAATTTACAATGCCCAGAAACGATTGTAGTTGCTGCTTGCCTGTGGGTGCGGACGCGTTTATCAGCGTTTGAATCTTGTCTGGCGTTGTGCTGACCCCTGCTGCACTGATGACGTGACCCAGATACTGTAGTTCCGTTTGGAAAAATGAATGCTTTTCTTTCTTTACTCGAATGCCGCGCTCAGTCAACCGCTTCAGGACCGCTTCGAGATTTGCAAAATGCTCGTCTGACGTCTTGCCGGTGATGAGAACGTCATCCAAATAGCAGCTGACGCCTTTCAGATCTTTGAACCATTGTGTCCATAATTCTTTGGAAAATAGAAGGTGCCGAAGAAACCCCGAACGGCAGCCTGTTAGCGGAAGAAATTCCTCTATGAGTATTTAGTGGCAAATACTTTCTTGATGACTCTGACATTACTACCTGCTGATAGGCTCGATTTAGGCCAATTTTAGAAAATTCTTGGCCCCCTGCGAGCACTGCAACAACTTGTTAATTATCGGGAGTGGATAGCGGTCAGTTTCAAGACAAGGGTTTAGGGTGGTCTTATAATCGCCGCATAGTCTTATGCCACCGTCCTTCTTTACTACTGGTGGAACCGGCGTGGCGTAGTCACTTGTCCCGACTGGCGAAACGACTCGCATGTCTTCGAACGTTTTAGGCTCAGCCTCGACTGCTGGTTGCAATGCAAAGGGAACACTTCTTGCCTTCATAAATTTTGGCACGCTACCTTCTTTCAGGTACAATGTCACTCTTTCTTCTGTAATTGTCGACAGTTCGTCCTTAAACAAACTGTGGTAGCTATCTAGAAAAGCGCGCAGTCTGGAGCATGCAGAATCGTCCCACCTGGGAATAGCGTTGAGCTAGAACATACAGCTCCAGTCGAGTCGGATGGCTGGGAACCATTGCCGACCTAGGGTCCCTTTTGTCTCGTGCTGTAAAAATGCAGCTGGGCCCTCGGCTCTCCGTACTGCACGGCAACGCGAGCAACTCCGACAGGCTGGATGATGGCTCCATCGAACGTGCGCAGCTTCAGTGTCGTTGGCCCGACCTTGATTGAGGGAAATATTTGACGAAACTTATCGAAAGACATCATGCACACAGTAGCCCCAGCATCCAGCTCCATTTCCAAGGGTACGTCTCGTACTTGCACTGGAATTTTTATCGGCTCCATACCAGGGGAAACAATTCCCTTGACGCTAGCAGAAGCTTCAACGGGACTCAACCCCTTCATCGCGTTTCGACGTGCTCCCTTCGTCGTTCGCTTCTTCTTAGCTTAGCACACTCTTTGAATGTGCCCTTTCTTACAACATTGGAAACAGATGGCCGCAACATGCGGGTACAGTCTGCTTGCATGTGTAGCAGAGCCGCAGCGGTAGCAATTTCCCTGAGTCATATCAGTTTCCCCAACCACTCCGACTTTGTTAACGTATAATACGCTGGATTCCGAAGCGTGCACTTCCACAACGCTCTTTTTCCCCGCTTCCATGGCTAGCGCTCGTTCTACGGCTTTTTGGAACGTTAGCTTGTTATGGTCCATGAATAACACGCGCTGTATATGTTCTCGGCACAGACCGCAGACAAAACGGTGCCGCAATGACTGATCAAGGGCGGATTTCGCATGTCTGTGCTAATTTCCGCAAGTGCTCAATATATTCCGAATATATATATATATATATATATATATATATATATATTTTCGATGCGCCATCGCATCCAGCATCACTACTAGGACCAGCTATAAAACAGGAGCAGCCACCAGTGGCACTTTGTGGGCTTGGCGGCTTTGCCACTGCGCAGGCCACTAATCCTTTCGTCTTCGTAATGCAGGTTGGTGAACGTTTCAGCCTCTTTGCCAAAAAGTCTAACAACTACTTCTTAGTACAGCTGCTAAGCCCACAGTGCCTTAACGCTGTTCTTGCTGATTGTTTTCATCTCGTTCTTTCGCTGTTACTCCTACTTTCCGGTGATATAGAAACTAACCCCGGTCCGGATAATGCAGCTATCCTCGCAGAGCTAAAGAAGATATCTACTGGCCAGTCCAAGCTTATTTCTGAAGTTCAAGATCTAAAATCTCAGTTATTAGCGACAGACAGAAATGTATCTGACCTCGGCAAACGTATGGCCGAACTTGAGAGCCATTACGAAAGCCTTGTAACACTTAAAACAGACACAGTTCTCCGCGCCGACACAACTAAAGCTACTCGCTTAATTTCAAAACTAGAGGCACGTTTTGATGATGCGGAAAACCGAACGCGACGGAACAACTTAGTATTCTACAGACTCCCTGAAACTACACCTGAATCGTACGCACAATCAGAACAACTTATCATTAAACATTGCCGCGAGCATTTAGATATACACATCGACACAAAAGAGATAGAGCGCGCCCATCGTCTCGGACGTCATTCGAACGACAAACCCCGTCCAATAATAACAAAATTCACATTTTTCAAAACAAAAGAAACTGTCCTGTCGAGCGCCCGGAAACTAAAAGGTACCAATTATAGTATTGGCGAAGATTTTTCTCGTGCAGTTCGAATTGCTCGCAGCCAGCTCGTTGCATTTGCCAGAAAGCAATCTGCCCCATTTATTCTGCGCTACAAAACCCTGCACATCGGACCGAAGCGCTATGTGTTTGATAGCGTATCTGAAACTGTAAGAGAAGTGTTATAGCAATCGTCCGCCCGAAAAAATGTGATTACCCGCCCCCAAACCATGCCAAGAAATAACCTTTCATTGTCTGTCATATTCATATTCATATTCGCAGTTTCCTACCTAAGCGTGAACTCGTGTCTAACATCATGATTTCTTCAAACAGCAGCATACTTATACTAACCGAAACATGGCTTACCCCTGATGTCACTGATACAGAAGTACTTGCCGACTTGGCAGGTTTCGAAGTTTTTAGAAATGACCGCAGATGCACTCGAGGGGGCGGTGTCTTGATTGCTGTGGGCCCTAATTTATCGTGCACACCATTAGACATCGTCTCTGATCTGGAAATGTAATGGTTAGTTTTTCGCTCACCGGCGCAATCCGTTTTGCTTGGTGTTTGCTACAGGGCACCGCATACTTCACCTAACTTTGCAAGTGAGCTGAACAGTATTCTGAGTGATCTCGGTACTGCACATCCAAATTCACATATATTGCTATTCGGAGATTTCAATTATCCCGGTATCGACTGGCAGAAACTAGCTCCCTCAGGTGCGAACCACAGAGAATTAAAGGATTTTTTTAGAAGTATGTTTGAATGCTAATCTCACTCAGTTAGTAAGGGAACCAACGCGTGTTGCTGGCGTCAGTGCTAATATCTTGGATCTTATACTAACTACGAATCCTGAGAGCTTATCACATATAACTTACCTGCAAGAAATTAGTGATCACAAAGTTATCCACGCCGAGTTTTCGTTCTGCCTTGAACGGCGCGAAAAATGTAAGAAAACAATCCTTCTATATGAGAAAGGTAACTATGACGCAATTAAGTCCGAGCTTAGAAATTTTTTCCCGTTATTTGAAGCCCAATTTTACAGCATGCCTCTCCAGGAGAGCTGGGAGGTATTCAAATACAAAATACAGGACTTGGCCAACAAATTCATTCCTAAAATTACTTTCCGTGAAAATCGCCAAAAGCCATGGTACACTAAGGCACTTAAAACATTAGAAGGCAGAAAAAAGCGCTTCTTTCGTGCTGCTAAGGCAAGAGCCTCGTCTAATGCGTGGCAGCGGTACTATACTGCCGAGAATTCCTACCTGATTGCTGTGAGAAATGCTAAGTTCAAATTTTTCAACAACGATTTGACAAAATTGTTAAATGATAACCCGAGAAAATTTTGGAAGGTCATCAACGATATCGAATCGCGCGCTATCGCTCTGACCAACGAATTGGGAGAAACCGTCGGGGACCTAGAATGCGCTAACACCTTCAACATTGCTTTTAGCACAGTTTTCACAAAAGAACCCAGCACACCTCTGCTTACGACACCAGCTAAAACTCTGTCTACTATGCCTGCTATCACAATAACTCATGATGGAATTTTATCTTTGTTAGATAACATTCAGCTTTCTTCATCGACAGGCGTCGACGAAATCAATTCCAAGCTGTTAAGGAACACCAGACATACCATATCTGTGTATTTTGTTTTCTCATTCACTCTCTGTAGGTCACTTGCCAAATGATTGGAAAGTGGGGAAGGTTGTTCCTGTCTACAAATCTGGTAAAAAAGATTCCCCGCTAAATTACCGGCCCATATCATTAACAAGCGTCCCGTGCAAAATCATGGAGCATGTCATTTATTCTAATATCATGGCATTTCTCGATAAAAATAACTTTTTTCGTCCATCTCAGCATGGCTTTCGAAAGGGCTTCTCATGCGAGACCCAACTGGCCATTTTCATTCATGACTTGCATGTTAACCTCGACACCAACATACTAACTGATGCCATTTTCTTAGATTACGCAAAAGCGTTTGATAAAGTGCCGCATCAACGATTACTTTTAAAACTAAACCAGTTAAACCCGGACCACAACATTCTGATTTGGATCAAGGAATTCTTGTCTAACCGGTCCCAACACGTCCTTGTTAATAATCATACCTCTGACCCTGTTCCTGTAACATCTGGTGTACCCCAAGGTTCTGTTCTCGGTCCTCTCCTATTTCTAATATATATTAACGACTTGCCTCAAAACTTATCTTGCCAAATCCGTATGTTTGCTGACGACTGTGTAATTTACCGATCAGTTTCTAATCATTGCGACGCAGCAAAACTTCAGCATGATCTAGACCGTGTCCAGGAATGGTGCGACCGCTGGCTAATGACCCTTAATCCGACTAAATGTAAACTTCTTTCCATTACTCGCCAAAAGCACCCCTTTACATTCCCGTACATAATTGCTAACGAACCTATACAAGCAGTAACATCGTTCAAATACTTAGGCGTTACTTTGTCCAATGATCTCTCATGGCATGCACATACTACATACATCATATCATCGGCAAATAGAACTCTCGGTTTTCTGAAACGTCACCTTCGTAACGCTCCCCAACAAGTTAAATTACTAGCCTATAAGTCACTTATCCGTTCCAAACTTGAGTATGCGTCAGCCATATGGTCCCCACATCAAGCATGCGTCATAGATGACCTTGAAGCGGTAAAAAATCGTGCCGCCAGATTCATTCACTCATCTTATTCTCACGAAATCAGTGTTACCGCCCTCAAAGCGGAATCTGGGCTGCAAGCTTTATCTCTCCGCCGACGCATAGCAACACTTTGTCTATTCTATAAGCTTTACCATTCATCACTTAACAGTGCCCCTTACATAACACCACCCACATACATATCTCCTCGCACTGGTCACCAACTGCAAGTTTCCCGTACACGTATGAGAACTGTTAATTTTCAGCATCTTTTTTTCCTCGTGCAGCCAAAGACTGGAAGAGCCTTCCTCGCAATATCGTCGTTCTCACCTGTCCATCATCTTTTTCTGCCAATGTGACTGAGTACCTGTCGTCACAAATTTGAGTGTTTTTTTTATGTACACCCACCCCTTATGTTATACCCCCTAGTGGGGTCTTTAAGGTAAATAAATGAAATGAAATGAAAAATTGATACAGTCTCAAGTTGTGCTCTTCTGTGAAATTTGGCGCGTTCGCTAATTACCGACGGCTTCTGGAACAAATGGTTACCAAGAAGTCTCTTTAAAACTAGAAAACTTTAGCTGACGGCAATTCCCGAAGTGGTCAACGACTTGAGAAGACTGTACGTCTTTGGGCCTATGAGACCCAAAAAAGCGTGTACCTTGTCGTACTCTGGGATACGGTTGTCCTGAAGAAACGACGACAAGCGTTCCTCGTACGACGGCCAGCGGCTTGCGGACTCGTCAAAGGGCTCGATGTGTCTCAGTCGACCCACGATTTGCGCCACTGCACCCGCCGCTGCCGGACCTTCCGTTGCCATGACAGCTTGCCGCAGAATCGGTCAGGATCTATCCTTGTCGCCAACGTAGTGTTTTTGCGGGGGATAGCCGCAGCCGAAGGAAGAAGGCGTAAGAAAAACCAAACGTGGTTTATTCCATAACGGCTCGTACTGGAATAATGTCGGCGATACGAGCCATATCGGCTCGTAGTGGAATAATCAGCGCCGCCGCTATTGCTCAAGCGGCGATGATCATAAAACACATCCCGCTAAGAAATGGGCGCGTTTTGGCAAACGGTCAGACCAGGATTTTTGTGCCAAAAGCACATGAAACGAGTATATCGCAACCAACACTTTATTGCAAAATAGTACTAAAGCTACCAGAAACAATTCTTAATGAACTAGAACTTAAATAACGATGGCTAGAATATGCATAAATGAAATTCATAAGTAGGCCTACAATGACGAACAGCTAGAACGCGAAGTGTGCAAAGTTTCTTATTTTGCACAGTAAAGAGCACATGCTATCATATCAACAGAGTAGAGTTACTTAGAAATTGATATCACAACAACTGCAAGAAGCAGAACGAAAATGCGAGATTTAATTCCATGGTATCTGCTACAACATACGTTACCAATGTTCTAGCAGCTTGAAAGAACACACAAAGGAATAACGACACATACGATCAAAAATAAATTCTGTGATAAAAGCAAACAGCGGGAACATGTTAAGCTTGAAAGTATTGCCTGTACGGTACATCAAATAGAGTAATGGTGAGAGAAATAAAATAACCTTAAAGCTAAAGAAAATCTCGTGAATGATCATAAAGATTACTAAAATAGGGAGATCTGTGTAACAAGTGAGCAGTACTGTATTGCAGAGTACCATGAGACGGAGTAAGGCAATACATAACTAAAATAATCATAGTACTATAGTACACGAGAAAAAAACGTACAAGCCTTATTATCGCAAAATTGTATAAACCTAAGAGAGACAAAGAGACAAATCGGGCAATATCATTCCTAATATGGATGAGATAGTTCAAGTGGCTGAGGAGTTCTCTAGAAATTTATACAGTACCAGTAGCACCCACGACGTTATTTGAGAGCGAGAACAGTCGAGAGGATTTTGAAATCCTACAAGTCCACAAGAAGTAAAGAACGCCTTGGGAGCTATGCAACGAGGCAAGACAGCTGGGGAGGATCAGGTAACAGCAGATTTGTTGAAGGATGGTGGGCAGATTGTTCTAGAAAAACTGGCCACCCTATATACACAATGCGTCATCACCTCGAGCGTACCGGAATCTTGGAAGAATGCTAACATAATTCTAATCCATCAGAAAGGGGATGCCAAAGACTTGAAAAATTACAGACCGATCAGCTTACTGTCCGCTGCCTACAAAATATTGACTAAGGTAATCGCATATAGAATAAGTAACACCTAAGACTTCTGTCAACCAAAGGATCAGGCAGGATTCCGTAAAGGCTACTCAACAATAGACCATATTCACACTACCAATAAAGTGATAGAGAAATGTGCGGAATATAACCAACCCTTATATATTGCTTTCATTGATTATGAAAAAGCGTTTGATTCAGTCGAAACCTCAGCAGTCATGGAGGCATTACGAAATCAGGGTGTAGACGAGCCATATGTAAAAATACTGAAAGATATCTATAGCGGCTCTACAGCCACCGTAGTCCTTCATAAAGCAAGCAACAAAATCCCAATAAAGAAAGGCGTCCGGCAGGGAGATACGATCTCTCCAATGCTATTCACAGCGTGTTTACAGGAGGTATTCAGAGAACTGGAGTGGGAAGAATTGGGGAAAAGTTAATGTAGAATACCTTACTAACTTGCGATTCGCTGATCATATTGCCTTGATTAGCAACTCAGGGGACCAATTGCAATGCATGCTCACTGACCTGGAGAGGCAAAGCAGAAGCGTGGGTCTAAAAATCAATCTGTGGAAAACTAAAGTAATGTTTAACAGTCTCGGAAGAGTACAGCAGTTTACGATAGGTAGCGAGGCACTGGAAGTGGTAAGGGAATACATCTACTTAGGAGAGGTAGTGACCGCGGATCCGGATCATGAGACTGAAATAATCAGAAGAATAAGAATGGGCTGTGGTGCGTTTGCCAGGTATTCTCAAATCATGAACAGCAGGTTGCCACTATTCCTCAAGAGAAAAGTATATAACAGCTGCCTTTTACCAGTACTCTCGTATGGGGCAGAAACCTGGAGGCTTACGAAAAGGGTTCTGCTTAAATTGAGGAGGACGCAACGAGCTATGGAAGGAATAATGATGGGTGTAACGTTGACGGATCAGAAAAGAGTAGATTTGGTGAGGGAACAAACGCGGGTTAACGACATCTTTGTTGAAATCAAGAAAAAGAAATGTGCATGGGCAGGACATGTAATGAGGAGGGAAGATAACCGATGGTCATTAAGGGTTACGGACTGGATTCCAAGTAAAGGGATGCGTAGCAAGGGGGTGGCAGAAAGTTAAGTGGGCGGATGACATTAAGAAGTGTGCAGGCACAACATGGCTACAATTAGCACATGACCGGGGTAGTTGGAGAAGTATGGGAGAGGCCTTTGCCGTGCAGTGGGCGTAACCAGGCTGATGATGATGATGATGATGATGATGATGATGATGATGATGATGATGATGATGATGATGATGATGATGATGATGATGATGTATAAATCTGGAACTTTCCTGGCAG
The DNA here is from genome assembly GCF_050947875.1 of Dermacentor variabilis. NCBI lineage: Eukaryota > Metazoa > Arthropoda > Arachnida > Ixodida > Ixodidae > Dermacentor > Dermacentor variabilis. Next base: position 82,748,046 of record NC_134574.1, read on the forward strand.
CAGCTGCCGCATTTCGATGGTGGCTCAATGCGAATACACCCATGTAATTAGATTTAGGTGCACGTTAAAGAACCCCAGGTGGTCTCCCACTATGATGTGCCTCATAATAAGGTAGTGGTTTTGGCACGTAAAACCCCATAATGAATGTTTTGAACATGTTAATTAAGTGGAATGCACAGGAAGCTCCGCTTCAGTAAGCAAGCGAGCAATGGGCATAATAACTACGAATCCGTTTATATAAACACCATCGCACAAAAGGCGCATATGTGCCACTCTCGCAAAAACAGGCACAAAGTCGTAATGAGTCATATGGAAACACATAAATACATTAGCACCATCTTGCACACAGCTCCTGCCTTCTAAAGTAAATAAAAGAAATTGGCTCGCCATCCCTGCCTTGCGAAACTGGATGTCAAGCAAAGTTGTTTAGTACTGCCACTACAACTGCTGTGGGGGTATGCGGTGCTTGACTGCTTTAGAGTGATGGACAATGTTGAAAGCACACCGCCACCCATAGCGGTTCTGCAAGAAGACTGAAATCAGGTGTTAGGCCGGTTATTCCATATATGCAGCAGTAATCGCTATCGGGTATGCAGGGAGCGCTACTTGCTTCGCATTGTTACCAGGCACACCTTACCAATTATGTCGCTCGGATGCTTGTTTTGCACGTGTTCTTTATTGAAAAGTACGCTGATCCGTGATTCCTGTATGCGTGATTCTAAAGAGTGTAAGCACTATGCGCTCCATTTTGCTGAAGCCTTTATGCTTTACGGCTGTACGAGCCATCGTTTCTGGCCCTGCGCTGCCGCCATGATCGGCCCATATTTTTGGTAACGGACACGGAGAGAAATAATGCCGACCATGTTGGGGCTAATAGCTTCGCTGTAAAAAGCACTCCGAATGACAAAAGCGTTTCACGTATGTAGCCCAGAGCCAATGCTTAACCAGTTCACCCTCACTTTCACATAAAAAAATATTTGGCACAAAGTCCAGGTAGAGTTCCATTGATGAACACCATAGGAGAACACCAATTTGTACTCTACAGTTCCGTTGGAAATGGCACTGCCATACATGCTGGTACTTGAAATGTATCTAGTGTAGACACACTTGCTGCCCTGGACCGGCATCCCCAGATATTTGCACTGGTGCTCCGTTTTATCGAAGTGGACACGACATTTTGCACTACTCTGGTAGTTGAAATGTTTTGAATGTAGATGCAGTGGCTTCACCAGGACGACTTGCCCACATACCATCTCTGACACATGTATGCGCTCATTCTTCACTTGTCACTTGGTAGCACTGAACTTTAAGTGTTTCCACTCGGTGTGCTTTCTGTGCAAGTGGGCAGGCCTCATGCTCAAATTTCTGCAGCTCCTATTGAAATATATAGCAACACACTTACGCTACAATGCGAAAGCTATGCTAAATTTATTACTCATGAAAGTGGCATGAGCATAAAATATGCAACTACAACACTGTACCCAGATCATAAAAATGAATATAACCACTGCTAACTATAAAAATGTATCGTGGAAATTCTTTTGAACAAGCTGTTCAATGAAATGGGCACATAATATGTAGATTCCACATTAAGTATAGTAAGCATTTTAACTATGTATTATCAGTGTAAATTGCGTTTACTCGCCCTTCCTGTGCTGGCAATCTGCTTGCATTTCTTGAACGATTTGGAGGACGTCCTTAAAAGCAGGCGAGGGAAGATGCCCCGATGTATGTCCACGTATTCTCCCACCTTTTACCTGGGGACACTGTGTTGATAGCAGTGGCTTTTATGTCACCTGTCATCTGCTTACTACATTCAAGACACCACGCTAAGTTACCAGGCGTTAGTCCAATATTGTGGCATTTATTGGCACACTGTCGCCTTGTAATCACACTTTCAAATAAGACCACCAGGTAGGGACAAATATGTTCAATTAACCATGCACAAATTGATTCCGCAATACAAGGCTAAAATTGTTGTGCAAATAACTCATATTGCCGCAGACATCTCTGTACACGCCAGTTACGAGCACTGTCCTGAGGTAGCCTTCCAAGCGCATCATCACTAAAGCCCCCAGGCATTACTCATCGCATCGCCAAAGAAAAGCGCCAGCAACGTCTTGCGCATGGCGAGACAGCGCGTGTCCCTCGTGCACATGCACACTGCAGCGCCCGAGTCCCCCCGTCCAATCAGAAGTAACGGCGTCGCTCCTGGTCTTTGGCGTATGGGAAAATGTGCTCGGTGTGGAGACGCGGTTCACTGTTCATAGGCTCCTGTTAACTCTTCTTGTAAACTGCGTAAAAGTGCTTTAGGTTTGAGTTTCCGTGCACAAGTTCACCCACAATAAACCAGTAGGTTAGTGTGCTTCGTTGAAGAGTGCTACATTTCTGGTGGAGGTCCAGGGTATGATTTTGAGTACCCAGTTTGTAAAAGACCGGAGAACCGACCCTCAGCGATTAGAATCCACAGAACTGGCTCCGGTACACCAGCGCACAAGCCGCTGCCTCCGTGGAGACCCGCCCGAGTTCGGACTGCCTGTTGCCGCAGCAGTGCAGGCAACAGTTACCAGCGACGGTGCAACCATGACCAGCCCGGTGGCATCTCTCAGCTCGTCATGTACCCACCACGCACACCCGAGTCCTTCCACAGCGACACGTTCTAAGATTAGGAAGATTGGTGAGAACACTTCGAGCGAGTGGCAGATTTCAACGGCTGGGACAAGGCAAGGATGATTCGCAACGTGTACTTTGCGTTAGAAGAGTCAGCGAAGACATAGTAGGTGAATCATGAAGCGGCGTTGTCTTCATGGGAAGAATTTCTGAGACACTTGCTTGCCATGTATGCCAGCACTGATCGGCGAGAGAAGGCAGAGCGCGCTTTCCAAGCCAGAAACCAGCACACTAACGAGAGTGCTCGTAACTGACGTGCAGAGAGCTCTCTGCGGCATTACATGGCAATATTACATGAACTCTAAGCCGCAAGGGCTATGTATTTTTACCCATAAACTTACTTAAAGGACCGACATCCCTAAACGCCCAAGAAGTTCCTCCGTTTGACGTTCGCTTGAAAAATTTGTTGCACAAGGAACAGGGACAGCGAACAGAAAGGAAAAAACCGCGCGAGCGCTTCCGAAATTCTGGGCGTACGCATGACACACGCACGAACTTGGCGTCTGCTAAGTTCGAGGCCGCGCAGCGCGGAGGTCGGCACCAGTCACAAACAGCAAAAATAGTGTCTACCTGGAGTAAGAGGACATTTTACCCCAAGGAGATTCACGACTCACGGCGCAGTATACATTAGTGAGTCATACATAGTATATGCGGTATCCGATCACGAACTACAGAAACTATAACAAGGACAAAGCTTTAGAAGCAGCGAAAGGTAATGCTAGCATTCCGAGGCGCCAAAGAAAATCGAAGTCGGCCGTTTCATATTGAACACAAAGTTCTTCTTAAGACCATGAAATACCAGTCGCGCAGGATAAAAGAGGCCAAAATACAATCGAAGCTGAATCGCAAGCGATAACAGCACGGTGTGGTTCACACAATACCTTACGAGTGCGCTGTGAGCTAGGGCACGGAAATACGACGAACACTTCACCTCATGTCTTCTGCTACCATACTCGTGAGAGACATTAACAAAGAGCCGGTTTGTCAGTTCTCTTCTCTGCAAAATTCTTGGTAAACGGAAGCGTGAAATACCACAGTGACTGGTGTCTAGAGGATATCGGCAATGTGCGCAGAATTGGCATTCCCGCCTTTCTTCGCATCCTGCGAAACTTGCTAGATTTACGCATGACGGCCGATCCCGATCCCAGGCACCCAAAAGCAACATTTCGTCGCTAACTTTCATCTTAATACTGCTCTTAACGCCTCAATACAACATCACTGAAGAGGCCCTCACATCGCCTTAGCAACACGACAATGAGCTTGAAGAGCAAATTAGTGCCCTCCACTCAGCGCTATTGAATGAAAAACTAAGCTCCTCTCCGAAATAAAATCATACAAATAAATCGCTGCACATGCATTGTCAAGTAAGACAACAAAGCTCAATACTTGCTTCCAACGGACAGCGCAACCGAAAACAGTGAGAAACACACGACTGCCCGAACGAGAACAATTGCGAAACTATACACAGACCACTTTCACACGGCAGCCACGGCAGCTTTCGCCGCACGCTTGGTCATGTGACCGATGTGACGACGGTATCGTATCGCCACCTTGGCTGATGTTGTATCGTGCTGACGGGCTGTTCAAGCGCCATGGTGTAAGCGCTTGGTGTGCGCGTGCGTGTCGTGCGCGTTGTGTGTTTCTGTGGATCGAATGTGAATCATGTCGCGCAGATCGAGACACCACCCTCTCTTCCGTTGTTCTTTGTGCGCTGACTGGCTTGCTCGGTAAGCCGCTCCGACTCAAACCAGAGCACTAAGCTGGCCGTTCCCGTGGTGCATTTCACAGGCCTTTCATTTCAGACGCCGTCAGTGCCGCATCAGTGTGGTTAGACGATCGGCACGTTCGACCATGCGTGATCACACCAAGCTATGCGCCCAAGCGTGCCGAGACCATACCGTTGAGTCCCATGAATATTAAAGCGAATAGCTTGCTGTGCCGGCTCTTTCTATGCTTGTTAAGACGTCAGTTGTCGGTCATTAGTACTGTTGATGTGCAAGGAACACGTTCGTTTGTACTCTTGCTCTCTCGACAACTATATATCGCCCGCTCTCTTTCGTTCGTTCGCTCGCTCGTACTGACATTCAACGTCGGTGGTTTCTACACTTTCTGCAGAGCACCGTTCCTACAGTAACGGATGTACCGATGCATTCCTTCGGTGCCATTGAAAATAATGTTTGCTCTTTAACTCGATCCATTTATTCATGCGTAATATAGAATAAGCTTTATAATACACCGCATGAGAATGCTTACGAAATAGAACAGCGGAAAGATTAACATGCCATGGGTAAAATGCATCTAATTGTGTAAGAAACTAAAAGAACGATAAAAAATACACAAATCACTTAGGTCGGGCATTGCGCTCAGGGTGTAGCAGCACTTTAAATTTTGCTGCGTATCCTTCAGTGCCTAGGTGCAATGCCAAGTTGTTTCATTCTGCGATAGTGCGCGGTTTGAATACATTTGCGAAACGATGAGAGGGACATATCGATCGTTTTACATTTGCACTAGTGGTCATGACAAAAACTTACTGTGGGGTACTGAAAGAAATCATCAGAGAGAATTCAATGATGATATATTTTATGAAAAAGCCCAAGCTATTGAAGTAGAGGATGCGCTGTCAGAATCAGCACTAACTACCGCTTTGTCTACTGATTGGCAGCGCTCCTCAGAAGTCAATGTGGAGCCGTTGTCTGCGTCACAAAGAGCGGCTTCAATGTTACTGCACTTCTTTTTCCTAGCCGAACTCATGCTCATGCAGGGCGCATATAGCAGCAATTGACACGAGTGCCGCTTGATAAATGGAGAATTCTCTGGTCAAGAACGGCGCCGTCGAAAACCCGGCACGCTAACTGAAAAGATAGGATCAGACTTATGAAAACGTTTTGGAAACGTACGTACGCCTCGTTTTTAAGTTACCCTGCTTGCGACGTCTTTAATGCGTCGAGTTTGGTAAAAAAATCTGTTCGAGACGTTGAATATATTATTACGATGCTTTGAAAACTTAGTGGGCTACGTGGGATAGCATGAAGGAGTATCAATAGCGTGGCACTAGAGATGGATGAGGACTTTACTTCAACTGAGGTTCGTTGTAAAAATGTGTCGAGTTACACAAATTACCAGAAAAAAAGGCAATGAGCAAAACGCAAACAAGGTGAAAGCAGGAGCCAACATTTCGATAAGTGGACTTGTCTTCTGCAAGGTCCACTTGCCGAAACGTTGGCTCCTGCTTTAACCTTGTTCTCGTTTTACTGATCGTCTTCAATTTCCGTATCCCACCTTCCGCGTGTTATCCCCAGAAAAAGAAAGACATCTTTGAAGGCTCGATAAAAATTGGTGCTTTATTCAGCCAAACATAAGTAAAAATGCTACAGAAAAAAAATATCGAAAAATTCCAAGTGCCGGAAAAAATCATTACAATTGCCAATCCTGCACGCCAGCACCTTTCAAGAAACACTGTTGTTATTCAAATAGGCAGACTTACAGCTTGCTTATGCAAGCACATCCTATCAGTTCCATGCCATTAGAAAAATATGACTTTTTCGGAAGGTAGCCGCATGCACACTTGGTGATCAAAATGTTTTTTTCCCTGAACTTGCATATTTTTATGTATTTTGTCCCTTTCCCACTTTCATGTTTGGTTTCTTCTAGCACTAGTTTTATCAGGTTTTATTGCTGTACTACTTTCTGGTAACTTTTATAGATCACTGCTTTTTCACAATAAACCTTTGAATTAGAATTTAGCGTACCCTGGTCTTACTGCTTCACACTATACATTCTTGCTGTATTAGCCAAATAAAAGATTTTATAAAGTAGTCAGAAGCAATATTGGGGCCAATAAAGTGACTTGTTGCAGTGCAAAAAATTATGAATAGCGTGGCTGCAAATGGCACCAGAGAACACATAAGACGAACAAGAAAACCGATATGATCCAACAACCAATTGTTTAATGTACAGAGGAGCAAATGCTAGCTGACAAGCAACAAATTAAACATACACAAAAAGGAGAATAAAAAAAATTAGGGTGGGTTTCCTGACAGGAATTGCATCCATTTCTAACGGAGGCCGCGCTGACAAGCTTCTTCAAGCATTTTTAGATCTACAGCTTCCGTAATTTCTCTAGGCAGCCGATCTGCACAGAATGCTAACTTCTTCGGTTACAATGCACGCTCAAACGTCGAGAGTGCACTGTAGAGAAAGAAGCTAGCATTTTTTGGAGATCCGCTGGCTAGAGAAATTATGGAAGCTGCAGATGCAAAGACACTTGGAGAATCTTGTCAGCGTGGCCTTTGTCACTTTCAGAGATACATGCGTTTTCTGTTGGGATCTGTATTGACACACATCAGTTTTTGCTTCTGCTTCTTGTGTAACTTCGATTTATAACTTGTCAACCAGCATTTACTCGGCATGCTCAATAAGCTTTCATTTCTTAATACGCCTCATGATCGTCTTGGTCTCTAGCAGAAAGGTGTTCCTTCTATTTAAGGTGAAGCTGTGTATGCCTATGCGAAACACTCATGGTCCAATTCCAAATACCTAGTGTAGGGGTATGAGCCTTTGTTTAGGGGGGTGTGAGCCATTGTATTTGTCTACATGACGGACGGAGAAATTTCTTAAGTTGACTCAGAAATCCTTATGCATTTAAAACATATACATTTATCTACATCTCATTGCAGGGAAGGGACACAGAAGGGGACGGAGGGAAGACAAGATCATTATGTCATATTTATCTCGCAGCAAAGGTGCGGTGGGTCATTGACCACACCGATAGTGACGTCGTTTCTCTCTCACAGCAGAACGCACGTGCAGCACTCTCTCTCCGATTTCCCAATAGGTTCAAGAATGTGCCCCTGAATTTCATTAACTGAAATGTGCAGCCACAGTGTGTCACTTGGTAACTACAGTGCATACCCGAGTCATAAATACTATGATTAACGCATTACAAAACACAAATACGTAACATAATTTAGAAAGACTTTGAAGGAAAGACCACTTCATTACCATGATTAACCTCTCACTTCACTTTCCATGATGGTGATCTTGCAAAGCGCGATTTGGGGCATTCCAAATAAACAATGGGATAAACCCAAGCCAAACGTGTGCGTAACCTCATTAAGAAACACGGACATAACTGATAATGTAGAAAGACTTGAATAAACCTTCGGAATTAACCCAGTGATAAACACCGAGGCCGCACATTTCAGCTTTGCTGGTTTACCATCTGAACAGGGTGCATGGGCAGTAATTTTTTTCTGTTATTATTTGTTAAGTATTGTATAATGTTGTGCCAGCAAAACACGTTGGGATAGTTGGTGCATTGTATTGGTACTGCTTTCTTGCTAGTTTTCTTTAATGCTGTGCCATTCTTCCCTCTGTAACTACTTTTTATTCCCCCTCGCATAATACTCCTACCTTGCAGGATACGAGATATATAAATGAATAAGTACGTAAGCACATGTCATTCATTGATCTGCATACACCTCGCACCATTCTTTGCTAAACAAACGTCACTGTGTCGATGCCTCACAGTGTGCACTACATTAACTGCCCTTTGCATTTCGGTATAGTTTGTGAAAAGTGTAGTGCATAAATATTACATGACATTAAGGTTGTGACCTATGCGGTGCATAAGCAAACCTTCAAAATATGACATGTTGGATTTTTGAAAATAAGACAAGTTGTATATAGTGCAGTTACTTGAAGAGCATTTAATTGACCATTTCATAAAAACTTCCCTTCGCAGAGATTCCAACACGTACACTGAATCTGCAATTTTTGTGCTTATTAATATGGTCATTACTGCATGGCCGCAATGTAGATTTGAAAACAATGTCCAATAAATTCGTTTGTAGGAATATAAATATATCTGTAGGTCCCTACAACTCAACAACATAAAGTGATACAAACATGAACACTGTAGGATGCAGATAAATGGTCAGGACAAACTCGACTATGTTTGCATCCTGATACTTATGAAAGTGAACAGCTTCATGCCATGGCTGCCAATGACAGGGAGAAAGAAAACGTGATTGTGTTTGTGGAACAAAAGCGCATTGATATGCTTAGAGATATAGTCATTGCTTAACACTTTCAAAATGAATAAATATAGCTTCCTGTCGAAATTAAAGCAGCCTTTTGACAGCAAGAAAAGGAATCAGTATTTCCAGCTCTGAACATTGAATTGCAGGGAATGCAAGCAGGCATAAAATTCTGCCAATATAATCTGTTTATGAATACCAGATTGGAATAAACATTGAGACTCTCATTTGTACTTTCTCTGGCTGAGCACGAACATTGAATGTTCGTGCAAGCTGTCCCAGGAATGAAATTATTTAATGGACCTTGAAGATGTTTACGTGCCAAAATCACGATATAATTTCGAGGAGCGCCAAAAGGGGGGGACTTCAGCATATTTAACGAAATCGTTAAAGACCGCCCCCCGTTCAGCGTTTTCGAGCGTTTCGTCACTCGGCGTTGCTCGGTATCGACGCCGAAGGTGGCGCGCTGAAGAGATACGGGATGTTGCCGCCGTAACGGAAATGGCTCGATGAGCGCCGTCCAATCAGCGCGGGTCCGCGTGCCACTCGTGTGGCTCGACGCTCTCTCTGGCGGCTTTCAAGCGATGACGCCGAGAGACGCACCACCAGAAAACGCCGGCAAGAACGCTGAATGGTGGATGCCTTAACGTGGAAGATACAAGCAACTGATGTGGGTGCCTTGGTGTTTGTCGAAATGCAGAAGATCCTGTCCCGCCAACTATGACTTTGCAAGATTCACTTAGGCGATGTCGCAACGAAATGCCGCTATCCCTACGACGCCTCGAAGCCACGACGCCTCAAGAAAGCCCGATGACCCACCTTCACAGCACCGAGAAAACACGACCAAGCCGTGATCGGACGCCATGGCCGAACCGAAACGCACGGCGAAAAACCACCAACCTCGACGTGCTTCTCGACGGCCATGAAGTCACGGTTCTGGTGGAGACAGGGGCCGATAATTGCATCACAAATGAATTAGTCCCCGCTCAATTCAAGTAATTTAAGACTGCATGGGCAGGTCATCGAATACGGACAGCTGGAGGACACCTGATAACAGCAAGTGACATCTGCACGGGAAGAATTAAAGCTCATGATCTACCTTCCCCTGCCACCTTCATCATCATCATCATCATCATCATCATCATCATCATCATCATCATCATCATCATCATCATCATCATCATCATCATCATCATCATCATCATCATCATCAGCCTGGTTACGTCCACAGCAGATCAAAGGCCTCTCCCATACATCTCCAACTACCCCGGTCATGTAGTAATTGTGGCCATGTGGCAACTTTTTAATCTCATGCGCCCTCCTAACTTTCTGGCGCCCCCTGCTCCGCTTGTCTTCCCTTGGAATACAGTGCATAAACCTTAATGACCATCGGTTATCTTCCCTCCTCATCGCATGTCCTGCCCATGTCCATTTCCTTTTCTTGGTTTCCCTTTTCTTCTCTTTTCTTATCCCTTAACGTTACACTCCCCATTCTTCTTTATACAGCTCGTAGCGTCGCCCTCAATTTAAGTAGAAACCGTTTCGTAGGCCTCCAGGTTTCTGCCCCGTACGTGAGTACAGGTAAGGCACAGCTCTTATAGACTTCTTTCTTGATGGATAATGGCAACCTGCTGTTCCTGATTTGAGAATGCCAGCCAAACGTACCCCAGCCCATTCTTATTCTTCTGGTTCTTTCAGTCTCATGATCCGGATATGCGGTCACTACCTGCCCTAAGTAGATGTATTCTCTACCACGCCCAGTGCCTCGCTACCTATCGTGAACTGCTGTTCTCTTGCGAGACCGTTAAACATTACTTTAGTTTACTACAGAATAATGTTTCTACGGAAGGTTTTAGGCCTCAATAAGCGATTTCCTTTCGAAAATTGCGGCCTCACCGCAAGCATTTTTTGTTTTATAGATAGTCCTGGATACTTCGTTAGTGGATTAGAGCCCAAACATAATCCCAGTAGCAGAAAAGGACATGTCAAAGAAGGTCTCATACATATATATTGTGCCAATTTTTGGAACAAATGTTTTTGAACAGCTTGAAATAATTATTTAAGCCACTAAACGTTTCTCTCACTGAAACACTGTACAATGTAAAATTTCAGTACCTTAGCTATGTTAGTTTATTGAAAGATAATCTTCATGAGACGTGGCAAAGAACGGCATAGAATAGCGCCCGCCAACTGAAGAAACTGTTTGGAACTGGTTGCCAGAACTGCAGAGAAAAAAAATCATCAATGATAGTTTCTGACAGCATGGTATTTTGAACATATGCTCTCGCGCGCTTGTGTACGCATAAATAATACCATTATGAATGGCATATTTACGTAAAGTTGAAATTATGTGGTTTTACATGCTAAAACCACTTTCCGATTTTGAGGCACGCCGTAGTGAAGGACTCCAGAAATTTCGACCACCTGGAGTTCTTTAACATGCTCCCAAATCTAAGCACACAGGTGTTTCCTCATTGCGCTCCCATCGAAAACAGGCCGCCGTGGCCGGGATTCGATCCCGCGACTTTCTGCTCAGCAGCACAGCACCATAGCCACTGAGCAACCACGGTGGGTTGACGTAAAGACAGTTGAGCTATAATTAAGAGCAAGAATGCATGGGAGGTGAGTTCATTGGACTAACAACGATCCGAATAGTGCTTCTCCTAATACAGCGGCAAACGTACAACGTCGTAAACAAATTTCTTGGTGACTCCTGGTGCTTCTAGGCGCCCGCTTTTTCCCGGCTTGAGCGAGGTTAGATATAATAATATCAAAGACGAGACAACGCATTGATGCTATCCTCTGCGCGTTTGCTATTGACCGCGATAAGTTCACATACGATAGCCTGCACACGCATTCACACTCCTCCAGGTCTTCCCGAAAACTAGCAGGCGGCGATTGATATCATTTCCCGAGCGTCCTGTTACGCCTTCTTTTCGATGCATAACACCTTCGTCAGAAGCCTATTAAAATTATTGTCACGTGATAGGGACGGCGAAGAAAGCAGAAAAACTGGGAGTTAGAAAACTAGCGTTTTATTGTGCGAACTTCTGCCCTCGAAAACAGGCTACAATTCAAGAACGGCGTCAGCGGCGAGCAAAGTCGGACATCGTCGAAAATTTGATATGCGGGCCAAGCGCATCGGCTTTTATAGATAAGTCATCGAAGGTTCCTGAGTAATCACTAGTGCCTGCGCGTCTTCCCGAAAGTTCTATACCATTTGCGTCGCGCATAGATGAAATCAGATTACACGGTTTGGTGGCACCAGACAGCAAAAAGAACTATCGATAACATCCGAGAAACTTCCGATACATGCAGGCGCATCCTGCGCTGAGCGACATTTGTTACACGGTGAAAAGTACACTGTGGTATAAAGTTTGTAAACAGGGATAAAATGCCTCAGACAGGCTGGCCAACGTTTCGATAGGAGGACCTATCTTCGTCAAAGGCGGCCTCGTCATCCTCGGCGTGTTAGTTTTAAAGGGTTAGTGCAGTGACGTCACGTGCGGGTGTTGTCGCTGGCGGCTGGCTTTAAAGAGAGAGATTACAAGAGGAAACAAGCGCTGTCGTCCGACGTCTGTGAGCTTCATTCTCAAGAGGAGGGGACAAGAGCGTGAGAGTGGGCACGCGGGGAGAAAAGAAAAGAAATAGAAGCAGAAAAAAAGGAAAAAAAGGAAAGGGGGGGGAAACCAGGGCGGCACCAAGACAGATAAAAAAGGGGGGAGTGAAAGAAAAAGAAAGAGAAAAGTGAAATCTTTAAGAAATACGGAGGCTTGGGAGCGTGTTGGGGATGCGAAAGGTTAGGAGGTATTCACGGGGAGTCGTTGGCGGCATGTTTCTGAGGCATTAAAACGGCCGGTCAAGCGGTCAGCGCGCGAGTAACACAAAAGACAAAAAAAAAGGAAAGGAGAAAACCCAGACACACACACACAAAAACATGAGTTGAAAGTGACTTGAGTAGCATAGTAGTAATACGTCTAGTAATTTTGAAATAGTTAAGGTGGCGACGAGGAGTCTGCGGTGCAATGTATCACCATCACCACCACCATCAGCCTAGTTACGCCCACTGCAGGGCAAAGGCCTCTCCCATACTTCTCCAACTACCCCGGTCATGTACTAATTGTGGCCATGTTGTCCCTGCAAACGTCTTAATGTCATCCGCCCACCTAACTTTCTGCCGCCCCCTGCTACGCATCCCTTCCCTTGGAATCCAGTCCGTAACCCTTAGTGACCATCGGTTATCTTCCCTCCTCATTACATGTCCGGCCCATGCCCATTGCTTTTTCTTGATTTCAACTAAGATGTCGTTTACCCGCGTTTGTTGCCTCACCCAATCTGCTCTTTTCTTATCCCTTAACGTCACACCCATCATTCTTCTTTCCATAGCTCGTTGCGTCGTCCTCAATTTCAGCAGAACCCTTTTCGTAAGTCTCCAGGTTTCTGCCCCATATGTGAGTACTGGTAACACACAGCTGTTATACACTTTCCTTTTGAGGGATAGTGGCAACCTGCTGTTCATGATTTGAGAATGCCTGCCAAAGGCACCCCAGCCCATTCTTATTCTTCTGGTTATTTCAGTCTCATGATCCGGATCCGTGGTCACTACCTGCCCTAAGTAGATGTAGTCCCTTACCCCTTCCAGTGCTTCGCTACCTATCGTAAACTGCTGTTCTCTTCCGAGCCTGTTAAACATTACTTTAGTTATCTGCAGATTAATTTTCAGACCCACCCTTCTGCTTTGCCTCTCCAGGTCAGTGAGCATGCATTGCAATTGGTCTCCTGAGTTAATAAGCAAGGCAATATCATCAGCGAATCGCAAGTTGCTAAGGTATTCTCCATCAACTTTTATCCCCAATTCTTCCCACTCCAGGCCTCTGAATACCTCCTGTAAACATGCTGTGAATAGCATTGGAGATATCGTATCTCCCTGTCTGACGCCTTTCTTTATAGGGATTTTGTTGCTTTCTTTGTGGAGGACTACGGTGGCTGTGGAGCCGCTATAGATATCTTCCAGTACTTTACATATGGCTCATCTACACCCTGATTCCGTAATGCCTCCATGACTGCTGACGTTTCGACTGAATCAAACGCTTTCTCGTAATCAATGAAAGCTATATATAACGGTTGGTTATATTCTGCACATTTCTCTATCCCTTGATTGATAGTGTGAATATGGTCTATTGTTGAGTAGCCTTTACGGAATCCTGCCTGGTCCTTTGGTTGACAGAAGTCTAAGGTGTTCCTGATTCTATTTGCGATTACCTTAGTAAATACTTTGTAGGCAACGGACAGTAAGCTGATCGGTCTATAATTTTTCAAGTCTTTGGCGTCCCCTTTCTTATGGATTAGGATTATGCTAGCGTTCTTCCAAGATTCCGGTACGCTCGAGGTTATGAGGCATTGCGTATACAGGGTGGCCAGTTTCTCTAGAACAATCTGACCACCATCCTTCAACAAATCTGCTGTTACCTGATCCTCCCCGGCTGCCTTCCCCCTTTGCATAGCTCCTAAGGCTTTCTTTACTTCTTCTGGCGTTACCTGTGGGATTTCGAATTCCTCTAGGCTATTCTCTCTTCCACTATCGTCGTGGGTGCCACTGGTACTGTATAAATCTCTATAGAGCTCCTCAGCCACTTGAACTATCTCATCCATATTAGTAACGATATTGCGGGCTTTGTCTCTTAACGCACACGTCTGATTCTTGCCTATTCCTAGTTTCTTCTTCACTGTTTTTAGGCTTCCTCCGTTCCTGAGAGCCTGTTCAATTCTATCCATATTATAGTTTCTGATGTCCGCTGTCTTACGCTTGTTGATTAACATAGAAAGTTCTGCCAGTTCTATTCTAGCTGTAGGGTTAGAGGCTTTCATACATTGGCGTTTCTTGATCAGATCTTTCGTCTCCTGCGATAGCTTACTGGTTTCCTGTATAACGGCGTTACCACCGACTTCTATTGCGCACTCCTTAATGATGCCCATGAGATAGTCTTTCATTGCTTCAACACTAAGGTCCTCTTCCTGAGTTAAAGCCGAATACCTGTTCTGTAGCTTGATCCGGAATTCCTCTTGTTTCCCTCTTACCGCTAACTCATTGATTGGCTTCTTGTATGCCAGTTTCTTCCGTTCCCTCCTCAAGTCTAGGCTAATTCGAGTTCTTACCCTCCTATGGTCACTGCAGCGTACCTTGCCGAGTACGTCTACATCTTGTATGATGCCAGGGTTCGCGCAGAGTATGAAGTCGAATTCATTTCTAGTCTCACCATTCTGGCTCCTCCACGTCCACTTTCGACTAACCCGCTTGCGGAAAAAGGTGTTCATTATCCGGATATTATTCTGTTCTGCAAACTCTACTAATAATTCTCCTCTGCTATTCCTAGAGCTTATGCCATATTCCCCCACTGACTTGTCTCCAGCCTGCTTCTTGCCTACCCTGGCATTGAAGTCGCCCATCAGTATAGTGTATTTTGTTTTGACTTTACCCATCGCCGATTCCACGTCTTCATAAAAGCTTTCGACTTCCTGGTCATCATGACTGCATGTAGGGGCATAGACTTGTACCACCTTCAATTTGTACCTCTTATTAAGTTTCACAACAATACCTGCCACCCTCTCGTTAATGCTATAGAATTCCTGTATGTTACCAGCTATTTCCTTATTGATCAGGAATCCGACTCCTAGTTCTCGTCTCTCCGCTAAGCCCCGGTAACACAGTACATGCCCGCTTTTTAGCACTGTATATGCTTCTTTTGTCCTCCTAACCTCACTGAGCCCTATTATATCCCATTTACTACCCTCTAATTCCTCCAATAACACTGCTAGACTCGCCTCACTAGATAGCGTTCTAACGTTAAACGTTGCCAGGTTCAGATTCCAATGGCGGCCTGTCCGGAGCCAGGTATTCTTAGCACCCTCTGCAGCGTTACAGATCTGACCGCCGCCGTGGTCAGTTGCTTCGCGGCTGCTGGGGACTGAGGGCCGGGGTTTGATTGTTGTATTCATATAGGAGGTTGTGGCCAAGTACTGCACCAGGGTGGCCAATCCTGCTCTGGTGAGAGAGTGCGTTACCGGTTCTGGTCACCGGGATCAGGCCGCACTCCAGGCCTGTTTGTGCAATTTTCTCAACACACGGTTTTTTTTTTGTATTTCCCGGAGGAGAATTGCGCGGCACCGGGATTTGAATCACGGTCCTCTTGCACTGGAGACGGATACTCTACCGTCCCCGCAGGAGTTAAATTAAATATTGAATTATGGTGTTTTGCGTGACAAAAACCACTTTCTGATTATGCACGCCGTAGTGGAGGACTCCGAAAATTTCGACCACCTGGGGTTCTTTAACGTGCACCTAATTCTAAGTACACGGGTGTTTTCGCATTTCGCCCCCATCGAAATGCGGCCGCCGTGGCCGGGGTCCGATCCCGCGACCTCGTGCTCAGCAGTCTAACACCATGACCACTAAGCAACCACGGCGGGTCCCGCAGGAGTTGTACGCCTCATTTAACCTACAGTGGTGCCCTATTTGATCAGTCAAGGTGGACCAATCTGAGCTCGGTTATACCGCATGGATGGCACTCGGCTAGAGAACCTGGTATTTATGACCTGCACATGTGTGGCCACACATAATTGAGGATATATAATTTTTTAGGAGGGTTTTCGTACAGTGATAAAAGGAAGGAAAATACCTTAAAAGAAAGAGAAAAAAAGGAAAAAATGAACATAACATGTGATTTGAACTCGTGATCCTTCAATGTTGCCCGGAAAGGTAGCTCAATCGGTTGGTTCGTCAAGCCAGCGGTTACTTTCAAGCGCTATAGCTCCTGCTCCGAGCCTCATACTTATGTGGAAAGGGGCTGGTGTTGTCCGCGACAGTCGACAGTGGTTGGAAGGCATAATCTCTTGGAAAAATGGCCGCCAGAGCAGCAGCGTGAACTCGAGCGGCTTTAGAGACTAGGAAAACTGCCTTAAAGTATTTAGAATTGAGGGGTAGTTTCGTTAACAAACTATAACACGGCAATCAGCACTCGAATATAATTATAACCCTAATAATAATTGTAAATATTCATCTCATCTATAGGATCTAAAGCGCGCGCTGTTTCTTGCCTCTGCGTTTAGTAGTTAAGAGAGTCAGTTTAAGGGCGGAGAAGAGGGAAGGAAAAGAAAGCAAACTTGCAGCGCCGTGGTTTTAAGGGGCAACCGTGGTAGAGAAACGGAAAGGCGATATAAGCATGCGTGGCCATGATACGCACACGACCACGCATGCTTATATCGCCTTTCCGGTATATCGCGGTGCAATGTATGGGGTGACAGAAAGGCAGCGGCATGGTGTTTCAAGGGGCACTGCCCCACGCGCTTAACGTAGCTGTCGTTACGGCGGCATCCAGAGATGGCGATACTCTGGGTTGAGGCGCCGAAAAAGGCATATTGACTTCGGAATGTGTTGTCGAAGGGATTTCAAGAAAAAAAAAGATTAAAGAAAAAGGGGGGGAGGGAAGGGAGAGGGTGAGGGGGGCTGAATCCGGTATAACAAACAGGAGGGTGACGCGCGCAGAAGGGGGCAAGTGTACATGGGAGAAGGGGATCGTACAGTTGGTATAGACGTAAAAACTTGAAAGAGTACATTAAATTGAGTAGTAGGCAGGAAAAAAATTTTTCTCGAAATAGAAGAGTAGGTGCGGTTAAGAATTAAAATTGGCTGGTGGCCTAATGTGTTTTGTGTATTCCCTGATGATATGAGAGTTTCAGATTTAAGTTACAGCTTAGAAAGATTCTAAGTTGCCGCGTGCCAAATTAATTCCTGTCGGGTGTAGGCAATTAAACTTGTGTATGAGGTATGATTCCGTATACTTCCTTTCGCGAGGGGAATGGAAATTTGTTTGTAGTATATAGAGCCTTGCTTTGTCAAAACTATGTCCATGTTCATTAAAGTGGCTGGCTACTGCTTTGGGTAAATTGTGTTTTGTGTCCGCGCGGTGACCATTGAGTCTTGTATTAATTTGTTGTCCAGTCTCACCTATGTATTGTTTGCTACAAGCGGCGCATTCTACACAGTAGACTACGTTGCTTGATGTGCAGGTGAAAGCCGAAGTTACCTTGTGTGTGTAATTCGACGCTGTACTTTTTACTGTAGTGGTAGATTGAATGTGTTTGCATGTAGAGCACCTGGGGCGGCCACAGGGATTGGTTCCCAACTTCTTCTTTTTCTGTAGTTTGGCGTGCACAAGAACATCTTTAAAATTAGTGTTGCGTCTGTAGGCCACTCTGGGAGGGTCGGGAAAAATCTTCTTAAGTTTCTGGTTGCTGGTGAGAATCGGGTAGTATTTACTTAGGATGTTATTCACGTTTGGGAGTGCGTTTGAGAATTTAGTAGTAAGAAGAGGCGTTGTTGTTCTTGTGATCCTCGGGCGGGGCTTGAGGACCTCGGCTCGATCAAGTTTGGTTGCAGCGATGTAAGCTGTTTGAATGTCACTGTTTGGGTGGTTCCTGTTTGATAGCGTTTCTTTAAGGTGATCGAGTCTATCTATGTAGTCTTGGTTTTCAACGCAAATGCGACGTAGTCGTGTGGCTTGGCCTTTAAAGATGCCTTGTTTGCAATGTCTGGGATGGTGGCTGGTATATTCTAGGTACTGTTGTTGGTCGAAAGGTTTCCTATACAGCGTTGTCTTTAGTTCACCATTGTCAATGTATATTGTTGTGTCCAGAAAGTTTATGCGCTCAGTTGAGGATTCTGATGTGAATTTTATTGTTGCGTGAACAGAATTTAGAAAGGCTACATATTTATCTAGACTGTCTTGACCATGTCCCCAGATTATGAGTATGTCGTCTATGTATCGTAGGTATGTGTGGGGCTTGGTAGTGCAGAGCGATAGGAAATGTGTTTCTAGAATCCCCATAAATATGTTCGCGTAGGTTGGTGCGTAGGTTGGAAGGTTGGTTGGTTGGTCCCCCCTTTTTTATCTGTCTTGGTGCCGCCCTGGTTTCCCCCCTTTCCTTTTTTTTCCTTTTTTTCTGCTTCTATTTCTTTTCTTTTCTCCCCGCGTGTCCACTCTCACGCTCTTGTCCCCTCGTCTTGAGAATGAAGCTCACAGACGTCGGACGACAGCGCTTGCTTCCTCTTGTAATCTCTCTCTTTAAAACCAGCCGCCAGCGACAACACCCGCACGTGACGTCACTGCACTAACCCTTTAAAGCTAACACGCCGAGGATGACGAGGCCGCCTTTGACGAAGATAGATCCTCCTATCGAAACGTTGGCCAGCCTGTCTGAGGCACTTTATCCCTGTTTACAAACTTTATACCACAGTGTGCTATTCCATCTGTCAGCCCCTTTCTTGTTTACGGTGAAAAGTAGTCACCCGGAAAAGACAAACAAGTACACGTGTCAATATTTACCTCAGACTCGCCGATGAAAGCAGAAAAAGCGACAAAGTGACCAGAGCGAGAGAGATAGAGAGAAATAAATAAAACAGAAAAGGCAGAGAGCTCAACCTCAAGATAGATATCCAATAATGACGTCAGCAGATAGTTACGCATACTATTTTATATATCTATTCGCGATAACTCATATTCAAAACCTATGTGGGAGTGGGTCTATTGAAGGCTATCTTACACACAACAGCTTCGTTATATTTTAGACAAATGTGTTAAGGAGTCCTTTACTAGAACTAATATAGCATTATTGACTATTCTAAAAACATGAAGCTCACTTGATGAAGGCAAATTGGAAATAGTTAAAAAAGATATACACTACCTTGTGCATGTTCTACTGCTTTCCAGTAATGAATAAAGGGAACTTACATTCCGATGTGTTCAAATAAGTAGAAAATGGAAGTGTGAAAATTAACTTTCTTGCGTTCATGCTTTCCTCCGAAAGTACCTTGTGAACAAGTATGATTCCTAAAGGAGCGCCCGAACGAGGCATTTATATATAACAGGTAATGGGTAACACAATAATCTGCAGCAGCCATTTGTTCCTGTCTCTGCCTTGTCCTACTGTTGCTTAATAAATAAAGCGCGCGTTGTTGTCCAAGGACTGTGTGTCACCGCACTCAAACTGCTGGCCCATATTTCAAATAAAGTTTATTTTCATCTTCTGCTTTCACATGAACTGTCAAAGGTAAAAATAAGAAGACAAATAAAAGTAATGTTTGTTCGCTTTACAAAAAAATGTGGTCTATTCTTTTGTAGCATATTATTGGCATCAGGGAGAAAGTAAATCTTCACTCCAGGTGATGTTTCCCATTATGAGCACTTGAAACACAGCTTGCAAGTCAGGAAGCCACATGAAGTCAGGAAGCCGAAAAGTTATACCAGCAGTGAAGTGGAATAGACTTGGTTACACAATATTAGCTGTCTTTGTCCGTTTGAGCTTTGGGCCTACCAGGTGGATGCACCATGCAGGCCGCCCCCGTTTACTCCCCCGCCCCAACGCCCCGCGAGCCTGCGTGTACCCGAATTCCGGACACACTATACCCTAATATATATATATATATATATATATATATATATATATATATATATATATATATATATATATATATATATATGTATGTATATGTAAATGACGTCTGTCGATGCTCGGCGCAATATTTATAAGATTATCTACCCGCTAGCTACTCGTAAGTTGTCCTATACCGCGAGAGTCACGTGATAACGCTTAGGGGCAACGACGGCAGCGATGTTTTCGGCCGCCCCAAAGACTCAAGTATACGTAGCGGTCTGCGCATGCGCAGTACCGTCGACCCGAATTCTTTCGTACGCAAGAAGCTTGCGTCCCCTGAACTATAATTCTCTAATCATTCCCGCTTCTCGTCTTAAAGTCAACCAGCTCGAGCAAGCAGTGACATATAAATTTTTATGCAAACTTTGTTTGGAATTTCCTGATTGCTGAAGTAAACAAATATGTACTCAACACCGGCACATTATATAAAGGGAGGCGAACACGGCGACATTGAGGAAATAATATATCGTATACAATTTGTACACATCTTAAAGTCAAGCGGTGCTTATTGAATGGCGCCCAATCATTGAACTGGAGGTGTCTGCCTTGTGCTTTGACTAAGGAACTAATGGCCGAGCACAACTACCACTCCTATGCTGTCGCGTTGCTGTACTGCAAAATATCTTAAATTGGAAGGTAAGCAATGTCGTACAAATTCGAAAAGTGAATTTTCTTGTCAAATACCATGCAAACAGCAGGTACAATAATATTCATGTTCGATTTTTTTTATTTATGCACCCTTATCAGATATCCTCAACCAAATTTAGTAATCAAACCTACCGCGTCCACTGTCCACAGCTCCACAAAACCCATTACATCTGTATACGCCTAAATCTGTATACGCATACTCGACATTGCTATACTTGAGGAACAGCGAATTCCAAAAAAAAACATTCAGAGCCGACTTGTTACTTCTGACTACTTTTTAATAAGGAAGGCTTTGTGCATGTTTATTTATTATATACTGCATGCCCTCCGCTAATATTTCAATTTAAAATTGAAGTCTGAAAGGAAAAATTGTCATCCAATGGAATGTCGCCCAAATCTACAAGAAAACCCTCTACGAGTTTCTGTTTTCTCACAATCTTGTATAACCTTCCTTGGCAGCTTCCAGCTACGTTCGCGTGGATGGCAATTTTTCCTTACGTGAACCTTTCTCAACCTTTCGGGCTTTCGCTGCACCTATTTTCTAGACTGCTTCGCGAATTACAAGGGCAATGTAAACAAGATTATTTCTAGTCACATGTGTGCCTAAATTATGCCACGAAGAAAAGCAAGTCAGGTATCATGATGGAGAGAAGGGATACTAAAATTTAGGCCCCAACGAGAAGATGTGTATTCTTTTTCTTCAAAATACGGAGAAGGCTTTCCCAGGCTCCAGGTACAGACTGAATATTGAGATTGTTTCCAACATAATGCGGCTGCTATTACAGCGTCTACCTACTGTGATTCGCACGACAAACCCTTGCAGGGAAATGCCAGCAAAACGGCGTACAATTTTTGTGTTCTCGTAAACGTTTGTGAAACAATTCAAAAGCAGCCATATCTAAGTCATACCAGAGTAGGGCTGAGCTTGTGATACAGCTTTCATACAAGTACGCGAGTGGCGCGTCAGCGTTTCAACACAAGTTAGCTGTATCAACGTTCCCACTCAGTATGTATAGCGTTTTGCCGTCGACATATTAAATGGTCACTTAATTTAGGGACCTAAGCCAATGCAACCTTATTTACAATTTCTCTGGCAAAACGCCAGCTAAGACTGTGAAGGAATTCGAAGTGGGTCGGTGGGACAGTTTGGGAACGCAAAAGCACGTTGTTTGTGCAAACAATGCCAGAGAAATGCTGCGTACATTGATTGATCTATTTGTTTATTCGTGATTCCAGAATTTCTTGGAGTATTGTGTTTACTGCTGCTCAGAAAAGTTATTTAAATACTCGGTCCTACAAATATATATGCTTTCCAGGTTCATGATTCTTCTACACGCAGCAGAATATGTTCCAGTTTCAAATGAACACATCGCATTTTTCACGTTAAATGTTTTCCATGTTCGATCGCACATTCCTGGCGAAATCTTCAAGGAAAGTTTGAATGGAAGTGACTTAACACAAAGCGGGCATTGTTATGGTTTCTCTCCTCAATAAATTGCCCTCTCTTCTTCAAGTGTGCTGCTTTGCGTAAATAACTGACTGTCGCAAGTATATGTTTCTCTATATTTTTTCTTACATAACTGTTTTTCTTCTTGTGGATGGTGCTGATGGTGTACCTAAACGAATTGTTTTCGACTTTCTGGTTGTTCTGAACTTTGTAATGATCTCTCTACTGTCGCATTCGACTTTTATGCGCGTGATTGCATTCCTCCTTGCGTGATCAGTAGCTCTGAAGATCAAGTAACGCTTGGTAAAGCAGCTCCCTTTCAGTTTTAACCAGTGAAAAATTTACAAAAGAATCTAAGGTCATATAGATGTCAGGAGATTTACATCCACAAACTCATACTTGCGCTGCGCTGTGAATAAATAAGCAGTATGCACGGCAAGTTCAATAATTACGTGGGCGTATATCTGAAGCCAACCTCTCCCGGTCTTCTCGTATCTATGCCAATTGCCACACAGGACAAAACATTATAGTGTATCAGCTCTGTAATCTCTGAAACGCAACATCGTACATAGAAATATTTGTCTATTTGGCAAAATCAATTTGAAGTTGCGTGGCGTTGCACTGGGCCACCATCGCATATATTTTCCGCTATAAATCGTGGTGTGACGAGCCATCAGAATTATTCTAATGAGCAGCCATATGCGATGGCGGCCTAGAGGCATGCGTATCACCGTTTTTCGTCATTGTTTGGGGCCATGAAAATATTTTGTTCATAAAGCGTACATGTAGTGTTTGCATCACTCTCCAGTGGTGTTGACATTTGTGTTTTGGGCCATTATTATAAAGCGAAAGCTGGACTGGCCGCGAACTTGTGATTTCGCAGGGGCGGTGCTCCGAGGAGGCACCTAGCCATTACTGCGCATGCGCCACTAGTAGCACCGAGCCACAGGTGTTCCGCCGCTGCGCAGCGCCGTGCCTTTCGGCCGCCGCCGTTTGGTATGACGAAACACCACGTTGCTCGTCGTTACGCTCGCCTCCGCTGGCTTCGCCACCTGCGCGGCATTAGTGGTAACATATCGGAGGATTGAAAAGGAGAGCTCCCGTGCGCCGCAACCACAGTTGAGACGGCAGTATGGACGGGGATAATTCTGATAAGCAGGAGGAGGCCTCGAATCGACATCGGAATGAGATGAAGAGCAAACGAATCGCCCAGGAAACGGACGAACAGAGCGCTGAACGACTGGCTAAACACCGCAACCTGGACTTGCAATCAAGATTAACCAAGGCTAACCATGCTGTGCCTTAGCTTTCGCTACCTATATCCTGGCATAGCCCAGCTAAACCACTGCCAATTTTTTAGATACGTGTTTAAATACTTTTATCTCAAATATTATTAAGAATGGGGTCGGCAGATGGAGTAGCGCACGGTGGTATAAATGTGATAAACAGGGTTTAGGTGCCTCAGAAAGGTTGGCCAACCTTTCGATAGGAGGAGCTTTCTTCGTCAAAGGCGGCCTTGTCATATTTGCATGTCACTTTTAAAGGGTTAGTAAATGACATAAAGTGCGGTTGTTGTCGTTGACGGCTTGTGGTGAAGCAGGAGACTGCAAAGGAGATCAGTACTGCCGCCTGACATGTGTAAGCGTGGTTCCTAAGACGACGGGCTAAGAACGGGAGAGTAGAAAGGCAGGGAGAAAAAAAGAAAAAAAAAAGCACTTCGCCTCCCACTCTCCCGCTCTTGTCCCCTCGTCTTTGGAATCATGCTTACAGACGTCAGGCGACAGCGCTCATTTCCTTTGCAGTCTCTCCCTTTACAACCAGCCGCTACCGAGAACAACCGCACGTCATGTCGTACACTAACCCGTGAAGGTGCTTCTATGCGGAGGTACGCAGTATTTGAATGTGTTGTGCTCTTAAAGGTGCTTACGGATTTCCTCTGCTGGAGCAAAGACTGAACCCATGTGGATATCGTACCTCTTAACCCAGCGCGGCATTGACGTTGCTAAACATGAGTTGAGTGCGGCCCAACCATAGGGAATGCACTCACAAGTTTTAGATGCCTCACGCGGTGTGTAGCCAATAGTTTTGATTGACAGGTGTACTCATGCCAAATACGAACAATCGCAATCCCCCTCACCCCCTTCCCCCCAATTGAGCTCGGGAACATGGCGTCGGCAGCCTCTTTCAACGCATCCAACGGCAACAAGCGTCAATGTGACTGTCTGGACCCTTTAACCTACCTGACCGACGTAGAGATGCGCACGGACGGGCCAAAATGTCCGTGCGCTGGCTGTGCGGCCAGTTAGGCGAAGAAACTCGTCTGCGGAGACAGCGTAGTGGGCAACTTAGGCTTTGGGAGCGCACATTGGCCTGACTCGGCTCCGGATGACGAGTACGCGGGATCGCTTCGGCTCGCTGCGGCTTCAAGAGCTGTGCGTACACCGCGCCCCAGCACCAGGCCAGGTCCGGCGGTCTCATCGTAGTACTGGTGCACATGAAAGGACCTGGGATTCAACCTGGACAAACCAATCTGCGAATGCGAAGTGGTCAGTTTCTACAGGAAGACACAATGGACGCCGGTCTGCGTACCGATGCAACAGGTGTCAAAAGCAGTTGTCGCAATTACACGATATCGCTGCAGTGCAAGCGAAGGAAGTTACTTCACCAACAAGGACCACCTCGACCGTCCGAAAGTCCACCTTTCCAGGCGTCAAGTGATTTTTCTCACATACTGCGCGAGCAAAAGCATAGACGTGTAGCTGTTGAAGGAAACGACTGGCGACATGTTTCCACTGTCGGAGTCCGCCATTGCCGAACAGAGGAAATACGCCCGTGTGGTAGTGAAGAACGAGCTGTTGGCGCCGCCTCCACTCGGTGGCCCTAGGAAGGCATTGCTAATTGACGAGTGCCTTGTTCACGGCAAGCATGAGTACAAACGAGGCCGCCTGATGGTGGCTGACAATGTTCCACCGAGCCGCCAAACTTCCGGCGGTGTTGCAGATCCTGAAGCATGGCTGTCCTGCATTGTGCTGCGCGACCACAGGAGAGCTGCGTTTTTTCAAGGTGGACTGCCCAGACGCGGCGACGGTAGCCCCCATTATTGCAGCCAGTGTTAAATCTGGGACCATTTTTCACAGTGATGAATGGGCACATACAACTGAATCCCAGATTTAGCGGATGTTAACGGGGCGAGACGTAGTCTGCAGTGAGAGTGCCACAATATCAGCGGTGCGTATAGGGTAACTACGCCGCTACTGGAGTCCCACCTGACAGGAATGGGGTCGCAGTCAATTAACTGCCACGTGCGCTGCAAATACCCTTTCTTGCGTTCATTAAAAACTGTGAATCGCAGGGGGCCACGCAGTATGAAGATTCTTTCCTGCGGTTGTTAGAAGTCATTGCTCAGCGCTACCCGGAATGAAGGTGCATCACAAAGTAGAATAAAACAAAGTGTTTTTTCTGACGCTTTCCTTGTATGAGTGTTTACCCGCGTTCCAGCGTGCTTACACGCTAAGCATGCGGCAAACCACTTTTGTTCTAGCCGATGCTCACTTTGTCTTGCAGCCTTACTTTGCTCGAGCAACCAATCGTCAGTTGAAAGCCCAGTGCACACGAATTTGTGCTCGGAACTGAAAGGACAAGCACGTAGCGAGTCGCGCCAATCCAATCCAGAGGAAAGAGGAGGTTGGGCATTTCTTCGTGGTATAACGCGAACCGTAATAAATTCTAAATTAGCCTAATACACATTGAATGTTCATCTTGTAATGAAGAAAGGAAGAGAATGACATACGATCATCATCAAGAGCGGAGGGCACAAGATCGGCGCTCGAACACCACCATCTTGTTCTCCCTGCTCACTGTTCCGAGCTACCGCCCGTTTGTTGGACTGGCCCAATAAACTTCCTTACAATCTTTAAAACTTTAATATGCTTATAAACCACATTATTATGACTAATAGTATTGTACTAAATGCATTTATATTATAACTTGCTTGTGCATCTAACGCACTCGGTGGAACTACACATAAGTAAACGAAGGCACCGATCATGCACCAGCGCTATCATCATATGAGCGCCTGTTTGTCGACCATACATAAGGCATTGTCCTAAATATAATAGCCACCCAAAGTGAATCTAGATAAACAAATGAAACTAGAGGCGTGCCGAGGGCCCGGCTTTGTCTTGGTACAATTAGTAATTTCATCTTGGTGCGTCGCCAGAGCTCGTGAAGATCTCGAGTTTCACAACACTCGGAGCATCATGCATAGCGCCCTGCTCCTGCTTCTGGAAATATTTGGCGCACGCAAGACCACAGGCCCATATGTTGTGTCTACGGTATAGCCGAACGTGTTGCACGATTCTACGGCAGCTGCATGCTGCGCTCTAATGGCCTTCTGCAGACGCCTCCCTACACCGACGTGCAGTCTTTACACGACGCTTATTTTAATCAGCAGTAGAGAAAGTCACCGGCCAAGTACGCGTTACTTGCACGTCCTTCACCTTGCCCGCGTCGCCGCTCATTGCCTCCCATGCGTCAGTGTCCCTCACCCACGCAAGATGAAAACTAAGCGCCGCAGTACAAGAGGCAGCAACTGCGTCGCCATCAATCTACAATAGTCCTCCATTGTCGCCTTCAAACGTTGTTGACATTGCTGTTGAGTCCCTACCGTTGCGCTACCTGATACTCGAGCAGTAGTTGAAGCTCTGCCTGCTTTTGTCGGAGATAGTTGAAGCTCTGCATACCGAACCACCAAGGTGCTCGATCCTCAAACTAATGGCCTTATGGAGCGTTTCAATCAATCCATGGTGACACGCTCGCCATGTACGTTTCATCGGATCATAAAAACAGGCAGATCATTCTCCCGGTGGTCACGTACGAATTACCACACGGCTACACAAAGTACCACTGGGTTTTCCACATACTTTCCCTTTTACGGTCGCGAACCTTCCCATACCATCGGCACGGTTTTACCTTATCAACTAGACGCCTCAGAAAGTTTTCCCGTTTCAGCCATCACCAGATAAGCCGAGGAACGCGGACCATCATCCCGAAATATCACCTCCGACGAACAACAAGGAGAAAAATACAATCGTGATGGAGACACTACTGGACCGTAAATGGCTCCCGGCACATTTGTCTTGTCTTCCACACCTTGCACTACTTCTGGACTTTCGTAAAACTTCTCTCGAAGTATGACGACCCATACCGCCCCGTTGAAAACAACTCTCCGGTAAACTATGTCACACAGCCGGTTACACCGACATCCGACTGGTGCCACCGTGCTCGGTATGTTGTTCACATTCACCGCCTGAGACAATACTATGACACGCTCGTAACTGCGTCTTCAGTCGTCCACGATGGCTTCCCTGCCTGCAGTGCAACAACTGAGCCAGCCGGATCGCCAGTGCTTGGCATTAAAGAGAGCCAGCGGGCCATTAATGCCAGCTGTACGTTGTTTGACATATCGGTTGGGCTTGACGCTAGCAGTTCAGTTATAAGTACACCCTTTTACACAAAAATATGGTCCTTGGGGGTAATGAATAATTATTGTTGGCCCTTCCGAAAAAAGGGTCGCACGTCATACAATACATTCATCGAAAAGAATGCAACAATGCAAGGACCACACGAACACTATGCGCTTACCTCAATCTTATACGTACCGCACGGCGTGCGCAAGTCGGACATGAGATTCTTGTCAGACGAAAGTACACCGCTGTGGGTTGCCGTTAGTTGCGTCCCATTACAGACCAGCGTAAACCCATGGTGATGCGACAAGCAACTTCTCGTGCTCAACATAGGCCGCCATTGTTTGTGCGCTCAAGGACATGAATTCAATGCAGATTCGACAAACGGGTGGCTAGGGCTTCAAAAATATGAGCACTTGCTTTCGCTATTCTTTATGCTACGGCACTTGTGCTGTGTGTTTAAATAACAATTTTTCTTGAAGTAGCACGAAAGTATGTTATCATGAAACGTCTTTTTACAATATAAACTTGCAATACGTACGCAGGAAAAGAGTAGAAAACACGAAAAAAATATCCGGTGAACGGAGGCAGCTTTTGATTGGACTACAGTTAAAACTCTATCTAATGATGCCCGATTTTACGAATTTCCAGATGTAACGATGCAATTTCCGTTCCCAAGCAAGTGCCTGTATGGCTCAATGTTTAACTTAACCTAAATAACGAAACTAGCTTCCGGGAAACTCAATTTAACGAAGGTTTTATAAAAATTGATCAGAACAAAAATTGAGATTTCTCTCTAATTTTGGCGCAGCCGTGTTTCTTTTCGAGCGCGCGCACTAAAGCTCTTGCCTTAAAGCAGCTCGGCCTCGAAGTCACGGCCGTGGCTGCGCGCCGCGTGCATGCACTGAACAACGGACTCAGCAGTTGCTAGGGTTCGCACGTACCAGGTGCGCTAGGGGTGGCTTTAGTTGGGCCGCCTTCACGGATGGGCAGGCGTAAGGTAGCAGCAAATACAATATCGCTTTGCATTTTGGCTCTTACTACGTTACAATTTTTGGTTTCGAATGGCCGCAAAATACCTTATTAGATTTTCGGAACTTACCGATTTAATGAAATCATGCGAGCGTGAACATCACATTGCTATTTCGAAGCTCAGCTCTATTAAAAAAAACATCGTGCACACGTGCCCACTATTTCCAAGAGCGTTGAAGTCAAGCGAAAACGCATTGCTATGAAAATAGGCATTCCTATAAATCGCACCCCAAGTCAGCATCCCGCCTAGATCAATATTCTCACTTCCCTCGGCACCGGAACCCCCGCAGACATAAAAGCCGTCATAGAGGGCGACCAACGTCTACTGCTCGACCGTGAAGAGAGATCGCTCCTCTGCATGGAGGTAAAACGAAAGTAATGATCATAACCTTAAGCCAGGAGATCACTGACGTCATCAAAGGCACAACAATCGCATACATCGAGTTGATTGTGGAAACCAGGAGGGAATTTGTCCTCTCAGATTCTGGCGCAGCTACCTGGATGAACGTAGTTCCCGAACCAGACTTCGACATAAATGTAAGTCTTCTCAAGAGAAAGCAGTAACAGCTCAAAAGTCTTCTCCGAGGAAAAGAAAACTTTTTCACGCCGTCGAGTATTCCCTATGTACCAGCTGCAAAACATAACATATCAAACCGAAGAGTGCGCTCGACCACTCTGCCCGAGCCCTTACCTAGTTTCGACGCGAGAGATTGACGCTATATATAAGGCAAGAAATCGATACAATGCTATGCGACGACAGCATTCAACCACCCGAAAGCCCGTGGCATCCCATGTACTGTTAGCAAAGACGAAGCACGGAACACAATGTATCTCCGCGATTATCGTCGATTGAATGGGATCACGAAGGACATATACCTCTCCCACGAATGAGCGACGCATTTATTCGGCTGTGCAACGCTAGATACTTGTTTTCGATGGATCTCAAGTATGGACTACTGCCAAATAGAAATTGGCGAGCGAGATCGCAAGAAGACTGCGTTCATTACTGCAGATGGCTTCCTTTAGTTCAAGGTCCGGCCAAGCGCATGCTGGACTGAACGTTAGCAAGTTTGAAGTGGTAGACCTGTGACGTCTTTTTAGATGGTGTCATCTTCTTCGTCGTAAATTGCAACGATCGCCTTAGGCGGCATGGGACAGTACTAGGTTGATGCCATCAAGCCAGAAGGGCTCACTCAGAAGCCGGAAAAGTGCCGCTTCACAAACGACGTACTTCTTTCTG
Organism: Dermacentor variabilis; assembly: GCF_050947875.1. Taxonomy (NCBI): domain Eukaryota; kingdom Metazoa; phylum Arthropoda; class Arachnida; order Ixodida; family Ixodidae; genus Dermacentor; species Dermacentor variabilis. Next base: position 82,778,076 of record NC_134574.1, read on the forward strand.
CTCTTAGGCCCCCTCATTAGCAAGTCTTGGGTCTACCCTGATCCGCAGAACATATCTGCCATCTCTAACTTTCCCAATTCCACCGACAAGAATGTAGTGCACAGATTTTTGCCTTGTGGCCCTAATACAGGCGGTTCATCAAGAAATTTTCCCGCATCACCGAGCAATTTCTCTCACATAACATCACACGTCGATTTCAACTGGGAAGCGCCGCAAGCGAAAACTTTCCAAGAACTTAAACACTGCATGAAGTCATGACCAATGCTGGCCCACTTCGACCAAGACGTAGAAATCGAAATCCACGCCGAAACAAGTAGCCTAGTCCTCGGCGCCGTATTAGTCCAAAGAAAAAAAGTATTTGAAAGTGTCATTGCTTACGGTGGCCCGCGGCTGCCGAAGGTGCAATTCAGTTATTCTACTGGGCAAAAATAATGCCTTGCCATCATTTCGGCTACCGCGAAATTCCGCCCTTACCTATACGGCAGGGCCTTCAAAGTTGTAAGCGACCACCTTGCCTTTTGTTCGCTGGCAAATTTAAGGACTTTTCAGGACGACTCGCCAGATAATCTGAGAGCCAGCAATTTCCCATCACCATCGTCCATACATAGGGGCGGACGCACTCTCATAGTGACTGCCTAACACACTGCCCCATCGACCTTCCACAGCAGGACGTGCAAGACCACGACACCTTCCTAGAAATAATAGGCGTTGAAGACTTCGCTGAAGAGCAACGAGCAGAGGCGAAGCTAAAGAGCCTCATCAACAATTTAGAAGGCGAAAACGATGTTGTCCATAGGGCATTGATTTCCTTGTATTGTCCTTGATTTCGTTACAAAACAACGTGCTCGTAAAGAACTTCTCACTATTCCACGGCAAGTACCTCCTTGTTTTTTTCATCTGCCCTACATGCAGAAATACTGGACGCCATACATGACGTTTCGACCACTGGGCAGCTCACAGTTTCCCGGATGCTATCGAGTATACAAGAAAGGTATTACTTGCCACGCCTAACCACCGAGGTTGTCATTAAGGTGAAAACAGAGAGTGTCATCCACGCAGAAACTACCGACAATGCCACCGAGATTACTGCAGGCGATTATGCCTGTCTGACGAGCGTTTGAACAGATCGGGATGCATATTTCGGACCCTTTCCTATGTCAACATCTGGAAATAATTGGATTGTCGTGGCTACTGGCTATCTTGTCCGATACGCCGCAATAAAAGCTCTGCTTAAAGCCAATGTGCCCGATGTTGTTTAATTCTTTGTCGAGAAAATCCTGCTGCAACTTGGTATACCAAAAGTCCTGATCACTAACAGGGGAACGGCCTTCACTGCAGAGCTCACACAAGCCAGTTTTACTTCTTCACCACCTGCGTTTGAGTTTCTTGCGCTCAGTTTTGTATCATAGCCACGATGCTTTTCAAGAGGGGGGTACTGCTACGTGTATTTATTTATCCTTTTCAAGAAGGCTGCATCTCACCCACTAGGAAGATATGGTTATAGCTCAACGAAAGGCGTTCCTTCACAACTGGAACTTACCGAAATACTATATATAGTTCTATCCGTTGTCTGTAGCCGCGAAAGCTTGTGTAATTTTATTGTACGCGCGACGGGAATTATAAACTACATTCTGGAAGACAAGCGTGCAGCATCGATTACTCTGGAACCTTCGATGACTCGTGAGCATAAAACATGGCGGCCACATTTCGATGGGGGCGAAATGCGAAAACACCCGTCTGCTTAGATTTAGGTGCACGGTAAAGAATCCCAAGTGGTCAAATTTACCGGAGTCCCCCACTACTGCATGTCTCATAATCAGAAAGGGCTTTTCGCACGTAAAATTCCATAATTAATTAATTAATCGTGCATATAAAAGCCGACAAATTTGGCAGACAGATTAAATTTCGACGATGCCATGTCTTCGTCACTATCGTTGTTTAGAGTGTCAGTTCCTTTTGTGGGCAGAGGTTCGGCCAATGAAAGTTGGGTGCATTATTCACAGTTTTGCTGTTGTGTTTGTGATAGTCACAACAACGTGATAATATGTTAGTTTTTAAGAAGAGTGCATTTCGCATATTAATAGTTTACTATACTAATTGTGTCAGAGACATCGATAGAAGCAGTAATGTACGTGGCAGTTGTTGGTAATGTGCATGTAGCACTCTTGCTCATATGTTATTCAAAGCAATTATCCCCGCTATGACAGCAATCTCATATTACAATTATGTAGCAATGGTTTACTTAGGCACACCTTGAGCACGTTCATTTTAGCTTGGTTACTGTCGTAGTATAAGAAATTGGTACCAGCAATCATATCCAGACGAAAAACCAGTTGGCAACTTCGGGAAGCAGACACGCAAAATGTTCACACACAACATCTTAACGGCACATTCATTTTTCATCTTCTTTCTTGCAACCCCACAGAATAATGTTACTTTATTGTGGCACAACTTTCATGAATAGATTGTTTTATTAATGTTCTCGGCTTTCTAGCAGCTTCATCCTGCAATCAGTCGTACGATAAGCCTTTTGATTATACTATCAAGCAATGCCGCAATCGAGTAATCAAGCTACTATCAAGGAAAGCCGCAATCTACCAGCAGACCGGCAACTATTTCCACATCGACCCACAATAACTACTGCGCCCAGACTTCTGCGCACCATCGTCCTCAACGGTGTCATCACATCGCAGTGGCAACTTAAGCGGCTGTGCGAGCGTCAGTCCGTTTAGTTGGCACAGAAGCAGCATTTTCAGCACCATGGCTCATATAGCGCACCTTTCCACTTCGCTGGTCTGTAAAAACTTTCCGCTTTATGCTAACAAAAGTGACGACGCATTTCTGCAATCGATTCCGTGCCAACAAGTGCTCCGAGAAATTGTCGCAGATTGTTCCTCTATGAAGTTGCTGTTAATGAGCTCAGGTGACGTGGAAACTAATCCGGGTCCTACTACGCGTACTGAGGCATTACTAGAGCTGCAGAATTTGCCATCAAATCCTTCTGAGCAGACGGAAGTTCTTTTCCGGCTGTTCAAAGACCTTCAGGCTCGTTCTGTACAATCTGCTAAGGGTCAGGCCGAGTTCGTTAACAACGTCAAGGCCATTAAGGTTGGTCAAAAAAACATCGAGACCACAATGGAATGTATCCAGAAAAGATTCGACAACCTTGAAGAAAAAAAAACAAATGTTTTAGACCATCTCCATGATAAAATGACTGGCATTGAGGCTTCGACTCAAGCCCACACAACTCGGCTTGACGCTTTACTAATGCGCGTTGACAAACTTGAGGACACATTGCGACGCAATAACCTCATATTTCATGACATCCGTGACATTCGCGAGTCGTGCGAACAGTCCGAATCACGCATAAGAGAAGCACTAACCGACGTAATTGACAGCCTGCCTGACACGGCAATCGAATGTGTTCATCGCATTAGTCACTGCACGTCTAATAAGTGTCGCGCAATTGTAGTTAAATACACCAGCACGAAAATAAAAGACAAATTGCTTTCTATGCGCGCACAGCTGAAAGAAAAGGATATTTCTATCTCCGAAGGTTTTTCGCACGCCACCAGACAAGTGCGAAAAAACTAGTGGAGTACGCTAAACGCAAGCCCCAACCATGCCCTTTGCAGTTAAGGTACACCAAACTAATCATGAATAAAAAAAAACAGTTCGTCTATGACCCGGCAACAGACACCGCCAACGAGCATGCGCCATATGAACCACGAGGTAACTGCGGGCATGAAAATTCCCAGCACGTGCCCAGTTAGGAAAACGTAAGGGGATGTGGACGAGAATCATGCATCATATCTGTGTTCTTTAGTAATGTTCGAAGCATCATGAATAAGCGCACTTCCTTAGCATCTCCCTTGGAGACTTGCAACACCGACATTTTTGTTCTTACCGAAACGTGGCTACATTCACAGATTCAAGATAACAAAATTCTTCAAACCGCACACCATTTTTCACTGTATCGTTGTGACCATACAACGCGTCAGGGAGGCGGCGTGCTGTTAGCCATTTCTAAATATTTCCCATCTCAGTGCATTCATGTCAATACTGACCTCGAAACGGTTTGGGCCATCATTGAAATAAATCACCACAAGATAATCATTGGTGTTTGTTACCCCCCCCCCCAACTTATTCAGCTAATTTCGTAAATGGGATGCATGATATCATCAATTTTGTTACATCTCGTCATCCTACATTACCTTTATTTTTGCTTGGCGATATTAATCTTCCGAACATAATATGGAACGCTGAACCTCCAATTTTACACCCTTTTTGTTCATTCTGGATTCTGATTCAACAAGTATTTCCAATCCGTGTTTGTTTCCGATAACAACTTTATCCCGACACTTACCAATATAGTTCTGAACCAATCAGGGACGTTGAGATAAACTGCGAAGGCATCCTCAACCTTATATTAAACATGGATGTTAAGAAATGAACCGGTCCGGACGGGATACACAACGCGTTCCTTGTTCGTTATTCGTTGTGATCACCAAAATATCTGTCAGTCATATTCAGAAAGTCCTTATCATCCTCTACTGTACCTTCTTCATGGAAGTTAGCCAAAGTGCTCCCTCTTTATAAATCTGTGGAGAAGCAGTGTTTGTCGAACTTCAGACCAATTTCACTGACGTCACAGTCATGCAAAATGTTGGAACATATCATTCATGAGCACATGACGCTCTTTATGGAATCCAATAATTTACTGTCTAACATGCAACATGGGTTTGGGCGCGGTTTTAGCACGTTAACGCAGCTAGTTGAGTTCACGCATGACATTTCATTTAACCTTGACGTAGGCAACCAGGTTGATGCCATTTTTATAGATTTCTCGAAGGCATTTGACACCGTTTTACATTCTAAACTTATTGCTAAACTTAGTGCTGTACTGAATAATCCTCATTTGGTTAACTGGATTTTAAGCTTTCTCTCATTTCGCTCCCAGTTCGTCTCTTACAGTTCGACTGACTCCGCCACTGTTGATGTGACATCAGGTGTGCCCCAAGGCTCCGTCCTTGGGCCGCTTCTTTTTTTATTATGCATAAACGATTTGCCACTTCACTGCTCTTCTAACATCCGTCTCTATGCTAGTGACTGCGTTCTATATGAGGTGATTAAATCTTCTAATGATCATTATCGCCTTCAAGAGTAGTTTTCTAGGTTTTGCGATTGGTGTAAGACTTGGCAAATGAGCATTAATTTCAATAAAACCGTTCTGATGTCTTTCTGCAGCAAATGTTCCCCCTCCCTTTTCAGTTACTCGTTCAATGGCCGTACTGAAGATAAGGTTTGCGAGTATAAGTATCTTGGTGTCATTTTTACGCATAACATATCATGGTCCAAACATATTGATTGCATATGCAGTAAAGCACTCAAAAAGTTAGGTTACTTGAGGCGAACGCTAATACGATCTCCTAAAGACACAAAGTTACTAATGTATAAATCTCTAATCCGCCCTGTTCTTGATTATGCATCTGTAGTTTGGAGCCCGCATAAGCACTTAGAGATTAATAAACTAGAGGCTATACAGAAAAAAGCTGTGCGATTTATATGTCATCGTTACGATCGCGACTTTTCGCCCTCTTGAACACTTTCTTCCTTGAACCTAAACACGATCTCTTCTCGTTGCCGTGTCGAATCATTAAAATTCTTGCATTGCAGTGTCAATTCTCTAGTTAGGCTCTCAAATGACCATTACATTAACTTCGCGCCGGGATCATCAACGAGAAGACATCATGACTTAAACTTGATACCCTACTACGCACGTAATAACATGTTCAAATTTAGCTTTTTTCCCCGCTCAATCGAAGACTGGAATTCATTACCTGGGTCCATTCGCTCACGCTCATCCCAAATTTTTGCAACCGTCATCCCAGATGCATAATCGTGCTCACCCATGCCTGGCAGCATTTGTATAACTTCTTTTGTATTTTTCTTTCATCAGTGCTCTTTTGTGAAAGTATTCACTTCTGTTTATTTGTGTATTTTCCTTTCATCAGTGCTCTTTATAAGTGTTCACTTGTGTTTACCGCTCTATACTCCAATGCATTTTCTGTACCTTTTCTTAACCCACTCCTGCTATAGCGCAAATTGCTCTGCAGTATGTATAAATAAAATAAATAAATAAAATAAATTAGCCAATGAGTTCTTTGACATCTGCTCTGTCTTTTCATTTTCAGAACTTGTTACTCAACCCACACGAACCACCGAATCCATTGAGAACACACTTGACTTTGTATTAACATCGCGGCCTGACCTAGTTTCCGACATCACCTATTTACCCGGCGTGAGCGACCATTCAGCACTTTCGTTTGACATAAATATTTTGCGGCCAAAAACCGGTAAAAAATTTAAATCTTTTCGACACTACGCGAAAGAAAATTTTGAAGCTATGAACGCCGAATTATCTGCTTTTCTAGACGTGTTTTTAAACAACTTCGAGAGCCGTACCGTTCAGACCAACTGGAATATGTTTGCTGCAAAAATTGCTAAACTAACAAACAAATACATCCCCCTGCCTACCTTTGCATGTAATCTAAACCCCCCATGGTACAGCATCCGTCTCAAGCGCCTGTCTAATAAAAAGAAACGGCTGTACAAATTAGCCAAACGTTCACCTAGCGTAAACCGCTCGACCAAATAAAACTGGCGGCAGATGAGTATGTAGCCACACTTAAACAAGCCAAGGATCACTTTCTTGGCAATACCTTGCCATTAATGCTTAAAACTGACACCAGGAAATTCTGGCGCGTCATTAACCCCAAGGCGGTTGACATAATAGCCTTAAAAGACAGCTCTGGATATGTTATTCCAACCAATCAATGTGCGTCCGCGCCTCATGATGTTTTCATGCACAACTTTCATCAACCACACACATTACTATTCCATCCACGCACGAATACGATTAGCAAACAATTTTTCCCATAATCACTGAAAGAGCAGGCATCGTACTAATTATCTCATATTTAAAACTGTCTTCGGCGCCAGGACACGATTCAATAAACGCGAAATTTTTGGAAAGCACTAGCTGTTCTTCAATTTTTCTAGCAATGATATTCTAACAGTCGCCAGATAAGGGTTCTTTGCCTGCTGATAGGAAGATCGGAAAGGTGATCCCACTCCATAAGTCGGGTGACAAGCATTCTTCATATAACTACCACCCTATCTCGCTCACATCCATTCCATGTAAGATGTTAGAACATATACTTGCATCTAATCTTGCTAGCTTTCTTGAAACTAACTCATTTTTTTGACCATCGCAACATGGCTTCCGCAAGACATATTCATGTGAAACACAACTAGTTTTATTTACGCATAAGCTAAACGTCATTGTTGACCGCTCTTCAACTGCCGACTGTATATTTTTAGACTTTTCGAAAGCGTTTGACAAAGTGCGCCATAACCTTTTAATGTTTAAGCTCCATCGAATTAACATTGATCCCAGACTGCTTGCATGGCTTCAGTGCTTTCTTTCTAACCGTTGACAGTTTGTCTTTGGTAATGACTCACACTTTCAACCGAGCAGAGCACAGTCCGGCGTACCTCAAGGGTCAGTGCTTGGTCCCCTCCATCTTTAATTTACATGAATGATCTACCCTCTTGTGTTTCCTCTAACATTCATCTATTCGCCGATGATTGCGTAATCTTAAGGGAAATAATATGTGACACTGATATATCTTCTCTTCAATGCGACCTCAACGCGCTTTCTACATGGTGCCAATCATGCTCAATAAAATTAAATATAAAAAAAATGTAAATTTCTGCGCATGTCCAGAACTTCTAACCAGCTTCCCTCTTACTGCGTTAATAAAGTCCGCTTAGACCCTGTTTCCTCCTACAAATATTCATATTACTAGAAACCTCTCGTGGTTCATGCACGCTTGTTATGTAATTAAAAACGCTAACCGCATGCTGGGATACCTAAAACGAAATTTCACTAAGGCAGCGCATTCCCTGAAATTAATGTTATACAAGTCACTAGTCCGCTCAAAGCTTGAGTACACCGGTGCAGTTTGGGATCCCTTTCAGAAAAAGCTAATTCACTATTTAGAAATGGTACAAAATAACTCTGCGCGTTTCGTTTTCTTCTAATTATAACCGAACTGCCAGCACTTCTGTAATGAAATTAAGCCTTGATTTGCCCTCTTTAGCCTCTCGCCGTAAAGGCCTTAGACTTTCACCTTTTCATAAGATATTTGGTCATCCTTCAATTCGCGATGAACTTATCTCCCCTTCTCAATACATTTCATCAAGGTTAGATCACAATAACAAAGTTGGAATTTCATTATACCAAACCAATGTCATGTCTCATTCATTCCTTCCGCGTACATCTGCTGAGTGGAATCGCCTACCAGCCTCAACCGCTACTATTGTTGACCATCAGCACTTCATGGCAGTATTAGATAACATTGTATAAACAGGAGCATTTCACTCATGCTTTTGCACTACCAATTGTACCACTCTTTTTGTATTACCCGAACACGGTATTACTGCTCTGCATGCACCGTATTTCATTTTATTGACCAGCACTCCAAGAACACTCAGAAAACATTTCATAACCGAGAACCATCTATTTCTGTGCTATTAACCATTTTGCTGTACTGTACTTTTTTTTCTCTATTTGATGTAACCACTCCGCTCTTTAATGCCTCTGGCCCTGAGGGTACACGAAATAAATAAATAAATAAATAAATAAATACTGTCAGGAGCTGACGTGCAGTTCTACAAATACTCGGGTTCTAAAACATAAAGCTATTGCAATATGTTTTTATTCCATTCTCCTGATGTCAGATTTGGGTAACCGCCAACACAAGCATCGGGCGGTCACCCGCGGGGTTGTCTTAACAGACCACTCAAACGCTCTCCTCGTTCATAGGAGGTCACTTTTCTTTGCTCGAAAAACGAATAGCATTGCCTACACTGAGCGGCTTGTCTTTTTTAATTGGCTTACAAGAGGCGAGGAGCACGCTCAAGTCCAGAGGGATTCGATGAGGCCGAGCACCTGCGCTTAAAATTGGTAAGTGGATACAGAGCTTTGGTACTGGCATCTGTGATTCGTCCGCTTTCCCTTACTCATCTTGTGGTGGCTGGTCTAAAATCACGGTGGCATACAACGGAAGTTTAGGAATGACACTAGAACGGATTTTCAGCAAAAAAGAGTGGGCCGCATGAGGTCGTAAACGTGCCGAAAATGCTCAAAAACGTTACATGGCCATGCAAAGAGTTTCATCATACGCAAATAAACCCAAGCTGTCCAGCAGAGGCGAGTAACCAGTGCCTGAGCGATCGGCGGCAGCCAGCAGCAATTCAGAGAAAAATTCAGTTTTGTTCGGCATAATAATGCATCTTTAACGCGTACACGTGACTTTGACGCGGCGAGTTTTCGCGGAGTTGTAACGTTTCGTGACAGGAAGGGAAAAGTGGCTGCAGCCCAGAAAATTTTTGCCCAATAGCCGAGGGCTATAGGCGCAAAGGCGACGAATAAGAAATAACTATATTTTCGCGATCAAATCATGCATAATCATTGTGTACACGTTATATTTTATGGGGAGCTATCGCAATATTGTGTCGCGGGAAAGGCACGTGAAGTGGGGGTAGTACTGAAAAGTTTTTGTCCAATCGCGGAGGGCTGATTGCGAAATTGGACTAGAAAAGTTTGGAATAGTTTCATTTTATAGCGCCCCTTCTTAGTTGCGAATATATCCTCCATCAAAGCAAATTGAAATTGAACCGAAAGTGTTGTTACAGCTTCTACATTACCTATTTAGGTGCCGTTAAAGTATTTCGAATGATCTCCTTTACTCGTTGAAATTAGAACTTCTGCTGAATACCTATAACGTACTTGAATAAACCCAGATGCTGGTTAGGTAGTTTTAGGGCCTGTGGTCATATGATCTTACTTTCGCCGCTTTTTGCAAAACTGTCGCTAAGACCACTCAATGTCCCAAATAGGAACAAAAACGAACACATTTTAAAGCGAAAAATTGCGCAAAAAGCTTCCGTGGATTTCAGCGTCTGAGTCACATACTTCATTCCCAGATGTTGGCAAAGATTAACATGTTTACAGCAACTCAGACAGGATATTCTAGTACTTTGTGCCTGAGAAACCCTGGCTGCACAGATTCCCATATATCATCGACGGGACACTGACAAATTTTCAATTTTCTAGGAAAGTGGAGGTGTTTTCCTGGCTTCAAGTTTACCACGTTCGTTCGCGGATGTGCACGAAAACATGAAGGTAAAAGTGAAACAGCATGATGCGTGCGTTCTTTCGTTTATCTCGTTCCTTCACACTACTGCTCCGTTCGCACTGCTCAGGCATAGTCAGGTTAACTCCCAGCTCATCTGTCATACAGTTCATACCGTGAGCGGAAATTAGAGTGTCACACCAAATAGTGAAACACTGGTATTTTTGCGATATTTTACTGCATGTTTCTTTCACCGTACATATAATTTCAATTCTATCGTATGCAGTTTGCGCGTCGGTAATCTAAGAGCATTTCGTACACGCCACACGACAAACTGGACAAGGCAGTTTTGAAGTTTTCATGCATCTGCATTCTTTGGCTCCTTCGTGCACTTTCTGGAAAATATGTATATTTCTATGTTTGTATCGACGTATATGTATTTTTACGTATCTACCCGTTTTCCTACCTTTCTGGGTCAATCTGTAGTCAGTGGTCGTACGGGTATCACATCAGGCTGCTGTACAGATGTAACAGCATTCGAAAGCAGCCATAGGGCCAACTTGAGTCACTGAGCATATGGCAATGTGTACCTACGCGCTCCTCTTCAGCGAACCTTTTTCAAGTGGCAACGTGTCCCTGCAGAAGAGAGACAGCGTAGGTACCACTGTTTAATGAAACTATTCGACGGCAACTTGTATCATTGGCTATGTGCCACTCGGTCTGTGCTGGTCTTTAATGAACCTCATTGATGGCAGCTCAACTGGGGTCGCTGTGAGTTTGGCAAAAGGGGTATGCTGCGCGTCAACGAACGTATTTGACGAGCACGTCAGTATCTGGTGTTAGAGGGAAAGCACCGCTATTCAATGACGAAACTATCCTTTAGTTTATCCGATACTCAGAGGGATCGAACCCATGTCTCGAAGGTTCTTAGAGACAGCAATCTGGTACTTTTGCAGAGAACGCCACAAATACTCTGATAATGCGCTGCTTCACACGAATACTTTAACGAGCTGCGCCATGAATGTGTAGGGTGTGTACCGCTCTTCAATAAAAATTGGGACAGCGTGTGCGACTGAGTATGACTATCTGGATTTGCCGCACGCGATGCTAGAATTCTCAGCGCAACCCTGGCACCAGCGCTCCGCGCTTCACACAGGCTACGGACGAATTTTAGGCAGTGCCACCAGATGAGGCAGTGTTTCGAGAAATAAGCGTGATAGATGAGTCCGCTTGCCCGATGAGGTTTTGTCAGCATTCGCATACAATGCGGCACCCATTTTTGAGGCTTCGCGGTGGCGGCGCTCGATGGTGCCGAATGTTCTAAGGGTAGCGTGGAAACGTATTTCTGTTTCAGTACATTCCTTATGTGTAAGTGGTTTCGACGTTTGCAATAAGTTGTGTCACTATATTAACTGAGTGCTAATGCATTACCGTCGGCAGTCATCGTGAGATCTGTTCTGCCACAATTCTTCAATGCATCGTCCGGTTACGCACTTTCCGGTGGCTAGCTATATTTATATGGTTATTTATACATTTTTAAGTAACCGTTATTCCGCCTGCCTACCACACCGCGCAGTTAGGTGTCGAACGAGTAGCACATCGCCTGCTGTTCTGAGGTGACTGTTGAAGCGAATCACCGGACCAACCTGTGTCACTGAGCTTTTTTCAATGTTTACATGCGTGCCGCTCTTCACGGAACTTCTTTCCCTTCGACATGGGTTAACTGTAAATGCTGGGATACGTAAGCGCCACTTTCCACGAAACACACTCATGCCGACTTGGAGAACAGTGTATCTCCTACTGCGTCCGTGATAGTCACCAATGAACCTCTTTAATGCTAATTTGGGCTACTGCGTGTTTACTACCACGTGTGTTCCGCTGTTCAACGAACGTCATTTACGCCAATTTTGGTACGTAGCCATTGCCATTGGGAATGTCCCGGTCTAATATGGCCAAAAATATTTTTTTTTCAATTCTGAGTTTTTGGCGGTTCGGAACCTACTTCATACGCGTTCGTCCAGGATAGTAGCCCGACGATGATCCCTCAGGGAAAGCAACTGGACACTTTAGCAGGCTGCGCCACCAATGCACTGGGAATGTGCAGCCTTCCAACAAGTGCTTTTCAAGCCAGCGCATGAGCGAGCTGCACCATGGATGCACTATATATGTAACGCTTTTCAATGAACGTCTTGCCAAATTGGGTTACTGAGTGTGTGCCACTGAATGTGTGGTAAACGAAGGATGAATTCTCAGAGCTCGCCAACACTGCCACACCACGCTTCTCCTCTGGGACGTCATGCGCTGACTTCGCGGCCGTGCCATCAGATGGCGCAGCATGTACAGAAAGACGCGTGCGCAGAAATAATATCGTTAATTTAAATAAGGATCAGAGAGAGAAAAAGAGAGAAAGCAAGAACAGGAAAGGCCGAGTGGTCAACCAGAAGAGCATCCGGTTTGCTACCCTACGCTGTGGTGGGGGAAAGGGGGATAGAAAGAGGAAAAAGGGAGAGAGTAAGGGCTGATTGTGTGTGAGAGGAACACTATGCATAGGGACGCTATAAACAGTCTCTTAAGCCGGTGCACTTCAAGTATTTCACTAATGCACGATTCGCTTTTCTTGCCAGTGATGGGTGTGGCCACGGTCCGAGTATCTTTGACTCGGTGAACGGTCTCGAGTCCATTCGGTGTAAAGTTGCTCGCAGAGAGAGTCGTTGTACATCGTAGCGAGGACAAGTACACAATAGGTACTCGATGGTCTCCTCGCACAGGAATCGCACATCGGGCTCTCGGCGATTTCCAAACGACAGGAGTATGACTTCGTGAATGCTACTCCCAGCCCCAAGCGGTACAGCAAGTTTGCTTCGCTGCGGGAAATGCTAGGTGGCAGTTGTAACTTAGCGTGGGGTCCAGTTTACATAATCGGCAATTAACGGCACTTGAACTCCAGAGATCTTGCGGCTTTTTGCGTGCATATAGGCGAAGTTCCCTGGCAGCGTCCAACCTCGCCAAAGGTATTGAACACGTCTGGGTATCCTCGTTGGCAGACCGGGCGGCCTTGTCAGGTAGGTTGTTGCCGACGATGCCACAGTGAGCAGGAATCCAGTGAAATATAATGGTGCGCCCTCTTTCCAGAGCATGGTGGTGCACTTCCCTGATGTCAGATATCATCTGTTCGTAATTTCTGTGACGTACTGCACACGATGCCGTGAAGGGCTGCCTTAGGGTCACAAAATACGACCTCTGTTGGCTTTTCGGTGACGTACACCATAGCGGCATGGAGAGCTGCAAGTTCTGCCGATGTAGATGTAGTCATGTGCGACAATTTGAATTTAACTGTAAGCGTCTTGGCTGGAATGACAAATGCGGCAGTTGAGCTGGTACGTAGGGTCGAACTATCGGTATATATATCTATGCGGTCATGATACGTCTGGTGCAGTAATAGGAGCGTAGGTTGCTTCAGAGCTGGCGATGGATTATTGCACTTTTTTTGTAACTACAGGAATAGCAAAATTCACTTGGGGCTGTCGTAGGCACCACAGGGGAGATGAAGGCTTTATCACCGGTGTAAAATATGACTGTATGCACTCTTGATGAGCGTTAATCACTCTTGAAAAGGTCGCTTGAGGTCTCTCGGCTGGTAGGGAGGCCAATTATGGTCGGGGATCCTTGACAGATGGCGAATGTGCGCTCTGAGAGAGTCGACAGCTACGTGTGTCTGGATCATATGGTCCTCAGCGATGGCAATTGTTGCTGCTGTTGACGTGCACCGAGGCAGTCGTAAACACGTGCGGAGGGCATGAGTTTGTATGCTCTCCAAAGCACGAAACTTCGTCTTGCATGTATTTGACAACACTGGTAGACTGTAACGTAGGAGTCCGCCGAGAAACAGTACCCTGTAGAGCTGCATCTTAGGACGGGCTGGTGTACCCCAGTTTTTCCCGCAGAGAAATTGGAAGACTTCAGCAATGTCAACTAATTTCTTTAGATAGACGCAGTGAGGGCTCTATGAGAGGTTGCGGTCAATTATTGCACCCAGAAAGCGATGTGTCTTAGCATAGGATACAGCTTGACCATTGATTGAAACAGGATACGATGAAATTTGTTTGCGCGTAAAGCCAACCAATCCGCACTTTTCAGTAGACACGTTGAGGCCTTGTTCTCGGAGATAAGAAGCCGTCATGGTTGCCACCCGCTGAAGCCTGGCTCGTACCTGAGGGCGAGTCACCGCAAAGCCCAGATACGAACGTCGTCGGCGTATATTGAGACGTGAACCGACCACGGCAGGTACTCCGCTATTCTTACCAAGACGAGATTGAACAGAATTGGGCTCAACACTCCACCCTGCGGCACACCGCGGCAGATGTAATGTTCCGAAGCTGGGCCGTCTTCAGTCTGTAAGAAAAAGCACCTCTCAGTGAAAGTCCCGAATCCATTCATACATCCGGCCACCAACTCCAACAGCTTTAAGTGAGTTCAGTATGGGCTCATGGGTGACGTTGTCGTATGCTCCTTTCATATCTAGAAAAAGTGCAACTCATAGGCGCTTGAGGCTTTTTTTTTATTTCGGACCCCGGTTACGATGTCAATGACGTTGTCAATGGACGAGCGACTTCGACGAAAGCCCGTCATGGCATCCGGATAGATGTTGAATCGCTCTAGGTACCATTCCAAGCGAGCAAGAATCATTCTTTCCATCACTTTACTGACCCAGCTCGAAAGCGCAATCGGAGGATATGATGACAGCTGAAGCGGAGACTTTCCAGGTTTCAGAATGGGGATCAAGCGGCTCGATTCCCATTGTCTAGGAACGGCGCCATACTGCCAAGACTCATTGTAGTAGCTGAGCAGCTCATCACGTGCGCCATGTCCAAGGTGGCATAGGGCAGCATACGTGATGCCATCAGGTCCTGGTGACGAAGAACGCCTCCAGGTCGCCAACGCAACATCGAGCTCTTTGAGTGAAAAGAGCACATTCATTTCTGGTACACGTAACTCAGGGATGTCATTCAATGCTGCGTCAGTAATGATGGCCGCGGACCCAGCAACCCGTGCACAGAACACTTCAGCCACTTGAAGTTCCGAGCGGAGTTGGTAGAGGGCCAGAGCAGCAAAGGGCTTCCTTTGATGCGGAGACGAGCAGAAACGCCTAACCGTTCTCCATATATGTGAGAGCGATTTCCGGGAATCAAGCGACAGAAAGAAAGTTTTCCATCACTTGTCTTCCAATTTATCCATAAGACGCCGGACTTTCTTCTGTATGCGTCGTGAAGCCCTCAGATCCAAGACGAAATTCGTGCACCGATACCTCCTCTCCGCCTGTCGGCATGCCGCACGCAGCCTCTCCAGTTCCATATCCAAGTCTGTTCACCTTGCTGACCTTGTGAGCGAGCAGATGGATGTTTTCAATGTCTCTACGATTGCATCTTCGATAGTGTGTGAAAGTCCTTCCCGACATGCGACATCCATACCCTTCTTAAACTTTGTTCAATCAACTGTACGCAAGACAATAGAGGAGCGCTGCTCAACTCCTCTAATCTTTATGTATGTTGGAATATGGTCGCTTCCATGTGTTTCAATGTCCGTAAACCAGTGGACGCTCGAGGCAAAGCGCCGTGACACCAAAGTGAATTCGAAGCAGCTAGTATAGGTCGTGCCTCTTAAAAACGTAGGGCTGTCGTCATTCACACAGCACAAATCATGGTCGCCAGCAAAGGTCCTGCCTTTGGAATCAAATTTAGCGCTTCCCCATAGCTGGTGATGCGCGTTGAAGTCACCTGTGATAACCTAGAGGTCATTGTTCATCAATAATATTTTCTTGAGTCGTTCGCCATCAAACTGACCCGCTGGGAATATGTAAGCTCCAATTAGTGTAAACGACACATCCTTCTTTTGTATATTCAGGCAGACATATTGGTTGTCGTCATGAGGCTCTACCTCGATAGCGACATATGTAAAGTCCATGCGGATGTAGATGATTACTTTCTTGCTCGCACCACATGTCGACGAGACGAAAGATTCGTAACCGGACAGTCTGGGTGGAGTTGATGTATTTCGTTCGCAAATGACCAGTAAGGGAAAGCGATTTGTAAAAATGAATTGGCGAAAGTCAGCTATACGGGTCCTTAGATCTCTAGCATTCTACTGAAAGATCGACGCACATTTACCTTCAGTGCGGAAGGGGACTATTGGTCGAGCCATGATGCTTAAACAATGCTAGCAAGTGCTGGATTTGGTGCATCCACTATTTGCAAAGCACTTCGTGCTGCTGGGGTTTGCAGCTTGTTCAGTATGATGCGCATTGTATTAATTAGTAATTGCAGCATATGAGCCACCTGTCTGTCTTGGTCGCACAAATCACTTACAGTACACGTGGTGGGTTTTCCAGCAAATTTTCGCTGTGATTCTGTCAGTGAATGCTGTGGTTTCGGTCGAGCCGGCCAAGATTCTGCAGATGTGGTCTTCTCAGCAGCCATGTTCTTCGCGGTCCTTTCCACAGTGTCTGGCCTGGGCGGTAGAGGTGGAAGTGGTGTTGTAGAAAGTGGCATGTGCGTCGCAGAGACAACACACTTCCTTGAGGAGCGCCGGCGACGGGAACGTCGCTTCCTGATCTTACGGGCGGCTTAGCGATGAGATGAATGATCTCTCGCCATCTCTTTCAAGAGAGCCATTTCCTTCTTAATATGCGGGCATTTCTTCGATGAAGCTTCGTGTGACCTTTCGCAGTTTGAACTCTTCATTACAGTCGCGCCACATTTATCTGCAGCACGGGGCTCGGCGCCATGGGGGCATGCTGCCTGATTTGTCCCAGTTTCATCCATTTACGGCAATGAAGAGGTTTTGCAATGAAAGGTCGCACTTCATGTCTGAAGTGTCCCACCTTAACATACGAGGGTATGTATTTACCATTGATACAATCTTCACGCATCGTGAACTGCCTAGCCGCTTAACATCAACAATGACCTGCTCATTGGCTGGCTTGATAAGAATCGGCAAGTCGGATGGCGACGTCTACGTCATAAATAACACCGGTGACTACGTCAGCTCCCAGAGGGATGTAAGAGCGCACCTGAATGCCATTGATGTCCGTTACGCTGCGTAGAGTGGTCAGACCAGCCGCATGCTGGATGGACATCAACCGCCAGTAGATTTTTTCGGGTGTTGACTCGAATGTCTCATATTGATTTGGCATCAGGGCTTCCAATGACATCGACACAGATTGCCTGTTCACTAGCTTCATGTTGACGGTGGGACGCAAGGGCACAATTATGATGGTATTGGCGTCCGACCTCTGCGTGTGTCTTACTATTTGCGTGCTCGGCGATGAGGACGTCCTGGTGTTTCTTCTCTTCGCTCTGCGGCTCTGCACCCACTGCAAGTCGTCACCGGAAGTGTCCTCACTACTGAGAGAGCAGACATGGGTGTCCTCGCTGTCGCTGTCGTTCTGCTGTCCGATCCACGTCCTGGAGGCGGCCGCCGCTGACGCCGCTGTCGCCGGCAGACGTGTGGGTTCGTCCACTTCCATCACGACCGAGCAGGGAGCGAGGACTAGCAGATGAACTTAGATTTTCACAGAAATAAACTGGAGCTAGAAAGAACAGCGCTCTATCAAAGACACTTCGTCGTCAAAACAATGAGCAGGCGATCCAGTATGTCACATATGTGGATGTAACTACCTCGTTTTTCAGAAGTACAGACACCAACGAACTTCTTTCAGTAGTTAACACAGAAATACAGGATTTGTACGTATAGTCTGCAAGTAATTCTGTACAAATAAAATATTTTAAAGGAAAGGCCGTTCTTTTTCGTTGCAAGAGAACCGCGCGTGGTGCTACAAAAAAACAAACTACGTTTGGAAAACACTCTAGTTGAATTTTCTTCGACATGAAAAGGCCTGGCAGTTATACTCCATAAGCATATGCTCCAGGATTCCCATACAAAAATCGTTAGGAAAACTCCAAGCAATGTTTTAGCTGTACTGAGGAGGTGTCAGTAACTCCTACCAGTGGGTGAGCCGTAACACACTTTCCATCTCACACATAATGTATGGGCTCATGATGTGGGGTGTGGGTACGCGAAAATGTTGTAAACAAAAATTACTCGTACTTCGAAAGAATGCATCGCGATCTAATTTAAACTGTGAATTTCATGTTCATACTCCGCCTTCATTTAACTCATTTATATTCTTAATACTTATTGCATGCATGAATACCTTTAGATACTTGCTCATGATACTGAAATTAACAAATGGAACGAAAACATTGGCTTAATGCCTAGAGAAAACTCCTCGTCGAGTTTCAGTAGGCACAGTGAGTGAGAGAGAGAGAGAGAACAGCTTTATTGAAAATGCCTGCAGAGCCGGTTAGGCTCTCTCCACGCAGGGAGGACCAGCTTTTACCGCGACGCGGCCACTACGTCAGTCTCGTGCATTGTGCTCCTCGAGGTCTTGGTTCCTCGGCACTTCCGCGGATCCGAGAGGGCCGCCGCCCCCTTCCTGGGGGTGCTGCCCCACTTCTCGGTTTCGCGAAGTCGCTGCCTCTCTAAAGCTGCCGAGACCTGCTGGACGGCCTCGAGTTGTGTATCTTGGTCATAGGTCCTCGTTGCAGCCTCTAGCTGCGGCGGGATCGTCGTCCTCTCGCTGGCTTCTCCTTGATTTATACTACAGTCCCAAACGATGTGAGCCGCGGTGGCTCTCTCCTTAGCGCACAGTCTACACGCGTAACTCGCGTACACGCTCGGACACACGTGCTTAGCTATCGCCGGGGGGAGCAGGGACCCTGTCTGTAATTGTCTATATAACACTGCCTCCTTCCAGGTAAGCCCCGGGTGAGGTGGCGGCATAGTCTGTCTGTTAAGTCTGTACCACTTCACTATTTCGTTGAAGGTGGTCATCTTGTCCTTGGCACTGCACCGCGACCAACACTCAGAGTCGGCCGTGCTTGCAGCTGCGCGGTTGGTTAGTCCTCGCGCGGCCGAATTCGCCGTCTCGTTGTGGTTCACGTTCCCGCGCTCCGACACGTCACTGCCCATGTGGGCCGGAAACCACTTGATCACCACAGCGCCTTTCCGTCCGATGTCTTCGGCCTTGCGCAGTATGCGCGCAGCCTCACTACATACCCTACCCTTGGCGTAGTTCTTCACTGCCGTTCTAGAGTCACACAACACTGTAGTGCATCCGGGTTCGGAGACGGCCAAGGCGATGGCCACCTCCTCCGCCCGGTGCGCCTCTCGAGTCCGGACGCTCGCCGCGGTCTTCGTTACACCCGTCGATGCCCCGACAGCCACCACCACGTATGCGTCGCTGCTCCCTCGATACTCCGCCGCGTCCACGTAGATGGCGCCTTCTTCTCTGGCGTACAGGAAAACTCACCGGCTGCCATCGAAACGGTCGTTTCCGAATGCTAAATGCCAAACTTCCACAGAAATCCACACAAATCCACACCTAATCAATATAATGTTAAATGTTGCAACACGTGTTGCAATGTTGCAACATATTATAATACGTATTGCATTTTTGAATGCGGACACTGGAAGCTTGTTCCGCTGGGAGGTGGAGCCAATTGAGCTGGGTTTCAAATCGTGACCATTTTGCAGCTTCCTATGCTACAGTTTTCTTTTGTTCCAATGTATATTTGTATCAGAGCTATGTAGTATGATTGCGGCAAAAAAAAGTCAAGCTCAACAAACGACAACAATTACAACGGTGGTTACAATGTTTGACATTATGAGGAAAAAAAGAATATTGGTGGAACGACTTCGTTCGTGCAAAAATTGGCGTACATCTCAGAGTGATTATTTCTCAAAGAACTTGTGTGCACAGTTAGCAACTCAGTTTCACGATGTAAGCCGATATTATTGCTGTTCAGTAAGTACAAAACGTCTTATCGGACAATTTTACAACGAGGATATAGGGAGTTCACCCATGGAGTAATACAGAAAACGTAAAGAGCAGAATCTGCCTTAGTCCCTTGCGACCCCGTTTAGGCCTTCTGAATTTAACTAAAAGTAGCGACATTTTTTTATCTTGCCGCTGAAGCCGGCATTGGAAGGTGGGCGACGGGGTCTGCGCATCCTTGTTGGTAGAGTTTATTTATGTAGTCTTCGTCACGTGGACGCCGATTCACCGTCTTCGCTGGAACAAGTGCGCGAGCGTTCGTGGGCTAGCCGCCGGGCCTGCCTGTTCTCTTGATTTTTTGTTTTAGTTGCGCTAGCGCCAGAATACTTGCAGCTACTAGCATAGACAGAAATTTAACAAGAGGGGACATTTGCAAAAGCTGCAACAGGAAACATGTCACGCTTAGTGTCAATCCCATCGGTTAGTTGACGCGAGCATCGGGAAAAAAGGGGAATTAGGAATGAACTAAGACAAAGTTCTATTTTTTTGTATTCCTTCCCGTTGAAACTAAAAGATTTTCGTATAAATGAATTTATACTTTGCGGCGAAGTTTTCTTACGTTGCCTAGCAGGAGGCTAGCGGCCACGCCAAACGCACCACGGAAGTGAACGAGGCTGGCTGCGCATGTGAAGTTCGCCTGTTCGGCGACCCGTTTATTTTGGACGTGCCCTGTTTGTTGTGCTCCCGCCGTATTCTTAATTGCCTTGTGTACTCCGGCACAGCGCCACTTCTGGCTGCGCACAAATGAGCGCACAAATGAAAGATTTGGGCGCTCATTTATACAGTAGAAAGATCCCCCTGCTAGTTCCACGAGGAAATGCGTAAAAATCATTAAACTATTAGAAGTGATGCACTCTTTTTTTACACGAACGTGATGGACTGCTTCACTATAGCAAAAATAAATACCCGAATGTAAGCTCAAAGGAACAGCGAGAACGTTGCGAATCAAATGTACAAAATATAGGTGAATTATCATGCTTGCGACTGTTTACCACATTACATTCTTTACATTCACTTCATTTTACTAAGCAATTATCCGGTTTTCTGGACAAAAAAGGTTGCCGGTGGTCTCGAAAGAAAATTGCCTACGTATATATTCATAAGGCTATCCAGTTCTCCATGGCCATGGCTATAACAACATGAAAAATGTGACAGCGGTTCCGGTATCGCTCTCTCTATCGTGATTGTGTGCGTATAACGACGGCCTCTTAACTAAAGGTTTATTTAGGAAACGGTAACGAAGGGCCCTGATTGCCCATATGTAATGCAGGATCTAGTTTTATAAGTTAAGGAGACGAATATTACGTAACGACTTGACCGGCTATGCTAAACGACTCACCATTATTGCCGTTGCCAGTCGCAGCAGAATCCGGTTCTCGTTTCGATGCAGGCCTGTTCCGCAAGAGTCACGAGTGAAACCTTGCTTTCTGGCCTACATGTCCACTCGCAACACGTCTCTTCACCCCAAATTATATAACGCGAGGTACCGAAGCGCAACAAGCACAGAATAAGCAACCAGCTTAAGTGTACGAACCGGTGAATATGTGCCTGCCGTGCACGCGAACGTACCGGTAAAAATATTAAATCCAGGCAAGAGGTCACGTGGAAAATCGATGATGCTTAAGGCTATTTGTGTTTTCAATGGCAAATAATAACAAAGTTACTAATAAACAGTACAGTATCTAATTAGAGATGATAATATGGTTATATTTATATGTAATGAAAATGCTTGAATAGTTGTGCGATAAAGATTGCAACTAAAGTTGCGCTTATTACGGCGCCTCTAGTGCGAGATATTGAACTTACGCAGAAATCCTTCAAATGGCTTTACTGTGCTTGTTTTAAAAGCAGCAGACCCGCCGTGGTTGCTCAGAGGCTATGGTGTTGGGCTGCTGAACACGAGGTCGCGGGATTGAATCCCGGCCAGGGCGGCCGCATTTCGATAGGGACGAAATGCGAAAACACCCGTGTGCTTAGATTTAGGTGCACGTTAAAGAACCCCAGGTGGTCGAAGTTTCCGGAGTCCCCTACTACGGCGTGCCGCATAATCAGAAAGTGGTTTTGGAACGTAAAATTTCATAATTACAAAAAAGCAGCAGCATGTTGTCGAATTTTCTGCCCCCTCTGGCCATTCGTTGAACATCAGAGTACGCTACACCTGAGGCACAATGAGCGCGGAGAGTGCCAAAACATGACTACAAGAAGGGCCAAGAGATCGAATAGAATGACGGCATTAATTCATGTGATCAGCTACAAGGAAATAAGCGCAAAGCGAGCATGTGACAATAGCGATTTGACTGGGAAAAGACGGCTACCACTCTGTCCTACGGCAGGGGTTGCAGCCGTTTCAGTACATGGCTTTCTCGTCTGTCTGGATAGCGTAAGACACGGTTGATTCGGTTACACCTTGCGGTAACTGGTAATGCGCACCTGTTCCGGTGCTCTGCCTACCTCTTTGCGACGTTTCTTCCCGATACGCTTGTGTATTTTCGGACGCCTATTGCACCAGCTTCATTTATCGCCTTAATTGGAGGCTTGATCCTGAGTGTGGCAGCTTCATGTTTCTAGCTGACACGACTTTTCAGAAGAGCGTGCACTGGGGTAGCTGTGGAAGAGAGTTGACATTCCGCGATATGATCAGTCAGTACGTGTTAGATTGTGCGTTTTCGTCCCACATAAGCTCGGTATCGGACATCCCGTTCACAACATCCTTCAGACCTCTATATGATTAGGGTTACGGGATTTGGTTAACTCCCAGACGTTCAATCCTGTGGATGTCCAAAAGATGACTTAAATAGGACGTCCTGAATTTAGTGTTGTCATGTTATTCACTTGACGTACCAACCACAACTAGGACGCTCGGATGTAATCTGGACATCCAGAGGATACTTGTGGTTCAATGGGAAGCCAGGCCTCAAACGGCAGCTGGAAAAAAGTTAAGTGTTGGAGTTTCCGTGTAACAGAATTATGTTTTCTCGTATACTGAAATTACAATCCGAAGCTAGCATTTCTGCAGCTTGTGTGTAAGGGGTACTTTACGATTTTTCTGAGGCACTTTTCTTCGAAAAATTGAATTAGTTCTGTAACGCATTTGTGCCACGCGGAGGGTCTGCGTGGATTGGGATGCGCAGTTCGGGATGATTTTTTTTATACGGGCAACGTCGCTTCCGCCGACGCCGACATTGACGCCGCATTTTCTACGATATAGACAGTTAACAATATCGCGTGAAAACTGCTCTGGTGAGAAAAGATTCTGACGGCGTTCTGGCTATGTTGATCGCTTTGAAGGGGGCCGTGCAGGTTTCTGCCAACTCAACTGCACATCGTTCACTTCACGGATTTCATTTATTTGACCGCGGAAATGCCATGGATAAAGTGCATAGGCTAGGAAAAGCGAATAATCAAAAGTGAAGACACAGCTGTGCCAAAAAATGCTTACGCATTAGGAGACAATTTCGAGCATTTTGTGCAGCATCTCTTTAAGCTGAAGCTGATGCAAGCATTCCTACTTCTGCGTCGCAACCTATATTTTAGAAGGGGACAAAAGATATTGTCATTGCAACTCCAAAATTGTTGAGCCGAAAATATTGTCAGGCCGAGTATACCAATTGGTAACATTGTTGCTTCAAATAATGTTGCGTTCTGGAAAATCGCAGCGTTTTTTTCTTATTTGGTTGGTCTTGTTCTATTGGTAAATACAAAACCTTAACGGGAAGGTTTGTTCAAAGAAAAGCGTGCCGTAGGGCTATGTCACTGGAGTTTGCACATTCCATTTATTGCTATGACTGAGAGACTGCGATATTTTTTTAATATATGTGTTAAAAACTCGCGAAGGCGTTCTGGCCCCGGAGTGTATTTATGTACGCATGTAATATTGTATATAATATTGTTTGAACTGTGCCATTGTCAATTAACGAACCAAAACTAACACTGCCATGTGCATCATTACAAGAAGATGACACGCTCTAACGATTGCTAGAAGGAAGAAATTGGACAAGACCTAAATATTGTTTTCTTATGAATTGCTTAGAAAAGAACTATTACTTGCGCAAAATGAATGTTCGCAATGGGCGCAGCATTTGGGGTTTGTTTGAAAACCAAACATTGCTTTAAGCCGCGTGTTTTTTTTTTCAGGACTACAGAAGTAAAAAAAAAATATGAGTGGCTATGAGCTGTACTACTCAAAGTGGCGGACATTACTTGCATGAGTAATCAAAAACACGTAATCAGCTTATGTATGCTGAAAAAGGAACTTTCAATTTGAACTCTATTCTCCAGGTTGTAATTTATGAAGTGTGCACAGCTGGTATTCAGCGAACCGTAATAACTTATAACGAATTTTCAGGATGAAATCAGTTTCGTGATGTTCATCCCGAAATTGTCCAATGAAATACACAGGCATTCCAGTTGCTTTTGTTATTTCAGGTAAGTGGAGAAACAGACAGAAAGACAGACAATGAACTTTATTTGATCCTGAGGAGCTTCAGCGGAGGCCCTTATCGGGGACCCACAGAATCCGCTGGCCGCGTCCAAGTCGGGACAGGAATACCGTGATGTTCCGCCCTTTCTTGGGCTCTCTGGATTGCCTCTAGTTGTGTCTGGAGCGATGGGCTCCGGAGTGCCTCTACCCAGTCGGCTTAGCTGGATAGAGGGCCGTTAGGTAACGCAGGGCACTGCCAGAACATGTGCGCTAAGGAAGAATAAATCTCATTACAGTCCGGACTACTGGAATCGACATCTGTGTAAATACGGCTGAGAAAACCCAGCGAAGGGAATGAGCCCGTCTGGAGCATTCTAAGTGAAACTGAGAGCGCCTATCTCAAAACCCACGGGAGCATTAGGGTGTCGCGATGCCTTGCAAAATTCCTGGATACAATAATTTATTTGGAATATGCGCAGCAAACTAGGTACTTGCAAATTACTAATTGCAAATGAATAATCGCAATGGTACTAAATGCAAATTGTCTAATTAAAAAATATTCACTTTTCATGTTTTGGACAATTTGCATTTCAGCTCCTCGTGAAGTAATGCACGCAGCTTCAAGTAGCCCACCCCAAGGGCTACATTTAAGCAAGGTGCAACAGGTAGTTTTTGCACTTCTCTATGGTTTAAATAAAACATTCCATATACCAATACGTACGCGTAGCGTGATTCTGAGTTTGACATCAACCCGTACCGCCTTCTAGCCCGTTAGGGTACATTCCTCTTTTACACTTTGCTGTCAGATAACTTTTCTTTAATTTCCCGCATTCCTATTGTCTTATTTGAAATAAAAGCAAAAAAATGGGCTGTTAATAACTGGTAGTTTCGCCATATGGGCAAAGCTTTGCCGCGATAGAAGAGTTTAGCATTGCGGGGAAAGTACTTCGAAGGTTTTTAGCCTATTAATTTGTAAGACTTGTGGGCACGGCGCAAACCTGCACAGATAAAAAACCTGTAGAAATTAACAAATAGTCAATAAATTATATATACATAATCTTCTCTATATGAACTATCTCAATACATTTCTGTAAAGGTGATGTCTTATACGACGCAGCCTCATTTATGTCAGCGATAATATTTCTCGTGAATGCTTTTTGCACCGTACCTTCCCTACGTTGATTTTTTTTCAGGGAATGGATGGCGACTTGTCAAATAGTTTTCCTCAGAAGGGCACTTGCCACTTGGTCCTTGCAAACAGTCACGAAACAACTCTCACAAACGTGGGCCATATTTTATCAGGATCTCATAAACATGGAGGAACTACTTTAGAGACTCGACAGTGTGTTGTCTGTGCTGTGTTGAAATAGTTTCTAGCCATGGCGTCGTTGATAGTTGCTGACATGGCTGATTTGCAAAAGCATCACAGAGTTTGTCTGAACAATTGCTACCAATTTTGTATGAAAGAAGTCATTCATACGATAAGGCACTGTAGTGAAACTTTTAGCCATTCACTAGAGGAAGCAATGTATGTTGTTCTACATTTTTACGCTTCAATGAAAGCTTCAGCAGCAATAAACCACTGTTGTGTGACGTAAACATTGCCTGAGTGTCAGTCGAAGCACAAAGAAGACCATGCGGCGTGCGTTTATTTTTTGCCTGAATCTCATTCTCCATTTCCTTCCCTTCACATTAAGTGGACATAAAACGATTTACCCATGTGAAAGTCGTATTTTATTTCAACTCAAGTTTTCTGTGTGCTAGAGAATTTTAATATGTGCTTTCCACATTGCAACACCAAAGCCATCCCACATTTTTATGCAAGTGCTATCCCAACGAATTGGGTCCTTTATGAAGTGGATGCGCTTTTCCGAGCAGCTGCTGGTGCGGCTGCGGAGATGCATTCTTGTACGAAAGTATTTTCTGGCAGGCGTGTGTGTAAATGCCTCGTCCGTGACTTTCTATGCTGTGGTAGTATTTTACACATTGTGGGGAAGGGCCAGCATGAATAGACGAATTCCAGACTCGCAGTTCTATACTTTTACGGCCTAGAAGAAAGGGAACAAGAACATATAAAGACGAGGCAGTACTAAGCTATTCTATAAAGCAAATACGTACTGACTGGATTACTATGAGCTTCATGATGAAAACAGCAGAAAAATTCGCGACGACGTTAGCTCAATACTTGTGGCATCGTGTGAAGACGTAGCTAGCCATTAGCGTCATTGTCTTGTGGAACTACCCCTACACTTGGGTGAAATACCGTAAAAACCTATGTCATGACACAATGCATGCTATTTAGCTCTATGACAGTGGCTCGAAAATAAAAAAACAATGTTTCTACCTAACTACAGTAAAAACTTTATGTATTCATGCAGACCATCTACAGAAGGATTATTAATTCGAATTCTGGTGTTTCAGGTGCCATAACAGCGACTTAGTTATGAGGCACGCCGGTCGGGACCCTAGAAGAATTTTGACCAAAAGGGAATATATAACCTTATCCCAAGGCACGGAGGGTTCTCCATTCCGCTCCTATCGAAATGCGGCCACCGCTGCTGAAATTCGATCTCGCGACTTCGTGCTTAGCAGCCCAACAATATAGCTGCTAAGGCAGCGCGGAGCATGCAGACAAAAATTAGTGTCCCTAAAATTTAAAGAAGGTATATGAGATGTTGATCACATTCACTAGGAAACAAAGTGATGCATTGGCACAATTATCACCTCGCCTGTGGCAACGTGTCAGATAATCTGGACTCCTGGAATTTGCTATGCCACTATATTTCGCTTGCTATTCGTATTACTGTTGAATATTTCTGTGGACTCGTGACACGACTTCTGCCGTAATACTTTTTTCCTTCTATGCTCACATCGTCGTGTCGATGCTCCACTGACAGACAATAGATATATGTCAATTGAAATTGAAACGCTGGTTAGCATTTTAAGCAAGATATTGCATAACGTCATTCCTGCATGAACCTAACCACGGCCTGCAGTATGTACATAAATTAAAAAATAAAGTAAAAGTTCGTTTCCCACCTTCTCCCCTTTAATAACGGTGTTATTTCTTACGATTACCTCAAACTTTCTTGCCGAGTAATATGTTGTTACCAGTTCTCAAGGCTGCAAGTTCTCAATAAAGTGGCTACAAGTTCTCAAGAAAGACTGGGCACGATGGCAATGTGGATCGCTGATGATCCTCTGCTTTTTGCGGTGCTCGATTCTTTTCAGATTTTAGACAGCTCATGTAAAGTGCAGCTGACATTACTGACATCAAAGAAAGCCCATGGGCCTCAAGTGAAAAGAAAGTGAGCGCTTCGTGAAAAATTCGGTTTCTTGTACCTAGGAAATAGCCCGGACCACTTCGTTGTCACAGCGACTAAGCATGAACACAGAAATTTCCTCTACCATGAGACCGCGGAGCAAATTTTCACGCCAACCGTCAGGCTTGCACTTCACTCCACGACAACAGGTGCAGAAGACAGCATAAAGTGCTTGCATGGTTTGAAACCATGAGAGAAGGGTGTGAATGGCCCTATCTGGAGTTGCAGAAACACTGGCCACGACGGTACCGTTAGGCTTCTGATCGCTGCCATTACCCTGGTTTTTCATTTGCAGCTGAGAAAAGATTACGACAATGTTAGCGTTCAAACGATCCTTTAACGGCTGGTTCTTCCTTGCCTAATGCTGTATTGCATGCTGCATGTTGTTGTCTCCCTCAGGAATTTGCTGCTTCTTGGAGGGGACAGTGAAACTAATGGTCTCTTGACCCTGCTCAGATTTTACACGGCTTATGTAAACGGCAGCGGACATTAGTGATATCAAGGAACACCCATGGGCCTAAACTGAAAAGAAAGCGAATGCTTTGTTAAAACGCGACGACAAGGTCACATTGTGCCAGGATAATGCACATCATAATAGATTTTACGTACTCCAATGAAGAAAGTTGTTTTGTCGCTTGAAAAGAGAATATACGTATTAGAGAATAATAGCAGGAGATCTAGTCTGATCATTTTCGGGCTACCTGAGTCAGAGGGTGAATGTGGAAATCATTTGCAACCGTCCTAATTAAAAAAAAATTCAGTACCTCCTCTGGGAAGATGCCATTGCTATTGGAAGTCAACATAGATAACGCAAACTATGAACTTACAAGGCATGACTGGTCTTCATCAGACTGCTCCATATAACACAGACGGCAGTTAATTTTCAAACAATTCCGGAAGATGAACAGTTCTATTGCATCATTGTGTGAGGACTATTCCCGGGAACTATGCAAGGTTAGAAGGAGACTGTGGGCAAGTGTAATAGAAAAAGCCTGCAATGTGCGGCACAATTTATTCATCTTTAGAAAAATTGTACATCAATATAGTAGCCCAGATAGAACGAAGACGAGACGGATAAAGTTCCTTTAAGAAACGATGCAGAATGACCCTGCCACTAAAGTATGCGTCGTCTCGCGCGAGCACAGAAATAGACGCCAGAAACACGGGTGCTGAAAGCTATACTTCTCAGTTTTCACCTTTGAAACATTCGCTCCTGTATGGCATGGTAATATATTTTCCCCCAAACGAGACCCCCACTTATTTATTATTGCGATAGCAATTACATGCGCACTTCAAGCGCATTTCCGCCATCGGCGTCACCGAGAGATACCGTATAAAATCCAAAGTCGATAGCACCGTCACCGTGCACCCTACGCTGTGTGTGCGACGAAAGCGTTCGAAAGGAGCCGACGATCGCGACAAAATCTCACCTGCTCGAAAGAGACGATTGCAGAGAGGGAGTGCGCTGTCATGCGCGCGGCACATAACGTTGCGAGGCGCAAGAGGGAGTAGAGGGAGGGCGGCGTTTTCTACGCCTGCAACTGAGCATGTGGCGGATGCGCGCGGTAGGCGCGGCCGTATTTTGAGAGCGGTCTGCACTGGGGGCAGTTTCTTGGCCGGTCGGCGGATTGTGGCTTTGCGCGTGCTACGTGTCCTCGGCGTTCGCTTCGCACTGAAGCGACAGGCAGCACGAATGTCACTTCGCTCGCTTCTAATTTCTTTCTTCCCGTTCTTGTAATTCTCCATAGACTTTTTTGTTTTAATGTATTGTTTCTAATTCGCTGTCTGTGTTTCTGTCACTTCCTTTACGATGACTCCTGGTTGTCTAGTTACACTTTCATTTACTCCGCACTTGGTTGCCAACTGTCCTGCCCTCTTCCTTCATTCTGAGTCCACGCTTTTCAGTTACAGACGCATCTGCACTTTAGCCGCCCATTTATTGTGATCCACGGGCCTGGGTCTTTCTACAAAACAAGTTCTGCTCTGCTCTTCTTAGGCTTCAACATTGCCCCAACCCAGGTCTCCCTGCACAACCCCACTTGTGGTTTTTTATCGTTGGGTCCCAAAGCCAAGCGGCCTATCGGCCTTTAGTAAAATTCCAACACCGAAAATATACCTGATTTTGGCCACACACTGCTATTTGTGAACGTTAGGGCTGGCATAATTACTCCTTTCCAGATTAAATGAACCGCCTCATAAATACTCTGACCTCAAAGTGTTCTATGTTTAATTATTGCGGCATTCCGCTTCCCTTTTATATTCAAGTTATCTTGGTGGGTGGTTGAGTAAGTCTTCCCTTCGTTTACATATACGTGCACAGGTATTTACATCGTTTGACTATGGGTATGACTTGCTCTTTAACTGACACCACGTAATTACTCGTCCGTTTATTAAAGATCATTATTCCTGATTTATTTGTGCTAAACTTAAGGCCTAGAATTGTCGTGGCGTTGCCACATGTATTCGCAAGTGTCCGTAAATATCTTGCATTATCCACTAGTAGCAGAATGTCGTCCGCATAGATCACTCCGAGGAACTTCGCTTGCGCAGTTCGTCTATTCCACATGTAGGATAGATGAAACCCCAATTATTTGTTTTCTAGTCGCGCAGCGCCCCGACAACACTGCCACTACCAAGATATCGCGTATCCCGAAAAGTTTGACCCACCCTAAATAAGTGACTTCGCCGTTGCGCTACTAAGCACGAAGGAGCGAGAGCGAATGCTGGCCGCGGCGGCCGCATTGCAACGTTGCCGAAATGCAAGAATGATCTTGTACCGTGCGTTGTGTGCAAGTGGAAAAAACCCTCAGGTGATCAAAATTATATGGGTGCCCAAAATACGACGTGATTCATAACCATATTGTGGTTTTTGCTCGGGAAACCGAACAATTCATTCTAATTTACCTTAGACAATCAATCTATTTGTTGCAAAGCCCTTATCCCAGAAATTAGCCATTTTGCATGACAGCCGAAATCTAATCCGCTTTGCCTGGCCCCACTTGTTACGAATTATTGAATAAAATTATCCAGTAGCTGCTTGGCTATCGCCAACGAAGCCGGCAAAGAAGAGTGCACGCGTGCAGGCAGCGCTACAATAGAACACGCTAGCGCAGTTCATCTCAGCGGCCGCGGTGTCGGTCGCTCATAAGATGCCACGGTGCCATGCCTGACCGGTCTAAATAAACCGTGGCTACGTCGGCTATCTCTTAGTGCCCCCTCCCACCAATCCAGTGATTTCTACTAGCCGCCATCCATCCATCCACTCGTCCATCCATCCATCCATCCTTCCGATCATCCATCCATCCATCCATCCATCCATCCATCCATCCATCCATCCATCCATCCATCCATCCATCCATCCATCCATCCATCTATCTATCTATCTATCTATCTATCTATCTATCTATCTATCTATCTATCTATCTATCTATCTATCTATCTATCTATCTATCTATCTATCTATCTATCTATCTATCTATCTATCTATCTATCTATCTATTTATTTATCTCTCTATCTATAGTCTTAGGCCGACCCAGCGACCGAAGTAGTCTGTCTGTTTGGGCCGCTAGGTATGTGTTTCTTTCATTACTAATAACACCAGGACTCTATGCCCGATGCTACCATTGCTTAGAAATCTAATAGGGAGCGCAGACAATGTATCAGAAGCGTGCTGCACCATGAGTATATCGGTGGTATACTGAACGGCACCAGATTAAATGAAATAGACCATTGTGAGCTCTCCGGATATTGTTGTTATCATTCGAGTATTCAGATAGTAACCACCCCACACGCCGCAATTTGAGCACGGGAAACCGAAACACAAAAGGGCAGTTATTAAGCTAGCTAACAAAGCAATAACGAAACAAGTTCTAAAGTAACAAATTCCAAAAAATGAGAGTCCGAAGCTCAGCTAAGCAAACTTGAAAGTTCGTTAGCGCTGGTAGAACGGCTTAACTCGCGCAACCTGGACTACTTCAGGTCGTGAGTGGTGCCGCTTCAATAGCAAAATACAAGACCTCATAGTTGAGGGCGCGAATGCGTCGGATGATCTTGTAGGTTTCGAAATAGTGGCATACAAGCTTCTCGCTAAGTCCTCGTTTGCGTATTGGGGTCGAGACCCAAACACGGTCGCCGGGCTGGTACTCGACTTAGCGTCGTCGAAATTCGCAGTGTCGGTTGTCGGTCTTCTGCTGGTTCTCGATCCGCGGGCGGGCGAGCTGTCGGGCTTCTCCGAAACACCGGATATAGGTGGCGACGTCAAGATTCCCTTTATCTCACGTGCTGCAGCATCGCGTCAAGAGTCGTCGTTGGGTTCCTGCCGTAAACAAGCTTGCAAGACGTGGTCTGCGTTGTTTCTTCTAGCGCCATGTTGTAAGCGAAGGTTACGCAGGGCAGGTCGACATCCCAGGTCTGAAGTTCGCCGTCGACGTACATTGCTAGCGTGTCGGTAAGGGTATTATTCAGGCGCTCCGTAAGACCATTCGTCTACTGGTGGTAAGCAGTTGTCCTTCCTGTGGCTTGGCTGGGTGTATTGCAGAGTGGCTTCGGTGAGCTCCCGTGTAAAGGCCGTTCCTCTGTCAGCGTTGAGGACTTCTGGGGTGCCATGTCCCAGCAGGATGTTCTTAAGGAAGAATTTCGCAGCTTAGGCTGCACTAGCTTTCCGGAGAGCTTTAGGTTCAGCGAAGCGGGTAAGGTTGTACATCATCACGACGATGCACTTCTTTCGGGATGTAGACATGGGAAAGGGCCCCAACGTATGCACTCCAATCTGCTGAAATGGTCGGCAAGGAGGTTCAATCGGCTGTAGTAATCTCGCTGGCGTTGCTGGTGGTGTCTTGCGTCGCTGGCAGTGTTGGCATGTCTAAATGGAGTGGGCGAGCTTTCCTGTATCCTGGATAGCGTCCGGGAGAACCCGAGGTGCCCAGTGTTCGGATCGTTATGTAGGGCATGCACAAACACGCAGGGATGCGTAACACCAACAAGGTAGTCGGTGCGGACTGGTGAGGAGTTCTTTACGAGTAAGTTGTTTTGAAGAGAGAACGAAGAGAAATGTCACCTAAATGTCCTAGGCCCAGCGTCGGTGTTACCTTCCAAACACTCGATGAGACTTCTAGCTCCTAGTCTGGACGTTGTCCTCCAGCGAAGTCTTTCATGCGTATTATTCCAAGGAAGGCGTCATCATCCTCGACACATTGAGTGGCGGGTCACTGGAGGCGTGTGATAGGCAATCGGCATCAGAGTGTTTTCGTCCGGACTTGAATTACAGTTATGTCATATTCTTGGAGTCTGAGCTTCCAGCGCCCAAATCAGCCTGAATTATCCTTGAATTCGCTAGCCAACACAACGCGTGATGGTCCTTGAGGACTTTGAACGGCCTGCCATATAGGTAAGGGGGAATTTCACTGTGGGCACTGCAGGCACTGTGGCATTCCTTTTCGCTCGTAGAATAATGGCCTTCCACTTTTGATAGAGACTAGCTAGCGTAAGCTCTCGCCCATTCTGTCTCATTTCTAGACTAGGACGGCACCGAGGCCTAGGCTACTGGTGTCAGTGTGGGCTTCTTTATCGGGGTCTTCGTCCAAGCGCACAAGTCCAGGTGGCGAGTGCATGCGTCATTTGAGTTCTTGAAATGTGTTGGCCTATGGCATTTCTCACTTGAACTCGCTATCACATTTATTTATATGTGTCAGCGGCTCAGCGATGCGTGGAAACTATTTGAAATCCACCCGTAGTAGGTATACATGCCAAGAAATATATGCACTGCCTTCTTGTCGACGGGCTACTGGAACTTTGCGATGGCAGCGGTCTTCTGCTGGTCGAGGCGGACTCCAGACTTGCCGATGACGTGGTCTAGAAACAGAAGCTCATCGCAAGCCAAACGGCAATTTCCTGGCTTGAGAATGAGCCCTCATGGCTTGATGACCTCTAGTACTGTCGCAAGCCGCCTAAGGCGACCGTCGAAATTGCGGCGAAGACGAAATCTTTCAAGTACGCAAGACAGGCTTGCCAGTTGTAACCGTGCTAACGCCGTGTCTAATATGCGCTGGAACATAGCAGCCGCCAAGCACAGACCGAATGGCACTTGCTTGAACTCCTAGAGGCCGCCTGCCGTGATGAAGGCAGTTTTTTTCTTGATACCTCTTGTGGACTTCTATTTACCAGTAGCCAGTCTTGAGATGCATCGCCAAGAACTGTTTTGCGTTGCAGACCTGAGTCAATGCATCGTTTATCCGTTGGAGGTGGTATAGGTCCTCCGTGGTGATCCATTTCAGTCGACGATAATGAACGCGGAAAAGTAGGGTTCCATCCTTTTTCTACAACAGTACCATTGGAGATGCCCACGTTCTTTGCGATGGCAGCAAGATGTCCGCAAGACCATTTCGGCAATTTGTTGCCTCATAGCTTCACGTTCTCGTGTTCAAACTCGGTATGGGCTTGGGCGGAGTGGTCAAGTGCACTTTTCTGTTAAAGTGCGATGCTTTGCAAATGGTGTTTGTCGAATCTTCGATGACACCGGAAAGTAGTCGTTGTATTGTCGGAGAAGACTTCTGAGCTGTTGCTTCACTCAGGGGGAGACTAGGATTTATTTCGAAGTCTGGTGCGGAAACTGTGGTGGTCGGGGTAGATGCGGCAGAATCCGAGATGACAAACGCATTGCTCGTTTCCACAATTTCCACGAGGTATGTGATCGTCGTGCCCTTGTTGATCTGCTTGAACTACTGGCCAACGTCACTTGGTCAGCATCAATTTTGTTTTTCCTCAGTGCACTCGAGCAACGCCTTTTGCGACGGCTTTTGCGACGCCTTTTGCGACGCAGATTTCACGATCAAGCTGTAGGCGGTGATCGCCCTTTATGACACCTTATATGTCGGCGGGTGTTTCGTCGCCGACGCAAATGACAATGCTGGAGTGAGGCGGGATGCTCAGTTGATCTTCTACCACACTCAAGACGTGGCGACTACGAGCTTTTCCAGCGGTATCGCTAGATCTTCCGAATGAGTTAGCGACTTTGACTGCAGGTCGGTGATTGCACCGCGTTCGTTCAGGAAGTTCATGCCGAGATTGACGTCTCGTAAACACTTGGAGGATAACGAAGTGGCAGGGCAAGTCCGGTCATGAACGGTAATTCTTCCTCGGAAGATTCCAGTGGCTGTTATTAGGTGTCCTCCAGCTGTACAAATTTTAAGGCGTTCCCATGCCGTCTTAACTTTATTCAACTGGGCGGTGACGGCTCCACTCATGACGCAGTAGTCGGCTCTTGTGTCCACTAAAGCGCTCACTGCAAGGCCGTCGAGAAGCACGTCGAGGTCTGTGGTTCTTTGTCGTGCGTTGCAGTTTGGCCGTGGCGTCGGATCAAGGCTGCGCCTTGTTGACTTGCGGCTGGAACGTCGCGTCATGAGGCCTTTTGTCGGCGTATTCTTTGTTTCTAGGATTCGTCGTAATGGCGGCGTCTCGTTGATATGTCATTGAGGTAGTCTTTTCGGCGTCTTCATTAGTGGCGGAGTAGGATAATCGTGAGTTCGACCAACAGAAACCGCACCTCCGTCGTTTGCTGCTTTTAGTTGTCCGGATAGGGGCTGCCGAACCCGCGCAAAGCTGGGCCGGTTTATGGTCTCTGGCCTACTTGCCTACTAGAATCTCTGGCCTACTGGGCCCAAAATTCCAACATCGAGAATGAATTCGCGGCCAGGTTCGTGCGCACCTGCGATGAAAGGCGCTGCCGGAACAGTTCCCGGAGAAGTGCGTTGTCAGTTAAAAGAGACAGGTCTCCATTCATGGCTTGAATAAGACAGAATAAGTCGGTAGGGTTGAGGTCGCCGAGCTCCTCCATTGTATAAAGTTGCTGTTCTCGTACGATGCGAGTAGAGTAAAACGTTCTGAAGACAGGCTGGCACCACCGATTTTTCTGTAAGCTTCTATGACTCAAGTATAAAAGCCGTCGCGGTTGACTCGCTAATCAGAGTTTGAATTTATATGACGCTGATTTCCGCTATCGTTGTACATCTAGTGTTACCTGTTTTTCGGGCACAGATTCTGGAAGCGAACACCAACGCGGCCATGGACCAGCGGGGCAGCCGCAGGCTGCAAGGATTGCCCCCAGAGCATGGACGTTTGCCATAGACGACCAGGACGATTGTTGCGATTTGAACAATAACACCTGCAGCTTCAGCGTCCCCCATCGTGCTTCAACAACCGAGGGAGCCACCTAACTTCCGTGGAGCTTCGTTGGACGATCCAGGAGCCAGGCTCAAGACTTTTGAAAGAAAGTCAGCCTTCGACATCTGGATCTCTCAGGATAAGCTACGCCACGTGTTCTACGTAGAAGATGCGACGAGGGCATGGTTCGAGAACGAGGAGTCCACTATTCTAACGTGCTACCTGTTCCGCAGTAACTTGCTGACGACCTTTAATAGCATCGTCAGTAAAGAATGGGCCGAAGTTTTGCAGGAAGCCCGAGTGCAGATACCTAGCGCGAACGTTGCCATATTTACGGAAGAAATGAGCGGTCTGTTTCCCCACACCGACCCGGAAGTTTCCGAGGGAAGAACGTTCACGTACTCATACGTGGTGTAAAGCAAGAAGTTTTTGCCTGAATGATACGAAGTTCACCGAAGACCGTCGAAGAGTGTCAGTGCGTGGTCACCAGTACCGAGGAAACTACGGAAATGCGAAACCGGCAGTACAAATGAGGCGTGATCTCAACAAACTACGTCGAAGGTCATTTATTCGTCAACAACGGCTTGCGCGAGACCATCAGAGCTGCTGTGCTGGAGAGAGAGGGGACTAAAAAAATGCAGGAATGCTAACCAGTCAAGAGTCAGGTTGGGGCTTCATAAGTGCCTTTCTATGCAGCCTCAATTAGCATCCATTGCTGACATCGTCCGGGAGGAGATTCAGCAGTTACTGGGAATGCCCGAATTTCCTCGGCCTCAGACTGAAGCGATGGCCTACGTGACTGTCGGTCCTCCGTCATGCTCCCCCTCCGTGCCCATGCGAGCGTGTGGAAACGCCGCAGTTCCGTTTTTCGCCGACGCAGCCGCGACATTGCCCTTCCGTCGCTCAGCACAGCTACCCTTACAAGACGGATATATGGCGTGCTCTATAAAACCGCCCGCTGTGCTACCACTGCGGAGAATCAGGCCACGTCTACCGCCAGCACCTTTACTGCGAGTTGGGTGGGTGGGGCTTCACCGTCAAAACGCCACGCCCACAGCTTGATGAACAGCCTCATGACACCACTCATCTCATGGCCGTAAGGCCGTAGGAATCCCGACGACCTTCGCGTTCGTCATTGCGAGGGCGCTACTGCGTCCGTAAGCCCCTATCTGGAAAAGCAACCGATGGCGGTACGGCTGCTGTACGTCAAAGTGATGAATGTTCGTCTCTGTGAACATGACGCTTCATGAGCTACTTTGACGATGCAACAATGACACACCAGTATCCCGAAGAATTCCGCCAGACAAGAATACGCTTTCGAAAGACAACCTGCTGACGCTACGTACAAGCCACAGGTCAACGGGAGGCAGCCGTGATCCTACGCCAGGAGCCAACTGCAAATGAAGACAAAAAGCATCAGACCTCGACGTGCTTCTCGACAGCTACGAAGTCACCCCGCTTGAATACACTGAGCCGTCTATTCCGTAATCAGCGGATTATTCGCTGCGAATTCAAGACTGCAGGGGACAGCCCTCAAATTCGTACAGCTGGAGGACATATCATAACGGCGACTGCAATGTGCCCCGCAAGTATTAAAGTTCCTGACGCACCTATCCTGCGACGTTCCTTGTCCTCCAACAGTGGTCGCGAGAAGTAATTCTCGGCATGGACTTCCTGTGGCGACACGCCACTATCATCCACCTGAAGTTCAAGTCGGTAACGATGTCCACAGATGTCCACAGACCATGCGTGCACAGAGTCTACTTGGAGACCAAGTCAGCATCCCGCCTCTCTTCGGAATTTTAATTTCCGTCGGCAGGCGTAGAATGCGCCTTAGAGCATGACGAATATGTATTGATTTAGTTTTCCACTTAGTGACTACCTATTGTTGTTTTATGCTGTGTAGTTGCTGTATATATATATATATATATATATATATATATATATATATATATATATATATATATATATGCTGGGAATTTATAAGCTATTCTTTGTCATCTGTACATGATCGTCATCATGTGGGGTTCATATAAGGTTCTTCTTCATCATCGCTTGTGGGGTTGGCTCTCGAGTGTGATCCGTGCTGTGGGTGTGGTCGGTTCCCCGCATCTTTGACGCGGAATAAACGTCGTGACAACTGCTGCGTCACAAGTGGTGGAGTGTGCTCATCGGTCCTCCGTCCTCTGACTACCCGCTCAACCTCCTGGAGCATCGATCTGGTCGCTGATTGTGCCAGCTGTCCACCAGCATGTCGCAGGACGATCCAACAGGCACTTCTACCTCCACCATCTCGGCCTCGGCTACCCCAGCCTCTCCGGATTGGGTTGTCAGTGGGCACCAGCCGGATCCCCGCCTGTTTGCTGGACTTCATCATCATCATCATGAATTTTTATTTTCTCCACTCGATACATCGTGAAAAAGGGAGAGCCGGAAAAAGGCCGAAAATTCTTCGGCTTGACAAAGCTCCGGTCTCCCAGATAGGCACGGTAGCGGCTGGTGTAGCAATGCAATCACTCATAAAGTGTGGATATAAGAGTAATTTTACACAGAAATACATAGACATTTGCGTGTTATTACATTGAAACTAGTTATAATACAGTTGTGTCAAATAAATGTCAAATACCATCAGGAAACGTTCTTTCTTTTTTAGAAATTAGTTTACATAGTTGCAAATAACAAGAGTAAAAAAGATAATCTGCATATAGAGTGCTGCTTTCGTGACAGACACCTCGGCAACGCAGCCCAGGGCGTCGCCACAACCTCGATTTTTTTTTCGCGAAGACGCTCTTTACAGCATCCAGTTTACAACCCAAACCCTGCCACGAGGTCCGGGCACAATCACTGCAGCGGAAAACCTGGATTGTAGGAATAGGCTACAAGTGTGAACGTATAAACGCAACGAAAGTACATGGTAAGTTCTGCGGAAATGTTAGAGCAGTTAACAATACAAATATATAAGAACAAATCCAATATTTTAGTTTTGTTTAAAGATAGCACATCAACATTTTATTGGTTGAAATAGTTCAGTAGCGAAGGTAGTGTATGTTTAAGGCGTTGGCAGCCATAATTAGTACGTGAGAAAGGAATCTGCATAGCATAGCTGAATCTGAATAGTGCATGGTGACGATTTGAATATGTACTTCTATTTTGTTGTAGAGTTGCCAGGGTTAGGAATGAGTCGAGTTTTCCCAGCATAGCATTTCTATTGCTTAGTAACATTTTGAATTTATATATGTCACGTGCTCTGATTATTCTGTTTTGTTGGAAAAGCTCTTGCGTATGCTCGAGAAAAGAAACGTTCGCTATCGCCCGAATTGCTTTTCTTTTGATGTATTTGCAGCATTTGAATATCTTGCGCTGTAGTGTTATCTCATATAAGTGAACAGTAACTGACGTGTGAATGGAAAAGAGCATAATAAATAAGGCGCTTATCTTTAAAGGGTAGTGCACTTCGATTCCCATTTAACACACCAACAACTTTTCGTACCTTTGAGCAAACATGACTAACGTGTTCATTCCAGGACATAAGCGCTGTGGATATTACACCTAGGGTTTTTATGGATGACGAAATGTTAATTTTATACGGACGCAACACAATACTATCTGGCAATGTCGTAGAACTTCCCGGAGCATGAAAAATAACGCAGTTTGTTTTGGTTTCATTGAGGATGACGCCGTTTTCCTTAGACCATGCTCGAAGTCCATAACAAACGGAGCTTGCTATAGGTGTTATTTCTTTTAAATCTTTACCGGTAAAGAAAACAGAGGAATCATTTGCATACGCGACAAATTTACACATATCGCTCACTTGTACAATATCATTAATGTAATATAGGAAAAGTATTGGGCCGAGGATGCTACCTTGGGGCACACCCGCTTTCAAAGGTTTCATCTGCGACCTGTACTCATTAATTTCAACAAACTGATGTCGGCTTTCTAAATAAGATCCGATAAGTTCAAGTGTTATTCCTCGGAACCCATATTTTGCAGCTTTATCAGCAGCAATTTGTGGTTGACCCTATCAAAGGCTTTGCTGAAGTCTAAGTATAACCCTAAAGTCAGAAATCTTTTTTCGATGTTCTCTAGAATAAGCTCCTTCCATATGCTTAAACCAGTTTCCGTAGACCGCTTTTTCTTAAACCCGTGTTGACAGTTGGTTAGCAGGCTATGTTTTTGTGAAAAATTATCAATACGAAAGTTTACAATTTTTTTCGAATCCCTTTGATAGCACAGGAAGTATAGATACAGGCCGATAGTTGCCAATATTATTTTTGTCACCTCCTTTATGAACAACGATTACTCTCGCTACCTCCATATTACGCGGGAAAACTCCGGTTGACAGGGAAATATTAAAAATGTGCATTATTGCAGGTGGAAGTAAGTCAATGACGTACTAAATTGGCCTAATTTCTAAATCATCTACGTCTCAACTGTGGCTACTTTTCAAGGATGAAAATGTTGTAATCACCTCAGGGATGCTAGTAGGCTATAGGAATAAAGATTCTCTTAATGGAATCTGCATGCATTGTATCTTGAATGTCGTGATCTACGCATCCTACTTTAACAAAAAAATTTTTAAAATGGTTCGCAAGTTCTGTACCACCTACAAAAGTGCCATCAATGTTCAACGTATCTGTTCGTGTATCGACTGGCTTCCGATTTAGTGTTTCGTTTATTTTTTTCATACTTTGTCACTTCTGCGCGTGATATCATTAATAAATATACGGCTGTAGTAGTCATTTTTCGCCTTTCTTTTTCTTTGTTCAATTTATTCCCAAACTGTTTATATTCTTTCCACTTTGACAAGTCCTTCGACTTGATGAACGACTGATAAAGCTTATTTTTTTGGTTGATTTGCCTAATGATTTCTTTCGAAATCCATGGCTTGCGCGACTTTCTTCGACTCCGATAGTTTTCAAGCGGGAATTATTTGAAGTACAGCGTTTTGAGTTTGCTCATAAACTTATCATATGACTCGTTGGCATATTCAATGGCAAAAATATCGCTCCAGTTCATTTCGCGCACTGCTTCTCTGAATTTATCTAGTGTTTGAGCCGATATCTTTCGCTACGTTGTCTTTTCAGTGCACGTGCTTTTAGCGATGCCTTTACGCTCTAGAAAAAGGTATATAGGCATATGATCACTGATATCACAACTTATGACT
Organism: Dermacentor variabilis; assembly: GCF_050947875.1. Lineage (NCBI taxonomy): Eukaryota > Metazoa > Arthropoda > Arachnida > Ixodida > Ixodidae > Dermacentor > Dermacentor variabilis. The sequence goes on from NC_134574.1 coordinate 82,819,238, forward strand.
CCCGGTGTCGTGCTATCGATAGTCGAATTTATTATGAAAGTGTCTAGTAATGATGATGAAGTGACGGTTACACGTGTCGGGGATCTGGTGATGCTGCAGAAGTCATTGCACTCTAGGATAGATAAAAATTGCACAGTAGGCGCTGAATTAGTCAGCATGTCAATGTTGAAATCCCCGCCCAGTATAAGCAGATAGCGGCTTTCATTTACGTATGACAGAAGGTTATCTAAAAACTAAAAAAAGCAGAGTGGCTGGCATTAGGGGGTCGATACAAAACCGCAAATACTGTCTTTTCTTTCTTTATGCATAAGACTTTATAATTTTCTGTAGCTGTGCTATATTCTCTAGTAATGTCATACCCTGTTATAGAAACTACAATTGCAACGCCGCCACCTCTGCTTCCCCTGCGGTTCGCGAAGAAATGCTTGTATCCTTGAGGTATATAGTGTTCCGAGTCATCATTGTACCAAGTTCCGGTAAACATCAGTACGTCAAATTTTACCTTACATGATTTGATTAGTAGAGTGACTTCATCTTTTTTGTTCAGCAGTGACCTTCGCGGTGAAGACGTCGAGGATTCGCTGGACGACTACGACACAGTGAGTTCGGCTAACCGTTGGGATGATGCGTTCAAACTACCTCACGTCGCTTTTTATCTGACAGGATTAGCGAAGACTTGGTTTTTCAACCATGAGGTTGATTTCATGAACTGGGGCGATTTCAAACAGCAGCTCCGCCAAATCTTCGGCACACCGGCTGTTCGTTCCGCCCTCGCAAAATAGACGCTCTACACCTGCAAGCAACAACTCGGGGAATCTTATACGTCGTGCATCGAGGATGTGCTTGCTCTTTGTCGGCGCGTGAACACGGCCATGAACGAATCTGACAGAGTTCGCCACATCCTCAAAGGCATCGGAGATGTTGCTTTGAATGCTTTAGCCATCAAGAACCCCGCTACCGTCGCTGATAGCGTCGCTACTTGCCAGCGCCTTGACGAACTCGAATCAGCATGGTTGCAGCCAGACACCACTGCAAACACTACCGCCGACGATCATACGTTACGAGCAATGATACGCGCAATAATTCGAGAAGAGCTACAGCATCTTGGCTTAGCCGCAGGACCTATGCCTTCTGATGCCTCGGCTACCAATCTGCGAGATGTTATCAAGGAGGAATTGGCGTCCATGGCTGGTGCAACGTACACGGACCCTCTACCCCTACGGCCCCACCAACGTACGCGCAAGTAGCCGCAGTCAATCGAGTCATCGTTCAACCGATGCCTCCAAAACCAACACCGGCCCACATGGCTTCCATGACTACCAACACACCTACCCAAGCCAGCTATCCGCAGTGGCGTCCTCCTGGTCCCATCTGCTACTACTGCGGCTGTCGTGGCCACGTAGCAAGCTTTTGCCGCAAGCGCCAGCATGACGAGCGTCGCGGATATGACGTATCCGAACAGGATGACTTTTCGACCGCAGCTACTTTCCAACGTCTGGGGAGCTTCCACGACCAACGCCGTCCTCATGGTCCACCGCGCGGCCGCTCTCCATCGCCTACTGTAGCATCCGAAACGGCTCAGATGTACCGTCCTGCGAGACGCCGCTCGCCGTCACCCCTTCCCCGCTCTACGTCCCCACTGAGACATGCTTCTGAATTCGCCGAGCGTCATCCGGAGAACTGAATCATGCAGCTTTTGGAGGAAAAGCTGCATCGCACGACAGGACAGAAATTCCTTCATCGCGTCCGTGCAATATGATATTGGTTGTAGTAGAAGGTGTACAAGTGGATGCTCTGATAGATAGCGGTGCTAGTGTTTTAGTTATTCACCGTGAATTGTGTTCGTGGCTTCGGAAGGTTACGACCCCCTATGATGGACCTACGCAGCTCACTGCTCAAGGGGCTGCCATTCGACCTATCGCCATGTGCGCTGCTCGTATTTCCATCAATGGACTTCTGCATTATGTACAATTTGCAGTGCTAAGTTCATGTGCCCAGCAGCTCAGATTCGGATGGGATTTTCTTTCTACGACCTCCGCCTGCATGTGCAGCGGGCAACGCGTTCTCCACATGACCGACACGACCTATTCACTTCATACAGATGACGCACCACTTCACTTGCTTGCTGCAGAAGATACCGCGCTACCTCCTCGCCATCAAAGCATCGTTGCAGTCACGTCTGACATCATTGACTGCGGCTACGTGCCCGTATTACCATCTGCACGCTGTCTCGCAAGAGGGAGAGCCTTTGCATCAGGTCTAGTGCGGTTTGATCATGGCGCTACACTTCTCTACGCTACAAACCCGACATCCGGAAAGATTCTCGTCCCTAAACGCACTACATTGGCTTGCGCCGCTGAAGCTGAGTTTGTATCAGTTGTTTCCGTTAAACCAGCTTCCTCTGAAGTTCCTTGCACCGGACGGGCCGCATCTCGTTAAGCGTTTGAAGCTGCCATCAGATCCGACCTCACAACTTCGCAATCCCAGCAATTGCTTGCTTTGCTCCAAAAACATGAATTTTCGTTCGACGCACATTCAGCTTCGTTGGGAAAGACTTCGATTACGACGCATCGGATAGAGACAGATGGTACATCCACCGTGCGCCGTAGACCATATCGCGTATCGCTAGCCGAGAGGAAAGTCATCGACGAGAACGTAACTTGCATGCTTCAACGGAACATAACGGCCTCTCTGCTAGCCCTTGGTCTTCCCCCTTTGATTTGGTTCGAAAAAAAAAAAGACGGCTCTGTTCGATTTTGTGTCGACTATCGAGCACTTAACAAGATCACACGCAAGGATATATACCCTATGCCGCGAATAGACGGTGCCTTAGATTCCCTGCAGGGTGCCGAGTACTTCTCCAGCATCGATCTGCGTTCGGGCTACTGGCAGATACCTATGCATGAGGACGATGAAGAGAAAACAGCGTTTTCAACACCACATGGGCTCTACGAGTTTAACCCATTAAAGACCAGCGTGACCATATGGTCACGTTAGCCTTCACAGTGGATTTCTATTAATTCAGATTAACAAAGCGGCACCAAAATCGCCTTTGACGTGCCATTTGACATATTAGAGTTCCCTTTGTGGATACCAAGTGGCAGCAGCTGTCACTCGTTGTCTGGGAGCCCCTCGCAAAAGTGGGAATAAGTGTTGCTCTGCGAGTAGCATTGCCATGCATCGCTCCTAGGGGTAAGTGTTCTTTTTTTTACTAATTGTTTAAGCAATAGTCAGATATCCCTACCTCCGTATTGCCCTTTGAATATGTGACCTTCGATGAGCATTTGTCAAAGATTAATGTTTGATTTATCCATGAATGAGCGTGTTAATTATCTTGCGCGTTGCCATATGGTGACGCTGGGCCTTTAGGCTACCGAACTTTTTTATTTTTTAACTGCATTCTCATCTCTTGAACGTCTACTGCCGCGTTCTCGCAGTGGTTATTTTTTTATTTTATTGTCTGAATAGGCTGATGTTGGAAAAAATAGCGAAGACAGTCGTAGAGGAAGATGACGTCGTTTCAGTGATTTATATCGAGCCGCCAGAGGCTGGCACCTATTCGGATGAAGACTCAGTCGATGAAGACTCAGGTGGGCTCATTGACAATCTAAGCAGGTGGCAGCTATGAGCCGGCGCTGAAACGCGGAAAGCCTATCAGCTTCGGGTATAAAGTATGCTGCCTAAATGCCAAGAACAGATACCTTGCAAACTTCAAAGTGTATCAAGGCAAGCAGGAAAGATAGCGGAACATCGGAAAAATACGAAAAGGACTTCGGAAGAGCAGCGGCGCCACTTCTTCAAAGGGTGGAAGAACTCGCAGCAGAGACGCACGACCTTCCTTTTTTTCCTATTTATAATTTATTCACAAGCATGAAGCTACTCAGGCATCTCAAGGCACAGGGCTGCGAAGGCACGGGCACAGTGAAGCAGAACCGTGTTCCCAAAGAGTGCCCTATCGCTTGACCAGAATTCGTCAAGTGCCAACCTCGCGGGCACGAAGATCCTGCGCTGAGCGACAGTGGGATAATTGCTGTCCGCTGGATGGACGATTCTGTAGTAACAATCGTAAGCACCATTCACGGCGTAGAGCCAATGTCATCTGCAGACAGGTACTCTCGTGTTGAGAAGAAGCGAATCAAGGTGGCCCGTCCAAACACTGTTGCTCAGTACAAGTTTTATAGGAGGTGCGGACCTGATGGATGCAAATGTAGGTGCATATAGGATTGCAATCCGTGGCAAAAAGTGTTGGTGGCCGATTTTTACTTGACTTTGTAATGTATCTATCAGCAACGCTTGGGCGCTAATTCGTAGCACAGGGCTCAACGTCACGCAGGTGGAATTCCGCAGGCAAATTGCACAAAGCTACGTGATGCGATGGGGTAATAACCTTAGAGGACCTCGTCAACGCCGAATCCCAAAGACTGGTGATGTCCTGAATGGTACATGGTATGACTAAGTGGCCCACTTTGTTACAACAATACCTAATGGCAAGAGGCGGAGGTGTGCATGAGATAATTGCAGCAGTGCGGTGCACACACAATTCACAAAGTATGACGTCGGCATGTGTATTCCATGATTCAAACCATATCCCACTAAATAAGTGCTCGACTATTCGCTATGTATGTTTTTTGTGATGTTTCATGGCTTGAAATAAATGTTTTTAACTTTGCGTGTTTTGCTGTAGCGTAAGAGCCCAGTGTGGCCATATGGTCACGGGCTATATTTCAAAAACTAATTAGGCAAGAGTAATAAATTCTTGCATGTGAATTATTAGTATAAAGGTAAGCTAATATATTAGATTTATTTCAAGATAGCAAGAAAAAAAGAAACCGGTCCCTAATGGGTTAATGCCATGCCATTCGGCCTCTGCAGTGCGCCCGCAATGTTCGAGCGCGTGAATGACACCGTTCTTCGCGGCCTGAAGCGGAAGACTTGCTTGTGCTACCTGGACAAAATTGTTGTTTTCTCGTCAACCTTCTCTCAGCACCTGCAACGTCTGGATGAATTTATCACGTGCCTTGACAACGCTGGACTTCAGCTGAGCACCAAGAAATGCCTTTTTACGAGCAAGACGATCTAGGTACTAGATCACATTGTGAGCCAAGATGGCATTCGTACTGATCCTGGCAAGGTTTCGGCAGTTCAGCACTTCCATCGTCCTGAAAACACCAAAGATTTGCGTAGTTTCTTAGGCCTCGCTTCTTATTTTCGCCGATTCATACGAGTCTTCGCCTTAATAGCGTCCCCTCTGCACAAATCACTCGGTTCTAATGTTCCCTTTGAGTGGTCTCCCGAATGTGAATCTGCATTCGCCCATCTGAAGCGCGCTCTCACATCTGAACCAGTACTACGCCATTTTGATGAAGCTGCTCCTACCATCCTGCATACGGATGCTAGTGGTCACGGAATTGGTGGCATTCTCCTACAGCGAGACGACACTTTAGGTGAGAGGGTCGTCGCATACACAAGTCGCGTTCTGACAAACACTGAAAATTATTACACCATGACAGAGCAGGAATGCCTAGCTATCATTTGGTCTGTGCAGAAGTTTAGACCTTATCTTCACGGCCGCCATTTTACGATTGTTACAGACCATCATGCATTATGCTGGCTTTCAGCGCTGAGGAACTTTTCTGGACGACTTCGTTGGTGCATTCTTCGTCTGCAAGAATACGACTTTAATTTTACCCACAAGTGCGGCAAAAACACCAAGCTGCAGCCACGCTTTCTCGCTGTCCGCTTCTTACGACACCATGCAATGGACCTCAAACTATCATCCGTGACAAGCTTTCGGACGATCCCTCCTCACGTGCTTTCTTGTTGGCCACTGTCGACGAGATGCCTCCACACGACAACAAATCCTTCCACTATCATCAACTTGCCGAGTCTTACTGTCGGCGCATCATAGAACACCGAAGCGAACACCTTCAAGGAGCTTCGCGCCCGCGCAACGCCCGCCTTCGTCAACAGTTGACGCAATTTTAGATTGACAACCGCGTCCTATACCGTCATGTCTGTCACCCTGACGGTCAACGCTGGCTTCGTGTCCTGCCACGCTCTCTACGTCCTCATGTCCTGCAGGCTTTTCCCGACGACATGACTGCTGGTCACCTCGGTTTTCAGAAAACCTATGACCCCATCAAAGGTCGCTTCTACTGGCCTGGATTGTCCGCCAGTGTAGCGAGGTATGTCGCTTCCTACGCCCTATGTAAGCGTCGAAAGCTCCCTACATCAGCTCCAAGCAGACAACTGCAACCGGTTCCTTGTCCGTCGCAACCATTTGAGGTCGTTGGCACTGACCTGTATGGTCCTCCTCCTGTGACTGCCACCGGTAAACGATGGATTGTGACAGCCGTTGATCACTTGACACGCTACGCCGAAACAACTTGTGTTAGTTCTGCCTCAGCCTCTGAAGTTGCTGCATTCATACTTCAATCCTTAATAGTGCGCCACGGCGCTCCTCGCGTCCTTCTGAGTGACCGTGGAAAAGCATTCCTCTCGCAACTAGTAGATGAAGTACTCGGAGCCTCCGGAACCACCCACAAGACTACCTCCAGTTACCATCCGCAAGCCAACAGCCTCACACAGCGATTTCATCGCACGTTGTCAGACATGCTAGCCATGTACATCGAACCGGATCACAGAAACTGGAACGCAATTTTGCCGTTCGTGACTTTTACATATAATACCGCCGTTCGACGCACGACCGGTTACTCGCTATTCTACCTTGTCTATGGTCGTTCGCCCTCTTCCTGTCTTGACGTCTCTTTCTTCGCGACAACTGTCCATCAGTGTCCATCCTCCTTTGAAGAATATGTCTCCCGCAGTCTGCTTTGTCGCCAGCTCACCAGCATCAACACCGAAGCACGGCAACAGGACCGCAAGCAGCATTACGACGCCTCTCATCGCGTCGTGTGCTTCCGCCCTGGCGAGGAAGGGCTACTCCGGACACCAGTTCGTCATCCTGGCTTGTGTGACCAGTTTCAGCTCCGGTTCATCGGCCCCTAGAGAATCTTGGATCGGACTTCTCCGGTTAACTACCGCGTGCTACCACTTATTGTTCCAAATGACCGCCGCTGCAGCGCCGCTGAGGTTGTCCGCGTTCCCCGTATGAAGCCTTTCACGAGGCGTTTGCCGCCCCTTTGAATTGCGGCCAGGGTGGCCGCTCTCGCGCGAGGGTACAGTAGTGTGGGAATTTATAAGCTATTTGTGTCATATGTACATGGTCATCATCATGTGGGGTTCATATAGGGTTCTTCAGCATCGCTTGTGCGCCTGCCTCTCGAGTGTGATCCGTGCTGTGGGCGTGGTCGGTTCCCCGCATCTTTGACGCGGAATAAATGTCGCGACAACTGCTGCCTCACAATATACACATATTTTCTGATTGGAGCTCCCCTTTCAGCTACAAGCTCTGGGACCTCCTCTGTATACTTGTGTAAGCATGCATATCTACTTAATAAACAAATTAACTGAAATTGAAGCTTAAACTTAAATTATGCGTCGGCTGTCAATTGCTCAGCGCCAGTGACTTCCTCAAACAGCCTGCCGTTGTTGACACCTCCTTTGGCATAACAACTCGGATCCCATTGTACAACCCGCCATCCCTTACTCAGTGTAGCCCGGCGTTGACGCAGACAATGTAGACAATGGTGCCAAATTCTCAATATTAAGCCGCCAACTCGCCGACTGCCAAGAACAATCAAGACATGATCGATAGTATTTCGCAAAAGAAGTGCTGGAGGTCAGCTCTTAACGCTCACAGGCAACTTTACCGCCAGAATTAGCAACGGCAACACGGCTTTTTGCCAAAGTGCTGTAGAGAGATTGTGCAAGGGATGGATTTTCTCCGAAAATACAGTGCCACTATCAATACTCCAAACCAGTCAGTCTTGTTTCGGACGGGCGCATATCCGATCACCGCTGGTACAGAACAGCCATGTTATCCTCCACACGTGCGGATGACGTCGTGACCATCCAACGATGGTTGTGCTCTATTGTGACCAAGATGTGCGAAATGCCAGGTAACTCTGGCAGAGTCGCTGAACACATTCCTGTTCTACCATTCAGCCATGACGTTTTTTATTACAAAGCAGATCGTCAACATATATAACGATCACACACAGTGCAACTGACAAATTTTAGAACGAAGCACAGGAATCTTTATAGAGGCTTTGCAGTCGCGTACGCCGAATAGTTTCTTCAGTTGCTTAACTGTCGAGCAAGATAGTGGCTACCATCCGGCCGCCTCTGCCCGTATCTACCAACGTCCGCCCTAGCTTTCTGCTAGGTGAGAAGCAATGACCCCTTATATTTATCGATGAGCTCGCAAACGGCCTCTTCCCAAGATTACGCATTTCAATTTCTTGTGCAAACATTGTGCGCTGCATTGTGTAGTGTAGCACAAGTCATCAAGTTACGCTATCTGCCACAAAATGATTTCTTAAATACTGTATGATCTAAAAACACCACGTATAGTATCAGCCATTGGTGTCCCGGGACCCTGACTCTGTTTTTATTGTGTTGCGACCATATATAGCAAACTTGAGACGTGTCAATGTACAAATATAACACGTATCCACGATCAAGTCGTTAGACAAAAAGTCACCGAAGATGTCCAAAGTGCACAAGGGTCTGAATATTCATTGTCATTTTTGGTATTTTTTAGTATGGTTTCATGATATTTGTTGATTGGAAAAAAATCGCTATTTCTCATTTTTCCCAAATTAGGCCTAGCACTCTACTCTGAACATCTCTACAAAAGTGCACAGATGCTTTTTTGAGCGTGTGCTTCAAACGCTATCTGACATCCCTGTCAGAAGCGCTGGGGATCTTAAAGTGATGTTTGAAATGTGCATTTCGGGTAAGGAGTTCACGTCAACGAGCATTTGCGGGATGCCACGAGGACAGTTTGGATGTGGATTTATTTGCCAATATTTTGTTCGGTCTACAGTATGCACTGCAGACCTAGGAAGATTAAGCTGAAGGTGAATGCCAACATGTGGCAAAGGCCCAGCCTTTGTCAGGTTTTGAGTGGACACTGCCATTCACTGCCGCTAATTAGACTGGCAGCCACCATTTCAGAAATGTACTATCGTAAGCAAACAGCACAGCGAAATAATGCGGGATATATTACGAGCAACTGAAATCGAATGCTCTGGCAGAATATTTGTGAGTGTGCCTTCTGTTTCCCTGAACTGTAGAAAACAATCGTTTACCTCACGTCGCAATCTTAAAAGGAAATACATATTGTACTTATTTGCAAATTGTTTTCTTCCGCCTTTTCTCACAGCCGAAGGGTTATATGGCCTGGCATGGCTTCGTAGTGATCGGTACTCTCGGTTCACCATTACTTGTGATTGTCTTCCAGCATTTACACCACAGACCTGGAAATATCTTTTTCATTTGCATGTAGCACTCTGTGTGTCTGTGGGCCTATGCTGTTGTGTTCAATGAATATTTGCGCTTTCCAGCAGCACGTGTCGTGTACTTACAATTTCATTGCTAGCACCCTCTTTCAGTGGCATTTCGATGTGACCGATTTAAAAGGACAGCGAGCTCTTTACTAAGGAGTTAGTTATAACAACGCATTCATCTAATGCTTCGTAATCCAATAAACTATACGCAGAACCAATCACTACAGCACTCACGGACTCCAGTTTTATGGGACATTACTGACGGAACTTTGACGCACTGCAAGCGGTTCCACTGGGGCTTTTGAAGGTTAGTTACATGTGCTGTACTCTCAATGCAGCCCATAAATTGTTGTAATACGATTTCATGTGCGCTTAATGTTCCTTCGCTCAAAGAGGCCAGCAATCTATCAAGCAAGCAGTTAACTTTTCTGTAGGATACAAAAAGTATGGCTTAGACGCGGCCACAAGAGGTAATATTGTTTACTTGTATTCTCAATCGTAGCCGCAGGCTCAGTTTTTTACCCAGAAGCTGAAATTATTGATTACTGCGGTCGGCTTATGTAGCAGCGATCGCTCAATCAAACATTTGCTCGTGAGGTGCACCAGAAGAGAAATAATGCATTTGTAAAATAATCTTATTACAAAGTGTTCTACGAAGGAACGCACTTCCGAAGAAGTCCTCATGGATCACTGCAGATGAAGTAGCAAAAGCATTGGAAACTTACCCACGAAGTTAGACATTGGCAAGACGGTAATCACGGCACAGTGGTGGGCTTTATCGAAAAAATAAATGTTGTGCTTATATTTATCTCTTACATGACCTGCAACAAAATAATAAAATGTTTAGGAGGGTTTCAATTTGCCTAGTAAACGTTCCAGTGTCACCTTCTTTCCATAAGAACACTCAAAGTAGATATTTAATGTGACAGCAAAACTTTCCCCTTATTCTACAAATGTGTAACTGTTTGTGTAATTTCCATAAAAAAATATTTTATGTGGGATTTATCAGCGCATGTAGGGTTAGTTACGAAATTGCTCGCTGCTATGCGATGATTGTTCGTTAGTAAGCATAGTTAAAGAATGCCAACTTATAGATTCCTAGCACTGACGTCATCCTAGGTGCCATGCTTGTGACCCAGCACGGTGAAAAGCTGCGTCCGTGACGTCACATGTAAGCTATATATAAGAAATTACATGCAGGTTGTGCTGACTAGGATGTTTCATACTGAAGGATGAAAAGCATGGGAATAATTTTTTTTCCTCACGAAAAGGGCATAGCAGACAGAAAATAGAGCTTTTAAAGTGGGGCCCCAGTACTTTGGGGCCCTAAGCCGTGTTGCCTTGGTTGCTCCTGGTTCCGGAGGGGCAACAGAGTTTTAGAAGTCGGTGAAGAGCATAGTTGGGTTGCGGGCTCGGGACGCCCCACTGGGAAAAATAGAAGACGCTTGAAAGCGAAGAAACAACAAAATTGGAGGACGCTTAGCCTTCGCCTCTAAGAGTAGAATGCGATATCATTCAAAGGTCCCTGCAGGCTTCTCATGTTTCCCAGCAACTGCAGCTTATGTAACCGTAAGGTTTACCGGGAACGACTGGCGACGAATGATATACACGAAGACGAGCGTTGTGTTTCTTTTTTTGACGGTTTGCAAGGCACCGAGGAGACCACGCCGTTCCTACTAAGACAGACCGAATACGGCAGTCAGATAACGCTATCACGTCCCACGGGGTATTTTTTGAGTTTCCGCGTAACAAAATTATGGTTTCTCCTATATTCGGATTACAGTAAGACGGTGTCATGTCTGTAGGTTGCGTGTAAGTCGTACTTTACGATTTTTTTGAAGCATTTTACTTTGAGAAATTCATCAATTTCCGTAATCTCCTTGCGCTATAGGGAAGGTCTGCGTGTTTGTGTATGAGTGGTTCGGAATCATTTTTCCGAAACCGCAGTCGACGCTGAATGCGTGACGCCGGATTTTCTGCTACAGGGAACCTTCACACTTTCGCGGTAAAAGAACGATTTTATGAGCGAAAAGAGCAGCGTTGGGTTGCGCGCTCGGGACACCGCGGTGGCAAAAATAGACGACGCTTGAAAGCGAAAACAAAAAGAACAGTTTACGCGCCCAACCTAAAAGAACTAATTTTTATTAGCACAGAAAGCTTGCAATAAAGTATGTTGCAAGAATAATGAACTTGATATAATACTCCTGTGGAAATCGCGCAAGGGGGAGAGAAGTAATTAACAAAAGGAAAATCAGTCATCGACCTGTTAGAAGCAATTGCTACAAAGGAAACCCATACGAGTTCCTTGAAAGAAAAGCCTAACAGTTGAGGAAAAATTCGTCCTGTTCCGGGTCTCGAACCCGGGACCACCGCCTTTTCGTGGCAGCCGCTCTACTATCTGAGTGAACCAGGCGGCTAGCAGATGGTAGGGCGAAGTCGAATTTAAGCGACCAAGGAGATCGCTTAAATTTCTCTGATGCTGGGAGCAAGCCAACCTACGAATCAAGGGTTGCTGAAGGGCAGGAAACATGCAGTAGCAAGCTGCGCCAGAAATTCAATGGGTATATGCCGCTTTCAATGAATGCCTTTCACGCCCACGCTTTAACGAGCTGCGCTATGAGTGCGCAAGGCACATGCCCCTCTACACTGAACCTCTCGCCAGCTTTGCTCACTGAGTATGGGCAAAGCAGTGTGCGGCAAGCGAGTGAACAAGTTTCACCGTTCACAGGCATCGGCGGGCCGCGCTTCTTTTCTCAAAGGTCATGCGAGGACTCTCGGCAGCGCTACGAGATGGTGCACTTTTTTCTGAAAGAAGCGTGAGAAAGGAGCCCATATACCAGATGACAGATTTCTCAGCGCTTGGACTCGCTGGCACGTCATGCATTTCGGATGCCACGCGTAGGCTTCGCGGTAGCGGCGCCAGATGGCGCCTGGCCTTCTTAAGGAAGTGCGGGAAATGAGTCTTACTGCACTACACGCCTGATACAGAACTTGTTTCGATGGTGGTGATACCTTTTGCAGCAATCTTCATTGAATGTTAACCGATCACCGTCCAAAGTCAAAGTGGGGAGTTCCGGCAATGTATTTTGTTGGCGAATAGCCAGCGGCATGTAGCCATCGACTCAAGTTGCTGTTAAAATGGTTCATTGACGCGCGGAACATACTCAAGGGAAGCTACTTAATGACCCAAAGTGGCTTCATAGAAGTTGGTTGAAAAGTGGTACATGCCTTGCACATTCCCAATGACCAAAATTGACGTCGAACGGTTGAGTTAATTTCGGCTCATACCCAGTCACACATTGTTGCCAGCTGCCAAGTTGGCATGGAATATGTTCATTAAACAGCTATTCATGATGAGTGCCACATATCCTGTGGCCAAAGTTGTTCCGACAGTCGGTTTCGAACTCTACTTCGCCAGCAGAGCCGTGCCGATGCACTGCCCATTACATCCTGGAAAACCCAATCACTCAAGTTGGCAGCAAAACGGTTCGACGGACGGACGGACAGACAGACAGACAGACAGACAGACAGACAGACAGACAGACAGACAGACAGACAGACAGACAGACAGACGGACGGACGGATGAACGGACCCAAATCAACGTGTCAAAGAGCTTGAACACGGCGACCCTCTGAAGACGATAGCATTCAGGCAAAACAAACCGCCTCTCCTGATATTGATATGCCTCGCAGACACTAACTTAAACATATACGCAAATGACTTCATCAAGTTAAAAAGATCAAATGCGCTTACTAAGATTTCGGATGTTTTGACTGGGGCATTTAGAAATTCATTGAGAATATAGAAGCTTAGGTGCGGAGGAAATGAAGGTTCGAAGGAGGCGGCCCAATTGACATATGGTTGGAGAATTGTGTCATTCACGTCTGCGTGCTTTGCCGATGTAGACTACCTAATATTAGGTGTTAGTTCGCGCAAATGCTTACGAGGTTTCGTAGGGCTGACATAAAGCAACAAATACTAGCGAAGCGCACAATTGATTGCTTCAGGACCCACAGTAGGCATCCGCCAGAGCTGTTCGATTGGAACAATCTGTATCATGACGCAAAAGTTGAAACAATTAGAAATTGCGAAAACTATAAATTTATGCTAGCTATAGCCGTTGAAGACTTGCGATCCGGGTCAGTTGGCACATATTATTGAGATTGAAACCAGTAAACGAAGAACAACAGAGGCGAGTCCTTGTGTGTGCCACGTCTCTCCTCAGTTCTTCGTCTTTTGACCTTTTGATATCTCATGGTCGTAGCTGGCATGTGAATGAAATCATTTGCAACTTTACTGATGCTAGGAAAGTTCATTTTCAAATGGCACCCAATTTTATAGAAACAGGACACCGACGTAGATTTAGATCGCATCATAGTATGGTGAAAGAAAAGTTATTGTTATAGCACGGCAATCAATGAAAAGGAAAATTTACCCGCCTTATGACCAAGAAGTTCCTGAGAGCATTCAGAATACGAACGACACGTTGCCTTACATCATGAGTGCCGTGTTTGCAGCAGACAACTTGGTTCTTGCCAGGCGCATATATTAAGAACTAATGAAGAAAGCTGGCACTGATCCCATATACATCGGTTTGAGTAATACTTGCACTACTGATGTTAGTGCACTTGACGAGGACACCACGAACGTTCCAGTCTGCACGCAATGCTAACTGGGAATTTAGAAAAATTTCAACGGAGATGGCACCTTAAGGAGTTCCATGCAACGCCTTCCCCCTAACAGACTCACGAAGTCGTTGGCGAGCGAGAGCGTAGAATAGCACCAAAATGTAATATTTGGCTATGAACGGATGGATGGACTTTACACAAAGCCAAGGCTACATAGAAGCAGCTTGTGCAGGAGGCTTATTGAAGGGGTCCTAAAGGCCACAGATATTTCATGGACGTAGGTAACTCTGAAACAGTCTTGGTGATGGAGCCACTGCAGCGTCAGCAACCTCAAGATATCTCACTAGGGTAACTACAATTCGAAGAAATGGCTTAGTCGTCTTTTGTACTTTGGTTAAACTAACTTCAAGGATACCGAAGAAGGAACCCAATGCAAAGAGGCCAAACTTAGAGGCTTCTCCGTCGCCTGAGTCGTGATTAAAAAAAAAAAAACGTGGATATCAATGTTGACGTATGTGTGCCAAAACATTCACCTGTCTCTCCAAACTATTTGGCCTTCAGATGTCGGAAAGTGGCGTTATAAGGAAGAATGATAGATATCTATCAGTCGAGCACGACGATGTGCATCACGTCAGTTATAGATGCCCTACAGCGACAATCAGCTTCAATAAATTCAATTACAGCACATACAAAATTATACTAGTTTTTAATGGCACTGCCAATAAAATAGTAACCGAATGGTAGATTCGTTGTCAGCTTCTCAACCATACTACAGTTAAATTAGGCTGAGAAGCGCTTGGGAACACATTTTCTGCAAAGCTAGGTGACAAAATTTTGGCGACTTATAGGAACAAGGAAGCCGTCAATTGTCACCCTGATGAACAATAGAATTGGGTCGTGATAAAGAACCCATGGTCGGCCCACATACAGTAGACCGATTCTTCAACAGCGCCGTGCGAGCGCCGAATGGCCGGCCTATCACTGTCTCGTAACGGCCCGAAGGGACGAGCAAGAGCAGCGCATGCGCAGAGAGTTCACTGAAATCACGAGCTTCGTCTCAGGCTCTTTCCACAGGCTTGACAGCGCTCCCATCGCGATTAGCTCATTGGAAGCATGCACTACGTTTGAAACTCTATCGGAAAGTTCATAATCCCCTCTCGCGTTGCTCTTTCTTGCCCCTATTATACAGTTGAATTCCAGATTTCTACGTTGTCATCATTATATTCAGGTGCATGCGCACTAGAGCCCCACATGCAAGAAATGTAAAGAAAACGGCACAAGACAACGGCACACGCTCCTGCTATTTCCAATAATCCGGGAAGCATGGGCAGAAATAATCATTCCAGGGGCTCTGTCGTGCTGGTAGGAAGAGCCTAGCAGACGAAACTTGCGCTTCGAGTGAACGTGGTGTGCATGCGCTACTCTTGTTGATCTCGTCGCTTGGCGCCGTTAGAAGACGCTAGCCAATCGACGCTGACACGCTGTTGTTAAAAAATCGGCCGACTGTATATTTCACTGCATGAGAAACGAAATATATTTTAATTACATGTAGCTGCTGCGCTAGATTTATGCCTATGACGTTATGCTCTTGAGCAACACAGAGGGACTGATTTTCACCCGCGACTAGCCGCGTGCTGGTAAAAACGGAATCTAAGATGATCGCGTACTGAGCGCATCTAGGTTAGTCGGTAAGGCATCTAGGCTAGTCGGTAATATATCAAATATCGTCTGAGCAGTGTAAAAAACGGCAGCATGAAGGAAATCACCATGTTGAACATGTAGTTTATTGTTGCATGAATGATTAGATTATTTTCAAGCGAAGATTTTTTTGGGAACTCTGTCGTACTTTATTGACTGCATAGATAAGAAAACTCGGGCGTCGACTTACTGAAACTCGGACTCAGACGGACGCGTGGGTCCGAGTTTGAGTAAGCCCGGCTGAGTAGAATTTGGATGGGCCTTAGTCCGAGTGATTTTGTGAGGTCAAGTCTTTCGTGAGGTCAATTGTAGTTAGTCTGAGTTTGCTCGTTGCTGAAGAAAATTTTGGTGAGCTTACATTCGAATAAGCCACGCTGAGGGAAATTTCGATGAGTGAGAGTCCGAGTGAGTCCACCTGAATAAACTGTTAACTATTCGGAGTGCGCATGTGCACCACGTAAAAAAAATATATTGTGTGTGTGTGTCTGAAGCAGTTCTGATTATAATAACAGTCCGAAATTAAGTCATTGCGGAAATCGTGTCGACGGCGGCAGCGTGATGCGGCACGTAGCGTACAGCGCTCCAGTGCATATGAAAGTATTATTAACCCATGTATGCCTAGTGTCCTACATCTAGTAGGCTTACTTCATTGGCAGTAACCGCTGAGATTTCTTATGTAAAAGTTTGCGGTAGGCAGTCTGTATCCATAAGGTCACATCTCTTCACTGTGCAAAATTTGGTAAAGGTGCATATAGTCTGTGCTGTGCGTATATAGTCGTTATTCGTAACGACCGCTGAAACATCGTGTATTTTGGGACTTGGAGAAGGGCGCCACCGCATGGCACTAAACATGCCGATAAGAAACGAAATGTTGATTATCAGCTAGAACGTGAGTACGTGTCCATCAACGACGAAATGCATATAGGACGGAATATAAATTGTCTGTAGTTAAAATATCGTCACTTACAACATTTGAACCACCACCGTTTTATATGTAGGCCATTAGCAGGTTGGGTGCCGTATCGAAAACCTATAGTAGTCGGCGGGCTAAACAACCTACCAAAGATAAACTAATGTAAAAGCTAATTGTTTTGGTCCATTCAGCAGGACATATATTTTTTGATCAGGCTATTGCAAGCAAAAGTCATCGCCACCTGCTCCCTTTCCCCAAGGCTCAAAACAATTTTAAGCCGAATTGCCACTCGTGATGAAGTGCGCTCAACAGACTAAATTGTTTTGTCTGAAAGTAGGCTGCATTAATATGACAGACCAGGAAAATACTCATGAATGCTCCGCAGGCTTGAGCTATTCGTTGGGAAGTACTATTCTGTATGAAGCAGGAAGCAAAGCTTTATAAAGAAGTAAGATGACGTGTTTATCACTGAGCCACCAGTAAAATATCAAAAAGTAAGCAGCAAGTAAGCGCAAGCATGACCTGAACGTGTTATTCTGGAACCTAAGCCTGGGGCATGCTAATTCGTCAAGATGCAACCCTGTGTGCACTAGATATATGTACAAACAATTTTTCGTAGACAATGTGGTCACCTGTCTTGCACATCACACAAACTGCTATGTTTCCTAAAGTAATGTATTCTTGGATAATATATTAGATAGGATAAATCACTTTGAGGCACTCGCTTCCGTGCATTTTTCCTATAAACTGATACAGCATTATACTCGCGGACAACTTTCTGTGGCTATGAAGCAAAAGCTACACAGGCAAAGCGCGCACAGGTGAAAGCGCTGCTGAAAAGAGTCCCGCGTTTTAATGCATTTTAGTTTAGGCTGTGTAAGCGCAAACATGAAAACCTTATTAGCAACACTTAAATAAGACACAACACACAACTGAGTGCAAAAGTTGGCTTGCTTTACGGTTATTCCCTTTCGTGTGTGGGCAAAGATAAAACCGTCACACGCGGAAGCGACGTCAATTCAGCGTCTGTTCCATAGCGTCTGTTCGACGCGCCCGTAGCTTTACATTCACAGCCAAGGAAATTTGCCCGCGAGCATAGCGAAACATTCTTGAACTAATTTAAAATATTGCATACGAGATTTTAATTACTGAGTTGATTGTAGTTCTTATGCAATCGTTTATCATTGCAAACGATACAGTACTGCTGTACTTGCGTTTGATGATGAATGTGTTGAACGAAAGCTCCTGGTAGTTAGACATTCGATAAAAAGTAACTCAAGTATAGTGGTCAGGATGGTGATGATGATGGTGATGAGAAACGTTTATTTGATCTATTTTGCAGTGATTTTTGCGGCTTCAGATGGAGTCTTCCATCTTCTCTCCAGGGTCGGTTCCCCTAGTCCAGGGCTCCGCTGAGGGTAGCTGCCCTGCGTCCACGCCTTACTAGTCCTTGTTGGACTTTCAGCATGTCGCTGGATAGTATCCTCTCCCACTGTTCCGCACTCGGGTTCTTATTGTGGCTAGCCCATCTGTTTTCTGGCAAGCCCATGTGGTATGGTATAGGATTGGTTTGTCTCCACACCATGGGCACTTGCTCTCGTACTGCGTGGCGTAGATCTTGCTTAGCATGTTTAGGCACGGGAATGTTCCCGTTTGTAGCTGTCGCCATGCTACGGCGTCTTCTCTATTTAGTTGTTTGTGAGGGGGGGGGGGTATTTTCGTCTGATGCCTATGTAGTAGTTTAGTATCTCTGGATAGGTTTGGGCTACCGGCTCGGGTTCCTCAGCGGGGTCGGGATTGTTGGATGCTCGGTTTGTTGCGTGCCCTCGAGCTGTCCTATCCGCTTCCTGATTTCACGTAATGTCGGTATGTCCCGGCACCCAAACTGTCGTGTGTTTGGCCTGGTTTTTGACGGTTTTGCCACTTGAACGGAGGATGCGGAGCGCGCTGTGGCTAATTCTGCCGTTTAGGTAGTTGCGGCATGCTGCTTGTGAGTCTGTAAGTATGGTTAAGGACTTGTTGGATCGCTAGCCCTACGCTGCCGCTAGAGCCACGGCTGCCTCTTCGGCCTCAACTACCGTACAGTTCTGAATTGATGCGCTGGTGATTTCTTTCAGGTCCGAGTTGATCACCGTTGCGACTTTGCTTTTCTTGTGGTTTCTGTCCTCAGTGCAGGTAGCGGCGTCTACGTACACTGTGTCGTGTCAAGTTGCCAGTGTTCTTTGTACATACTCTGCTCTTGCTTGTCTTCGTGCCATGTGTAGGTTCGGGTCCATATTGCTGGGTATCGGTGCTACTTTGATGGTGTTTCTGTATTCGTCCAGTATCGTCTCCGTGCTTTGTGTCTCCTTTATGGTAGCTTCACCGCCGTATCTGCTCAGGAGTCTTCTGCCCGTTGCCGATAGCTTTAGTCTTTACATTTGCGCGATTATCTGGGCTTCTTGGAGCTCCTCGAGACTGTTGTGTAGCCCCAGGGCCAGGAGTTTGTCGGTCGATGTTGACTGCGGTAGGTGGAGCGCCGTCTTGAGGGCTTTCCCCAGGATTGCGTCCGCTTGTGTGCATTTCGTGCTTCGTACAGTGGTAGTACGGGAGGCTGTACGTCACTCTACTGACCACCAGGCTTCTGACCAGTTTGAGTGTGTCTCCTTCCTTGATGCCGTGTCTTTTCCGCGGGACCCGCGTTATCATGCGGGCCACTTGGTTGGCTGCAGTTTTAAGTAGTGTTAGGGTGTGGGTACATCGTTGGTTCGATTGTATCCACATTTCTAATATCCTGATGAGCGTCTTCTCCGGGATTGATTGGCTGTCTCTCGAGGTGGATGTTCAACTTCATGTTTACTTCCTCTTGGACGGTGCGATTCTTCTTGCCTCGCCATACTCTTAGGAGCCCGGACTACCCCGTTGAGCAGGCTAGACCTCTTGCCTTGACATATTCCTCTACGCATGTCGTAGTTTCTTGTAATCTTTCTTCCTTTTCCCTGAGTGAGCCTTTGGTGACCCATACAGTGATAGCGTCGGCGTACATGGTGTGGCGTACGCCGTCGATTTGGTCTAGTTGTTGGGCCAGTCCAATCATGGCAACATTGAACAGGATGGGTGAGATTACCGATACATGCGGTGTGCCTTTGTTTGGGGTGTTGAACTTTTCGGATCTCAGCTCAACCAGGCCGATGTTGGCGCACAGTTTAAGGCGCCGGCTACTTCTGATCTCTTGAGTGGCTCCGGCATACATCGTACAGGGTTCAAGGTTACATATCAAATAGCCTTTTCACACATGCACCAGGACTTGTCACTCAACGTCTCCAAAGGAAGACTATGACGTAAGGAACACATGGTACATACAATATACAATGTAAATGTCTCCACACTTATGTAGATGAAAGTCTCAAAAGTACAAAAGATATTGTCGCCTAATAACACATTGTCTAGTGAGCGGGTGGTACATACATCGTGTAAATGCATTATCACATACAGTCACAGCAGAACAGTGAACATAACATAATTCACAAAAAGATGGATATATACAGTGACAATGAAATGAACGCAACAATGAAAGCGCTAATAACGTCCAGCAATGCCGCTGTCTACAAGACAAGTCTTTAGTGCTTTTAAAGCACTCTTCTGTAAGGCCGTTGTTGGCCAAGGGCCCAAAAGTTTCCTTAAACTGAAAGGTCTGCGGTCTATTTTAATTAGCGCTGATTTAAGTCGGCTTCTTGGTGTGTCGTGATGTGGGCAATCTAGAAGGAGGTGATATATATCTTCGTCTACAAATCCACAATCACATTCGGGGGTTTCCGCACGGCCGATTCTGTGTAAGCAATGCTTTGTGCAGGCAGTGCCTAGCCTTAATCGATGAATAAGGGTTTCCATAGTTCTATCTTATGACAATGAAAATTTGAATTCACAAAATGGATCAATATGATATAAGTCCGAGCTCTTAAAATTCTGGTCAAACCAAGTGTTTCTACACAGTTTGAGAGACGTTGTCCTTATAATGTAGCGTAATTCATCCTTTGATATTGGGAGCGGAGCCGTATCATCTTTGAGGTGCGCTTGTCGTGCTGCTTCATCGGCTGCTGTGTAGCCAGGAATGTCGCAATGCCCTGGTATCCAGTGGAATGCTATTGAATGTTTCGCTTCGCTTGCCTTTGTGAGGTTTTTAAGTGTTTCATATATTATACTGTCACTGAATGTTTTCCCCTTTGTGTTGCAGAGTAATGTTAGAGCCGCCTGTGAATCGCGTTGCTGTTCTGTTGGACAAAAATGCCTTGACCTAGCTGTGTATTTTGATGCCGCAATTAAGGTTTTCTAGTCCTGTCAGGATGGCTTCGTGGCTTATGTTGTCAAAGGCGCCTTTGAGGTCCAGTGCCATGATGATGTGCTCTCTGTTGAGCGAAATATTTCTCAGTACCTCTTCTCTGATTTGCAGGAGTACATCTTGGGTCGAGAGCCTGGCTCTGAAACCAAACATGCTGTGAGGCTACAGCTCATTTTCTTCCATATGATTTTGTAGCCTCCTCGTAACCACTTTCTCATAGATCTTGCCTAGTCATGACGTAATGGAGATTGGTCTGAGGTTTTCCACTTGAAGTTTCTTGCCGGGTTTCAGGATTATGCTGACTTCCGCGTGTTTCCATTCTTCTGGTACTGTTCCCGCTTGCCAGTGTCCATTGAGGTATTCGGTTAGCTTTTCAACTAGCTCGACTCCAAGGTTGCGGGTGAGCGCGTTTTTGATCTTGTCCGCACCTGCGGCTGTGTTCTTTGTTGCGCTTCTTATCGCCGCGTACACCTCTTGCCGGGTGATGGGTCTATCCAGCCTTCCATTTTCTTCTCCTTTGTAGCGCTCTGTGTAGGCTGTTGGGTCGCCGTCACCGTAGCCCTTTTTGCGTACTTTGTCCAACAGTTCCGAGTCTGTACCCTCGTACTGCTGCACCAGTCGGTATATGACTTCGTTGTTTTCGGTCTTTGATTTTGCCGGATCTAGGAGTGCCTTGAGTATGCGCCATGTTTTTGCAGTGCTCAATGTTCCGTTTAAAGAGTCACTAAATTGCTGCCAATTTTGCTTCGCTAGCTGCGCCACGTACTCTTCTGCCTTTTTCGTGATTTCCGCGATCTTTAGCTTGAGCTTTCTGTTATATTTCTTTCTTTTCCACCTTTTTGTTAGCCCCCTTCTGGCTTCCCATAGTCTGAGAAGTCTAGAGTCCACGTCCGGCGTCTGCGGCGTACGCTCAATTTCTTTGGTGAATTTGCGTTGTGTTTCTTTGAGCAAGTTGCCCCAGTCTGTTATAGATTCGATGCTTTTTATTGTATCGCCACATGCTTCTCTGAACGCTTTCCAGTCCGTTACGTTTGCTTTCCCTATCTGTCGTCTAATTTTATCTGCTATTGTGATTTGCGTCTTTAGGATATAGTGGTCGCTACCTAGGTTTTCCATTAGGTTGTGCCACTCCGCTTGCCTTGTTCTTCTGACGAACGTGAGATCGGGGAAGGTGTCCTTGTTTACGCTGTTCCCGATTCTCGTAGGAGTATCGGCTTCCGTGATGAGTTCACACTCGATATTGGCAGCTACCTCGGTTACCGCTCTTCCCTTTTGATCCGTTCTCGTGTATCCCCAGCTCTCCTCTCTGGCGTTGAAATCTCCCAGTACGACTAGTGCATTTCCTTTAGCCAGCATGTCTGCTCCTTTGAACAGCGCGTCGAATTTCGCCTTACTTTGTCTCGGGGGGCTGTTCATATTTACGTTGAATATGCTTCCTCCCTTCCTTTTCTTTTTTGGTATGATCTCGACTATTACGTCCTCTACGTCTGTGTCGGCTGTCCTGTCATGGCTTATGGCGATGAGGGTTTTGTTGACTAGGATTGCCGTTCTTCCCCCTTCCTCCGGATTCCTGTAGCACGTGTGGCCCTGTAGTGTTGGGGTAATCCCTGTTTCTTGTAGAGCTAGTACGTCGGGTGGAGTTAGTTGTGTGTTGATGTACTGTTGTAGTAGTGCTTGTTTTCTTCTATATCCTCTGCAGTTCCACTGCCATATTTCTAGTTTTCTTCTGTTTTAGTTCTTTTGGTTGTACTGTTCATGCTTAAATTTCGGGGTCGTCGTCTCTCGTACCGTAGTTTTCTAACGCCGGGCGTCTCTGGTTGAACTTGTCTTTGACGCCTGCGGTAATTTTCTGTTTTCGTAGGGTGCGGATTTCTGTTTTCTGCATGGTTATCTGCTGTTCCATTCTTTGCATAGCTTGCTGTATTTCTGCTATAAACTTGGTGAGGTTAGCCTGAGTCATTTCAGTAGGTTGACTTTGGGGGGGGGGGTGTTGATGGCATCGTGGGAGCGCTACCGGACCTGAGGTCCTGTACTTCCTGCATTAGTCTATTGATTTTTACGTCCTGCTCTTCGCGCGCTCTACGGGTAATTTCACACTTGTTTCACACTCCACACTTGTTAGATTATATAGGGTGATTACAAAAGCTGCCGACTCCTGACCACTATAAATTAGCCGTATAGTGGTCAGGAGTCGGCAGCTTTTATAATCACCCTATATAATCTAACAAGTTGTGAGTGTTGAGGCTTCACCGAACCGTTGCAATATACTGCACTGTTGTACGAGCAAGAAGCGGTATTCTTCGCTACTTGCATAGCTTTCTTATGGGTTGAACGCGTTCTAGCACTACAGCTTGGGAAATGATAAAGCTGACCTACTCCCATTTCAAAACCCCATGTCAGCCATATGCGCGAAAGCTTATACCTATAACTAAATGCATTCAAAGAGGCAACAATATTTGCTGAAAACACAAGATTGATTTACCCTCTGGGATAAATTTGGGATTCTAATGCATAGGCAAACAATCTGTTCCCACTGTCATAACAAAAGCACCGAGTGTTGTGAAAAATGTAAAACAAGAGTTCGAAAAAAAACCTTCAATCTTCTACCGCCAATAAGGAGTGCATTTGCCAAGTTCCCTATATGTAGGGGCCCTATAACGTGAAATTATTCCAATACGTTTTTATTTCAATCTCCTTACGTCAAATTTGCGTAACCGCCGACGCAAGCATTGGGTGGTGACCCGCATGGTTGTCTGAACAGACTAACCAAACGCTCTCTTAGTTTATAGAAGGTCACCTTCCTTGGTAAATGAATAACATGACTAGATTGAGCTGTTTTTCGTTCGTAATTGGCTGCCAGGAGGCGAGGAGCAGGCTCAAGTGGAGAGGGCGTAGATGGGACCGAGCTGCAGCGTAACGAAAGTAGATAACCGAATGAAGAGGGCGACGCCGGGGTCTCCGATTTGTGCGCTTCCCTTAGTTATATTGTGGTGGCTGGTCGAAAATTGCGGCGGCATGCAACGGAAGCTCAAGAAAAACTCTAAAACAGATGCTCAGCAAAGAAGAGTTGGCAGAAGGAGATCGTAAACCTGCTGAAAGTGCTGGAAAACGTTATACGCCGCGCAACAAGCTTTAATATACGCAAATAAATTCATGCTCTCCAGCAGGTTCTAGTAGCGAGTGCCTGAGCTATCGGTGGCAGCCATCTTTTATTCTTTTCGGAACGGGACAGCCCGCGGCTATGCAAAGGAAAATTCAGTTTTGTTCGCCATAATAATGCATCTTTAACGCGTACACGTCACTTTGACGCGGTTGGCTGTTGCAGTTTTGTGACGTCACGTGACACGCAGGTGAAGTAGGTGCAGCCCGAAAACTTTTCCCAATAGCCTAGGGCTAATGACCAATGGGAGTCGAACCAGAAATAACTATTTTTCTTTTGTTCGGTCAAATCATGCATAATCAGTGGGTACACGTCATATCAGATGGGGAGCTATCCGGGTTTTCGTGATGTCGCGTGACAGAAAAGCGAAGTGGGGGCGGTCCAAAACAGTTTGGACCAATCGCGGAGGGCTTATTGCCGAATTTTAATAGAAAAGTTTGGAATAGTTTTATGTTATCGCGCCCTAGGACGGCTCAAAAACAACATATACACAAAAATCATATATATATATATATATATATATATATATATATATATATATATATATATATATATATATATATAGAGAGAGAGAGAGAGAGAGAGAGAGAGAGAGAGAGAGAGAGAGATAGATAGATAGTACACAAAAATACGGAATATTTTTTTTTCAATAAACTAGTGATACTACATTCCGGAGCTTCTGAAACGCTTTTTACCACACAATATTTTAGAATTCTTGTCAAAGTTTAGGCATATATTGGTTAAGAACATAGGGGAAAGAAATAGGCCGCCTGCGGTTTGAATTCTCGTCCGGGTCCGCCCCGTACTTGTAACGCACTCCACCTGCCCCTTCCCGTCTGCTTTCAGAAAGCGCGTGCATGAGTCCTACGCCCGTCCTTAACGCTGCCACGAGAACACAAGTTCCCCAATTTGGACTGTAGACTGTCGCCACATTTCAATCCCCATCAAAAATATTTTCGTTTTCTCACTATTCGTGCCTCCGCGCAGAGCTGGAGGCAGGATTAGCAGCAGCGTGGAGGAAAGCGTGCTACAAAGCGCAAAATCCGGGCGCATGAGCGTAGTGTATGCCATGTTCGCTTTTCCTTTTCAGCTTTGCGAGAAAGCTAGACGCGACGGCTATGTGTGCTATGGTGCCTGTTCCCGCAATTGAGCATCATGCCAAATCTCTCAAGTTTAGAAGGTTCGCCCAATCCTCTCTCGACCTGTCCGGTTTTGTCTGCGTATAGCGTTGGCGCTATACAGCCGAGGGCTGTCGACTATTACCCTATCTCCAGGCTCAGCCGCTCAAGCAAGGGAGCTGAGCCTAGATACATTGTCATTCTACAGATGCCCGGCCCGGAGACAGTATGAAGAAAGAAAGGTGATCACCTGTTTCGCTTGGTGGGATTTTGCGCATTTTGCCGCAGTTACTGCCAGGCATGTAATCGCTACGATGCAAAACGCACCGCCGAATCAAATCAGTGGAATTACATTTCTCTAAGCATTTCACAAAAGCTTCGCTTCAGAAATGGTGTGGTGAGAACTGCATAATTGTCGCTTCTAACAACCTGTCCTGATTTGCCCAGCGACATACCATCGATCTTCATGTTGACGATATGTTAGACTTCTAGTTTATAAACTAGGTATTCATGAAAAGTATTTAGGGCCCCTTTCATAGAGCTGAGAGACGGAGTAGCAGTGGTGGTGCTAGGTAATTAGGTTTTACACTTTGGTCCCGGTAACTTTGGCTTTCAGTATTTGGTTCTTTACAAAGTGCATGCTCAATAATATTTCTATAATCTGCATAAAAAGTTGTATAAAGTAGCTACGCAAATATTAGGAAACCCTTTGTTGACATTTATGTGATCTAAACACCACTGGACCACATTTCAGTGACCACATTAGTGTTTTTTAAATGGCAACACAAACAAGGCCACACATTCCGTTGCCAGAACTGACGTCTGCATGCCAAGCAACTCACCCAACAGCACCATCAAGAACGGCAGCGCGCTTTTCAAGAGGTTTTCGGATTTACAACCTGCAACTGGCGAGTTGCCATGCTGATTACAAAACGTACGTTAAGCTGTTCGCTGCTACGAGTTTCCCGCCTAGCTTTCAAACCTCTTGTGGCTTCTGCTACCAGCGTGCGCCCTCGTCATTCGTGTTGGCTCGCTGATTTTTGCTGTGTCCTGAGGCGCTATAACGTAAAACTATTCCAAACTTTTCTATTCCAATTCTGCTATCAGCTATCCACGATTGGTCAAAAACCTTTTCGACCACCCCCACTTCACCTGTCTGTCACGCGACGTCACGAAAACCGCGATACCTTCCCATCTGATATGATGTGTACACACTGATTATGCATGATTTGACAGAAAAAAGAAAAACAGTTATTTCTGATTCGACCCCTTTTCGCCATTAGCTCACGGCTATTGGTAAAAGTTTTCGGGCTGCACCCACTTCACCTGCCTGCCGCGCAACGTCACAGAACCGCAAGAAATCACCGCGTCAAAGTGACGTGTACGCGAGAAAGATACAATAATATGCCGAACAAAACTGAATTTTCTTCGGAATAGCCGCAGGCTGCCCCGTTCCGAAAGGAATAGAAGTTGGCTGCCGCCGATCGCTCAGACGCTGGCTCCTCGCACCTGCCGGAGAGCATGGGTGTATTTGCGTATAATAAGCCTTCCTGCGTGGCCGTGTAACGTTTTCGAGCACTTTCGGCACGTTTACCTCCTCATTCTGCCAACTCTTCTTTGCTGAGGGTCCGTTTTAGCGTCATTCTTCAGCTTCCGTTGCATGCCGCCGCGATTTTCGACCAGCCACCGCAAGTTAGTTAAGGGAAAGCCGACCAATCGTAGACGCCGGCACCACCCTCTTCATCCGGTAATCGACTTTCAGTGCAGTGGCTCGGCCCCATCGAATCCCTCTCCACTTGAGCGTTCTCCTCGCCTTTTGTCAGCCAATTAGATACGACAAGCCGCTCAGTGTAGGCAATGTTATTCGTTTTCGAAGCAAACAAAAGTGACCTCCTACGTACGAGGAGAGCGTTTGATTGGTCTGTTCAGACAACCCCGCGGGTGACCGCCCGGTGCTTGCGTTGGTTGTTATGCAAATCTGACGTCGGGAGATTGGAACGCATGGCTACTTGTTTAGCAATTACACAAACTTGTTCTTGAGCAAGTCTCCTCTTACCTAAAGAAATTATGTAGCGACAACCCCACAGATTAGGAAGGCCGAAGTGAATCCCCTTTCTTGAGTTCCTCATGTTAGCGCTGTGGTATGGCACTCGAAAGAATTGTTTTGAGAGTGTGTAAATGCAAGCCATCAAAGACGGCATTGACGAGGGCTGATCGGTATCGACAGCGAGCAAGTAAGGTATTTGCATGAGTTTGCGTACGCCGCAGCCTTTAGAAAGCAGGGCTATTCTTTTCCCTTGAATAATATTTCATGTTTTTCTGTTGAATAATTTTGGCATAACACTCCCGGCTCATTGTATGACTACGAAACTGTCTAGTCATCTTTTGAAAAGTTTCAACTTCACCAAATTATATACGACCATTGCGGTTGTTCGCGCTGACGGTACATAACAAACAGCTGCAGCAATATGGAAGCACTTTTTAGAATGTATTTATCGCAATTGTACTTTCTCTGAGAACATCAATTCTGTGGTAGCGAGCCCACAGAGCACAAATAGGAGGTGCACGCGGGCTATTAAAAGGAGATGTTATCACTTTCTGTATTACCTTTTTCATAGGCGTACATGTCTTCTGGTTTTTCAAAATCTCCCACCATATGGCTAAGAAACCTGTAAATAAAGTAATGAGGTAAGTGCCAATTTTTAAGGTGTTGTGCAAATTAAGAGTACTTCATTTGTTTTCCGTGGAGCATATGATAGGAGGAATGAGTGTAGGTTATTGTACTGTTGGCGATCTGTAGAATTTGGTCCACTTCGCAAAAGTCGCCGCCACCTACGGTTGTAGTATGCGTCCATATGGGCAGCGTCGTGGACAAAAACTGAAAGAAGAGTAAATGTATAATTATAACTGATGTAACTTTTTATTCTTTTTTAGGAGTGCATACTTACAAATTTATGCTAATATGCACCATTATGACAGCCCAGCTGTACGAGATCCGTAGCGTTTATTTATATGCGCATATGCAGGCAACATACAGTGGCTCAACAGACAGGGCCTTGCCACAAGCAGTAACGATCACATTGCTTCTAGGAGTAGCGATTACTAAGAATATCTATAGTGACAGCCTGTATTCTAGAATGTTTACAATGTTTAGTGTTTAATTTTGTACGTTGCCTGCCGTTCGGATTAGTGGGTATTTTGGTGGTCATCTTCAACAGCGGGCATAAGAAAGTACGTTAGTGGGACTGGTTTTGGTTTAGCCAGAGCCGCGACTAGCCTCGATAGCTAAAGCGTGCAGCTATGTTTTGTGTACATGCGATAAATTTTTTTTCGGAAATGAAGAAGAAAATAATTAAGGGAAGCGCTGAAACTTCCATAATTGAAAACTGTCCTAAATCTAGTTTCATCACTTTTGGCTGCAGAAGCATAGCTTTAATATTATAATAAGGAGTTGAACGCGCCTGAAACAGCTCAATAAATTGCATCATATTTGTTTTTACAGATCTGCGTCGCAGGACAAGCTGTTAAAAATCAGAATGTTTTTCGCATTGTTAGGCTAAATTAGGGGTAATGCTTCAAAGTTTAGGCATTCAAATAATACAAGTTTGCCTTTACCCAAGTTTGCAAAACCTTAGCATGATCCGTAAGAAACCTATTGTGGCCGCTTATGTCAATTCAAGAACGCTAATATGCCTAGTCTTCATTTCTTGTCATCTGCTGTAGAAGCGTTGGTTCAAATTTGTGCTGAAAATATTGCCTATAAAAGCTTTTACTAAGTTACCTCAAACATTCAGTGCTTGCTAAAATAGATATATATTCGGGTGATGTTATGTCTTAAAAGTATTTGTGAAACACCGGCTTCCATAAGTTAAGTTCGACATCGCAGAACCGAGAAAATAAAAGAACATATTAAAAGATTTCCTGGATGTATTCCGTTTAATACTGTTACCGTAGAAGCCTTAGTCTCAATTGCCAATGCGAAGATAGGCAATTCAGCAAAGTGTAAAATAAAATACAACTTTGAGCTTATTCCCATTACAAGGAACCCAGTGAAACGTCGTCACATGACCTTAAAGAAGGCGCCATGTTCGGTGGAACTTAGTACCAATATAGCACGCAGTCCGCTCAAACGATCATGATTACGATTGGGTGTCACTGGCGCAAGGGCGATGTGTTGCCCAAGAGTGCCCATCCGTTAAAAAGGAGCAGTGTGCATGATGCTCAAGTCACGTGAAATCCTGTCATCAGACCGCCACTAAACTTTAGAGTACAGTGAAATGAGCGCCGCTGCCAAATGACGGGAGGGGCCGAGATGTTCAACGCCGTTTCTGAGCGTAATCACTGGGAGCTCTCAAAAATGGTGTTCTAGTGCACAAGGACAGTCAGCATATGACTGTACCTGGTAAACTTTGTGTCTTTGGTCTGGCAACGGAGAAATGAATATTCCCGTGCTTCAAGACACGGCACCAGTCGCGGTAGCCCCGTAGCTATAATGCTGGAGTGGGGATTTGAACCAGGCCACGGCACTATCATATATATGTGGATGAAATTAAAAACGCTCGTGTACTTAGGTTTACGGGCACGGTAAAGAACTGGGAGCTTGTTAAAATCATCTGGACTGTCCGACTAGGCTGTGCCTCATAATAAGTTCGTGGAATGTTTCACCCGTAAAACTCCACAATATGACGTTTCGCCGAAAAGTGCTCATCATCGGTGCATTAGTCTGAATGTTCTATGTGGTTTTATTTCAGTACCGATCACTGCTGCTCCAAGACAAAGTACCTTTAGGAAGAAGCCACGTTAATATATATATATATATATATATATATATATATATATATATATATATATATATATATATATATATATTGTGATGAAGACGATCGGCAGGCTGAAAAGCCCCGCTGCCATCGCGTGGCACGTACCCAGTTCGTTCGCTGGCTGCGCCCTACCTGCTGGTGCGGAGTTTGTCGCTGCTGCTCTACGAGCAGAATAAACCCCCCTTTACAATTGGTGGAGCTGCTGGGTACAACCGGAATTCTGGAACTTTGTAATCGGACACTGCAGCCCGTCTTCATAATGCCGGAAGAAGGACCACCACAACCACAACCCGCTGCCCCGGTGACTACCGTGGTCTGCCCCGGCCCGTTGCGACAACGCGACCCACCCATTTTGAGTGGTACCGAAGACCATGACGTAGAAGACTGGCTCGCTGACTACGACCGGGTGAGCATCCACAACTACTGGGACGACACCAAAAAACTTAATTACGCGTCATTTTATTTGAGCGGTGTCGCTAGCATGTGGCACCGCAACCACGAACGTGATCTGACGACGTGGACGGCCTTCAAGACTAACGTGACAAAGGTATTTGGGCGCCCCGCAGTCCGCAAGCTTCCCGCCGAGCAACGTTTGCGTGGCCATGCGCAGCAGTGCGGGGCGACATTTACCAGCTATATAGAAGATGTTGTCGACCTCTGCAACCGGGTTGACTTCGCAATGGCTGATGCCGAGAAGATCTGCCATATCTTAAAAGGCATTGAAGACGACGCCTTCCAGATGCTGTTGGCGAAAAATCCCTCGACAGTCTCTGAACTCGTCAGTCTGTGTCAAAGCTTCGACGAACTGCGCAAACAACGCCTAGCCACCCGCCAATCTACACTTCAGGCCACTTCAATGTCGAAATTGGCTGCTGCCCCGGACAACACTTCGCTGCTGCTACAGATCAAGGAGTTCGTCCGTGAAGAGGTGGCTCATCAGCTTTCCTTGATTCCACTTGCACACGGCCAGCCGAGTACTCCATTGGCGCTCGCTCTCCGATCTGTTATCAAGGAGCAGGACCACATTTCGCCTTCTTTTCAGCAGGCTCCGACGGCCGCTGCCCTGACGTACGCCGAAGTCGCGATGAGGCCTGCGCCACAGACCTACGGCCCCCTTTGCCCACCTTTGCGCCCACGCGTATCCCCTCCAGCACGTGCACTGGTGCACTATGCACTACGTCAAGACCATTGGCGCACGGAAGACAATCGTCCGATTTGTTCTTATTGTGGCCGTGCTGGACACGTTGCACGTCACTGTCGCCTGCTTGCACCAAACGTCCCGAACAATGTGCGTCCGTGTGCGCCACGTTTCCAACAACGCCGCAACTATTCGGCCGCCTTTGAATCTCCTTCTGCCGTCGACACCGCATTCTTCGCCGCTCGCCGTTCACCTTCTCCTCGCCGCCGCTCGCTTTCCCGCATGCGCTGGCGGCGGAGCCCTTTGCGCCAGGAAAATTAAATATCGCAGTTCAGGACGCGAGAACTGCGGTGGCAGCGAAATGTATATGGCCTCACACTTCCCCGAAGAAGGTTATTGAAGTCGCAATAGAAGGAACATTGACGCTAGCACTTGTCGACACCGGCGCTGCACTTTCAGCGATAGATGCCCGTATTTGCCTCAAGATAGAAAAAGTGACGACGCCGCTTTCTGGACTGTCTCTTCGAACCACCAACGCGCAGCACGTCGAGCCACCCGGCGCCTGCACTACTCTTGTCGTAATTCAGGAGGTCCTCTATATCACGGAATTCATCGTGTTGCCATCATGTTCACACGACGTCATATTAGGTTGGGACTTTCTCTCCACACATCATGTGATCACTGACTGCGCCCGCGCTGAAATCGAGCTGTTTCAGTTTTCGACCGATATTATCACTGCCCATAAGGACCACTGTCGCAAAATCGCTGTTTAAGAATACACCGTTATACATGCCTGGTCTTCTACTCTTGTCAGTATCTCTTGCGAATCTGACGATGACGGCACAGCACTCTTCGCTCCGTCCGAACTCTTAGTTCGCCGCGGTTCACTACCACTGCCGTTCGCCGTCCTCGACTTCAAAGCTGGCGCCTCTATCATGTGCGTCTCAAACCCATCGGCTGAACCAATTACTTTACGCCGCCGTGAAAGCCTTGGCAGAGCAGAGCCACCGACCTCATCTTCAATATTTGACTCGATGGACGACTCCACTTATCTTGCTGCTCTCGAGGCATCGCCTCCTCAGTCACTGCCACGTTCTTTTACGCCAACAATTGCCAGTGGCCTTACGACGACGCAGCGCGTCGAACTTCTTCGCTTGCTCCAAGGCTTCTCTTCGTATTTTGACGGCCAAGCAACATCACTCGGCCGCACAACAACTGTTTCGCACACTATCGACACTGGGAGCCATGCATCAATTCGACAGAGCTCCTAACGAGTATTGGCGACTGAAAGACGCGTTATCAATGACCAGGTGAACGATATGCTCAATCGCGGTGTCATCCAGCCTTCTAGTAGTCCTTGGGCATCACCAGTCATCCTAGTTAAAAAGAAAGACGACACCATACGATTTTGCGTTGATAATCGAAGGCTTAACAAGATTACCCGAAAGGATGCATACCCGTTGCCACGTATTGACCACGCACTTCACTGTTTGCAAGGAGCGGAGTTTTTCCCTCCTTAGATCTCCACTCTGGTTAATGGCAGGTGCCCATGGCTGACGCTGACTGTTCGAAATCCGCGTTTGCAACACCAGACGGCTTTTATGAATTCACTGTAATGCCGTTCGGTCTGTGCAATGCACCCTCCACCTTCGCACGCATGATGGACAGCATCCTACGCGGCCTGAAGCGGCATACTTGCCTCTGCTACCTCGACGACGTTGTCGTCTTTTCTCCTCATTTTCCCACCCATCTTCGGCGTTTACATCAAGTTTTGACCTGTCTCCGGAATGCTGGTCTCCAGCTTAAATTAAAAAGGTGCCGATTTGCAGCTCGAAAACTCACTATATTAGGCCACGTTGTCGCCAAAGAAGACATTCTTTCTGATCCAGCTAAACTTCGCGCCGTATCCGAATTTCCGAAGCCCACTAACTTGAAAGCACTGCGCAGCTTCATTGGTCTATGCTCTTATTTTCGACGTTTCGTTCGTAATTTCGCTACTGTGATCGCACCACTAAACCGACTTCTCCAAGGCGACAATGAACTTTCTGCTTGGTCGCGAGCCTCTGATGATGCCTTTACGACTCTGCGTCACCTACTCACGTCTCCGCCAATCTTGCGCCACTTTGATCCAAGCGCACCTACAGAACTTCACACTGATGCAAGTGGTGTCGGTCTTGGTGCCGTGCTCGCACAACGCAAGAACACTAATGCCGAATACATAGTCGCCTATGGCAGTCGTGCCCTCACGAAACCTGAGGCCAATTACACAGTAACAGAAAAAGAGTGCCTGGCTATCGTATGGGCTCTTCGAAAATTTCGTCCATATCTCTACGGCCGACGCTTTGACGTGGTGACGGATCATCACGCTCTTTGCTGGTTGTCCAACCTAAAGGACCCGTCGGGCCACCTCGCTCGGTGGGCCCTCCGAATCCAGGAATATCCAGGAGCGATATCCGTGTCGTCTATCGCTCTGGGCTCAAACACGCTGACGCCGATGCCCTCTCGCGCTCTCCAATTATTTCAGACAGCAGCAATTCTACCGACAGACATGACATCTCACCATTTGACATCCTGTACATGGCATCGGAGCAACAAAAAGACCCATGGATTGTCATGATATTCGACTTCTTGTCAAATCCTCCGGCAACTTCGGCACCTCGAGCGTTACGCCGACAGGCGCAGCATGTCACAATCCGGGACGGACTTTTATACCGCCGCAACTACCACAACGATGGCCGAAAATGGCTCTTAGTAGTACCTCGCCACCTACGACAAGAGTTCTGCTCCGCTTTTCATTCTGACCCACAGTGTGGTCACGGCGGAGTGTGAAAAACTTACACACGGCTTCGCCTACAATATTATTGGCGAGGGATGTACACCTTCGTCCATAAATACGTACGCTCCTGCATTGCCTGCAAGCGACGCATATGTGTCCCGCATCTCTCCACCGCACCTCTCCAACCACTTCCCTGCCCAGCTCTGCCATTTGACCGTGTCGGCATTGATATATGCGGGCCTCTTCCATCTACTGGCGATGGCAACCGATGGATTGTTGTCGCCATAGATCATTTGACACGGTATGCTGAAACTGTCGCCGTGCCTGCCGCATCAGCAAAAGACATCGCCTCGCTCATTCTAAACAACTTCGTTCTCCGCCATGGCGCACCTCGCGAACTGTTGAGCGAGCGGGGCTGCGTATTCCTCTCGGATGTCCTCCATTCACTCCTATCTGAGTTTCAAATTATTCACCGCCCTACTACTGCTTATCATCCACAGACCAATGGCTTAACAGAACGATTCAACAGAACTCTTGGTGACATGCTATCAATATATGTTGCATCTGATCACTCCAACTGGGACCTTGTTCGTCACTTACGCATATAACACTGCCTCTCAAGCCACTACCGGATTCTCAACATTATTTCTGCTTTACGGCCGCCATCCCTCCAGCACCATTGACACGGTTCTCCCGTACCGACCGGACCCTGCTGAATGCTCACCTGTTTTTGCGGTTGCTCAGCACGCCGAGAAATGCCGACAACTGACCCGTTCTTTGACGTCTGCTCAACAGTGCCGCCAAAAAGAACGCCTTGACCTCAATCCTCCCCCTCATCCCTTCCCCGTCGACTCACTCGTGTGGCTTTGGGTGCCGCCTGTTGCTGCTCCTGGCCTTTCGTCCAAGCTCCTCCCGAAGTACCACGGTCCCTACCGCGTGGTTGCACAAATATCACCAGTGAACTACGTGGTCGAACCCGTATCGTCATCTTCCGATCTGCGTCGTCGGGGGCGAGAGACTGCACATTGACCGGGTGAAGCAGTATTACGATCCGTCCACCTCTTCCTAGGTCGCCAGGATGGCTACTCTTCAATTCCGGGGGTGATTGTGGCGAAGAAGATCGGCAGGCTGAAAAGCCCCGTTGCCATCGCATGGCACGTACCCAGTTCGTTCGCTGGCTGCGCCCTGCCTGCTGGTGCTGAGTTTGTCGCTGCTGCTCTACGTGCCGAATAAACCCCCCTTTACAATATATATATATATATATATATATATATATATATATATATATATATATATATATATATATATATATATATATATATATATATATATATATATATATATATATATATCCACCTGTTTCATCGGTAATGTAACATTTTACGGTGAGGTAATACGGAACTGTAAAGACTCACTTATGCCGTTGTTGCCTACATTGCCACATAGCAGATACACCGTGATCACTGTTTAGAAAAGAGTGCCTCCCTGTAGCATACGAACGCAGCATAGAATAGTTGCCACTTGAATCTCATAGTTGCGTTACTATTACACACTTGCAAATGCTAGATATTGAGAGGCTATTACTCAAGAGCAATGTAGTTAAAAACTGAAAGTTGTCTGCAGTTGTTGAACAAGGCTTGACATGTATGATAAAAATGCATGCATAAATATAAGAAATAGATAATCAGCAGACATTGAGAGGCTATTACTCAAGAGCAATGTAGTTAAAAACTGAAAGTTGTCTGCAGTTGTTGAACAAGGCTTGATATGTATTGATAAAAATGCACGCATAAATATAAGAAATAGATAATCAGCAGATGAATTTACCGATTTTTAGGACCAAGGCAATAAATGAATCCATAAATCTAATTGCTCAATATAAAACAAAGAATTATCACTTAGACGGCCTTCCCATTTAATGTGTCCCCTTCTTATAGGTCTCGTAGCCTGCGCCACGACGATATATTCCCTGAAGAAGCCTGCTGCTATTAAACATCAGACCATGGGAAATAAAAAAAAAACTTGCAGGACACTTAAGCTTCGTCATAAAGAATGGTACGCAATAGCGTTATCCGGCATCGATGACGCCGACACCAACACCGAATATTCTGCGACACGGGCCCGCATAGAAAACAATGGTGGGTTGATCCCTGCAACAGCGCAGGGTAGAGCAATGGCTCATACCCCCGTAAACCAGAGGCTACAAGCAGTGACCCATAAATGGCTCATATCCCTGAAATAAAGGGAAAAGCGAGTTGTGTTTGAGCTGCCGCACAACAAAGGTATGTTGTCTATTATATTAAAATATTTTCTCGGATATTCGAATTACCATACGACGCCATCATGTCTGTGGGCTGCGTGTAAGTCAGCCTTTACGAATTTTCGAACGCATTTTACTTTGAAAAGTTCAATTATTTCAGTACGCCTCTGCGCCAAACAGATGGCCTACGTCGTTGTAGCTCGGCATTATTTTTTTTTATCCACAAACTAAAGATCAACGCCGCCTACGGCGGAGTTGGGTTGTCCAGGGGTTCCGTGGCACGGGTTTTGCGTCACCTAGAGAGATAGCAAGACGCTGGGTGGTGCCTCCTTCAGGCATTTTCCTTCTTCTAGCTCGCCAGTGTGCTACGTCTCCGTGGCATATTTCCCTGTCTTTCGTGCCACCTTGAGCTGGTTTTCCTCCTCGAGCTGGGCAGCGTCTATATGGACCAATGCACATTATGGCGTGGTGCGGCCTGATGCGGTGAGATGTGCCGTTACGAACAAGCATTTCACCCATTTTAAAATTGTGGCTAGTATCATGTCCAACCAATCTGCTTTGCCCATTGCCATTTCATGCTGACATCCACTCTCGATTACGGAATAACCAGCAATATCTTTCTTTTTCTACCGATGTTATTAGAATCGGACCTACCCGTGATCACTAGGTGGAACACGTATTTCCCTATCAACAAAGGCCACAGCAACACCGACAACTTGCAACTTCCACGTAGCTGTCGTGTCGGGCAATCATTAGAGTAAGGTTTTTGAAAACAACCGCTAGTTTCTCAGCTCTATTTCTCTATTTCGGGTGCTTCCAGAAAAGCAAGAAAAAATAATAACGCACGGAACATGCCGAAAACCATTGAAAGGGAGGTTTTAGCACTGATTAACAACTTTCGTTTAGGAATTTACGACCATAACTGAAACAATTAACAGATGAATAATTATTCGTACACATTTAGTTTGGTAATCAGTGCAGTATAATGATTCTGTTAGCAGAAGGGCACATGTCACCAAAGAATATAGGTCTGACAATTGCATACAGTAGTAAGACGTGTTTTGAACCGCTTGGCATAAGTAATACGTAGGACTAAACAATTCTCTTACGGGAATAAAATGCGACATCTCAAAAGTTTACCTATTATAATTTATTTTAAAAACAAGGCACATGAGATATGCTAAAGATGGGCAAGGAATACCTCTCGACAACTAAAGCAGCTGTTTGGAATTGATCTCCTAAATTGCAGAGAGGAAATAGCCAATGATAGCTTTCTAACAGCATGGTATTAGGTATTTATGCTCCCGTGTAAGGTATGCACACGAAAAATGCCCCTCTATTTCTAATATTTATTTATGAGCTATGATTTGATCTAAACACAGACCATAGAAGGCAAGTTCGTCCGCCTAGCTGCGAGCCAAATAAGATTTCTCCAACCTCGCAAAAAAACTTTTCGCTAGTACGTTGTTTTCCTAGTCGCCCGTGTTATATATTGACATGTGCACTTGTTTATCTATTTTGGGTGACCGCTTTTCACTGTCAACCAAATGTTATCGCTTAGTGCGGGACTAGCCCGCATGTACAGAAAGCTTCTCGAATCTTATCGATGGTTTTATCAGCTGTCTGTTGTCACGGGCCTTGCGTAATCTTATAGCATGTGTGGCGTGCACTATTTAGAACTTTCTCGAAGACACGCGAGCACCAGTGATTGCTCTAGAACCTTCCATATGGCTCATGTATAAAAGCTGACGCGCTTGACCGACAGATCAGATTTCGACAATTGCCGACGGTGTTTGCCGCTTTATCTGTGTTTTGAGTGTAACTTGCTTCTATTGGGTGAACTTGTACCCACAAGAGCAAGTTGCACTCAATGCACAGCGAAGCACAGCTTCACTTCTGCGTGACAATGTTGTAACATAGAAGGCGAGGCGGCGCATATATGTCGTCGTCGGGGCGATCGCCGAGAAACGTGCATAATTGACATACGATAGCTCGCATGCGCATTCACAACCCTCTAGGTCTTCTTTTAAGTATGCAGGCAGCAATTGATAACCTTTGCCCACTGTCATGTCCCTCACACTTGTCGATGCATAGTACCTTTGCCAATTGCCAATTTCAAATGTTTAGGCTCATTGCGGAAAGGAGAAAATAAAGAGAGACGATATGCGATTCGTTGCAATGGGTGCCACCACAAGTGGAAGGAAGCAACGACGTCAGCAACAAATTATGAAAACTGCAATTATCGCTTTTAGCAATAAATCCTTTAAAATATATTTGCGAATGAATTCAATGGAAACTGCACCACTCATCCCAGTTTCTTAGTCATGTTTCAAAAGAAGTGTTTGAGGTCCCGTATAAAAAAAGTCATAAAGTATGACTGAGAATTCTCAAACCATGAAGTTAATTTGATCTAGGTAAGTTAGGAGTATGTAAAAGAAGATATACACTACCTCACGGATGCTGTAGTGCTTTCCAAAACCAAGAGTAGGGAGCTTACATTCTAATGTGATAAAATAAGTTGCAAATACAACTGCGGAAATGAACTTGCTTTCTTCCATGCTTTCCTCCAAGAGTACCTTGTGAACAAATATGGGGCCTAGTGGAGCAACGAAATGAGGCATTGTTAGATATAGCACAATAGGTCACAATATTCTGCAGCGCTCTTTTCCTTCTCTCTGCTTTGTGTTATTGTTCTGTAAAAGCAAGTGCGTGCACTTGTGCCATGAACTGTCAAACGTAAAAATAGGAGGGTAGAATAAAATTATACTGTGTTCGTTTTTGGAAAAAAATGCCACGTTTTCGGTGGTAGGATATTCCTCGCATTTAGGAAAAAGAAATCTTTCCAGTAAATATTTTCCATGCTTCGCACTTGTAATATAGTTTAAAAGACGGAAAACCCGTGCAGTTCACCTTAATATCACTGCGTCAGTGAAAAAAAAACAGCAGGATGAGGCTGTCAGCTATCGAACGGGGACCTAAGCTACGCTTACGCACCAAAGAAGCAAATGAGACAGCCGCATTTAGAAAATTGAGAACAAATTGCTGCTGGTCAGGAAAGTAGTGAGTGAGTGAGTAAGTGAGTGAATAAACTTTTATTTGGTCCAGCAAAGCGCGATAAAACGCGCACCCGGCTAATACCACGACGGGACTGACAGATCTAGTCTGCCGGCCCGATCACGGGCGCGCTGGACGGCCAGGATTTGATCCTCAAAGACGGGACTTCGCAGGAGCGCGTCCCACTCTTCCTTGGTGAACTTGGGCCCAGCGACCCGCACTCCCAGAGCATATGAGGCAACGTAGCTACCTCACCACAGGCCACGTAAGGACAATTTGGATAAATCTCGGGATATATGCTATTAAGGGACGCCGGATTTGGGTACGAGTTCGTTTGCAGAAGTCTCAATGTGACCGCCTGCGGCCTGCTTAACTTGGAGTGAGGCGGGGATAAAACTCTTCTCTCAAAGTAGAAGAATTTAGTGATTTCGTTGTGTGTGAGAGGAGCGTCTCTGTGTCCGGGGAGAGAGTCGCCCGATCCGAGGGCAGCGCAGTCGGTAAAGCCACGCGCAGCCTCGTGGGCAGACTCGTTGAGATTCAGAGGAACACCCTCAATCGCCCCGACCTGTGCAGGGAACCAAAGGATCGAGTGCATGGAGGTGTTGCCGTGTTTTGCGCCTTTGAGAATTTGAACTACCTGCCGGGCTACCCGGCCTTTCTGGTAGGCCCTGATGGCGGCTTTAAAATCGCTATACACCCAGTCTCTCCGACCGCCTTGCATGGCGAGTGCAATGGCCACTTGCTCGGCCACCTCTGGGTTCGTCGTCCGGACGGAAGCACAGTTGATAACTTTGGCCAGCCTGTCAACGACGGAAACCGCAAAAGCCTTGCCGTCTCGGTATGCAGCCGCGTCCACGAAGCTTGCTGCGGTTTTGCCCCTGTTTACTTGCTTTAGTATAGTCAATGCTCTTGCCTTGCGACGACCTGCGTTGTGAACGGGATGAACGTTGCGGGGCAAAGGGGTGACCACGATCTTCTCCCCTGTTTCTCTGGGGATTTGGGTTTCTTCAGCCAAGTTCATGGTTGATGCGAACCCGATCTCCTCGACGATACGCCTGCCGGCTGGCGTGGTGGACAGCCGAGTTAGCTGGGCCCGTTCCTGAGCCTCGGCTATCTCCTCCATGGTGTTGTGTATGCCGAGCCGAAGGAGGTCCTCTGTATGCGTTCTGACGGGCAGCCCGAGGGCTCTCTTGAAGAATTTTCTAATGAGGGCATTAAGCTTTTCCCGCTCGGCTCTGAGCCAGCTGTGCATGGCCACCGTGTAGGTGAAGTGACACAGCACAAAGGCGTTGATGTGCCGAAGCAGGTTGTCCTCCTTGAGGCCACGATGTCTGTTCGTGACGCTTCGGACAAGGCGAAAAGCATTGTCGGTTTTCGCTATTATCTTGCGTAACGCAGTGCCGTTGCCGCCGCGTGATTCTATAAACATACCCATGGCTCTGATGATGTAGACCCTGGGTATCGGGTCACCGCTCCGAGTGAACAGGTGAATGTGACTTTCTGAGACCGGTTTCCAGCCCTTGGGTCTGCGGCCTTTTTCTTTTCTCTAAAGGAGAAGCTCAGATTTGGTCGGAGAGCATCTGAGTCCGGTGGGTAGCAGGTACTGCTCCGTGACGTCTACCGCCTCTTGCATGGCGCTTTCCACTTGCCCTTCGCTACCGCCGGTGCACCAGATGGTGATGTCATCTGCGTAGATGGTGTGTTTGATACCTTCAACTTGGGCCAGATTCCTCGAGAGGCCGATCATGCAGATGTTGAAGAGAGCAGCAGAAATGACCGAGCCTTGCGGCGTGCCCTATGGGCCCAGGAGCACCTCGTCGGAGACAAAGTTGCCGATCCGCAGCTTCGCTTTCCTCCCCGTCAGGAACGAACGGACGTAGTTATATAGTCTGGGGCCCAGCTCGAGGTCTGCCATGGAGGCCAGAATGCGTTCGTGGAGAACGTTGTCAAAC
This sequence comes from Dermacentor variabilis, assembly GCF_050947875.1. Lineage (NCBI taxonomy): Eukaryota > Metazoa > Arthropoda > Arachnida > Ixodida > Ixodidae > Dermacentor > Dermacentor variabilis. Next base: position 82,860,487 of record NC_134574.1, read on the forward strand.
GCTTTCTCGAGGTCGAGTCCGAGCAGGGCCCTGGTGTCTCTGGTACTGCCGTCGATGATTTGATGTTTGATCATCTTCATGGCGTCCTGCGACGAGAGGCCGGCACGAAAGCCAATCATGTTGTGAGTATAGATGTTGTTCTCTTCGAGATATCTGTTTAGTCTGTTGAGGACGACATGCTCCACTACTTTCCCAACGCAGGAGGTGAGAGAGATCGGTCGGAGGTTGTCCACGTTTGGAGCCTTGCCGGGTTTGGGGATCAGGACGACATTGGCGGTCTTCCATTGCTCTGGGACGCTGCCGTTTTTCCACGTCTCTTTGATCTTCTCGGTGAGGTATGCGATCGAACCGTCGTCAAGGTTCCGCAGCATCTTGTTGGTGATTCTGGCGGCACCTGGCGCACACTTCCCCTTGAGCGCGAAAATGGCTTGCCTAATTTCCCCCACGGTAAAATCTTCGTCCAATTCCGGACGCCTTGGGCCGAGGTAGTCGGGAAACCGGTCTTCCTCGTTTCCACGCTTTATGGGAAGGTATTTCTCCATGAGCTTGGCAACCAGCTCGTCCCCGGAACAGGATGTGGTAGCTTCGTGAAGGGCTCTGGCGAGCGTGTGTCTCTGACTGGATCTGGTGCTGCCCTCGTCGAGGAAATGTTTAAGCATGCCCCAGGACCTGCCGTTACGCATCTGCCCGTCGATCGAGTCACAGACCTCGTCCCATTGCTGCTTGCCGAGGGTCCGACAGTGATCTTCGATGGCCTTGTTAAGCTCGGAGGTCTTTTTCCTCAATCTTCGGTTAAACCTTTGTCCCTTCCATCTTAGAAGCAGCGCCTGCTTGGCCTCGATCAGGTGGGCCAGCCTACTGTCCATCTTTTCTACCTCCAGGTCGCTGACGATCTTCTTAGTGGATGACTCGGCGTCACTCTTGATTCGCTCGCACCAGTCTTTCAGGTCTTTGGGGACGGGTGCGCTGTGGTTGCCGCGGAGCTTGCGAAAAAGGTCCCAGTCCGTGACAGCGAATTCTCTGGATTTACTTCGGGTGACTTCGAAGCGGGTCTCGAGCACATAATGGTCGCTACCAAAATTTATTGCGGTGTTGCTTCACTCGGCTCCCTCGACGTTCTTCACGAACGCCAGATCGGGGGTGGTGTCGCGGCTCACCGAGTTGCCGATTCGGGTGGGGAAAGCCTTGTCCGTGATGAGCGTGAAGTCCATTTCGTTGGCGTTCTGCCACAGACCCCGGCCCTTGCTCGTGCCGTAGACGTACCCCCACACGCCATACGGTGCGTTGAAATCTCCGACGACGACCAAGGGATGGGTGCCGGCCAGGTCGACGGAATTCTTGAGTATCGTTTTGAACTGCTGTTGCGAGTGCCTAAGATTGCTGTGGATGTTGAGTATAAACACGCTGTTTCTTCGCTGGTTGCGTTGTCTCGTGTTGAGCAGAACCTCCGCCATGACGTATTCGACCTTGCAACTCGCCAGCTTCAGGTCGTGAGACAAGTGTGTAAGCCTCCTGTCAATTAACGTGCCTGCGTTCGGCCTGCGCGGAGACGGCACGATAACCAGAGAGGGATGCGGCAGAGACGAGGGTTTCCTGTAATGCTATTACTTGTGGTTTGTTAGGTAGCGATCTTAAATACTGCTGCAAAGGAGCCCTCTTATTGGAGTACCCCCGGCAGTTCCACTGCCAAATTTTGAACTCCTCTTTGGAACTATCCATGATTAGATAAATTTCCAGGGTACCCGCTGTAAGCAAAGGTGCACGCAAGAAGTTCCCCCCACTCTGACGTGCCGATGTGCTCGTAGCCCTGATCTGAGTCCCCGACGCGTTCGGAACAACGACCTGCATCGGAGTTACGGACGTAATATTCGGGATCACCAGACGCTCTAGGGCGTCCATGCGATCGGCCAGCGCGCCTAGGCCTCTCCTCGGGTCTCCAAGGGCGACTTGCACCTGTGCTAAGCCTTGTTGTAACTGCTGCACACTCTTAGTGAGAGTGGCCAGCATGCCTTTGACCTCAGAAGTTTGAGAATCTGAATAGTCCTTACTCGAAACTGTCCTACGCTTTTCGGCGCCGGTCGAGTCGCAGGCCGGAACTGGTGCTTCTGTGGCAGTCATCGCCGAGGCATTGGATGTAGCACTCTGACTGATTACCAATTTCTTAATCTCTATCATTTCACTAGCCATCTTTGTGATCATCTCTTTTAACTCCGCGTTTTCCTTCATAAGGCGTGCTACCTTGTCGTCCCTGGATTGCTCTGGAAGCGGGTCGCGTGGGCCCCGGTAGGATCTCGCGTGGGCGCCGCCAGCAACCATATCTGCCCAAGATAGCGTCGACTTTCTCTTCCTCTGCTGGCCGGCACTGGACACATACCGGGCCCTCGAGACAGAGCGGCTCCTGGAGCGGCTTCCGGATCTGCCCCTGGACATAGATCTGCCCCTGGACCGGGATCTTCCCCTGGACCTGGAACGGCGTCCGGAAGGCGGAGAGGGGCTCCTGGATCTAGAGCTCCCGCGAGCCGCGGAGCGACCGGCGGCGGCCGGGAGTTGTCGCTCGCCCATGGCGAGGGCCGGAGACTTGCTTCTATTGGCTCAGGATCGGTCCCCGCGCCTGCGTCTGACGAGGTACGGCGTCTGGTACCTCTGCTTGCATTCCTTGGCAGCGGTGAAGTGTCGGCCTCCGCACAGCCTGCATTTGGGGTCGCACTTGTGTTGTTCGTCCAGGTTGGCGATGCCGCATCCCCTGCACATAGTTTCATCCGGCGAGGGGCAAACGTCCGCTCGATGCCCGAAGCGGCCACAGACGTAGCACACCTCCACTTGCTTCCTATATAATGCGCACCTGACAAGTGTGCCACCGTACGACACGTAGTTTGGCACCTTGTAGCCGTCGAAGACCACAATCACGGTGCCCGTGCTCTTGATTCGTTTGGCTCCCAAGGCCAGCGGGTTCTTCTAGTTGACAATCTTGCGATCGAGCTCCTCCGGGCCTTCACTCGGCGCGATGCCGCGGATGACGCCTTTGCACGTAGAGTTGGGCGCTGCCTCGTGCGCATTCACCTCGTGCTGCTGGCCGCCAACAGCGATGCACTCGACCCTGACGTAGAGGGTCGCATTCTCTCTGCTGGGGGTGCTGATGACCATGATATTTTGGTGGAAATTCGGGCACATTGTGTCCGAGTCCCGCTTCGCCTGGTCGAAACCGACTGCGTTCCATATGGCCTCGGCCACAACTGTCGGCCCCACCTTGCTGATGTTCAGACCTCCCTTCGGCCTGACGGTGATCTTCGCGTCTTCTTTGGGCAACGGAGGCATCCTTCCACCCCGAATAATTTTGGCTTTAGCGCTGCTGCGGTCTCGGTGACTCTTTGTGGTCGCATTGTCATTTGGCTTAGCGCCGGTAGAAGTGGCACCAACTCGCTCGACGGGCGCCGATTTGGCTCCGGAGCGCCTGGCAGCAACTGTTCGCCATCCGAGATCCTTGGAAAATTCCTCGGGAGTCAGAAGCTCCCCTTCCACTTCACATTCCATCACTGCAGACACTGACGAGGAAAGCTGGCGCCGCAGCAGCACTTCGCCGCGCTAATACAAGCGCGGCTAGGCTTAGCTTCGCAGCGGCGTGGTCTGGACGGAAAAGGCTGATAAAATCGCAACAAGGCCACCCACCTTTAAGAGTCGGGTGTCTACGGGATCGCCACAACTTGAAGAGTCCGTTGGCACTAAAATAGTCGAACTGGGCTCAAATTAAATCCCAGAAATCATTTTCAGAAGCGGGAGCCGGTCTTCGCCCCTTACTGGCACGTTCGTCGTCGTCGTCTAGCTCAGTCGGTAGAACATGAGACTCTTAATCTCAGGAAAGTAACTTGGTAATAAAAAATCACTGAATCGGAATGTGAAGTGAAATCCAAAATGCTTACCGCAAGTGAAGTAACTTACCCATCTGCAAGTGCTCGTCTCAAGAACTAATAAAGTTGATTAAATAATGCTAAGTTGGTAACTTTAAGAAGCGGTTGCGAAGGAAATATATTTGTTTCTAGCAGTGCAATTATCTGCTGCAGCACTTTGCGCAGTTTGTGGTGAACTGCTACGACTTTAGCTCTCTTGCTCTTCAGAGTTCATTCATACTGCAACTTTATGCGAGCGAAATATTTCTATACCATGCAAAGTGATTTTGTGGCAACTAACGCATGCTCTGACGTATCGAACTATATATTTGAATATTCATCAACAGGCGTTTAAACATGCAAATAAACAACTGATGTTATTCATATATTTCTAAAATATAGTACAAACAGGCTAACTACAGATAGAAATTGCTTAAAATAAAAGTATCCAGTGTTCATTCCCCAATATTACAGTATCTGTGCTTGAACCGACGAGGTGGTTTAGTAGCCACGACGATGCCCTGCTGAACATGTGAGCGCGGGCACAGTTCTCAGCCGCAGCAGCCTTAATTAAGTGTGAGCGAAATCCGAAAAACACTCGTGTACAAACATTCGGTTGTGTAAAAAAAATTGAAGAGCTCAGAATTATTCCATCGTCCGTATAAACGAAGCAGTACGCTTTGACACAATTGTACAGTAGTGCTGGCACGTGTTGTTTCCTTTCATATAATTTTCCTTTCCCATTGTGTTTAGCGTTATGCGAATAGGCAAACGTGCACTGTACAAAGCTAAGAGCTTCACGCATATACAAATAGCGATGCAGACCAATATTTTATTACCACAGTCCATCGGCAAAAGGGCTCGAAGAAAAGTTGGCTCAAGCAGAAACTGACGCTTCGAAATTGGATGTATTACTTCCCATTTCTTAGTAGCAGTCTTAGTAGCCGTCTTAGTTGCTGCAACTGCTGATAAAGTGCAGCAAATGCTCAGAAAACATATCCAGCTTTTCTGGACACCTACCAATTACCGCACCACGCGCCCACGGAGCGAACCTAACGTATTTTCAATGGTACTAGTGAGGTTTTGCAAATAATTAAAATCGCAAGTTGATTATTGAAAAAGTCCAGGTGAGAGACAGATTCTTGAAGACAATCCACACAAGAGAAATGCAGTGAATATGCCGTCGAAAGCTAAAGTTTCGCTCCCTATGTGGTTGAACATGCAGGAATGAAAACCTATGGAAACCACAAAAATTTCTACTCAATTTTCACAATACGGGCTCTTGTGAAACTACGGCTGCTCGTGTATGCAGTTCATTGTATGCTTATGGAGCCCGGAGACGAAGCTTTTGATTGATTTCCATATTGACTCTCTACAGATGGCGCAACGCTGTTCCCCAAAGCAAATGTTGAAACACAGTCGTGCAAAAGCTACGTGGCATTAAACCCAAGCGTATCATTCGGGATTCCTTAAAAGACGTGGTTGAGTGATTTAATGGCGCGCTCCTGTGTTGACACGTAAGGCCAGCAGCTGTTTATGTGATAACAGAGCGATGTGACTGAATTGGCTACCTTGTGCGCATGTCTTCCGTGTTTAAATCCATCGCACGTGTGCCAATAAGCGATACACCGTGCCTTCATAAACTCTTGTTTTTGGTGCAATAAAGGGATCTTGCAAAAGGAGCCGCTGCGTCCACTTCGGTTATTATACTTGCGGCGAGGCAAGGTTGTGCGCGTGTGGAGAAGGCGTTACCGGCAAGATGGCCTTCGGTGTTCGTATCGGCGAATTTCACTTAAATCGTAACTCTTCATTGGAGGATAACGGCGAGCGTATAGAGCTATGCTGCACTGCAAACAAGCTCATGGAAGAAGCCGACAAAAGCGCAGTATTGCTGAGCTGCTGTGGGGAGGATATACACACCCTAATAGCTACCCTCGTAAAGCCTCTCCGACCAGCGAACACTGACTACCTGTCCATCGTAAAAGCCGTGAAGAACCACGTCAACCCGAAGCCATCCGAGTCAAGGTACGTATTCTCGAAGCGAGATCAACACGACGTCGAATCTGTTGCAGACTACGTTACAGCTTTACGTAAGCTAGCCGAGAAGTGCGGGTTCAATGACAACCAGCTTCCTCTTGACGCAATGCTGAGGGTCCAGTTGGTTTTTGCAATCACCGACAGCATTGTGCACCAACGCGTGTGGCTGAGAAAGACCTGACTTTCAAGATGGGCTACAATCTAGCAGTCACGGCAGAGGCTGCTGCAAAACATCCAAGGGTTATAGGCAGCCTCCGCCAGGACGTCCCAGATTTGCCAGCCGAAGTGGACAGGCAACACATGAAGCGGCATAAGAATGGGCAAGATGAAAAGAACTTGAAACGAGCATATGAAACGGCAGTGTTTCTGGTGTTTCAGCAACCACGCTGCATACCGTTGCAGGTTTAAAACCGCAGTATGCTTCAACTGTTCCGTGAAAAGACACTTGGCCAAAGCGGGCCGGAAGAAACAAAGCGATCAGGTTAACCACCAGTTGGAAAATATGCCAAACTCGGTGCAAACTAAGTATGATGATATGCTAACTATTTTTAAGTGACTAGCGGGTGCCCCAAATTTATGGTTGCCGTAAGTATAGGGGGTGAAATAGTGCCAATGGAAGTTGACTCAGGAGCAGCTAGATTGATTATTAGTCAAAATACGTTCAGCAAACTAAAAGTGGCAAGGCACATTAGGCTTGAAGAAGCGGACTTGGACTCGTAACTTGGACTAAGGAAGGATTGGAAGTCGTCGGAAAAGCCACACTTCCGGTGAATTTCAAAGAACAAGACATCCAGCCAGTGGTAGGAAACTCCCCGGTTTCGGTGGCAGAGGTAATTGGCGTCATCTCTGTAATGGGCGAACGCAAAAATCCGTTTCCCTTGCATGGCTTTGTAGATCGTCGCGCGCACGCGCGCTGATCCAGGTGGCCTAGCCCTTCCCCCTCCCAACGCCTCTCCGATCGCCCTCCCTCGTTGCTACCCTCGCAACTCCCTCACCTTCGACTGTCTCCGCGAGCACGCCGCGCGGCCCCGCCGGCCCAGAACCAGCTCAGTCCGCTGCATGACGTTTCATGTTTCGTTATCTGCTCTTATCGCGAAGCGTGTGCTGCTGTGCGTTGACCGGCGTCGCTAGTTTCGTCAGTTTCGCGGTCCTGGGTAGCTGCGTGCTTGTGCTGCGCGATGTTTCACTTGTTTCACGACTCGTACCGCTTGTGCATCATGCCGTAGTGCACGAATACCTTAAAAACAAGTCCTGCAATATTGTTCCGGGTGCCTAAAAACAACAGGTGAGCGCTCAGACCCAAAGACATTAGAAAGCGCATGTACACGAACCTCATGTGCCTCATGGAGCCTCCTGTGCTCCAAGAGGCTCCAGACGTCGTTGCGCCTTGATTGTGCTACACTTGCCTCTTCCCGGTAGAGAAAGCTGACAAATAGATGTTCCTTCTCATTGTCACCTGGTCTATGACTTGTGTTTTTCCGTGCCAAGTGTCATTCTACAACTTCAGTAACTTGCCCGGCTTTCTATACCGCCCTCAGTGCTTTTTCTGTGTATCGCGTTCTACAAACGTCCTAACAGCTGAAAAATTACTGTTAGTGTTTGTGTACTATCTCAGTAACCCCCGATGAGAAAACCGCGCGAACAGCCTTCATGTGTAGGCATGATACGCTTTTTTTTTCTTCTGGAAAGCATGAGCATTGCAAGTGTCCTACATGCAGATTTTCGGAGTTCGTGTTTATTATACAAAGGAGAGCCTAGTAGGTACGACTTAGTGCCTTAAGTGACGTAATTTTATTGCTTAGCATTGCATTCGGGTAGAAAGAAAAGTCATGTTGTTGTCTTATTTTACTTGGTCTTTGATTGAGGAATGAGCCTTTCTGCGAATTTTTTCTATGTGCTGCTGCAAAAAACGACTACCTTCTATTCCCCTTGCCACCGTTACTCAAGTTGTGGCCAAGTGCAAAATAATTTGATAATGTGTGTTTCAGTTTTTAGTAGAATGTAATTTTTTTCTGCCATGTTTTTTCAATTTGTTCAGCAGTAATGAACATGTCACGGATTTCCTATACTTTCGTGCAGATTTATAAGTAAGCTTTCTTTTGGTGTGGCTCTCAATCAAACAATGTTAGCATTTTATTCAATTTTTCAGCTATTTTGCGTGTCATTGTTTTTGCCATTACCAGTGAGTTTTCCCTTTTTATAGTTGTCATGACTATGTCATACATGTCGTCCCGTTCTGCGCAATCTATTAGTTCATATATCAGATGCTCGTCTACATTTCGGTCTTGAGGACATTATATAGAAATCTTCTTTTTTTATATGTGTGCATGAAACGGCCTTCGCGTTTTCTAGCGCTTTCTTTGGTTATTTCACCATCTGTGAACTTTTGTGTTTAGTACTCTTGTATATGTCATGCACCTTGCACTTTTGCTCATATTTTTGAGCGTGTATCACACCACGTTGTAAGAAAAATCTCTTTTCGGAAACGAAGTCAATAAAGCGAGACTAAATATCTGTTGTGTTGGAAGTGGAATTTTTTTATGTCCCGGCACATGCTGGTATAATATAAGTATGGGCAAGACTGCGTGCGTGCCAACGCTTAGCCCACGACGCACCACGCGCCAGCTCGCAAGCAACGCGCGCGCTACGCAGCGCATTAGCATTGCTTGCGAGCTGACGCGTGGCGCGCCGTAACTAGCGCGCAAGCGTATACACGAGGCAACCTAAAGTTTGCCCGCGCGACACCAGCGCCGAGTGCTCACCTAGCGGACCGATGGAACTTTCGAGGGTCGTCGCTGCGCTAGCGCGCGCCCGTGTTCTCTACGGCGGGAGCGCTCGTGCGCGTGGTTTTTGCGATGCCGAGTGCGACCTCATCAGCCAGGAAAGGTGGCACGCAATACTGATGTGTTGTTCATTACCACAGCAGCCTCGAAAACGCGAAAGGTCGTACGCCGCCCGTGAAGTTCTACAGATTTCCTGGGAAGTGGTACGAGAAGGGCGGACGACAAGCATGGATAACCGCAGTGCGCCGAGTCAAGTAAGTCTCATACTTTCGCATTCGCGTGTAATATCTTGAAAGCGGAATAGTCATATGCGTGCTTTTAGTGCACGGCCTGTTTGTTTAGTCGTGTCGCGTTGTTGAATTGTGGTGGCATCCGCCGTTTGTTAGCGGTAAATGCATGTGTGTTGCGCCGCTAAGCTCTACGACGCGTGCTCGATTCCCTGCCACGGCGGCCGCATTTCGATAGGAGTAAAATGCAAGAACACCCTTGTTACCGTGTGCTTTGATTTTTGTGCACGTTAAAGAACCCCCAGAGATTAAACTTATTCCTGAGGTTACCCATTACAGCGGGTCTTATATTGATTTCGTGGTTTTGGCATGGTTTTGGCACTTACAACCCCCGAATTTATTTGATTGCACTGTGCCTTTCCTCGCGATCGGCATGGACGAGCTCAAGAGAATTATTTGCCTTTTCCAAACGCTGCAACTTAAATTACTAGTTGTGCAGGTAACAAAAGGGGCCGCGCGCTACTTTTGTGTGGTAGCAGACCGTATTCAATGCAAGCCGCGGTCGTCGCGTGCGTCGGGAAGCGGCAGATCGGAAAGCAGCCGCTCGAGACGTGCGCGTTATGTTTGTTGTTTGCCCATGCTTTCTAAGTATCTAAGTGTGCAAGTATCATAACTTGTAGTGGTACCACTCTTGCAGAATAATATATGCACACAATCACAGGAACGTTACCTTTGCAAACATATTATTGTGAGTAATTTAATCCCCACAACAAATAGGCACACATACTGTTTCATTTATATGCGATGCAAATGAAAGCGGCGCCAAACAGACCAATGGCACTCACAACAGTCTTCTCACGGCACCACCGGGACATGTGCTTTCGTACTGCAGCGACACAGCTCTTGAGCAGCAGCAAGACACGTGTGAAACAGACTCCAGAACATGCCTTTGTGAAGTGACGGAACCGTCACGAAGCAGCCGAATGGATCTGCAGTCATCGAGTAGTATGACAACAGAAGTTTCTGCTGCCAGTGTGACTTATGTCGTAATTGAAATAAAAGTGGCTAAATTTCTGAACATGGTGCGTACCTCTAACTCGACGTCGTCTACGATCTTGTCGGACACCTGTGACACCCACTTGGCTTTCACTCTCACATCACCGTCCACAATTTGTTCAATGCCGTACACGTTCGGAAGCAGACGCTCCCCTATCGTGAGGTTGCCGCCACGAAAAAAGAAAGCTGTCGCCGTCGGCAACGTTCTTGAAACCGCACGGCAATCTTTGCATCGCTGTTGCGCAAGCAGGCGATCTGCCGCCGTCGAAAACGGAGCGCCGTTAGAACGAGCAGCGAAGAAAAGCGCGGACGGCACAACGTAAACAAAGCGGAGACTGCGCCACGACGCGACCGCGCTGCTTGGCGTTTCCACATTGGGGCGCTGTCAGGAGGCGTAGTAGCGCCGCCTGGCCATGGTTTTCTCCTCTATAGAAAAAAAAACGCCCCGTTTACGGGTAAACACAAAAAAGCGGCGCGCGCGGCAAGGGAGAAAGGGAGCGGAGCGGGTCGGCATAATAAAAAAAAGGAAAGAAAAATGTTTGGGAGAGAAGGTGCCGCACGGCTGCTGTTCCTGTTGCCATGACAACGTAAACAATCGTGTGCGCCGCCATTTTGCTTCCGCGTCGCCCATTGGTTAGGGCCGTAACTGAAGGGAACTTTGGCGCTACCGTCGAAAGAGCGTCTGCTAGAAAACGGCCAATGGGAGCCATACGGAGATTGCCCCGCTTCCCCCAGATCCAGCCACCGATACTCGTTGTAGGAAACGAAGGTAGCTCGCGTTTCGGTTGTGATTGGTTCAAGGCTTTGAACATTAAGGTCAATGGGCTTCACAGCGCGAACAAAACGCAGAAGCCCTTATCAAAAAGTTTCCGGATGTTTTTCGCGAAACATTTCCAGACGCTGCTCTGCCACCACTACACATCGAGCTAAAGCAGAACGCCCGGCCCAAGTTTCTAAAATATCGAAGCATTCCATTCGCACTCAAGGTTGACGTCATAACAGAACTGGAAAAACTGGAACGTCAAGGTATTCTGCAAATGATGCAGTACTCCGAATGGGCCACCCTTGTGGTCGTCGTCCGTAAAAAGGTTGGGTCATTAAGAATATGCGGCGACTGTTGAAGTACAGTCAACCAAGCTGTTAGGAACAACGTTTATCCTTTACCTACTTGGAAGGAACTTTTCGCAAAGTTGGCGAAAGGCTGTATTTTTTCTAAAATTGACTTGACGCATGTGTACCAGCAACTTGCAGTTGATGACGCTTCAGCAGAAGTGCTGACGATAAATACAGTAAAGGGCCTGTACAAAGTGCGACGTTTGGTGTGTCGGTGGCACCCGAATTATTTCAAAGAGCAATTCATACAGTACCTGCAGATCTATTCCAGGTAGCGGCATACCTCGACGACATCCTTGTGGCCAGCGAAAAGCACCACGAAGTCCTCGTAGAGGTTCTCAACCGATTGTGAAAAGCGAGACTGCGTAACGAAGGCGCCAAGTGTCAGTTCTTCGAAGAGAGCCTGGAGAACTTGGGACACCGGATAGACGCAAATGGCATCCACCCGTCAAAGGCTAAAGTCGAGGCGATTCGCAAACCACCTGCACCAAAGAACAAGGAGCGCCAAACTTTCCTAAATATGGTGAATTTCTACAATCGCTTCCTAAAGGGTCGGTGTTAGGTTGCCGAAGTGATCTACCGCCTACTGGACAGTGACAGTACGTGGGAGTGGGGCGAAGAGCAGCAATTAGCTTTCGAAAGACTGAAGACGTTGCTGACGTCCGAGTTACATTTAGTGCATTTCAACACTGATTCACCCTTAATTCTGCTTTGTGATGCATCACCCGTGGGTGTGGCAGCTGTATTAGCTAACAGCGATGCTAAAGCACGCGAGCAGCCTTTTGCTTAGGCGTCAAGAACACTCAATTACACAAAACCTGATTACGCCTCGATTGCCCGCGAGGCTCTAGCTATTCTCTATGGCGTCCGTCAATTTCACCACTACCTCTGTGGGCGAGAATACCGCATAATGAAGGATTATAAGCCACTACTCGGTATCTTTCAACAAGACAAGCAGATTCCTGTTGTTTTGTCACCGCGCACATTGCGGTGGTCTTTGTTGTTATCTGCTTACGAATGGAAACTCGAGTATAAAAGGACGCAAAATCACGCAAACGCTGACTGTCTAAGCAAGCTACCGATACCCGGTGAGAGGAGAGACATCGAGCCATAAGGACAACGTCCTTTTGTTGGAATCATTGGAGTACCCTCCTATCAGCGCCGCAGACGTCACATCAGCCACTCTGCGTATTCCTTGCCTGTCGCGTGTGAAGAAATAGGTCGCAACTGGCTGGTCAGATCAAGCTGGGCCCCCGGAATATGCCACCTATCAGGTGAGGCTCGAAGAATTGTCTTTTCACCGTGACTGCCTTCTGGGGGGTAACAGGGTCATACTGCCAGAAGAACTCAGAAGATGTCCTCGCCATTCTGCACGCAAATCGCCCTGGCATAACGGACATGAATGCTCTGCACAAGTCATAAGTGTGGTGGCCAAAGATCAATGCCCAGATTGAAGATTTCGTGGGTCATCGCAAACTCTGTCAAGAAAACTGGCAAAGCCAGCCTAAAACACCTGTGCTTTTCTGGACGAACCCCTAAAGCCGATGGAGCAGAATTCATAGATTTTCCAGGGCCGGTTAAGGGCGTTTTCTTTCTTATTGTCCTGGACGCGCTATGAAACTGGGCCGACATCCAGATAATGTCATCGCTTCACTCCTCACCTGTGATCGGAAAACTGCGAAGAACGTTTGCTTCATATGGATTGCCGGAGTTAAATGTTTCTGATAACGGCACAGCCTTCACGAGCAACGAAATGCAATCTCTCTTGAACAAAAATGGCGTGCGCTACATGTACTACACAGCGCCATACCATTCCACATTGGCCTTTAAGGCACAGTGGCCTTTAAGGTTTCTCGGTTTTTATTCAAGCAGCACTCCACGCCCCACTCGGAAACCGGGAGGAGAACTCATGCTGGATAGGAGCTTCCGCTCTGTCTTGTCGAGACTGCACCCTGACGTAAAAAGCCACGGATGTACCAAGCCCCTATGCGCGAGGGAGTTCTTATGCAGTGACCCCGTGTATGTGCGAAACTTTTCCCGTGTTCCGAAGTGGCTGGCCGAGCGGATACTGCGTCGCTTGAGCCACGTGATGCACAAAGTACAGACTTCGGATGGTTCAGTACACCGACGTCATCGCAACCACGTACGGAGAGCATGGATGCTGTACCGAAAATCTATCACGCTAACTAACCCCTGCTTCAAGCTTCCAGCGACAAAAACTGCAGTTCAGAGATCGCCTATGCTAGAAGTTCCGCAAGCATGCCGTAGGTCTACTCGTGCACGTCAACCAGTGCTTCGTTACGGCATTGACTACTAGGTGGAAGGGGATGTGATAACAGAGCAATGTGGCGGAATTGGCTATGTTGTGCGCATGTTTTCCGTGTTTAAACCCATCGCACGTGCCGATAAGCGACGCACCGTGCCTACATATACCCTTCTTTGTGCAATAAAGGAGTTTTGCAAAAGCTGCTGCTGCGTCCACATCGGTTATTATAGTTTAAAAAGGCACTCCGTGATATTTCCACTGTCCCACCAGATGACAGAAACACAGAACTCAAGACTCAGTTTAGGTTGTCGCATTTCAATGAGTCGGTTTATTTTTCCACGTATCTCTAATGTTGTAATCTTATTACGTTTCATCAATGACGACGGAGAATTCCCCGATCCTTCTACATTGTCCGAATAGAAACGCTAACAGCTTCGCTGTTAGGGTTGATTTCATTGTGATATTCCGCGGCGTCACCCTGATGGACATAATGAAACTTTTAGTGATTCAAGCAAAACAGGCATATATTCTTTGGTATCACGCATAAATCATACAGCACAATGTTTGTTTCAATAAGGAACATGCATAAAACAAGCACCCAAGCAGCGTAATTGCTTATAAAACAGTCCTTATAATAATCTAAAGCACGTAGCTCGTTCAAAATACGTTTAGCGCTAAAAATAACTTGCACAAGCTGTCGTGGCGACGGCAGCTTACGGCGTGAGGAGTGACGTCACTAGCGTTTCATATATCATAAACCAGCCAAGGAACTTCATTCTTGCAGTACTGCTATAGGTAGGCAATGCATAGTTGCCTGCCATAGCAGTGATTTTCTAGTGGTGAGTACTCCGGAGGCGCAGCGTGAATACCAGCTACGGCAAAGCGAAAAGAAACTGCAATATGACAAGCAGCGGCATCCTGCGGCTAATCCGCCGTGGAGGTGCAGTTCGCAATAGGTGGCCCACATTTTCCCGAGGTATTCGAACTTGTGTACATGTGCCCATGGTAGAGTATATAAGCGACACTGCACGAGGATGTAGAAAGAAAGAGCGCTTCACTTTCAACTATACATTTTATTTTCGCACGCATCGATAAATATATACCGTACGAGCGGAAACAAACGTAACAGCAAAAAAAAGAACATTGAGTGCTGCATTTCGTTGAACCGAACACGGGTGGAACGCAAGGGAAAAACATGTACTACAATAGTCACAAAGCTAAAGCGAGGAATCGTATTTCCTTTTCCGATAGTGACACCGAAGGCTTGCTTACACACTTTTACTCAAATTTTGCAATCTCGTAGGCCTCTACAATCTCCCTCGTCATCCTGCAATGAGCCTTGTACAGAATAGAAGTGCTTTCAAGCTTGGGTTTGCAGGAACAATCTCGGCAGTGAATACCCAAGCTGCGGAAGAAGTTAGCCTAGAAAATTTTAGCGCTCCGCGAGTACCCTCCGTGCTTCGCTGCGCGCCGACGGTGTTTGGTCATGCGAACGTGCACGCGAAGCCACAGTGACGGTCTGCCAATGAAAAACCCGAAAAGAAGCGCCCCGAAAAATGAATTGATCTAGATTAACGCATTATTAGCCACATACTAAAATTTGTTTCTAGGAATTAAAGCTTTTTCCATTCAATACTGTGCCCATATAAAGAAGAGCTCCGCAAAACTGCGATCAAGGACAATCAACTATTTCTAAGTTTGCACGCACCCACCGCGAAATGTCTCTCTGGCCTAAGCAATTTCGCGCACAATGTCTGGAACGGAGTATAAAAACCCAACTGAGGACAAAGTAATTTGTTCCAAAACGGGCGCAAAACATTGTTATAACCGGTGTGCAAATAAATATAGAATAAACACGGAATGAAAAATTCAGAGAATGCTCCTGATGCAGCTTTCTGCTGCTCGATACGTGCTACATAAAAGTCTTTTCCGAGCGTGAAAGGAGCTCGCGAATACACGCAAAGTGCCACGAGCGGCCACGAGCGCGGCAATATTGCGTGTACTTGCGGGCTTTTTGTCGCACTAGGAAAAACACGTTTATATAGCACGTATTCAGCAACAGAAACTGCATGGGGAGTTCTTGATGTCGCTCTACATTTCTCTCATTTACTCTTTTCATCAAATTAAAATATTTGAGAAGTTGAATAATTAATTAAGACATACTATCAAATTAGGCGCAATGACAAAAATAAATTGAGTATCTCCAAGCGACAGCAAACAACATAGCCTTGGTTCTGTCCAGGTACTTATCATTTGCATATTTCCAAATAGTTGCTAATGTTAGCTCAGACAACCTGCATAGCGTTTTCCTGTCGACATATAAAATAGCCACTGAGCTTAAGGGCGCAGGTCCATGCAACCTTATTTATGACTTTGTTGGCGAAACGCAAGCTAAAGTTGTCAAAGAGTTTCACGTAATCGATCCTACATTTTTGAACGCAAAAGCAAGTCGATTTTGTTAACAATGCCAGAGAAATGCCACGTAGGTTCTTTCTTGTTTTTTTTTATTCGTGATTCTAGACTTTGTTGAATAAAATTGCATTCACTGCTGTTCAGGAATGGTGTTGCGGTACTTTGATCCTACAAACACACTGGTTTCCCAGGTGCGTAGAACTCTTCTACATGCAGCAGGATTTGTTCTAGTTTCCGAGAAATGTATAGCATTTTTCTCTCTATAGATTTTCCATGTTCAGTCGCACATTTTCTGCGAAATACTTGAGCCAAGCTTCAAAGCAAGTGATGTAAATGAAATATTTCTTTGTTTCGTTACCTCTCGTCTGTAAAACTGCCTTCTGTTCTCTAAATGTTAGAAAGGCTGTTTGTATCAGATTTTTTGACAATAAACGCGGATTTTCGTGAAGAAAGTGGGCTCTCGTTTACCCACAGCTCTCTATTCTAGCCATATTTACCGGTTGTTCGGAACGGAAGTTGAGTAGTCTTTCATGGAGCGTAAGCCCCCAGAAGCAATACCCACTCTAGAGCAATTGAGGTGCTATAAATAATTCTTTTATTGCAATTTCGCTAATTGAGTAAGTTTGGAGAATTTACGAACTGCCCCCTCTTATAATTCATGCTGTGTATCTGGAGCATTGTCAGACACAGCTTCAGAAATGTCGCCTTTACCTCTGTTTCCTTTTACTGTAAATATTATTAGGATATAGCGAAATAGCTTAGAGCGTCTGCAACTAAACAATGTCTGCAGTAAAAATTATTCTTGTGGAATGAGCTGAATGGCCATTTGAATCCACAAAAGGGACGCAATTTGCGTAAGAGATGGTAATTTACAAGGTAAATCCACACCCAAGTTATAAAATACAGTCCTTTATCTTCACAAACATTGAACAAGAAAATTTGTAGAGGCCTACGAGATAAGGAACAAAGGAGCAGGCTGTGTAAGTTATCATTGCCATTTGTTGTGCATGTTGGTAAACTGACTTGGAAAGCATATTAGCGCCAGCAAACAAGGACAGAAGGGAGACGACACCTAAATGCGCAAACTTCAACAACTTGATTTTCAGGAAACACAAGCCTATTTAACCCATGCAGAGTGGCGCCACCTCATCGAAATCTTAACCATCCGAAGAGCCGTCTGCTAATCTAAAAAGTCGACCGAAGGGGCACTAATACATGCATCACTATTCCAACAGATAGCTTGAGCCTCAATATTCTCTCGCACATCTTTATCTTTGTACTTCACAAGAACCCGGCAGGATCGGCAGCTGTGTGCTGTGATCCGTACGCTGTGCGCCGGTGTATGAATCCTACCGGATTCTTGCGAAGCACAAATATAAAGATGTGCGATAGATTATTGAGCCTCAGGGTATCTGTCGGAATAGTGATACGTGGGTTAGTGCCCTTTCGGTCGACTTGTTAGATAAGGAGACGGCTTTCTTGGATGGTTAAGATTGGGATGAGGTGGCGCCACTCTGCATGGGTTAAATAGGTGTGTGTTTCTTGTAAATCAGGTTGTTGAAGTTAGAGCACTATGGTGTCGTCTCCCTTGTGTTCTTGTTTTAGGCGCTAAATATGCTTTGGAAGTGTAAGTCATGCTTACATAGCACTTAATCACGCTGAAACATATTTCGTAGAAGCGACTTCAGACATGGCAGTTTTTTGGCATGCGAAAAACGATTATTGGTCATGGTGGGGTTTTTTTTGGCTGTTTTTAGGACATTTAATGAAGTAGGACATGTCGGGTTTGCAAGGTCTTCAGCCTTTCGAATAAGCTTTCAGTTGCGAGTAGCGCCGTGTACTTTCTTTTGTTGTGCTTTAGGTTGTCTCAGTGCAGTTCACGCTCTCAATTTCGCGATGGCCTCCGTGGATGATGCCGCCAGGACATGGTTACAGAACCGGCAGTCCACCCTTATAACGTGGGACCCGTTTCACAGTCTCTTCCGAAAACCTTCACGAGGATTGTGCGGAATGAAAGGGCCGAACTTGAATTCGAAGCCCGACTCTAGGTACCTAACGAGACCGTTGCCATCTTAACGCAAAAAATTGCGCCGTCTAGTCCCCCATGCCTATTAGCCAATGTCCGAGAAGTAAGACTGCTCACCCGTGCGTCGTGTGAAGCAAGAACGTTTCGCCGGAATGTTACGAAACGCACTGAAAACGTCGAAGATTTTCTTCAAGAGAACACCAGCACCGAAAAAAACTCTGGATTTGTGCAAGCGGCAATTCAACCGGTGCACCATCCCAACAAACTAAGTAGGAGTTCAATCCTTGGGTACCGACGATGTGCGCGAGACCATCAGAGCGATCGTGTGGGAGGAGCTTCAGAGGTTGTTCCCTTCATTACAGCGTCAAGTGCCTGCAATTCGCCCTCCGTTTTCCTTTCAAGCGAAGGTCAGGGTTCGGTAACACCACAGTTTCATCCTCCACCACCACCGAAGCCAGCGTGGAAACCCGTCCCCCTGCTCAGCATTCCAAGGAAGACTAACCTTTGGCGTGCCCTCGACCACTGTTCAGTCGGCTCACTGCGGAGAAGGGGTCCGCGTCTGCCACAGTGAATCGCCGTGAATGTGCCGCGTCCACAGCTTGGCGAGCGGCCACGCTACATCGCCGACTACATCGCCGCAACGCATTGGAGACCCCGACGACCTTCGAATTCGCCTTCGCTATAACGCTACCTCTCACCGCTGCACTGGTAATACACTGACCCAGCGCGGGGCTGGCCTGTAAGCCCGTATGAGGAAACCTAAAAGCAGCAACCGGTGGAGGTACGGCTGCTGTACCTTGAGGTGCCGAAGATCCTCCCCCGCGGACGACCACGCTTCAAGATCTTTCTCGACGACGCAGCAAAAACACACGGTCATCCCGACGAAGCCTGGAAGCCAATAATACGCCGCCAAAAGAAGACCTGACAGCGTGACGCTCCATCCACCGGTCAACACAACGTAGCCGCGATCCGACGACAAGAGCAAATTGTAACGCAAACAAGAAAACATCGACACCGCGTAACAGTCACCTCTTTAGTCAGCACAGGAGCCAACTACTCCCTCATGAGCAGACTCATCGCTGTCCACTTGAAGAAAGTTAAGATTGCATGAGAAGGCCCTGCAATTCGGAAAGCTGAAGGACACCTGGTAACGCCGACTGGAACCTGCACAGCAAGAATTACCGCCTATTACCGGACTTACCACCTTCGTTATCATCGAACAGTGTTCACTAAACGTTATTCTTAACGCAAACATCCTCTACCAACACGGCGAAATATCCAACTTGAAGTCGAGGCCGATAACGATATCCGAAGATCAAGCGATGTCACCGGAGTGTTCTCGTGTACACCATGTCTTGAGTGTGTTAGAAGGTCAAGTCGGCATACCGCCGCACTCAAGCATTGTCATTTCTATCGGCACCGAAACACCCGCAGGCGTAGAAGGTTTCAACGAGGGTGGCCAACGTCTGCTGCTTCACAGTGAACTTTGCGTCGCAAGAGCGACAAGTAAGCAGCAACAGGTCGAACGTTTTTTCCGACGAAACAAAGACTGCTGTTCGACATCGTAGAAGATTCCACAATGACAAGTTGCACAGCATCGCATTAAAACAAAGAGTGTGTTTGACCAGCCCGGAAAAGTCCTTAACAAGTTTCGACACGAGACCGAACCTATAGGGCAACAAATCGGCGAAATTATGCGTGACGCCATCATACAGCCATCGACAAGGCCATGGGCATATCCTGTAGACTTGATGAAGGAAAAGGACGGAATCCTACGTTTCTGCGTCGATTATCGTCAACTGTACAAGATGACAAAAAGGGTGTCACATATAAGAGGGAAGATAAAATAAAATGGTAGACGAATAAAGGTTTCAAGAAGACGACGAGGATGGCGTGAAGAATGACGTGGATGAACCGAAGACGAAAGAAGATAAAGAAGTTCTCTGTGAGGTGACAAGAGATGATTGGTGAAGAAGAGAAGAAGACGAAGAGAAGGATTACGTGGACTAACAAGAAGGCTATAAAAGGGCGAGGAAGGGCGAGACACGGGGGGAGAAGAAAGCAGCGTGGACTTGGCGGGTCAGGGACGGTTAGACCGGAAGAGAGCGACACGGCTACCGCTCCGGTGAGCTCGCGTTCTACGGCTTTGCACCGCAGATTTCCTGCCGTTCCTGAGCCCTTTCCGGGGAGTCCACGGAGGACGCTACCACCTGCTACGGCCGGGGGTGTCTCTACCGCTGTTGCCACCCTTCCGGGTGGTGCCCCAACGCCAACATCATCGGCCACACCTCCACGGGCGCTTGGACCGGGAGCGTGTACGACGCAACCAACGACGCCTCCAGCGACGCCAGCCCTCGAACGTCGAACGCCACTCCGACGTCGGCTACGGGACCCACACCACGCCGCATCCGCACCGAACCAGACGTGAGCACGAACGCCAACCACTCTCAATAGAACGCTAGTGGCAGTGTTACCGGTTCGTGTGTACTAATAGGTTTTGTATCTTGTGTGTTAGTTTTGTTATGTTGTTCGTGTCGCGTGGGTGGTATTAAATGTGCATCTGTGTGGGTACACCTGTCGCCTAGTCCATTCTTTCGGCCAGAGTGTTCTCCGGAGGCGATCCGTGACAAAGACAAGTGGCGAGCCTGCCAGGATTCATTTCCTTGTTTCTTTTTGATTTGTCTTGGACCTTTCCGATCTCTCGACTGCTGAAAGTATGGATTTGGCAAAAATGCTAGAACTGGCGCTCAAGCTAGGGCTAAGCAAGGAAGAGGTGATGCGTCTCTGTGACGAGGAGAAAGAAGAGGCAAAAAGGCAGAGAGAGGAAAGGGCGCAAGCAGGCGCAGAGGCTCGCAAAGCAGAAGAGCGAGAGGCTAGAAAAGTTCGCGAGGTAGAAGAGCGAGAGGCTAGAAGAGCTCGCGCGGCAGAAGAACAGGAGAAAAGAAGGATAGAACGAGAGAAGCAGTTCATTTTGTGGAAACAGGCGCATATCGCAGGAGGGTATGAGGGGATCACGGACGATGATCAGCGTTCGTTAGCTGGTACCAAATCTCCTAGACCGGCCCGAGTTTGTCCAAGAAAGTTGATGGCTCCCTTTGATGACAAAAGAGATGATTTGGACGCGTACCTGCAACGATTCGAGCGGATAGCTTTGGGGCAAGGCTGGGAGCGTAGTGAATGGGCCACGGCATTGAGTATGTGCTTAGTCGGGGAGGCGCTGAATGTGTTTGGAAGGATGCCGGCTGCTGAATCCATGGACTACGAGAAGGTTAAGAAGGCACTCCTTCAAAGATTCAGGCTTACGGGAGAAGGTTTTCGGCAGAGATTTCGCACTGCGAAACCCGAGGATTCTGAAACCGCTAAGCAGTTTTCCTGCAGGCTGACCAACTATTTCGTTAGGTGGATCGATATGTCCAACACGGAAAAGAGTTTTGAAGGGGTGCGTGACAAGCTGGTCACAGATCAATTTTTAGCATGTTGCAGCTCAAAGCTGTCACTATTCTTGAAAGAAAGGAAGTTGTGTTCATTGGAAGAGTTTTCCGACACTGCAGACCAATTCCTCGAGGCTCAGGGGCTGAGAAATATGAGTAAGCGGAGAGAGGAGACACAGAAGGTCCCAGAGACAGATGCGGCAAAACCAAGAACATATGGCAGTGCATCTAAGGCGCCAGTAAGGTGTTTTCTCTGCGGCAAGGTGGGACACCGTGCAGCTGACTGTCGAACCAGTAACGTTGCTCAAAAGACACAGGCGGTGTGTCAGGGTTGTAAGAGGAGGGGACACACTGTGGATGAGTGTCGGTATAGAACGCAAGACCAAGCTGCATGCGTTGTCGACTCTCGGGCAGATCTTGTCACATCATCTGAAGTTCCACAGCTGAAAGAAGAGCAAATGTCGCTGAGAAATGAGGTGTTGAATGGAACACCCAAGTCAAAAGCAGCAATGCCGGTGGTGGTTGGGCAAATAGGGGACCGTCCTGTATTGGTCCTCAGAGAAAGCGGAGCCAACGCAGTTTTGGTTCGCAGAAGCCTGGTAAAGGACGAGGATCATACAGGGGAAACGTCGGCCGTCACTCTCGTGGATATAACAGTAAGGTACCTTCCTGAAGCCAGGATTCTAGTGTCCACGCCATATTACACCGGACAGGTAGTGGCAAAATGCGTAGAGCATCCCATCTACGATCTCATCTTGGGAAACATTACGGGTGCAAGAATTGTCGAGGACCCCGATCCCGAGTGGAGGATGCTCGACGTTGAAGAACACACAAAGGAGGAAAGGCCCACGACAGCTCAGGCGGGTGATGGGGCAGTCAGTTTCTCGTCGGCAGTGGAGACAAGAGCTCAAGCGAGAGCCAGAGCAGCGCAGCGTCCGCTCTCCACGCTCATTACGATGTGCCTGAACATAACACCGGGTGAAATTGCAACTAGGCAAAAAGAAGAGCCGAGCTTGAAAACCTGCTTCGAAAAAATTGGGGAAAAAGTGGAACGGGAGAGGAGCCGTACGTCATTCAAATATCTAGTGGTAAATGGTTAAAAGTGATATGGACCCGACAACCTGAACGGATTTTAATAGAGAACCATTTGAAAGAGATGTTTTCTCTTGCCGTGGGCCACAGCGTATGTTTTCTGCTCATCGAATTTGATGGGACTATCCGCAGTATGTTGTCGCCAAAGCTTATGTAATCTGCGCAACGCAGATTACATAAGCATTACATAACATTACATAATTCGCGCAACGCGAATTGTCTAGTACATCTTGAACACACGCGGGCACCATCGATGACTTTAGAGTAATCGTTGACTCGTGCATAAAAGCAAACGCGCTAGAATGGCAAATCAGGTTTTGAAGATCGCCGACTATGTTCGCCGCTATGGTTGTCCTTCGAGTGTCACTAGCTTTTGTGGGCACTGGTTCGCCCCCAAAAAAAGTCCCTTACATCATTCAGTTTCACTGCTGTGTTCGTGACAGTCACTACAGTATGAGAATATGCTCACCTTTATGTGGGGTGTGTTTGACAATATTATAGTTTATTACCTTTAATGTATCACAGACTTAGACAGTTATGTGCATGGCAGTTGTTGGTAAAGTACCTACCGCAGTCCTGCTCAATTGTTATTCTAGGCGATTCTCATCAAGGTGAGAGCACATTCTTATAGTTCAGTTGCATGCGTTGACTCAGGCACATGTTGAGCATGTTCATTTCACGTTAACCGGTGTTAGAGCCTAAAAACTGACTACACCAGTCATATCCAATCAGCAATCAAGTCGGGAACTGTTAGAACAAGGATACAGGCAAGATATTCACAAGCGGCAACAGAACAGACATTCATTTTAGTTTTTTTTTCTTCCAATCGCACAGAATCAATTTGCCTAATTGTCGCACAGGGCAATTGTTTAGATTGTTTTCCCAAGTTTTCCGGTTTTGTCGCAACATCAATCTACCATGAGTCCAACTTCAAGCCTTTCATCAGTCATGATCATCTGGACGCCAGCTCATCAAGGCATTCCTGGCAACGAGGTCGCAAACCACGTGGCTCGAGATCTGACCCACCGAGCCGACGCCGAGGAATCTGAACCCGAGCGCATGCACCCTCTGGTCTCTTACCAAGACATCACACAACACTACAAGCTAACCCGCAGAACACATGCACCCCCACACAAGTCACTACCTAGAGAGCAGGAGCGATTCTTCCGAGCTCTACAGGTTAATACATTCCCACACCCAACCAGAAATCACCTGATAGACCCTACACAATTCTCTCCGCAATGCCGCTTCTGCGTAGAGCCCGGGTCCCTCAGGCACATAGTAGGGTGTTGCAGAGCGGCACCATTAAATCCTCCGAACCCTTACCCCACTAACGAGCTTTGGGAGAGAGCCTGGGCCAACTCCGACCTCGAGGGTCAGAAACCGCTGATTGCGAGGGCCCAGGACACGGCCCGAGGTCAAGGCATTCTGGAATGAGGACGCCTCTCCAAAGCTACCTTCACCCAATAAAAATGTTTATTCTTTCTCTCTCAAGCCTTTCAAGTGAAATATCAGGAACTGACATGCAGTTCTGCTGTTGCTGCTTAGTTCGCGTAATATTTCAATAAAGTAAATGAAATGCAAGCTGCGCAAAAAGTAACTTTACAATGAAGCAGAAGTGTCAAAAACCTTGTACACTTATGATTTAGGTCCAGTTCCAGTGTTTCAAATGATCGCGCTTATTTGCTTGAATTAGCATTTCCGCTGATTGTTTACAAAGATCTCCATTCGCCGGAAAGAGTGGTCACTGAATATCAGGACTTTTGGTCATACGATGTTATTGCTACCGCTGTTGACAAAATTGTCGCTAAGGCAAGCTATGTCTTCGACGCCATGTCTTATGGACAAAACATATTGTATGTGAACAATTGTACTAAAGGCTCCACACATTTCCTCTTCTGCGTTATATACTGTGCTTCGAGATGGTCGTAAAGAACAACATGTTTTGCTTCGAGACGGTGGCAAAGAATAACATGTTTACAGCAGCTGAAGCAGATTATTGTAACACTTTCTGCCCGAAAAACCTTCGATGCACAGATTTCCATACATACTCCGCAGGAAACTGAAAATTTGCTGTTTTCCAGGAAAAGGAAAGCGTTTTTTTTTTCTTTAAGTTTTGAAGTTTGATCGCAGATTTGCCTAAAAATTTGAAGATTAAACTCAAGTGAAACAGCACAATGCCTCCATTGTTAAACGTATCTCGTCTTTTCACACTACTTTTCAGTTCATGCTGCTTAGGCATATTCACAGGAACTTCCAGCTCAGCCCTCACATAGTTGATACTCTGCGCGTATGTTATAAAGTGCCACATGAAATGTAAACAAGTGGGTATATTTGAGATATTGTAATGCATTTTTCTTTCAGTGTTTATCATTTGAATTCCAACGAATATGTTTTGAGCGTTGGTAACCTAACAATAATCCGTACCCTCAAACTACATATCGAGCAAGGCAATCCTTCAATTTTGATGCGTTGGCAATGTTAGAGTCTTTTTTTTTGAGCTTACGATAGGCTAACGATCTCTGTATGTACGTTAATGTGTTAGAATTTTTTACAGTACTTCACAGACTTTTCAGGGGGCTATGTGTCTATGTTTCTGTCAATGTGCCTGTATAGCCATTTTCCCTCCTGCATGGGTTACTCGGTAGTCGATGGCCAAATGGTTAGCACAGCGGGCTCCTGTGCTGAGGTAACCGGTTTCGAAAGTAACTATTTGACTAGCTAGAATCACTTAATATATTAGAATGTGTACATATGTACTTCTCTTCAATGATCCTTTTTTCAGGCCACCATATGTCACCGTAGATGCGAGACTGGGTAGGTCCCTCTGTTCAATGAAACTATTTCACGCCCCCTAGGATCATAGTCTGTGTGCCACTTGGTCTGTGCTGGCCTTCAATCAACCTCATTGTTGCCAACTTGCCGCAATGTGAATTTGCCAGTAGGTGCATGCCGCTCTTCAACGAACGTTTTTTGACAACTTGGGTAACTGGAGATGTGTTACAGGCAAAGCGTGAGTTCTAAATGGCGTAACTTTCCCTAAGTTTATCCGATACGGAACGGAATCTAATCCACGTCACGAGGGTTCCCACCAGACAGCAACCGCGTGCTTTCGCAAGCAACGACAGAAATGCACAGGGTATGTACTGATCTTCAACAAAAAAACGAGCCAACGTGTGTCACTGAATATGTGGCTGTAGCTCTTCCACAAGAGATGAATCGACTCTCGGCTTTAGCAGGCACCGGCGCGCCATGCTTCCCGTTTGGCGGTCTCCGAACGGATTTTCGGCAGTGCCACTAGATGGCTCAGCGGGTCCAGAAAGAAACGCGAAAGATAAGCCCGCTTGCCGTATGACACGTTTCTGAGCGTACACACATAGCGGTAAGCCATCATTTTGGAGGCCAGGCGTAGGCTTCGCGGCGGCTGTGCTAGGTGGTGCCGAGTGTTCTTAAGGTAGAGGGAGAAAGTAGACGCCTGGCAGTACATACTTCATATATACCTTATTTCGACGACGGCAATAAGTTCTATTGGTATTTGAATTCAGTATTAACACATTACCGTCGACAGTCAAGGCGAGATGGGCTCTTCCACAATTTTTAATGCGTTAGCATTGTTTGAGTTATTCACGCACTTTTCGCTGGCTACCCACGTTTGTATGGTTGTTTATATGTTTGTGTCTAATCGTTTTTACGCCCGCTTGGGTCACTGGGCATTCAGTGTTGCAAGGTGTAGCGCATCAGTTGTAGTTCTGAAGTAACTGTGGTCGAAGCAAATCAGGGGACCAACGTGTGTCATTGAGCATGGCCAAAGTGTGCATGCGCGCCGCCCTTCAAGGAACAGCTTCCAAGCCGACACAGGTAACTGTAAAAGAGGGAGTTGGTAGGCGCTGCTGTTCGATGTAACTCATTCCCACCGACTTGGAATACTATTTAAGGGTCACTCGGTCTGTACTAGTCTCCAATGAAGCTCTATGATGGCAACTTCGGCTATACGGTATTTGCTATCACGTGTGTTCCACTCTTCAATGAATGCATTTGGTGCCAATTTCGGTAAATATGTGGGTACCAGTGGGAATGTGTCGGTATAATATGAAAAAAATAAAATAACCTTTAAAATTCTGCGTTTCGGAGGGAATTTCAACCGATGTCGTACGGGTTCCTGAATGACTGCAGCAGGATAATTTAGCAGGCTGCGTCCAAATACACTGGGCGTGTGCAACTTCTCAATGACCACTTCCCGTGCCAGAACCTGAGCGAGCTGCGCCACGACTGCACTAGGTAGGTACTGCTCTGCAGGAAGCATCTCGCAACCTGGGGTTACTGAACATGTGCCACGGAGTGTGTGGCAAGCAAGGGAGCATTTTTCAGCGTTCGCAAGCACTGGCGTACCAGGTTTGTCGTCTGCGTGGCAGCGACACTAGACAGCGTAGCGTGTACAGAAAGAAGCGTGTACAAAAATAATGTCTGGGATATAAATAAGAGTAATGATATATATATATATATATATATATATATATATATATATATATATATATATATATATATATATATAAATATATATATATATATATATATATATATATATATATATATATATATATATATATATATATAGACAATCTAGTATGTGATATATGCGGATGGCGCTGCTTGGTTTTTGACGGGTACCGACACGGACGACCTTGTTTCAGTAGCTAACACATTAACTGATATGAGCGTATGGTCTGTACGTAACTCTTACCAAAATAAACGGCTTAAAAACGACGGCCGCTCTTTTTGGTCTCAATGGAAAGGTGTGCGCTGCAAGAAAGAAAAGCTATGCTTGAATAACAGTATGATTGAATCGCCCTCGACCACAAAAGCCTTAGGAGTTATTATCCACGAGCATATGCTCTAGGATTCCCATATCGAAATATGTAAAAAAACACTAAGCTTAGCTTTAGCCGTACTGAGGATGTGTCAATCAGTCCTACTAGTCAGTCGAAAATGGATGACATATAATGCACTTTTCAACTCAATCTTGTGGTATGGTCTCATTATTTAAGGACGAGTACGCGTCGATATCACCAAAAATATCTCGCGCTCGAACAGAATGCACTGTGTTCTATTTCAAACATCGAATTTCATGTTCATACTTCACCTGTATTTAACAAAGTTAGGCTGGTAATATTGTTAGGCGCGAAGGAGACCGCTTATGGTCCTTACGACTGAATGGGGCGGTTTATTTTAAGCCGCGAAGGTGAGCTCAAGAGCGGCGAGCTGTTTGAAGAGCTCAGCATCATCATCTTGCTCTTTTCAAACACGGAGCCGGAAGTACTTTCATCGGTCTTAGTTTTTCTCACGCGCATGTACAACATTCCTCTCGAGGCAAAGCCAGCCGGGCGATTCAATTCATTTGTCTAGACGTGAAAGTCATCAAGCAGACAACGTGGTCCACGTGGGTCTTGGCGGGTCTTCTAACGCTCATAGTGAGGTGAACTATGGTATCTGTGTCCTTCATGAGTCCTTTAAGGTTACCAACTGCTTCCTTGTAAGCTGCTGCAACCTCTTGGCATAACCCGTGATTCCGTGCAGGAGTCTACAGCCGCACTAAATCACCAGGGCGGTAGGTTACCGGGCAGTGGCGAATGTTGTAGTGTTCTTTTGATCTCTCCTGTGATGCCAAAGTATGCAAACGAGCAGCACGAAGCCTGTTCTGCAAAGCACAGGGTCGCGGCGATTGCAGGATTTGTGGGACTACAGGAAGGAAATACAGTGTCGATCATGTAACAGGATGGATGTGCGTACAGTAAAAAGAAAGGGCTATAGCCAGTAGTTTCGTGCTTGACGGTGTTGAACGCGTACATGAATAATAGCACTACATCATCCCAGTTCTTGTGATTGGATGAAACCTACACAGATAGCACATTTAAAATGTTCGGTTGGAGCACTCCGTAAGCTCATTCGCTTGTGGATGGTATGGTGTCGGGTGACGCAAGCGGGATTCATACATACTGAGCACTGAGCAGTTCTTTCATGACATCCGCTGTGAATTGTCGTCTACGGTCGCTGATGATCGCGCAATGCAGGCCATGTTTGTGGATGACATATTGCAGTAGAAACGTTCAAACATCAGTTGCAGTTGCTGAGGGCATGTCTCGCAGTAGTGTGTGAGGCGGTCGGCGTCAATTGCGATTGAGCGATTGCCTTTGAATGATTTTGGGAAAACATATACGAATACAATGCTCACTTATTGGAAAGTCGTGCTTAGAGCCAGGATTGGCTGCTGGAGACCAGCTGTAGCAGTAGATAAACGTTTGTGGAGCTGACACTGCACGAAGCTGGCCACATATGTCTCAACTAAGTGTTGCTATCCAGGCCAATAAAAAAAATTCCTAATCCGGCAGAGCATCGTCGGCGGACCTAATTGCAAGACCTACGGTCGTCGCGCATAGCTCTCAGAATCGCTGTGCGAAAGCTCTCCGGCACCACTAAGAGGAAATGTGCAGCAGGGCTGTAAAAGTTCTTATACAAGCGGTCATCACGTACACAGAAATAGTGTGTTGCCGTAGAGGCCGTCATAGCGGTGAAAAGTGGTGTCAATTTGACGTCATTTTTCTGTTCGGCTTTGAAGAAGCCAGAGTCTGTCAAATTTGGTGACACATAAGCGACAAAGTGATAGAACTTGTCGACGTCACAGATCGTACTGCCATGTGGCATACGCGAGAAGCTGTCCGCGCCGGCGTGTCGTCGACCGCTGTTATAATAAACTGTCAGGCTTTATTCCTGTGGTTGGAACGGCCAGCGCGCAAGGCGGCTACTAGGGTGAGAAAAGTTTACAATCCAACACACTGAGTGACGGTCGGCGAAAACTGTGAAGGGGCGTCCATACAAGTGAGAACAAAGCTGCTGAACCACAAATATTAGCGCAAGCTATTATTGTTCCGCCACCGCGTATATATGCATGGACCTACTGAAGGAGCTAGTTGCACATGCGATCACGTGTTCGCGGTTACCATAGCGTTGAACCAGGGTAGCAGTAATCCGTACGTATGCCAGTGGCATACGTACGAAGTTCCGTCATAGCTGAAGTAGTGAAGTATTGAAGAACAGGTCAGGACATCAGCAGACTTGAACTGAGAAAAAGAAGTGTCGCAGGTGGGAGTTTAGTCAAATGGGATGTCCACTTGCAGTTGTCATGTCAGTGGACATGCGGCGTCGGCAAGTTTAGGAGTTAAAGTGGTGGAAATAGGAACAAAGCCCCGGAAAACTGCTGAGCTCCATGACAGAGCGAGTTGCTCTAGACGCGTCCGTAGCGCTTGTCTTGTGGAGATCAGGGCGGATACCGTCCTTATTGACGAGGTTCCCAATCACAACGTTTTAACGATCTTTGAAGCGGTATTTCCTTGAGTTTAAAATTTCCCCTGCATTTCTTTGCAGCTCAAGACAGTATTAACACGTATGTTTGTTCATCTCTCTGCGGTAACCGCTGTTTACCCGCTAAAAAATGTGAAGCCTTATCGCTCCGCGCAAGATGGGCCTGCAAGATTTCGAACTTACGCGAATGTTATCGTTCATTGCATACGTTGTCAATCTCTTCGCCGGATGTTGTATTATGAGATTTCAGGGGCGATGTGAATTGCGTAGTAGTTTGTGGAAGCCATGCAGGCACCAGCGATTACACTGAAACTGTCGAGGAGTGATATATAAAACGCGGCACACACTATCTCTTCATCAGATTTTTGACGATCGCCGAGTCTGCTCACCGCTATCGTTGTGTTTTGAACGTAGCCGTCTTTCTTGGCAGAGATTCATCCAATAAAGAGATGAACTCGAAATTCACAGTTTTGCTAGTGTGTTCTTGACCGTTGCTACTACGGGACATCTGCTGGAGCTGCTAACCGACAAGCCATCATTTAAGCCCGCACTGCGAAGACAACCTAAACATGGTCCCAGGCCATCAAGTTGATTGCAGGCTAGTACACCTGCCCCCTGAACACGAAGTTCTACGTGCGACCACTAAGAAGAGTGCGACCAAGTCAACAAACTCAGTGGCACCACAGCATCCCCCATCGTGCCGCCATAGACCAGTGAGCCACTGACCTTCTGTGATCATCATTTGAAAGCCCTGATAACTGGCTGAAAACATACAAAACGGTCGCGGCATTCAGAAACTTGAACTCCGACGACAAGAGATAGAGAGAGAGAAACAGAAGACAGAAAAGGCAGGGAGGTTTACTAGACGGACGCACAGTTTCCTACCATGCGCTAGGGGAAGGGGTATGGGGTCAAAGGGAGAGAGGGAGAAGATAGAGAGTGCACAGTTGCGAATACATTTGAAGGTTCCCTCTGAGTCTACTCATGGTTTCAAAGAGCTGTAGACTTGAGGCGTTTCCACAACGCTTTCGCGGCTTTCTGTACCATCGACGCATGCAGCCATGGTCCAAGGACCTCAATTTCCGAAAGTGGTTCAGTAATCAGCTCGTTCAACGCTGTCCGGAGAGCTTCCTGCTCTAATTCTAACTGTGGACACATGAAGAAAATGCGTTGAATCGTTTTTATGGTTCCACGAGAGTCCGCAAGGACACATCCACCATTGCAACGCAGAACCAGTAGGACATAGTAAATACCACCCCGAGCCAGAGGAAGAACAACACAGTTGCCTCAGAGCGGAAAATTTTTGATGGCACTAGTACCTTTAAGGAGGGATCAATCCTATCAAGAAGGTACTTCGCGAAGTTCGGGGAAGACCAGTATATGTGTGCCATAGCTTAAGCCACAATATAAAGCTTTCTTGCTGCATCGGTCC
This sequence comes from Dermacentor variabilis, assembly GCF_050947875.1. Lineage (NCBI taxonomy): Eukaryota > Metazoa > Arthropoda > Arachnida > Ixodida > Ixodidae > Dermacentor > Dermacentor variabilis. Next base: position 82,891,602 of record NC_134574.1, read on the forward strand.
TAGATGAGGAGACTGGAACTGGTTGGGCTTCTGGATGGGCAGACTGGGCGGCTTCGTGGGTGAGGTCATTACCAGCATTGCTGGAATGTCTAGGTAGCCACTAGTATATAATTTGAAGACCTTTAGCGATAGTTTGATGGCAGACTTCGCTTATTTCTTATGTCAGCTGCTCGTGAGTCCTATGATATATGAAAAAATGCAGACCTTGAAGTGATGCCTTAGAGTCGCAAAAGATGAGCCATTTCTCAGGTGTTAACCTTTAACAAGAGCACGACGTTCGCATACATCGAGAAAAGTGCGGAAACCAGTATTGCGTTTGCCCTCGCAGATTATGCGCATATAGCTCGACGGCCACATTTTCAGAACCTGACTTTGACATAAATGTACACCACCGCTTGAGTAAACAGCAACAGCTCAAGGGCCTTCGGCAATGACAATAAGATTGCTTTTCGACTTCATCAAGGATTCGACAATAATCAGTTGCAAAGCATAGCATAATAACCGAACAGTGGGCTCGACCATTCCGCCAGGGCCATTACTGAGTTTCGACGCGACAGCGCGAAGCTATAAAGCAAAAAAGTGTGGGGTTTTACGTGCCAAAACCACTTTCCGATTATGAGGCACACCGTAGTGGAGGACTCCGGAAATTTCAACCACCTGGGGTCCTTTAACGGGCACCTACGTCTAAGTACACGGGTGTTTTCGCATTTCGCCCCCATCAAAATGCGGCCGCCGTGGCCGGGCATCGATCGCGCGACCCACTGCCCACTGCCCATCCCTACTAAGCATACAGCGTATAAGAAGCACCACGTTCATCAAAAGCATTGCTGCGATTTGGATGTTTTCTGATTAAACCCTAACGGCACTGCAGTGAAGTTTTGTGCCGTTGCTCTTCATTTTACAAGATGGAAATATACAGCTCAACTTTCACGCAGACCGTAGGAGAATAAGACATGCTATAGTAGTGAACTCGCGAGTAACTTTTATTGAAAACCTAACAATATATGTATGGAAACTTTATCATAGTGCAATAATACAAAAAAACATTAAAGCCTCATGCGCAACAACAGAACCTCGTCATTTTCAGCATGCCACATCGTTGCGCGTGCACACACAACCAGAGCACTTGAAATTCGTTAAAATACTGTATTACTTTTACTCTTAGCGCAATTGATGTACGGCTAACGCATCGGTCTTGTGTTTTCCGACTATGGTAAGCTTCAATGATCAAGCGGGTTACCCTGTATTTATTTCTCGCAGTGCGCTAGTCTTACTGAAGTACGACAAAACCGCATGCACGGCAGTACAGGTTATGAGAAAAAGTCGATTTGTTACTCTTTTTTTTCTAGTTTCACGCTCTTTTAATAAGACAAATTTTATGGACGTAGCACCGTCCGCGCGAGAAGGGCGGACTATGTACAACGACTGTATTATATTCCACTGACTGTGACTTGCTCTTGGCAGTGCAGGCTCCTTTGCCAACCTTGCCTCGAACACTTGGCTAGATGATAGTTAACTGACGCCGTGCAGAGAACAGAACCTCGACGTCATAGAGGGCGCAAACACGCCTTAGGCAATGTGAATTAATATGCAGGAACGGTATTGCGGCTAACCTTCAATTTAGGCTCCAATGAACTGTCAAGATAACATTATTTCTGGCTACTTATGCCTGCCTAACAATATATTCTGTGCACTCTTCCCTTTATTTCAAGATAGAATATGTACCACTATGAAGTGTATATAATTTCCATGCAAAGATTTTGCCTGCTAAGTGATCGTATTAGGTGCTCCCTCCTGGCGTTTGTAGGTCATGCTGCGGGGCTACAAAAAGCCTGCATTGCGGATTGCTGTCCTTTAACATCCACGTTCTGCGATGTTTTGTGGAATATGTTCTGGCACATATTTTTGTAAATGAGGTGTCCTCGGTGTTTTAGTTTGCTGAACGCTGGGAGACACGGTTTAGCCGAAGCGGCTATATTGGATGAGTTCCAAACTCGCAGGTCGTATCTGTTGATATAACCTGAGAAAGAAAAAAAAGGAAGGTATTGAGGACGGGTTGTACGCAGATTTTTGTACAGCACCATTGCACTAAGACAATCGAGCTTATTCTCCTGCTAAGTAGTGGTAAAAATGGTTAGATCAAATTATTCAATGTCATTTCAAGCCACTGCTAGCTATCATAATCATTACCATTTGACACAGCGCTGTACGCTGTTGTGTAAGGTACCATCAAAAGCTTTTTGTGTAATACAACCTCACGAGCTGTATCTAGCTCTTGCACTGGCTGAGTGGAAAAGATATCTGCATAGTGCACATATGTTACGTTGTAGAGGCGGCGCCATCGGCATGATTGGCGATTCTAGAGCGTTGGTGCCAAGCCCCGAGAGCCAATAGCGCTCGATCTGGCGCGGTGGCACGAGCCGCCCAAAATTTATTTATTTATTTATTTATTTATTTATTTACTTATTTACTTATTTATAGGCGCAGCGATCTGTTGCAAGATCTTAGTCGGATGGGAACATACAAGAACATTCACACAAACGTACAGATCACGTAATCATGCCGACGCTTCGATTCAACATGGCAAAAGGACAGAATGCATGAAAAAAAAGGAGCTAAACTATGTGTGGTTCATTCATGAATGCAGGTGCACCCGAAAACAGGATACAGAATTTAGTGCAACAACTTCATCAGGAAGTTTATTCCAATTACCTATTGTCGTAAAATAAGGGTATTTGCAGCAGTTGTTATGCGGTGTTAACGGGGTTACTGCTAGGGAGTGTTTATGACGAGTAGCATAACCAGTTAAAAGTGTCGAGATGTGCGTGGTATCAGTATGGTAGTGGCTATTCATTAGCTTGAAAAATAATTTTAATCGAGAAACGCAATTTTTTTCTGCATTTGAAGAGAAGCCACTTCGTTTAAGGAGATCTGTTATAGAAGTTTGACCGTAAGAATTGTAGATAAATCGGAGAGCTTTCTTTGAAGTCTTCCTAATTTTTCAACATTTGTTTTTGTGTAGGGGTCCCAAATGAGTATTGCGTATTCTAAAGTAAGACGAACTATTCTATTATACGCCAGGAGGCGGGCAGCTGGTGTGGAGAATTTTAGCGGCCGTCTGAGAGGGTACAGTTTGCGAAGACATTGAGCCATTATAGCGTTATTATGTTTTGACCAGGAAAGATTGTGAGGTATGTGTATACCGAGATATTTATAGTGAGATACATCGGATATATAAGTGTTTTGGGCAAAATAGGGCAAGAGAAGGGGCTTTTTTCTTATTGTTATTCTCATAAAGACGGTTTTTTCATAGTTAATAACCATTTGCCATTGATGGCACCATGCAACTATATTGCTAAAGTCACTGTTTAGCCTGATTTGATCTTGCGATGACTGAATTTCGCCATAAAGTATACAGTCATGTGCAGAAAGTTTAGTTTTGACAGATAGATTACAGTCAGTATCATTTACATAAAGCAAGAGTAAAACAGGACCCAGCACGGATACCTGGGGAATGCCCGAAGCAACAGGTAAGGTGTTGGAGGATGTTTGCTTTATCCTAACGAATTGGAAACGGCTGGTTAGGTACGCTTGTATAAATTTTAATAACGTATCGTTTCTAAGTATAAAAACCAATTTGCAAAGTTATTTCTACGGGCTACTTTGTCGAACGATTTACTGAAATTCATGATTATAGCGTCCGTTTGTTTCTATTATTTGTTGAGTTTGCAAAATCCTGAATTGTTTCTACTAACTGAGTGTTTGTTGGAAAGCCCTGCCGAAATCCGTGTTGAGCATTTTTCAATACGCAATGCTCACCAAGGAAGCCGATTAGATGCTTATAGAATATGTGTTCGAAAATTTTGCATCTTGTTGAAGTCAGAGAAGTGGGTTGATTGTTTTTTATACAATTCTTCTTTCCCAATTTATGTAAAGGTGTAATTATTGTTGTTTTCCAGTCATCCAGAAGCATGCAATCCTGGAGCAATTTACAAAACAAAATTTCCAAACATACCGCCACGAGAAGTGATTTATTTTCATACCCTAAAGGACGTCTTCTGACATCTCTGTCTCGCAAAATTTCCAGAAGTTGATCACCTATCCTATGCCTAGAAACCTGCTCATGTGTTTGCACTATTCTCGCTCCCACATTCGTCATGAGAAAGCTGGCATTAGCAAGTGGTCATGGAACGAATATCATATAATTTCTTAGGCCTTGTAATTCCATTATTTGGGATGGTCACTAACTTTCTTTGTGATACCTATTTGCAATACAGTGCACGCCAAGATGGACGACTCGGTATCTACGAGAATACACAACTAGTAAATTGACAAGGCAGACCGTCACGTAAGTGCAACTGGGAGTGTGCGAATGAGTACGTTCAATAATATACAACTTAGACAACAGAATATATGCAGCTGCTGGGAGGCAGTCGGTATGCGCAAGAATATTCGACATCAGTCACTGAATACACGCAAAAGTGCATGTCGCACTAGGTATGCGCCCGAATATACAAATTGGGCCATTGGGTACTGGAAATTGGGCATGTAGACCTATGCAGGCGAACATTAGTGCTCAATCTTCAGAATGGGTATGGGTCAATATTGAAGTGCCGCGATGAGAAAGATCGGCAGAGACCATCTCACTACGACTGTCGCTGGCAATGCGCTTAACAGTGAATCAAGAAAGCGACACACCATATTGCTAATGTCGACACGCCTTAAGGACAAGACGCGTAATACTGAGTCGGGATTCCCTATGAAAAATCTGCACCCCTTAGCAACGCCGCAGCGAAGCGTGCAGGTGGCGTCCGAAATGCCTACATTCAGGTGCATGCGTAGAAAAACGCCAAATGTGGAAGCCGAGCTCATCTCTCGCACTTTGGCTCAATGAATGGATGCATTGCGCGACCCCTTTGAAATGAGGTGGTGGGTTGCGCCACCAAGCTCTTGTTCTTATTTTGCCTAATCTCCTACCGATCTTTATGATGAGACGCACACGGAAAAAAAGAAGTTTCCAGCACCAAACTTTCTCAACCAGTGCTAGAAACTTTTTGTTCGCCAGCGCCTTTTGTGGCCTCCCTTTTTTTCTACCTCGAATCCTCCAATCGCCTCTTACTAGTGGCTGTTCTGGAGATGTTTGCTTTCGCCTTGCTAACCCTAAACCCAAGGGATTCAATTAGCCCAGGGAAACCTCACCAACAGCTTGGCAGATAGCTTCACATGTTTTGTTCTATCATTTCCACAACTTTTCCGTGGGTAGCACATCCTTATTCTTCCTGAGTGTACTTCGCTTTAGAGGCAAGCATTTTAAGGCATCCTGATCTCGCTTCGAAACGCAAGCAGCTTCTCTTTGAGGTATCGTATGTTTCCTTCATGATTTCGTTCCTTTATTCTGAGGAAGTTACTCAAAATAGCAATCTTTTGCATTGGCACCACCCGTGAGAGTCCCTGGGTGTCTCTTACTCTACGCAGACCGACATATGGACACTCAAGCCGCGTTTGTGCCGTCGGCGTCGCCGTAAGGTTTCGTATGAGTGAAAATGTGTGAGGGTGAGCCGGCGAACGTGGTTCAATCTCGCGTTCGCGAGCGAGGAGCGCGGCTCGGAGACATGCGCTTTGCTGACGCGCGCGAGGCAGGGTTGGCTGGTGAGGGAGGAGGGGAGTTCGCTTCCGGCGGCTGCTAAGGTGCCTCGACGTCGTCATCGACCACCGCCCCGTACGGAGTGAAGAAAACGCGGCGTCTAGTACAGCGTTGGCCACGCGAATCGCCGACGCCATAGTAGACGCGTTTGCGGGGCGCCACACGGACGCGTTGCCGGCGCTCTTGTGTTCAATCGGCGACGTGGCCAAAGTGCGCGCACGCGCGGACCTCACCTTCGAAGCGATTTGTGATGCTTGCAAAGTGCGCGTAGTGTCGGTAGCTTCGTATGCACTACGCTTTGGAAGTTTCATTCGCGTTGAAGTGAGAATTGCATAAAGGTCAATTCGCTTGCTGCTTCCGCGACTCCTCACTCCAGCATTTTGACAGCGAGATTTTACGCTCATCAAGCGAGATGTATTCATGCTTACCTGTGCCCGCGTGACAGCGTGATTGTTAATTTAAGTAAAACACGCTGGCGCGCTAGTTGGTTTGAATCCATGATACAATGTGTAAGCGCGACTGAACAAGGATGTAGAAAGCGGACAAGAAAATACCGCGCTGTCTGCTTCTTTGTACGCCCTCGTTGAGTCATGCTTACGCATTCTATCATTGTTAATTTAGTTAGTAAGCGAATATATACAAATTTATACGGCCAATAAATACACTATCCTTACTACCTATACCTATCTACTAGTTTGCTGTCGCAATCAGCGCCTCGCCTTTCGGGCGGAACCGCGAATTTTTGCCATGTTGCTTACTGTACCAGTCCCGTAATTGCTGGTAAGCTTCCTAGTTATTTTCATCGAATTCGAGTCCATGCTTTCCTCTGAAAATACATAACTAGCTGAACACTGCCTCAACACTCGCAGCCAATTTGGTCTTTTTATATTACTTTGTCTTTCCTCAACGTAAAATTTCACTCTGACCTTTCCTAACTTCAAGACGTGTCCAGCCTCTATTACCCTGCAGAGTTTCATTTGCAGTCTTCCCGTAAGCCCCCAAAGTGAGGCGCCCGAAGTGATTGTAGCCCTGACTTCAGTCAAACAACTGCATTTCGAAATAACAGTCTTGGGACTATTACACGTTTCCACATAATACGGAGCACCACGTACATATTTTATCACGGCCACACCATTTGATGTTAATGTTGTTCCGGTGCTTCTATATACGTATTGCCTTCGTGAATTCATACACCAATGTATTTGTATTCTTTTACCCAAAGTATTTCCTGGACTTGAAATGGTACTTCCAACTATTCTTATCGAATACCATAATGCCTGATATATAACGCTAAGTTTCATTCCGAAATTATCACAGTCCTGCCCACAAATATTAGCCAAACCTTGCATACTAATCTGCTTGTTTGCAAGCTACACAACGTCCTCCGCATAAAACGAACCTTGAAGCTGCTGCTCTGCTATTGAACAAGGCATTCTATTTGCATGAGAGATTAAACCCAGCACTGATGCCCTCTAGCACCTTTTTTATGTTTATGATACACATAAAAAACAGCAGCGTAGATAGAGGACACCCACATCTCACAGCTTTGGTGATATCAAATTTCTCCTCACTGATCATCCCTTCCGATTCAATGCGAATGGCACTTTCTAGGCAAATCTCCCTCAGAAGCTGCATACAATCGTTGCCTATGCCTTCCTCTTACAGAAGAATATACATTACGTTACGCTCTACGTTTGCATACGTTCCGGTAATTTCTATAGAAGCCCCAAATAGCGGTCTCCTTTCTTCTCTCAATATTTTAATTCATTTAGTAAGGACAAATACGTTATCATCCAGACGCCTACCGATTTTGAAGGCATTGTGAAGTTTTCCCAATATGCTTGTATTCTCTGCCCATTATTACCATTATAGGATAGGATAGGAATAAATGTATGAAAAATTATTCCCAGCCTATCTTTTATTATCCGTACGAATAACTTTATTAAACGTTGTTCCTAACCTATGAATCAAGTTTATATGGTCGCCAAGTGTTTGGTATTCTCCTATCTTGTAAGCATACTTCTACTGCTTTCAGCAGAAATGCTCAACTTTTTAGTCCTATTTCGTCATTGAGCCCATCGGAAACCTCGTCTAACCCTAGAGATGTGCGCTTAGGGATTTTGTTTGGGGCTTTGTTCCGGCTGAAATTTCACAGCACCAGCTCCTTTTCTATGTGATTCTCGTTCATGCACTTTTTTCGCTACGTAACGACGTTGCCATCACCTTTAGATGATTCGATTGTTATTTTTCGTTTGCAATTTGATGCTGCGTCCCCTTCCAGTTTGTTTCCATTTTCGTGTGCGATATGTCGCTGCATTCTTCCACACTTCCTTCCCAATAATTTAACGTGGTTTCAAAATATTATAGGCTTGGCCTTCTTTTTCTCACGTATTTCTGAGAATCAAATTTAGCTTTCACTGTAATCATGACTTGAACCAGTATTTGTGATTTTTTTTATTCCCATATATTTACCCCTTTCTGTGTACTCCATCCTGCGACAACTGAGCTTTTGTTTTTGCTTGCCTAATCTCTTGTGATGCTCTCTGTCTTTCATGCATGCCTTCCCTTATCTTCCTGAGCCACCAGCTTTAAGGTTTCCTTTTTCCTTCCCGGCAAACGCGTTTCCCTTTCCTCATTTCTCTTGTACTTACACTGAGGTTACAATATTCCCATTGTTTTCTTGGCTATTTTCCAAGTTCTTTATTAACTCTTGATGATTGCATTTGCTATTTGTCCGGCATTCAACTTTGGATTTACTTATGCTCGTTCCTTGCTCTCTTTCACATGTGCATAATCCTTTACTTTTTCAATATGGTGCGTTTATGGTTGCTCCTTATGTGACCATACCCTTCCTCGTCAATGGCCATCTTTCTTACCAAACATTCCAGTTGTCACCAAACAGTAAAAAAATAGTTGTTGCTTTAAATCCGACTTCCAATGTGATCTCGCCACCACATTTCGGCCGCGTATTCTAAACAACAAAGTTGTGTTGCTCAGAGAGCCTTGCCATTAACTTCCCGCTGTTCTAGGCAAACCGTCTAGATCCTGCACGTGGGCGTTCACATCAACTAACAGGATTATTATGGCATCATTCTCGAAATATTTATAATTAGCACCTAAAATTTTCAGAAACTGTTCAATGTTACTTTTCCAATTTTTTACGTCCCAAAAATACGTTACGCTCGAGAAAGTTTTCTGTTCTCTCACGGTGACTGATTGCCTGATATTTATCGTTTTACTCTTTCCCACGTGGCTGGTTGTTCATGATCATTCACACTCTCTTTCCCTTCCCAACTTAGTTCGGTTGCACCCTTCCGAAAGAATTTTCGCTCATTAGTGGCTCTTCTAAGCACCTAAAATGAGTTTTTGTAAGCACAAACACACCCATTTGTTCCCTGTTTAACCGCTCCCAAATGCCTAATAACTTTCCCTTTTTCTACTGGCCTGCATGTTTATGTAGCCGATTGCATGGCGACCTGCCTTTCTTCTCTTCCTCATTTTTCTGTTATCGACGGTGACGCTAGTCAGAGGTTTCGCGAATTGCCCTTCGTTAATACTTACCCTGGCCTCCTGAGTGCCCACGGATCCCTCAAAATCGCACTTGCCTTTTTTTGTGGACACGCTGCACTATCTAGTGGTACTGCCAAGAAATCGCTTGTGGCCTTCAAGATGAGATGCGTGACGTGATTGCGAGTGTGAACGTAAATAATATTTCCCTGGCTTGTCGCTCACCCAGCGGCACAAACACCGTAGCTTTAATTGGCGAGAATTCTTAGAGCGGTAGATGTACTCCTTCACATACAAACCCACATATCGCCTGGTTTTGTAAAGATGACCGTCAAGATCAGCCAAGGTTAAACTGGGACTTAGCCTGCCTCTACTGGCGGCTGCTCCGTACGTTTTGTGGGCGCGCATATCTTGAATGTAATTTGCGGTGTGTACAACGTGCACCGTGTGTTTGTAAGTTCGTATACGCTATGCTTTCGACGCTTAGTTCACCTTGAAGCGAGTTACAGTATGAAGGTCAATGCGATCGCTGCTGCAACCAAGCCGAGCAGCGCCTGTGTGCTGTCTTTTCGTGCGATTGTAGATGCGGTAGTTGCTGACGGTGCCGAACAGCGTCTAGGTTCTTTCCCAAAGCAAGAAAAACGGTGCTATCGCTCGACAAACTTCATTTAAGCACGTTCAACCGCGGCAATATTATTGAAGAGCGGCACACAGCCACTGAATTCTTGGCGCTAACCACTAAAGCGCTAGCGTGAAATGTGTTCTTTGAATAGCGGCACGCACTGAGTGCATTGTGGAAAAACTTGATAAATTGTCCATCTATTATCCTAGAGGAACACGTGTGAATTGGGTTCAATTCTGTCTAGCCCAGGCGAAGTTTTAAACGAAGGGGAGGAGAAAAACTTTATTCAGGCCCTGTACAAGACGTTGCCACCTGCCTGGCTATACCATGTTAGGACCTGGAGTTGAAGCCTCTTCGCTCTTTTACCGGCGTACTAGGCGACATTTCTTATGCTAAACTACCCTGGTAGAAATCGTACTTCTCGAAATCGGGTATTTTAAATGCCACCGCGCTAGTTCACCGCAACCACGCTGCTACTCATGCTACCTCCCAATGCAAATGCTGTTTCGACTATCGGCGCTGCCGTAAATTCAACACTCCGTTCGGGTTCAATTCCGCTAGCGTCATACAAATTATAAAAATTATAAGAATAATTTAATGTGTTAGAATCCTTACAATATTTGTTGTATGTATGTATGTATGTATGTATGTATGTATGTATGTATGTATGTATGTATGTATGTATGTATGTATGTATGTATGTATGTATGTATGTATGTATGTATGTATGTATGTATGTATGTATGTATGTACTAGGGGGTTCTGATTATTGCGCCCCGAACCGACTAGCTAAGATCGAAGGAGACACGTAGCTCCTCCCTATATCGGAGTGCTCGGAAAGAGACGTCGCGGCGTGTTCGCAGACATACCGGCAATGCGTAGAGATGACTTCACTCGTGCTAACACAAATGGGCCTTATTACCAGTTATGTACAAAATCTGCGCACAATACAGGGTTTCGGCACCAGAGTGTCAGTTGAAGACTGCGGGTGAAAGCACCCGGGAAGTCCACCACCACCACGCTGGCCCTTATGAGCTAGGTTCCCCAAACAAAGGGGGCGGCCTTGCTCAGAGGGGCGCGAGACCAAGTAAGCCCGCCCGTCAGACAGCCAAGAGCAGTTGAAGGTTGTCTGCAGCCATTGGCTGTTTCTTTCTCACAACTTGCAATTTTCTACCGTTCCCGCTCTAGGAATAACAGTTCTCGAAATTCCCGGGTTGCTTCCTTTCAATCCTTTTCTTTATTTTTAACGTTGTGCAACTTATATTTGGCGCAGTTGTTATTTGTTGGTATAATTAGAATGAGCCTCGGTAAATATATATATATATATTTTTTCTCTAAGCATCGGTATCATTAGGAAATGACAAGGCAGAAGGAGGTATGAGATTGAACTGCACGCAAGACAAAGATACGCACTTGGGCGCATTCGCTCGCATGGCGGGCTAGAAAAGAAGAGATAGAAGCAAGACAAGCGTTCTGGCGGACGGCAGGTTGTATTCTTCTCTCTGTACACGTCATACATAACTATAACCACGCCTTCTTTGACGTGCTCTTAGAGCGCTGCTTGAAAAAAAAACTGGAGGGAACAGAAAAAGGCCCACGGAACCAGCTTCTAGCAGAATGTTGTTTGAGATAATCTCTCGTTCAAAGGTCGTGCAGCAAGGAAATCCTTGGTAATGCCTTAAAATGCACCAGCCGATGAATTTACAGACTATCAAACATGTGCCCGGTTCGCGCGCTGTATGGCCAACTGCGAAGCTGACAATAGTAGGTGGTGGTTGGCTAATTGGTTACACAAGCGCATTCATCTAATACTGCTAGCTTAAAATAAATTGTTGCGTTTCACGCATACACGCCACGATATGTATATGAGGAGCGCCATAGCAGAGGACTCCGGATTTAATTTCACCATCTCGAATTCTCGAACATGCTCCCCAATGCACGGTAAATAGGATATTCTGCATATAGCTCACTTCGAAATGGAGCCTCCACTACCGGTATTTGACCCCAGCCTCGTGCTCAGAAGCGTAACAAAGGCACTACGACATCACGGGAGGTAATACTGCATGCCGCGCACTGTAATGCCAGCTCCCTTGGCAATGTGCTTCGTTTCAGGACTCGCACCCCGGAAGATATTTTGGTGCCGCCCTGGATACAAAAATCCTACGTGAAGTACAACACGCGCTCGTTTATTATATGTCATCTGCGAGGTAGTTTTGAGTTTTCTTTCCAACTTCCGAGCCTATCCTCGTGCTTCGGATGTTAGGCTTCGAAGATGGAGAAAAATTGCGGCACAACTCGCCTCATGGTGCCTGTCGATGGCAATGCATTAGCGTTGAATGAATATGGCGACACCACGTATTGCCACCGTAGAAAGTTTCGTATGAGGCGTGTACTGCAGTGGGATCCCTCTTTCTTGTTTTCCTAAGAATGCTCGGCGTCATCTTGCGCCGGAATCACGAAGTGTGTGCGTGGCCTCATGAATGCATGGCGCGTCGGTGCGTGCGAACGCTGGGAAACACGTCATGCGGCATACGGGCTCGTCTCTCGCGTGTCCTTCTGCACACGCTGTGCAATCTAGTGACACTGCCTGTAAGTGCGCGCGTGGCCTTAGAGATGAGAAGCCTGGCGTGCTGGTGTAAGCGAAGTCGATGGCACATACTCAGTGACCCAACTTGCGAGATGTTCATTCCAAAGTGGCACATACCCAATGCAGTAATTGCGCAGCCCGGTAAAAAGGCATTCTTTGAAAAACTTCGCACACCCAGTGCATTTGTGGCGCAGCATGATAATGCATAAAGTTCCTGTGCATGGGAATCCTTGTGCCGTTGGTTCGATTCCGCTGAGTATTGAACAGACTTAGGAGGTACCTTGAAAACCGGCACAAACGAAATGCCAGATACCCAGTGCTTCAAGTGTGCGTCAGACTCTCGGACTACGGTACCTACTCAGTCCCTTATCTTACAGTCTCCCATGTCAGAGAGAAAGAGGTTCGTTGAAGAGCGACGCGTATGTAGAGTTAGTAAGCGAACCTTGTCCAATGTTTGGTTTTAAACCCTGCTACCTCATCACGGAAGTCCGATGTGCTATTCATTTGACTACGGACTGCCGATCGCTCCAGGTAGACGGGAAAACGGTTACGCACGAACATACTTGTATGTAGATAGAAAGAAGCATAGACATACGCATATATTAAAGCCTATAGAAAGTGCCTAAAGTACCCTAAATATAATAACGCTAGGAAAATGCATGATGTCCAACGAGTTTGAATGTTATAGAACAAAGCTTTGTGTTAAGCGTCTAAGCACACATTTATGTTTGTTAGAAATCCGCACAGAGTAACATCTAAGGCTTTTCAGGGGTTATGAAGAAGTTTATACAACACTACCGCTGCTGTTGCGGATTCCCGGAGGCGAGAGTTCTGTTTCTTTTTTTTTTCGTACCGTCGCACGGCCAGCACCACCGCTGCAGCGAATGCGCAGATGAGCGCGCCATCTGGTGATGTACAGAAACCCAGCGGCATGCGCGGCGGGCGTCGTTTGCTGTGCTTAGTTAGCCTATTGGGCAAGAGAACAGCCAGGTGGCTGCACCCGTGGTCAGAAAACCCCGCCAGCTTTGCAAATAATTAAAAAGGATGCGAGTTTATAAGCAGATATGAGGGGTACTGCTTGAACTATAATATCTAAGCAATAAGAAAACAAGTTGCATGTGTTCCTAAATTCATTGGGGTAGGAGACGACCGTCACACTTCAAGGACATGTGTGCTTGTGCGTACTATTGCCGATGTTGCCACTTATCTTCGTTAAGACGTCCACATTGAAGGGAGTAGACGCTCCTGCATATTTAATAAAATATATCAAGGGTGCACACGCTTCTTGATCGCAGGGGTGTTGATACACATTGTTCATAGGACGGAATATGTCCCCGCATTCGGCACGCCACCAGATGTCAGCGAAGTATGAAGTTAGTGACAGATATGGAGGAGAATACGCAACATATGGTTTATATGTGGCCACTTCACGGTTAGTTGATATAGCAGCAATCATTCAATTGGGTGCGTGAGCATGAAATGTTCCGTGCTTCGCGTACATTTCATGACCGATATTCTGGCTTCGTCTATGATGTACCACTTCTTAACGCCACGAAATTCAATGTAAAACTCCAATTAAAAGAAGAAGCAATCATACCAACATGTTCAGGCGGAATATTTAAAATTTAATTGGTAGTTAGGTTGTAAAGTAATAAGAAAACTCAACACTAACCAGAGTAGGAAGACATTGACAAGAGGTGAAGCACAGCACATCCTGAGACTTTATCAAGATATTCAATTTCTTCTTTAAGTTCATTCTGACTTCCTGAAACATATGGAAAGAGATAACAACGATTAAGAGACTGTAAACACTGCAAAGGTTACAACATCAGCTGTTCTGCAAGAAAATGTGTAAAGGGCATATGTTGTGTGACTTTATTTACTCGAATAGAGTGACTTCCACAATAAATGCCTGTCTATGCTTCGAGTTCAGTACTGAAATATCATGATATGATGCTCACAAACCCCCCAAAACTGATTTTCTAGATTGCCTTCTTTGATATCCTGAAGCATTGTAAGTGACGAAATCTCAAGAATGCCCCAAAACTGGACATTGCTCTCAGAGTGTTCTGTGCGATATGTTCTGGCAGCAGTTCGCTGATACGTAAACAGTGAAAACGGTGTAATATTGTAACGCTTTGGTTGAGGCGAAAAGAAGAGGAAGAGGAGGATGTATCATTTTGGCGTGGAGCGATGAAAGAAACCGGTGCTGCACTGTTTTTCCTTGACTGAGCCATCTCATCCATCATCTCTAAATAAACATCCCACTCCCGTAACAGTTCTGTGATGAAGGTGCTGGGTACTCAACCAAGCAGCACTCTTCTTCAACCACCTGATCGGCACGGCAGCGCCATCTTGCTTGCCTTCCCCTGTTGCCGTTGCTGGTTGAGAGTTCTCGCGATGAAGACTGAACGCGGAATCTCCCAGTTCCTGCCGCTGCAGCCCCTGCCCTGTTTACAGCGGCCACTTCGGTACCTGCCTCAGCCGTGGCTGGTGCCCAGCAGCGTCATTATCTGTTAGAGCCTCGCACATTCATAGGCGAATCTGGCCAGGACGTGGATGTGGCTCACACGCTACAAACGGGTGAGCAACGATTACTATTGGGATGGAGTAAGTCAGCTATCCAACGTTGTCTTCTTTTGAGCAGACACGGCGCTTTTGTGGTTTGACAACCATGAGGACACCCTCAGGATGTAGGATCGCTTCGTGTTCGAAATAACAGAGTGCTTTGGGGACTCCGTCGCGAAGACGAAGCCGGCTGAACAAGTGCTGCTGCCAAGAGCCCAAATCCTAGGCGAGACGTGCACGACGTATATTAAGGCTATATTGAAGCTCTGCAAGATCATCAACCCTCCCATGTTAGAGGAAGATAAGGTCGGCCTACTCTTAAAAGGAATCGCCGAGGATGTATATCATTTCCTCATCGGCAAAGAGAATATTGGAACAGTAGCTGACGTCAGCGGCATTGTTGTAGATTCCAGATCTAGAAAATGCTGCGTACAACCCGTAAATTTGGTCAGTTACCTAATGCGACAACCGTTGCAAGCGTTTACGACTACACGTAATTTGATCTCGCGTCTACAATATCGAATATTGTACGGGGAGAGCTCACCCGACACGCGTACTGGACACCTTATGATGCTGCGCCAGTCCCTGGCACCTTTCATCACGGTTCTATCACTGCAACTGGCGTCGAGGGCTACCACTACAGTTCTAGCTCGCCACCGAGGCCGCAGCTCAACCACGACCCACAGTCTAGGTACGAACACCGCTTCAGCTCAGCTATCCCCGTCAGTAGGCCGCGACACACCAGCAGTTGTGTCAAGATGTGTTTGTGTCACAGTGCCGCGAGAATACTTTTCAGGAATACATTGCATATCGCGAATTCCTGTGTGGTATTTTTGCAGTGCTACCGGGCACATAGCTCTGTTCTGTCGCGGACGCGGGGAAACATCAAGATACGAACGCCATACGACAACGTTTCTTCGCGCCGGCAACGGCCACAACAACGCTCCCAGATCCGCGCATTCTAGTAGTACCTCATGAAAAACGAATCGGTCAATAGTTATCCCGCTTCTGACCGTAGTTTGACGCCAACATCCGCTTGACTGCGCCGCTGGCCTTCACCGCAACGGCGGCTCTCATCACTGCCACCGCCGGGAACGCAGCCGGTGTGACCGAGGAATGCGAGGTCGCACAAAACGATTGACCTCAGAGGCCCCCGCCAGTTACGACGCTTAATAAGACAATACACGTGTTAATCGATGGAGTATTTGCAACGGTTTTAGTGGACACTAGTGCTACCATTTCTGTTATGAGTCATTTCTCCAAAGATCGCATTGGCCGCAAAGTTATGTTTTCTTGGCACTAATGTACAAGATATTGTGGGGTCGACGGGAAAATACTTCATGCTCGGAGCTTGCGTCATTAACGTCCTGTTGCTTGAAAATTATAGTAGGCGGCGGTACAGGATGAAGAAGGCCTTGAGGAGCGCTTGTGAGTTGCTTGTGACGCTGCCACTTGTCGCAGCTCAATCCGTATTGTTTAGTGTACTGCCTGACCTTAAGCCAGTAAAACTGCGCCTCTAATCGATGCAAGAAGCCAATGAGTCCAAGATGGCCTGACGTCGGATCATCATGTATGGCACTGAGAACATCACATTGCAGGCTTGCGGAAACAACCAATAAATAGCGCGCGCCGCTTGCTGAGGAATTTGTCTTGTATAACATTCCTTCGCGATGACAAAAGCAGCCACCGGCCTTGGGACTGTAGGCACCGGCGAACAGGGGGTACAAACATAAGTCATAGAGCTGTTCCCACTAGAAAACGACGGTGTCAGGAAACATATGGGAAACAGCAGCAAAACAGGTGTCGAGACTGTCCGCGTTATGGTGCGTTGTGGACAGAGGAAGGCGAGAAAGGCAATCGACGTCGGCATGACGTCTTCCAGTTTTGTACGAAACAATGAAGTGAAATTAAAGTCAATGAATCCATAAAGGCCAGCGTGCTATATGACCGGAGGGGTGACGCAGGGTAACAAACTAAAACAAGGAACGGTTGTCGGTTACCATGGTGATGGACGCCCGTAGAGGTAGCAACGAAACTTCCAAACAGTAAATGCAGCCGCTAAACAATCTTGCTCTGCCACAGTGTAGTTTCGTTCAGCCTTGCTGAGTGAACGGCTCACACAGGCAACCACATACTCTTCATTATTATAAAACTGCTCAAGCATTCCTCCGATGCCGTTTGCCCTGGCATCACTTTGCATTTCAGTACGAGCAGACAAATCAAAGGGACGAAGAATGGGTTCTGCTGTTAGCAGAAACTTCATTGGAAAGAAAGCTGCGTCGTATTCAGGTGCCCACTCGTATGGGTGCTCTCTTCAGAAGGCACTTGTCAATCAATTATCAATGTCCGCGAATCTGCGCACAACCCTCGAAGGAAGGAGCATAATCCAAGGACGCTGAGGAGTTATTTTAGTGTTTGAAGTGGCTGCAAGGCCCTGACTGCTTCTATTTTCCGGGGGTCTGGCCTGACACCATCTTTGTCAACCAGGCGACCAAGGACTAATGCTTGTCTTTCGCCGCACAGGTATTGAAAATTCCAAACAAAGCAGGCCTTTTCAACGTAGTCTAAAACGAGCCTTAAACGGGCGTTATGCTCTTCGAAAGTACTTCCGAAAATGAAAACGTCACCTAGATAGCACAATCATACCTCCCATATCAGGCCGCGAAGAACCGAGTCCGTAAATCTTTCGAAAGTAGCAGGCGCATTGCAAGGACAAACGGGATAACATTAAATTCCTACAGTAGATCAGGCGCCACGAATGCAGTCTTATCCTTGTCAGTAAAGTGCATAGGGGTCTACCATTACTTCAATCGTAAATCTAGTGAAGAAACATAGGAAGCCGAATGCATACAGTTGATGACATTGTCTATCAGAGGCAGTCGATATAAATCTTTTTTTGGTGACGCTGTTTTGTCATCTATAATCAACGCAAAAGCTCTAAGATCCATCTTTCTTCTTAACCAAAATGACAGGTTCTGCCCATGGGCTGCACATTTCTTCATTAACATCTTTCTGCAGAATATCCTAAACTTGGTCGGCAATTACTTTACGTTCCGATGACAACACTCGGTAAGGTTTTTGCGGGACCGGATCAGCAGAGCTTTTATCGATCTTGTGATGAGCTTGAGAAAAGGGTAAAGGTGATTGCTTCTCGTTTTCGCATAAGTCAAACAGAGAAGCATGTCTCTCCAATAGCTCCACTAAATTGTGTCGCTCGTTTGGCCATAGGTTCTTACTAACCACGCTAAGAATCTGCGACATGTAGGAGCAACTGCATTCGGAAACGTTCAAGCATTTTTGACCTTCTTCGTTGTTAATGGGAGAGAAAAAAATTCCGACGGTACCATCAAAGACGATGAGCTTTATCCCTCGAGGAAGAAGAACCGGCACTGGCGAAGAATTAATTGCCCACAAAGGGTGGCTCGGTTGTTAATCTACACAACACAGCCAGGCACGAAGATACCTTTCTAAGCACACTGACCAGTGAGAGCTTGAACGACCGTGTCTAAGGGATATACGGCTGAGGCGGAAGTGAACCCCTGTTCACTTCAATTGACCGCATGAACCAAGGTGGCACAATCAGTTCTTCGGAAACAACGAGTGTTTCTTCCGCGGGCGGCAGCTCGTCACCGAGGACAGGGACAACTTCACTGCTGACTGAAATTTCTGCGGTACCACAGTCGACGAAAGCACTACATTCTTGGACAAAGTGAATACCGAGACTAACTTCGTGTGTACACAGCTGCAGAACGAGGAACTCAGCTGGGAATACCTTTCCGGCAAACAAGACGTTAAAGATGCAAACTCTTAGAGGATGAATTATTTCCCCGCCGACACCAGGAAATCTTGTAGATTCGCGCAATGAAAACATAATTTTGCGGCCAATACGATCTTTCAAGGAACGACTCGTAACAGATACAGTCGCACCAGTGTCTACATAAGCCGTGTCGCACACTCCATCTAACAAGACGAGTATTTTGTATTTAAGCAGCGTAACTGGCGGAGGTATCTGAATTAAATAATTTTTTTTGCGACCTCACCTCCATTGGTCCATCGGTTCTTATTATTTGTCCCAGTTGAAGAAAACAGAAATTTCTGTAGCAACTACAGAAATTTCTCTTGTACGAGAGGCGTTCCTTACGTTTCTGTAGTTGTGACACACATTTCTGACGTTGCAACAGAAATTCTAACGTCGCAACAAACATTCTGTCGCGAAGAGCAAGAGCTTTGAAGTCGCAAGAGAAACGTTGATAGCAAGAGTTCTGAAGTCCCAACAACAACTTTCTATAGCGACAGCGATTCTTGCGTCGCAAAAGTAACTCTCTATCGCGACGCGCACTGTCTGTCGTGACGTTAGAAGTGTGCCACTTTCTTTCGCAACATCATAAGCTATTATGCCGCGACAGAAGCGCTTTCAATCGCGACGCTCTCAAATTGCATGTTGGTTTCAAATTGGTGGTGTACACTGTACTTTTCTCTTGCGGGGTATTCAATGGTGCGTTCTCAGAATTCGGCAATGCTGATAGCACCGACACTGGTATTATATTAGACGTCGCAAATTGCTATAGATGTGTCATGGCGACGAGGCACCAGCAACGCCCTACCGGCCGCCTCAAAATCAGCCACTGATCAAAATCATACCATTTGCAGGAATGGCTGCATATCCATTTTGTTTTAAGTGGTAAGATATGGTGCACAGGGCTGTGGACTTGCATGTTCCGTTACGCTGGCCCATTAGTTACCTTCCCAGAATTATTGCACAAGCTTAAAGCAAAAAACGAAGTTTTGGGTTCTTGCTGATCGTTTCGTTCCCGCTCGGGTGTCAGTACTCTGGCACAGCGCTGCCCTGAAAAACCGGTCTGCTCTCTAAATGAAAGCTCGTCCACGAATCTTTACGTAGCTATTTTGCACTGAACTCCCGAATTATGTGCGCGCTCAAAAGTGTAAAGAGCGAGAGACATCAGTCGAAATTAGCAGTAACAACCTAAGGAATGTCGCCGGTCACCGTTGTCTATTCCTAAATTTCTTATTTATTATGAATATAGTAAAGCAAATTAGATGTTATACCACACCACTATGTACTTCTCAGTGATAACAACACTTCCGCACTTCTAGAGAGATGCCAGTTGGCATGGCAGAGTGAAAGCGCATCTTGGCTGATAACATGCAAATACAAGCGTAAATGGAGATATTCTTAATATTGGCATGGCCAAAATGTACGCAAGAGGCACGTTCGCAATGGCGTAGTTGTAAGATACTGAGTTCGGTATCGTTAGCAGGCAAGTGTGACTCCTCGGCGGATACCTTTGTTTTTTTTGCGCTAGCAAATTTACCTACCTCTAAAGAGGTCTCGGTCAATTTTTAATTAAATATTGAACAAGAACTACAGAACGTCCGACTACAGAATGTCACGCTTTAGACTAAGGACGTCAGACAACAGAATGGCCAATAATACGACAGACTGAAATAAGCTGTTGCGTTCTTCAAGTGGGGTGTAAAGCTAAAAAAGCGGAACAATAGTGATGCCATCACAAATGAATTAGAATTGGCCGTAAAGTGCTAAACAGACTAAAATACACAAGCGCAGGAGCTATAATAATATGTAGAAGAAGCTTTATGTTTGGCCAATAAGTGCAAGAGCCCTACTGCTCCGGAAGCTTATTCACAATATTGATAATTTGCACTTGCTGTTGGGATACCTATCAAGCATCTGCAATACATCAGAGAAGCTTGAAATATATTGGATGGTGTGTGACTCTTGAACTTCATCGGTCTTTGCACAAAAAAAAACACGAATCTGTCATATTAGAGAGTTTCAGCAGTGCCAAGTTACTGTACGGTAAGTGCAGCAATACCGTGCCTGCCAAGGACTCTGCATCATCGCAGTTCACTGCACAGAAAGACTTCACGTGCGGCATAATAGAAGGCAAGGAGTCGGCAAGGTTCGGCTCACACCACGTGCTGCGAGCCGTGCCGCGTCATGCCTGAACATAAGGAGAAAATGGTGTCAGCCACAGAGTCCCCGCCGTGCATGCTCGCGTCTCGTCGGAGTTTTTCACCCAGATAGGAGCAAGGCACGAGTTAACTTCAATTCACCTTCTGCGGCGCGACGCAGTGGCAGCAAGTATGACAACCGTTCTAACCGGAAGGTAAACTTGACCTGAACTCAACTGAACTTGTGGCTATAGCCCTGGTAACAGGCGTGTATTATAGTGAGGCCAAGTGAGCAAAAAATATATTTATAAAGCGAAAAATATTCCAAAGAAAAACAGAAAATACAACCTGGCGAAAAAGTAAACACTTCGAGTTTGTGGCGCCATGCAGTGACGCATAGTTTACTTAGGGGGGACGCAGGATTTTCATTGCAGTAATTAACTATATTTCACCTATCTGCTGGTGTAAAGTGTCGCTAGCGGTGAAATTTAGAGCAAACAGTCCTTCTTTTTATATATTGCTTGAACAAAAATACTTATGTAAGAAAAAATATTTTCACGTGTTGTAGGACAATGTATCACAAGATGGGGCTAGCGGCATTGTGACTGGCGTATACGTTTCGCCGTAACCCGAAACTTTCGTAAACAATAATGTGTGTATGGACAAACTAAAGCTTCGTAGTATTCGACAAAATGAATATTCCTTCCTCAGCACATATTTATTGTATTTCGCATGACCTGAATATTGGCCACTGTCATCATTATCACGTTATCATATGCTTCGAGCAACACATGCGACTAAAACGTCTTCGGTCATCGCCGTAGGTTAGTACGCAGCGGTATGGGGTACCGCATACCGTACTTATCGCGGGGAAAAACGGCACTGCTGAAACTATATATTACCACGTATATAGACGCGATAGCAAACGATTGTAGAGCAACATAGAATTGAGCTCGCCAAGGCAAAATTATATATAAACTTTCTTCGCGGCAATCATGTGGGCGCTGCCATGTGTGACCACGTGGTGACGCGTCCATTGGTCGCCTCAACTGTTTCCGTTGCCTCCGCGCTTACAGTGGGGTGTATGACCATGGTTTTGCTTAGTAAACTTATGTTTCGAGAGATATCGTAGGCGGTGACTGGTTGAACGAGACGAAACTTTAGCCACGGCTTTAGAAAACATGCAAAGTCACTTTGGAAGGTGATTAACCTACGTCCGAACGTCACGAACAGTGCCTTCAGTTCTTGCTCGAAAACCGGTGCTAAATGTGTATTCCAAGCTATTTGAATTTTCCGCGTGTGAATTGAATCAGGATTAGCGTGTTCTGCTCTTGGTTGTCATGTTCGCAAATGTTTTGAAGGAGCGGCTTGTCACACCTCTTACTAAGTAAATTTTCTCGGTGCAGTCGCAGTCTGATCATTTTCTGCCTAATCGCTCGCAGGTGTGCTCCGTTCCGCTGGATTTGTTCTTGCAAAGCGCAAGGCTTGAAAGGTACATATTTTGTACGTTGTAATCATCATCATCATTATCATCAGCCTGGTTACGCCCACTGCAGGGCAAAGGTCTCTCTCACACTTCTCCAACTACCCTGGTCATGTACTAGTGGTGGCCATGTTGGCCCTGCAAACTTCTTACTCTCATCCGCCCACCTAACTTTCTGCCGCCCTCTGCTACGCTTCCTTTCCCTTGAAATTCAGTCCGTAACCCTTAATTACCATCGCTCATCTTCCCTCCTCATTACATGTCCTGCCCATGCCCATTTATTTTTCTTGATTTCCACTAATATGTCATTAAATCAGTTTGTTCCCTCACGCAATCTGCTCTTTTCTTATCCCTTAACGTTACAACCATCAATCTTCTTTCCATAACTCATTGCGTCGTCCTCAATTTAGGTAGAACCCTCTTCGTAAGCCTCCAGGTTTCTGCTCCGTACGTGAGTACTGGTAAGGCACAGCTGTTATACACTTTTCTTTTGCGGGATAATGGCAACCGGCTGTAAATGATCTGAGAATGCCTGCCAAACGCACTCTAGCCTAGTCTAAATCTTCTGATTATTTCGGTTTCATGGTCCGGATCCGCAGTCACTACCTGTCCTAAGTAGATGTATTCCCTTATCACTCCCAGTGCTTCGATACCTATCATAAACTGCTGTTGTCTTCCGAGACTGTGAAACATTGCTTTAGTTTTCTGCAAATTAATTTTTAGACCCACCCTGCTGCTTTGCCTCTCCAGGTCAGTGAGCATGCTTTGCAATTTGTCCCCTGAGTTACTAAGCAAGGCAACATATTCAGCGAATCCCAAGTTAATAAAGTATTCTCCATTAACTTTTATCCACAATTTTTCCCAAACCAGGTCTCTAAATACCTTCTGTAAACCCGCTGTGACTAGCATTGGAGAGATCGCATCTCCCTGCCTGATGCCCTTCTTTATTGGGATTTTGTTGCTTTGTTTATAGAGGACTACGGTGGCTGCGGAGCCGCTATAAACATCTTTCAGTATTTTGACGTGGGGCTCGTCTACACCCTGATTTCGTAATGTCTCCATGACTGCTGAGATTTCGACTGAATCAAACGCTTTCTCGTAATCAATGAAAGCTATATATAGGGTTTAGTTATATCCCGCACAATTCTCTATCACGTGATTGATAGTGTGAATGTGGTCTATTGTTGAGTAGCCTTTACGGAATCCTGCCTGCTACATTGGTTGACAGAAGTCTAAGGTGTTGCTGATCCTATTTGCGATTACCTTAGTAAATACTTTGTAGGCAACGGACAGTAAGCTGATCGTTCTATAATTTTTCAAGTCTTTGGCGTTACTTCTTTATGGATTAGGATTATGTTAGCGTTCTTCCAAGATTCTGGTATGCTCGAGGCCAAGAGGCATTGCGTATACAGGGTGGCCAGTTTTTCTAGAACAATCTGCCCACCATCATCATCATCATCATCATCATCATCATCATCAGCCTGGTTACGCCCACTGCAGGGCAAAGGCATCTCCCATACTTCTCCAACAACCCCGGTCATGTACTAATTGTGGCCATGCCGTCCCTGCAAACTTCTTAATCTCATCCGCCCACCTGACTTTCTGCCGCCCCCTGCTACGCTTCCCTTCCCTTGGGATCCAGTCCGTAACCCTTAATGACCATCGGTTATCTTCCCTCCTCATTACATGTCCTGCCCATGCCCATTTCTTTTTCTTGATTTCAACTAAGATGTCATTAACTCGCGTTTGTTCCCTCACCGAATCTGCTCTTTTCTTATCCCTTAACGTTACACCTATCATCCTTCTTTCCATAGCTCGTTGTGTCGTCCTCAATTTGAGTAGAACCCTTTTCGTAAGCCTCCAGGTTTCTGCCCCGTAGGTGAGTACTGGTAAAACACAGCTATTATATACTTTTCTCTTGAGGGATACCGGCAACCTGCTGTTCATGATTTGGGAATGCCCGCCAAACGCACTCCAGCCCATTCTTATTCTTCTGATTATTTCCGTCTCATGATCCGGATCCGCCGTCACTACCTGCCCTAAGTAGATGTATTCCCTTACGACTTCCAGTGCCTCGCTGCCTATTGTAAATTGCTGTTCTCTCCCGAGACTGTTAAGCATTACTTTAGTTTGCTGCATATCAATCTTTAGACCCACTCTTCTGCTTTGCCTCTCCAGGTCAGTGAGCATGCATTGCAATTGGTCCCCTGAGTTACTAAGCAAGGCAATATCATCAGCGAATCGCAAGTTACTAAGGTATTCTCCATTAACTTTTATCCCCAATTCTTCCCAATGCAGGTCTCTGAATACCTCCTGTAAACACGCTTTGAATAGCATTGGAGATATCGTATCTCCCTGCCTGACGCCTTTCTTTATTGGGATTTTGTTGCTTGCTTTATGGAGGACTACGGTGGCTGTGGAGCCGCTATAGATATCTTCCAGTATTTTTACATATGGCTCATCTACACCCTGATTCCGTAATGCCTCCATGACTGCTGAGGTTTCGACTGAATCAAACGCTTTCTCGTAATCAATGAAAGCTATATACAATGGTTGCTTATATTCTGCACATTTCTCAATCACTTGATTGATAGTGTGAATATGGTCTATTGTTGAGTAGCCTTTACGGAATCCTGCCTGGTCTTTTGGTTGACAGAAGTCTAAGGTGTTCCTGATTCTATTTGCAATTACCTTAGTAAATACTTTGTAGGCAACGGACAGTAAGCTGATCGGGCTATAATTTTTCAAGTCTTTGGCGTCCCCTTTCTTATGGATTAGGATTATGTTAGAGTTCTTCCAAGATTCCGGTACGCTCGAGGTCATGAGGCATTGCGTATATAGGGTGGCCAGCTTCTCTAGAACAATCTGTCCACCATCCTTCAACAAATCTGCTGTTACCTGATCCTCCCCAGCTGCCTTCCCCCTTTGCATATCTCCTAAGGCTTTCTTTACTTCTTCCGCTGTTACCTTCGGGATTTCGAATTCCTCTAGACTATTTTGTCTTCCATTATCGTCGTGCGTGCCACTGGTACTGTATAAATCTCCATAGAACTCCTCAGCCACTTGAACTATCTCATCCATATTAGTAATGATATTGCCGGCTTTGTCTCTTAACGCATACATCTGATTCTTGCCAATTCCTAGTTTCTTCTTCACTGTTTTTAGGCTTCCTCCGCTCCTGAGAGCATGTTCAATTCTATCCATATTATACTTCCTTATGTCAGCTGTCTTACGCTTGTTGATTAACTTCGAAAGTTCTGCCAGTTCTATTCTAGCTGTAGGGTTAGATGCTTTCATACATTGGCGTTTCTTGATCAGATCTTTCGTCTCCTGCGATAGTTTGCTGGTATCCTGCCTAACGGAGTTACCACCGACTTCCATTGCACACTCCTTAATGATGCCCACAAGATTGTCGTTCATTGCTTCAACACTAAGGTCCTCTTCCTGAGTCAAAGCTGAATACCTGTTCTGTAACTTGATCTGGAATTCCTCTATTTTCCCTCGTACCGCTAACTCATTGATTGGCTCCTTATGTACCAGTTTCTCCCGTTCCCTCCTCAGGTCTAGGCTAATTCGAGTTCTTACCATCCTGTGGTCACTGCTGCGCACCTTGCCGAGCACGTCCACATCTTGTATGATGCCAGGGTTAGCGCAGAGTATGAAGTCTATTTCATTTCTAGTCTCGCCGTTCGGGCTCCTCCACGTCCACTTTCGGCTATCCCGCTTGCGGAAGAAGGTATTCATTATCCTCATATTATTCTGTTCCGCAAACTCTACTAATAACTCTCCCCTGCTATTCCTAGTGCCTATGCCATATTCCCCCACTGCCTTGTCTCCAGCCTGCTTCTTGCCTACCTTGGCATTAAAGTCGCCCATTAGTATAGTGTATTTAGTTTTCACTCTCCCCACCGCCGATTGCACGTCTTCATAGAAGCTTTCGACTTCCTGGTCATCGTGACTGGATGTAGGGGCATAGACCTGTACAATCTTCATTTTGTACCTCTTGTTAAGTTTCACAACAAGACCTGCCACCCTCTCGTTAATGCTATAGAATTCCTGTATGTTACCAGCTATATTCTTATTAATCAGGAATCCGACTCCTAGTTCTCTTCTATCCGCTAAGCCCCGGTAGCACAGGACGTGCCCGCTATTTAGCACTGTGTATGCTTCTTTCGGCCTCCTAACTTCACTGAGCCCTATTATATCCCATTTACTGCCCTCTAATTCCTCCAATAGCACTGCTAGACTCGCCTCACTAGATAACGTTCTAGCGTTAAACGTTGCCAGGTTCATATTCCAATGGCGGCCTGTCCGGAGCCAGCGATTCTTAGCACCCTCTGCTGCGTCGCAGGTCTGACCGCCGCCGTGGTCAGTTGCTTCGCAGCTGCTGGGGACTGAGGGCCCACCATCCTTCAACAAATCTGCTGTTACCTGGTCCTCCCTAGCAGCCTTCCCCTTTGCATTGCGCCCAAGGCTTTCTTTACTTCTTCCCGCGTTACTTGTGGGATTTCAAATTCCTCTAGACTATTGTCTCTTCCATTATAGTCGTGGGTGCCACTGGTGCTGGATAAATCTCTATAGAACCCCTCAGCCACTTGAACTATCTCATCCATATTAGTAATGATATTGCCGGCTTTGTCTCTTAGCGCATACAGCTGATTCTTGCCTATTCCTAGTTTTCTCTTCACTGCTTTTAGGCTTCCTCCGTTCCTGAGAACTTGTTCAATTCTGACCATATTATGCTTCCTTATGTCAGCTGTCTTACGCTTGTTGATTAACATGGAAAGTTCTCCCACTTCTATTCTAGCTGTAGGGTTACAGGCTTTCATACATTGGCGTTTCTTGATCTGCTCTTTCGTCTCCTACGATAGCTTACTGGTATCCTGTCTGAAGGAGTTACCACCGACTTCTGTTGCACACTCCTTAAAGATGCCCATAACATTGTCGTTCATTGCTTGCTTGTACGTTGGAACACCTTGTGAAAAACTTGGGTTATCGCTAGTAACTCGCGCACTCTTGTGTACCGTCACGAAACATTCAGCTCCCACTATTCGTGCTCTACCGGTGTAGTGCGTGATTTAATGTGCACATATGGTGCGTATATTGAGCACTCATTGAGTCATTGGCGATAGAGTAGGCGTAAGTTTTCGTGCCAGTTGGGGTAGATGTGTGTTGATACTGTGCGCGAAACTTACTGTGACAGAACCCGGCGGTATTTCCTTTGTCATTGTTTAACGAGGGGTGCTCACTCTTTCCGACGTTCCGAGGCTGGAGCACTTTCTTTGAAGGTTAGTGATATAGCGCGGGCGGATGACAAAATTTCTGTATCTTCAAAGAAAGCCGCATATCTCGTAGTACCAATAACACGTACGGAGACTTGCAGCAGTGGTCTGTGAACTTGGCCAATAAATTCACTCCATTCCTTATTATGGCCGCCACTATTGTTGCACCATGCTCTGCAAAAACATTTCGTTGACATGCTTGGCTAACGTTAGCTGAAAAACAAGCTAAATTTAATTAAATAAGGCGCATTACACGGCAAAACTACTTTCAGATTATGAGCCACGCCGTAGTGGGGGACTCCGGAAGTTTGGACCGCCTGGGGTTTTTTAATGTCTACATAAATCTAAGTACACGGGCGTTTTCGAATTTCGTCAACATCGAAATGCGGGCGCCGTTGCCATCATTCTATCCCACGACCTCGTACTTAGCAGTGCAACACAAAGAGAAGCTAAAAAAATTAAAATACATCCGGATGAAGGCTTACGCATGCCATTCAACGTCTGTCCACCACACTGTCGACCAACGCCACCGCTACTATGTTGTTCAGAAGAGTTGCAAGCTGGGCTTGTTGGTGTGACGTAATGAAGGTACTGTTGGCATGACATAGTAGCACCATGTATATGTTCTATGATGTGGCTTTTCGGGCATCTTTTGGTTTCTTGGTAGAGCAAGCCCAATCGTATGTAGCTGTGTCTTCTGTGTCGCTCTTCTATCCAGTTTTGGGTGGTCTATGCCTAAGGTCAATCTGCCTCTTAGCTTAAAGCGGATAATGCCAGCCAGTAAGCCGTTTAGAGCCCGTTTCAGTCTTTGCATGCCTATTTACTTGTCTGTCACGTAAGAAATACAGAATGGGCTTCTTTCACCGCAAACCTCCTCAGAGTACCCCATGCCGTTGAATGGGGCAGAAGACGCGCAAGAATCTATGGCGCTAAGAGTGCCAGCGCGTGCGAGTGATTCTAAATGCACTTGTCATTGTTTAGGATAGCCATTGAGTAAATATGGACGTGACGCCCCTCTCTCTTTGCACAGAAAACAGCACCGTGCGAATGTTCACTGGTCGAGGCAATTTGAGGATGAAATACCCAATGGAAATGTTGCCTCAAGGCGAAGCAGAACGTACGTTTAGATCAATAAGACATTATTGTGGGGAGAAGACTTACAGAGCACGACCACATATAGCAGTACACGCAGCCTATCGAATTTGTCAAAGTACTCCTGGTTCAACTATTATTAGTGAAGTTTCTGCACATGTTCTGCTTGAGTGCTCTGGTCCAACCAAAGCATATTGAAAATCGTTAATTGCAAAGGCCCACCGCATACCAACTTTCGTGCCTAGAGAGCAAATGCAGCAATATCAGGTTGCCTTAGCGACAGGAGGTGTAAGCGGCAACCTTTTAATTCTGAAGCGCGCAGCGTAGTTTATGGCGTTAGCTGAAGTTGATGCTGCAAATGGCCGTTGCTTGGCCAACCGTGCCGATGGTGCTACTGTTGATCTTGGCAGCTGGCCCTCAATTTCCTGTTCGTTGCAAGGGTACATTTTTCAAACACTACTCGCAACTGTTCCGTATGACGAGCTTTATTTAAATTTTACATAGAAACAACAGCTTGCGGAGCGACAGTGACGCAGAATCCAACTCTGCTGTTGCATCCCAAAAGGGCAATGCACATTCTTTGACTACTTCCCACCAGGAAGCCCCTTACCCAGCGCCGGCAGGCACGGCGACGCGGCTCGACGCCAATTTTGACGAGCGAACAAGAATGCTTCCTTCGAGGCGACAGCAGCCGCTCCACTCTGTGGAAGAGGTAACGGCCGTCAAGGCCAGTCTGAGAGCTCACCGACACGGGAAGCGGTGAGCCAGTGCCGAGGAGTTCCGTGGAAAACAGCGTGCATCATTTCCAGATTTTCTCTTCATTACTTCCTAGACGGGTTCGAAGGTACGACATTGGAGGCGGAATATAGCGAGGTGGCGCTACTGTGGGTGTGAGTTTGCAAACAGCTCGACCATCATGATTGGTCGTGACACAGTGATGAGATGCCCTGTTAAAGTTACTTAGTGAAACCGACGCTAAGATATGCAGCGATCAGTCATATAATGTCATCCGACATGGAGTGTGCTCCTATATCTGGAGCCAGTTGTGCAAATACGTAAAATAAGCGAATCCATGTCTCCTTCCACCATGCGACATTATCCCCTCACCAGCAAGCTACTCTCGGTGAAAGATACGGACGATGGCGTGGGCCCTCTAAGCCAGCTGTGTGCGAGGCCCCCGCGTAGCGTAGATTTCAGGAAGCCACCTTGAAGCACCGCCAGATGTCGCTCACGTCCGCGCATCCGCGGCAGTGGCGGCACCAGACGCGCAAAGGAAAGAAAGAAAAAGACGAAGTTTCACCTGAAAGCCGAAGCATCGATTGTGATATGAAATTAGCAGACACATGTGCAGCCCGGAGACCGGTGGTTTGAATCCGCAGCCTGAGAAAAGTTTTCGCACGGCTTCGGCATTTTGCTACAACGACACCTGCGCCGAGGTTAGTGAGGCAATACAAGTTTTGCTTGAAAAATGCAGTGGCATTGCGCTCTGTGCAGGTTGATTCCCAACGAATGTGTGCATGTGGGCCCTTTAATGGCGAACTGTCCTATGCCGTGCGGGAAACGCACTACGCACGTAAATGGACGCTTATACGGATTGCATCTGCGAAAGTTTTTTTTTTCAGCAAATTCAGTTTTATGAGTCCGATTGGCGCACTGGTAGTGTTCCCTAGGGCAAGTTTACATGTGGGACCGCTACGTGACTTTTTCGTGCCATCTTTCATCATAATAAAGGACCCAGCAGTGATGCCGCTACATTTTGCGACATGAAAGTCACTGCTGCAATCAACATAATTCATGGCGACATCATCATAACTAACCACGGGGTGACAATACAAACAAACTTCTGCAGTCAAATATACATTTGACGACTGTCAAAGCAGCAGCAGCAGCAACACTGGCGGTGAAAAAATCAATACAACACAATATTGCAAACAATTTTGACTAACATGTAAACAATGAAGTCGCACATTTCGACGCGATTCCGTGAACTATGCAAGCCACCACTGCTGCTTGCCGAAGAATGCTCACTCATTCTTCAACACAACGGGTCACAACGGCACGAACGTACCAAACATGCTGTGGAGCACGCGCCTTGTCAAGTAATAAGATCCAGGGCGCATGTACGTCTGCTACTTTACATGACCTCACAGACTTTGCACTGCAGATGCAGTGCACGAATAGTAGAAGTGCGGCAGATTTTCTTTTTTTCATTGTGGTCTTGTCCAATCTTATGTTTTATGACTTCGTACTATGCTGAAAGCTCCAGCTTCCTGATCTGCCTCCATTCTCCAGTCTACTTGTAGTAGTAGGTAGCGCTACCAAGACGCCGTGCGACTATGTACCACCATCGGGATTGACCATGGTGGTAGAGCGAACTCAGTTTTATGTTAAACAGGCTGTAACATTGCTTTGCCAAAGAAAAAAGAAGATTTCAAAATGCTGTAATCGCCATCCTATAGTTGTTGTCATCGTCCTACCTCTGCTGCCGTGCTATCGTGTCAAACCAATTTTCTTGCTTCGAAATAATACACTGCTTTAGAGAAACGCCCCAAGAGGAGGCCCATGAAGTAACGTCACTCATACATGAGCCTTATCACAAGATGGGCCTTTAGCGCTCTTCGGCTCTTCACTTTTGCTTTTCTGGACGAACTTGTTCTGAGCTGATTATTCTGTAAAGTTGGCAGCATATTTCTTTTATCTCTGGGAACAGTTAAGAACCCCTTGTATGGTTCAAGTATTCCATAGGGATCAATTGCGTGACTATGTTGTTTCGAGGGCAATTTTTTCTATTTCAGATTTGCTTTTCCTATTACTAAATTAAAATATATGTAAGTGTCCATGCGTGCGGGAAAACTTACCATGAGGAAATAATTTAATTATTTCAGCTTCCCCAGTTTGAAGAATTGCGCACGCATATTGTGTGACACCGAGTGCATCGTGGCCTTAAAATAGTCGGCCCCATTTTCCATCTAGAATATATGCAATTAAAGTGACCTAATGTGCAAATACAGTGCAAATATAACAGATTCGCTGTGCTCTTGATAAAAAGGAATATTTTTTTCATTACCGTAAACGCGGACATACATGACATCCTTTTTATCGAAAACTCCAACCAATTTTTGGTGTTTCCTGTAAAAGATGTACATACATGTCAGATATGTGATTTAAACTGTTGTGCAATTTCACAGTACCTTTTTTGGTGCTTGTCAAGAAAGTAGTAAGTGAATATAATTTCTTTTTCTTTCATAGATTGTATTAAGTCCACTTGACATAAACATTGTCTGCTATCTGTGGTAAGGTACGTCCATATGGGTAATTTCGTCCCTACAAACTGAAAAAAAGTGTATGAAAGGATTCTTCAAAGCTCAGTATTATTTCATTGCAAATTTCTCAACGCACAATAATAAGCTAGCACAATATCAAAAGTAGGAATTTTTCCTGTCCTTTCCAGAATAGTAATTGCAAGCAATATTCGCAACGGTAACATTTATTCGGTTCCTCTCTACAAAATAGTAGTGATGTCAGCTATTGTGACTTGTTTTTCGCGGAGTCACCTAGGGCTTGAATGATTTACAGGCCACTAAGACGCGAGACTATACAATGTATTTCTTAATATTAAGATCCACCGTAAACTCAGTGGTTAAATTAAATACGAGGCTACGTCATTTGGACCACAAAAGTAGCAGCATATGCAAAAGTTGAAAACAATACCTGCTCTACCAGCAAACAAAATACAAACACAAATCCAAATACGCCGAATGATATGATCATATTTAACACTTAAGAAGAATTAGAAGTCTCATCTATACTCTTTTTTATTGACGTACGCATCAACACCATACACCGTGCTGCTCAGAAAATGACCTGTTTAAAACGGTGGCATACCTGCCGAATTTCGAAGCTTGTGCAAAAAGAATTCTACGTTATCGATAAATTGATTTTGGTAAACCGGATGTATGCTATTGCTTAGTCCTTAGCCCATAACAATTTGATGGTGGTAATACAGGATGTGCGAAGTAGCTCATCTGAGAAGGAGATTTCATATATATGGTACATTAGAGAAAAATGTGTTTGCGCCTTTTAAGGCATAGAAATACATACCGAAAACCCATAGATCAGATTTTCTTGCACTTGCAACAAAGTGCCTGAAAATCGTTTCCTGTGTATGCTTCTGTGATTGTGGCCGTATGCCACACTGCAGTCATGAGTGCGCTGCCTTGTCTCCAGTTGCACTTTTAGTAAATAGCCAGATAACAAGTTCTAACCATCACCGCCAGTGGACATAGAAGTGGTCCTTTTGGGCGCTATAAAATTGGGATGTCGGAGTGCCAACCACTGAGCCGTCACTACCTACTTGTTGAAATTTAGGCAAGCTTTTGAGTAGCCACAGAAACCGCATGTGGTAGCGTTGGCGCACGCATTTGAGTGGCCGCAGCCGACAATGCTCTGGCGCGCAAAGATGGCGCTGCGTGTATATTTAAAAAATTGAGGAGCCACTCAAACCGGTGAATGTGGTTGACCAGCGAAGCTGCTCAGGTGGTATAATAAATGTTGATACAGACTTTTGTTGATATGTAACTATGCATATATTTATGTATGTGTCACTTATGCGAAACATTACGACATATGACGCGCGCACTACTCCATGCATAAAGTCATATATACACAGCTACAGACGAAGGGCTGTTACGGTGGCACTCTAATGACGCAGGTGTTGTCGGCGCAGCTGCGACGGAGCGCCGTTTACGCACAAGTGAACGGTAAACCAAGCCTTGAGGCAAGCGATGATATGCGTTGGCCGGCTCGCAGTCCAAAAGAGTGCACGAAATAAGACACGTTTTTTTGCCATTTGTGATTGAGCATCAGCCGAATAAAGCTTGGATTGACTAGAGCTTTATTATAGTACAAAAACATGGCGCTGCCCGTTTTCCTCCCGTAGCAGTCCATGCATTGACAGCATATCCGAATTGCCCAATATTGTCGTATCGGCGCCGCCGCTATCAGTGCATGATCGACGACAGACAGAAGACGACTGTAGTCCAAAACGCCAGCAAGGGGAAAGAGCCCCGTCTTTATTTCCACAGCCGTTTAAGTAGAACCAGCGTGACGTCAGTGACACGTGGTTCCATACATGCGTCAGGCGCAATGACTCGGCGCGCCCTGCGGGAGCGTGCTTTCAGCCGCAGTGAAATACATTCCAGCACAAATATTTACAACTTCACTGTGAACTACGTCATTACGAAAAGTAAATGAAACTCCACATAATGCTAGACTCGTTTTACCGGATAATTGTCATATTACTTGTTTTGGTATAATTTCCATAAAAAAAGCAGTAACAGCCGTTTTCTGCAGCCATACTGCCTCCGTAGATGCCCATGACAGCATGACTTAGATGTCCGTAGATGACAGCAGATAGCAATTCTGTAATGCTTGCCACTTCCCTGTGAACTAACCAATTGTGACCAGTAAACAAAACTCGGCGTAATGATAGAGTCATCTTAGGGGCCAGTTTAAATATGATTTTTTCCAAGATACTACATTATATTGAGAGCTACAGACAATTGGCGGAAAAGTTGGCCTTGCTGCAAGGCGTTTTCTATTCGCCGCCACGATTTTCGCGAGGGTAGCCATACACCACTTCGCTGTAGAAGTACTTCAAGAGGTAAGGGCGTCTGCCGCGGCAGCCTGCTACTGCAGCAAGAAATGATCGCAGGATAAGAACAACTGCTGAAATTTGCTGATCCTATCAGGAAAGATAGCGCTAAAGATTTCACAATGTCTAATTGATAATGATTAGAAGTAATATTCGTTGTCATGTACAATACCAGCAAAAGAGTCGCGCCATTTTAGAGGTGGAGGATATACCTACGGGTCTCAGAGCTTCAAACTTTTTTGAAGACCGGGACAGCTTCTAGCCCGGTTCCTACATTATGATTTCCTTCATTGCTGAAATACACGTAGACATACACATAGGAACAAGAACGGCTGGTAATGGTATGACGACAATGGTAGCGTGATATCGAAATTTCTTTCAGCGTGACTCCTGCAGTCAGAAAGTGCTGAATCGTTTCGCCACATATCCTAGGTTCGTTTGGATTTTGCTCGACAACTACGAATTGTGCAAAAGAATAGCCAGGAGGAAGGCCGCCGGACGAG
This sequence comes from Dermacentor variabilis, assembly GCF_050947875.1. NCBI lineage: Eukaryota > Metazoa > Arthropoda > Arachnida > Ixodida > Ixodidae > Dermacentor > Dermacentor variabilis. The sequence continues at coordinate 82,926,477 of NC_134574.1, forward strand.
AAAAATTAGCTGCGGTTCAGCTCACTCAACCCTGGATATGCAGAGCAAAGCTTTGCTTAACCTGGTTTACAACCGAATGAGTTATGAGTTGTCAGCAACCACCCAGCATCCTGCTTCTAGCCACTTTAGGCTGGTTTGAACAATGACGCCTTAATTCTACGCATAAAAAGTAGGAAGATACATATAAAGAAAGGGGTCGGACAAGGTGACACAATCTTTATTTTGTTATTCACAGTGTGCTTGGAAGAAGAATTCAAGCTATGAGACTGGGAAGGTTTAGGAGTAAGGATCGACGGCGAGTACCTCAGCAACCTTCGGTTTGCCGATCATCATCATCATCATCATCAGCAGCAGCAGCAGCAGCAGCAGCCTGGTTACGCCCACTGCAGGGCAAAGGCCTCTCCCATACTTCTCCAACAAACTAATTGTGGCCATGTCGTCCCTGCAAACTTCTTAATCTCATCCACCCACCTAACTTTCTGCCGCCCCCTGCTACGCTTTCCTTCCCTTCGAATTCAGTCCGTAACCTTTAATGACCATTAGTGATCTTCCCCCATGATTACATGTCCTGCGCAGGCCCATTTCTTTTTCTTGATTTCAACTAAGATGTCATTAACTCGCGTTTGTTCCCTCACCCAATCGGCTGTTTTCTTATCCCTTAACGTTACACCTATCATTATTCTTTCCATAGCTCGTTGCGTCGTCCTCAATTTAAGTAGAACCCTTTTCGTAAGCCTCCAAGTTTCTGCGCGTAGGCCAGTACTGGTAAGACACAGCTATTATACACTTTTCTCTTGAGGGATAATGGCAACCTGCTGTTCATGATCTGAGAATACCTGCCACACGCACCCCAGCCCATTCTTCTGATTATTTCCGTCTCACGATTCGGATCCGCCGTCACTACCTCCCCTAAGTAGATGTATTGCTTTACCCCTTCCAGTGCCTCGCTACCTATTGTAAATTGCTGTTCACTTCCGAGACTGTTAAACATTACTTTACTTTTCTGCAGATTAATTTTTAGACCCACTCTTCTGCTTTGTCTCTCCAGGTCGGTGAGCATGCATTGCAATTGCTCACCTGAGTTACTAAGCAAGGCAATATAATCAGCGAATCGCAAGTTGCTATGGTATTCTCCATTAACTTTTATCCCCAATTTATCCCAATCCAGGTCTCTGAATACCTCCTGTAAACATGCTGTATATAGCATTGGTGAGATCGTATCTCCCTGCCTGACGCCTTTCTTTATTGGGATCTTGTTGCTTTCTTTATGGAAGACGACGGTGGCTGTGGAGCCGCTATAGATATCTTTCAGTATTTTTACATACGGCTCGTCTGCCCCCTGATTCTGTAATGCATCCATGACTGCTGAAGATTCGACAGAATCAAACGCATTGCCGTAATCAATGAGAGCTATATATAAGGGTTGGTTATATTTCTTTATATTATATTACATTTCTTCTATTATAATACATTTCTACTATTATTATTTCTATTATTATTATTATATTACATTTCTATTATATTGCATTCTTTTATTATAATACCTTTCTTTATCACCTGATTAATAGTGTGAATATGGTCTATTGTTGAGTAGCCCTTACGGAATCCTGCCTGGTCCTTTGGTTGACGGAAGTCTAAGGTGTTTATGAATATATTTGCGAGAACCTTAGTGAATAGTTTGTATTCCTAGTCTCGCCGTTCGGGCTCCTCCACGTCCACTTTCGGCTATCTTTCATTATCCGCATATTATTCTGTTCGCAAACTGTACTAATAACTATCCCCTGCTATTCCACGTGCCTACGCCATATTACCCCACTGCTTTTTCTCCAGCCTGCTTCGTCCCTACCTTGGCATTGACGTCGCCCGTCAGTTTAGTGTATTTTGTTTTGACTTTATCCATTCCACGTCTTCATAGAAGTTTTAATAATAATAATAATATTTGGGGTTTTACGTGCCAAAACCAGTTTCTGATTATGAGGCACGCCGTAGTGGAGGACTCCGGAAATTTTGACCACCTGGGGTTCTTTAACGTGCACCTAAATCTAAGCACACGGGTGTTTTCGCATTTCGCCCCCATCGAAATGCGGCCGCCGTGGCCGGGATTCGATCCCGCGACCTCGTGCTCAGCAGCCCAACACCATAGCCACTGAGCAACCACGGCGGGTATAGAAGTTTTCGACTTCCTGGTCGTCATGACTGGATGTAGGGGCGTGGACCTGTACAACCTTCATTTTGTACCTCTTATTAAGTTTCACTACAAGACCTGCTACCCTCTCGTTAATGCTATAGAATTCCTGTATTTTACCATCTATATTCTTATTAATCAGGAATCCGACTCCTAGTTCTCGTCTCTTTGCTAGGCCCGGTAGCACAGGACATGCCCGCTTTTTAGCACTGTGTATGATTCTTTTGGCCTCCTAACTTCACTGAGCCTTATTGTATCCCATTTACTGCCCTCTAATTCCTCCAATAGCACTGCTAGACTCGCCTCACTAGATAAAGTTCTAGCGTTAAACGTTGCCATGTTCATATTCCAATGGCGGCCTGTCCGGAGCCCGGGATTGTTAGTACCCTCTGCGGCGTCGCAGGTCTGACCGCCGCCGTAGTCAGTTGCTTCGCAGCTGCTGGGGACGGAGGGCCGGGGTTTGGTTGTTGTCTTCATATAGGAGGTTGTGGCCAAGTACTGCACCAGGGTGGCCAATCCTGCTCTGGTGCGGGAGTGCGTTACCGGTTCTACAGGATCAGGCAACACTCCAGGCATGTTTAAGTAATTTTATCAACACGCGGATTTTTTTGTACGGTGGAAAATTGCGCGGTACCGGGATTCGAACCACGGACCTCTTGCACGCGAGGCGCATGTTCTACCTCTACGCCACTGCTGCATTTGCCGAGGAAATGGTTCTATTCAGCAACACTGCGTACGAGTACAACAAATGATTGAGAACCTTAACAGGGAGAGTGTAAGAGTGGAGTTGAAGATTATTAGAAGACAAAGATAATGATAAATAACCGGGGAAGGGAAGAAGAGTTCAGTATCGAAAATCAGCCTCTATAGTCTGTGAAGGAGTACGTTTACCTATGTCAACTAATGACAGGGAACGCTGACCATGAGAAGGAAATTCACAGAATAATAAACATGCATTCGATCGCATACGGCAGACACCTTGGGCTCCTGACTGGAAGCTTACCGTTATAATTGAAAACTGAGGTATATAATCAGTGCATTTTATCGGTGCTGACATATGGGGCATAGTCTCTTGGAAAGTGACGAAGAAGCTTGAGTACAAGTTAAGGACCGCGCAGAGAGCGATAGAACGAAGCATGCTAGGCATAACATTATAAGACGGAAACAGAGCAGTTTGGATCAGAGAGCAAACGAGTATACACAATATTGTAATAGACATTAGGAGAGCAAAGGGCGTGGGCAAGTTATGTAATGCGCAGATAAGATAACCATTGGACCATTAGGGTCACAGAATGGGTACCAAGAGAAGAGGAAGCGCAGTTGAGGATGGCAGAAAACTAGGTGGTGTGACGAAATTAGTAAATTTGCGGGTACTAGTTGGAATCGGTTGGCGTATGGCAGGGGTGACTGGAGGTCGCAGGCAGACAGCTTCGCCCTGCAGTGGACATAAAATAGGCTGATGATGAACATGATAAGCCTCGTTGAGCATCGATTTCATTTCGTTAACCTTTTATATAGCTGTAATTATTATACTTAGGTATACAATCATAGTTAAGCGAGGTATGACGGCTGTGCGTGGGTCGTTGGCTAGATATAGCTGTGTTTAGGCTCGGGTAGACAATATCGTTCCATGGTGCGACGCCTGTTGTGCCACAGGGAAACGCAAGTTCTGGACATGCAAAGAGACGCCGCGAAGATGTCGCGAACACGCGCAGCGTCGAAGTACAAACGGACAGGGCCCGAACGCGGTCGCTATATTGATCTCGATGGTGCGGTAACTGCTGCATTGCGGACCCTCTCCAGTGAAGCAGCTCGCCAGGCGATGCCCGCGGGGTGTGCCCGCACCACTTGGCAACGACGGCTCCAAGCATCTCGCTCCCGGGTAATGCCCACAGAAGGCGGTCCGACCTCTCTCTCATCCGTGGCCATGCTCACACTGACTAGGCGAGCGCAGCGCTCCTCTTAGCCAGGCGCGCGGTAGATCACGTGGTCAGGTGGCAGCTAGCGCCCGCGGCGGCGGCGGAGCTCGGCGCGGCGAGTCAAGTGATGCGTTACCAAGGCTACGCTGCAGCTGCAGGCCAATAAAGGTCAGATCTGCTGGGACGGCGAAACCGGCTCGACGAGGTTAGTAAAGCTTTAAAAAAAGAAACAAAGGTGCCGCCTGCCAGGTGAGGGGGGCAGCAATGGAAACGAATGTATCCGCCTTAGTTGCATTCGCGGTCGCTTGGCTGGCAAGAACAGCGCTAAATGTCTGGGACGAGGCGCGAAGGTTTGCATGGGCGACGGCGTTCGAAGCGCGTACCTCACGCATTTCCCATGCCGATCCCAGACAACAGTCTTAGACTGGTGCCGCCGTGGTGGATGAGAGCAATTTCGATGGACGCAGTCTTCAATGCACCACAACTAAAGCATGATGACAACATTGCTTTAAATGTGACCCACATATTAGGCAAAAGTTGTTCAGGAAGAGCGCAGGCCGCACCAACAGCACCACTAACAGTAAAATTAAAATAACAGGCAGAAAAAAGCTTGTCGTTATATTTCGGCAAGAAACGTAGCCGAGTGGGGAGAAAAGAGTGAACAGAATATCACCGCAGCATGCATTGATCAAGGAAAGTTACAGTATGCTACAGAGAAGTCGAGGAGATGTGGATTACATAAAATTAAAGACATAGGGTGCACCTAAGGGATGAATTTCGCCATGGGGTGGGTAGCAATATTGTTTCAATGCCAATCGCAATAGCCCGACATTCATTAGTGACGTTGGTTCTGCCGGAACTTCTTTGCAACAGACCAGGTTACTGATAAATCGTGTAAACGAGAGTGATCAAGACAATTATTCTTGATCAGGCAGTACAGATTCAAAGTCAGGGCTCTGCTACATGGATTTTGTTTAGCACCCGCAGCGGTTCAGCGCGTGATAAACAAGACGATGACAATCGTCTTGTTGCAAGCTTACTTCTTGTACTTGGATCATGTGATAGTCTTTGCGTCAAATATCTGCAATAGCCTCAAGGATGTCGAAAGAGAACTCCAGGCCATCGCGTCACCCGGACCAAAGCTGAAAGCCGGAAGGCCACTCCTCCCGTAAAAGAGCATCTCTTCTTTGGGCACGTGAACATAAAACCTGCTACCATTGTAAAGGTCCCGCAGTCTGTCAATATGAAAATTATTTTTTTCTTCCCTTGTAGCTAAGGCTTTGTAGGGCAGGTAGCTAATTTTCCTCAGCCATGCTTGTTCCTCTGCCTTGCGGACTTCCCCATAAATTTTAGGCAATAATCTTATTCCTGCGCTTAGAGTAATTGATTACTTCGCCTTCGCTCTGTGACCTGCTAGACTCCTCGTGAGCTAAGAAGGTAGAGGGACCCGCACCCCTTATTCACCTCTCCCGCCCCAGAAAAGCGTTGCTCCCTGGTTTGTCGGCAGACCAGGCGACTTGCACGAAGTTTTATTACCGACAATAACACTGAATTTAATAATGCGGTCATGTGCGGACTAGTCGCCTATGAATCAGTTAGGAACGCCTTCTTAAATTCGTCATTATTTTGGTTAATAAATGCTCGCGCAAGCCGCCCCAGAACAAAAATTGTTTTATACAACTTCAGGATGTGTACGTGCCAAAATCATGATATTATATTGAGGAGCACCAAAGTGGGGTACCCCGGAATATTTTACGAAATGGATAAAGGCCACCCCACATTCAGCGTTTTCCCGGCGTTTCGTCACTCGGCGTCGGTGGCGTGCTCAAGAGATGCCAGATGTTGCCGCCTCACTGGAAGCGCCTCGATGGGCGCAGACCAATCAGCGCGGGTCCGCGTGCCGCTAGTGTGGCTCGACGTTTTCGCTAGCGGAATTCGTGCCGCTTCGTCCTTCACAGTATTGCTACTGTGTTCTTTATCGTCACTTCCACGCGACAATATCCTGAACTGTAGTAACTCATGTATTCCTTTGTGTCCTGACTGATAATTACAGGCAACATTTGTGATAACATAAAAAAAGAAGACGAAAGAAAGTAGTGCGCTTAAACGAAGCGCACGTGAAAATAGACGTGGCGAAATGAACTGCGAAACGGAACGCCTGCTTTTAAACACGAGGACATTGGATGTGTCGGCGCTGCGTCTCGGGAACAACGACACGGTCTTGGTGCCGCAGTCTGGGTCGCTGTTCAGCAGCTGGTGTTATCGAAGTTCTGCTCGAGGTCTTGCGTTGGTGAGGCCCCTACCGTCTACACCCAGGTGCAGCGCCTGGCTTGTCATCTGGACGCCCGTCCACGTCACTCAAACACCAACTGCCAGGGCTTCGCGGGCCACGCCAGAGATCAAGCCGGGAAGGACATCGCAGACTACATCGGTGACTGTGGCATGGGTAATTTACAGGCCTATAGACGATTACGTTCAAGAACAGCCTGCTTTCTGCATGATATTCGTCGTAGAAGGATTTGTAGAGGGATGTGCGGAGTTTTTGATCAACTCTAAAGAACAGCTTTGATAATAGCTCAGCTTTAGATTCCTTTAGGTCCATAATTGTGATTGTAGTCTGTGCCGTTGCTGTTCGACGCAGTGTTTTGTGAGTGCTGTGGTGAACACCTTGCTTCCGACTGCTCATTCTGCTGAATGACGCGATGGAAGAAGTTTCGCGTGACACTGTGTCATCATAGGAGCATATGCCCCATTTCTCATTTTTCTCTCTTAAGAAATTGTGCTTATTGTACTTCGTAGCTACTTATTGACGTGATCATGTGTCTAATGTTATAGGGTAGCACAAGGATGAGCAGCTTATAATGTCCCACAATAAACCCGCTGTTCCCACCTTGCATATTTCAAAGCAACTAACACACAACGGTCTCATCCAGAAGGTGTGCATGGCTTTTTTTTTACCAGTTGCACATTGTCGCTCCGAAATGGCACAAGACGCCTTTTCAAGCCAATGAAGTAGCACTAAACGCCAGCGTTCCGATGGCGTAATTTGATACTCGACCCCATCAATCTTCTTGCGTTGCCTATAATAGCAGGTGGGCGCCTGTGCGGCTATATTCTTTTGCAGCGGCCGCCCGTGCCTGCTTTGTCCTCGCCGTGGGTGTCATTGCCCCGTGCTCAGAGCGAAGAGTCCGTCCGACAGGGGCGCCACCACTGCCGCTCAGCAAGCCTGCTTTTACTCCTGAAAAAATCGATCGACCCTCCTTTGTCAACCTCTCAAAACGCGTATTACTTGCATCCGAGCTCCCAACAAGTGGTGACCCAGGACATTTACGTTTTAACAGCGGAACACTTTAAGGTTTAGTTCCGCCGTGGAGCGTTTACCAGAAAACTCAGCCCAGCTATGCGCCGCCTCGCGTTGCCTAGCAACCGCCTGCGAGAGTACCGAGCCACGTGACCTCATCGCACATCGTGACCCATCGCGTAGGGCGGAGTCTTGACATAGCAAGTGAGTAAACGCTAGGAACAGCTGGCGCGGTGACACACCTCTCGCCTTTTCTACTCCGCGCCTATGTGCTGCTGCCATGGGAAGACCGATTAGATTGGATTGGAGCCAACTTTATTTGTGCCTGCAGTTGGGCGCTCGCGCGCCCCGATGAGGGCCTACGTCATCTACAAAGTTGCCGTTACTCGGCGCGGGTCTCCGCTCACCGTTGCCGGCTCGCTGGGTCCCTGCTTTTCGAGCGCCCCGAGCGCCTGCTGGACGGCCCAGAGCGGTTAGTCTTGGTCGTAGCTTTTCGCGGTTGCCTCGAGCCGCGGTGGGATGGTTCTTGATTTTGCTTCTTCTGGATTTTTAACTCAGTCCCACAAGATGTGCGTGTAAACGGCTGTCTCCCTCCGGCAGACTCTGCACTTATCGATCGGGTGTGTCTCTGGGTATATGCGATGCATGAGTCCCGGGCTTGGTAGCGATCGGGTCTGGTGCTGTCTCAGTAGTACCGCCTCCGCTCGACTCAGCTTTGGGTGCGGGGGTGGGAGAGTTCTGCGAGCCAGGCAGTAGGTCCCCGTGATTTCGTTGTAGTTCATCATGTGATCCTTGGTTCCGAACCATGTCGAACGGTCTGTCGTCGGGGCGCGGTTGGTTAGCGCTCGCGTCACTGCGTGGGCCGTCTCATTGTGGTTCTCATTGCGTTCCGACGCGTCGCCCGCTTGCGCCGGGAACCACTTGAGTCTCACTCTTCGGTCTTGTAGTTTGGCCGCTCGCAGTACGCGCTTGGCCTCCTTACAGATTAGCCATTTGGCGAAGTTTCAGCACTGCCTGTGTCGAGTCACTCAGCACCATGCCGCGGTCTGCGTCGGCGATGGCCAGGACAATGGCTACCTCCTCTCCTTGCTTCGCTCCGGTGCATCTCACGCTCGCTGCCGTCCTCGAGGCGCCGGTTGACGCCTCTCTCGCAACCGCTGCCAAGGCGTTCCATTGGTATTCGGCCGCGTCCATGTACCGCGCGTACTCGTCATGAGGGTGTTTGTCGGTGAGAGCCTTCGCCTTCGCCGCTCTTCTTCCTTTGTTAAACTCGGTATTCATGTACTTCGGTGTTAGGTCGATTCTGATCTGGCGTCGGACCTCTTCGGGGACGGGAACTTCATCTCCACCTCGTTCAAGCGTCCTATTCCCTGGTCGTCCAATATCTTACTTACGGTTTTGGTCATGGACAGCCGTTCCAGTGGAGAGGTCCGTTGCGCTTCGGCTATTTCTTCGAGCGTATTGTGTATCCCGAGTTGAAAAAAGCGGGTCGTGCTCGTGGACTCGAACAGGCCCAGCGCCGTCTTATACGCTCTTCTGATTATCACGCCGATCTCGTTACGTTAGTGTTGCAGCCATCTGTGGTAGGCTGCAACGTACGCGACATGGCTGATGACGAAGGATTGCACGAGCCTAATTAGGCTCTCCTCTTTCATGCCAGCCTTTCGGGAAGTTACTCTTTTGAGGAGTCGAATCGCGTTGGCAGCTTTTCCCGTGAGACGGGTGATGGTTTACCATTTCTTCCGTGCTTTTCGATGACCACGCCTAGGATCCTAATTTTGCCGACCTCGGAGATCACGTTGCCGGATTTGGTTACGACTCTGAATGTTTCGTATTCCCTTTGTCTGGTCTTGCCTCTGCTGTTTTAGGTAGGTGGGAGTGGGAGATGCTCCAATTTGCTCGTCGAACATCTCAGTCCGGTGCCTCCCAGCTGGTCTTCGATTGCGTCGACGGCGACTTGCAGCGCGCCCTCTATGTGAGCGTCGCTCCCACCGGTCACCCACAGCGTGATATCGTCCGCGTAGATGGTGTGCCTGACGTCTTCGATGTTCGCGAGCTTTTTGGACACTCCGATCATTACCAGGTTCAACAGCATCGGAGAAATGACCGATCCCTGCGGTGTGCCGGTGCTCCCGAGCTTCTCTTGCGTCTGTGGGTCACCTGCTCGAAGCTCAGTGGTCCTGTCCGTGAGGAAGTCCTTGATGTAGTTGTGGGATCTTTCGCTCATGTTGAGCTTGGAGACTTGGGACAGAATCACCGAGTTTTCACCTTACCGAAGGCGTTCTCCAGGTTGAGCCCTAGGATTGCTTTTTTGTCACGGGCGCTGCCGCCATCGTCGATGATTTGGTATTTGAGCTGCAGCATCGCGTCCTGTGTGCTTAGGTGCTGTCTGAAGCCCTTCTCGTTTCAGGTAGTCTTGCAGCCTGTTGAGCAGGACGTGTTCCAGCACCTTGTCCACGCAGGACATGAGCGAGATGGGCCGGAGGTTATCCAGGTCGGCGGCTTCCCCGGCTTGGAAATCACGATGGTCTTGGCTGTCTTCCGCAGTTTGGCAGCGTGCCCACTATCCAGCACTTGTTGAAGTATTTTGGAAGGTTCTAAATCTAGCCGTTATCGAGGTTCTTGAGCGCCTTGCCGTGACGAGGTCCGGGCCAGCTCCCGACCGGCTGTTGAGGTCGTGCAGAGCCGCGCGTACCTCCTCGACGTCGATGTCACGATCGAGCTTCGCGTTAGGTAGGCCGCCGTACGGCGCGTGTTCTTTGGTGGGTGTAGTCGGCAGGTATTTGTTGTTAATGCGCCTGGTGACTTCGTCGGCGCCGTGTACCGAGACCGCCTGATGTATGAGCTTGGCGAGTCTGTCCCTTTGGTGCGACTTGGTCTTGGTTTCGTCGAGCAGGTGCCGCTGTAGGTTCCACGTCTTCCCGTTGTGCATCTGCCAGTCTGCCGCATTGCAGATCTCATTCCAGTGCTCCATGCAGAGCAGGCGGCAGTGATCCTCGATCGCTCGGTTCAGCTGCGCCACCTTCTTTCTAAGTCTGGGTTTAGGCCGTTGTTTCTTCCACCGATTGCGTATCGACTGTTGGGCTTAAATGAGATGCGCAAGCTGCCTGTCTACTTTGTTGATCTCCGCGCCCATTTCAATTTCTTTGGTCGCGTTGCGTGCGCTCTTGGTCATTTCGGCCGTCCACCAGTCGATGTCTTCGATCTCGTCGTCACCGTCTATCTTCTGGCTTCTGGCGTCTCGAAAGGCATCCCTGTCTATCCACCTGTGTGTTTTGATGCTGGTGTCGTTGTGTTCCGGTGTGCTGAGTTCCACGATGATGTGGTTGCTGCCGAGGTCGGTCCCCGTGTTTCTCCGGTGATCGCGCCCCGGAAGTCGTTCTTGACGAACTTGAGGTCCGGAGTGGTGTCCCGGGACACGGAGTTACCGTTTCTTGTCGGATGTGTCGAGTCCGTGATGAGGGTGAAGTCGAGTTCAGGCGCGTCTTGGTGCAGGTCGCGGCCCTTTGCTGTGTACTTGTTGCAGCCCCAGGCAGGATTCATCGCGTTGATGTCTCCGCAAGCAATCAGTGTATTGCAGCCCGCTGTGGCGCTGGCTCTGTGCAGTGATGCTTTGAATCTGTTTTCTCTGCGATCGGTTGTGTAGACGTTGAGCCGAAATATGCTTCCTTTTGTTTTCTTGCCCGGGAGCATTTCGTTGAGTGTGTGCTCGATCTTGATATTGCTTTGCAGCTCGTGTTCGATGAAAGTGAGTTCCTTCCTTACCATGGTACACAGACCACTCCCGTCGGGCGGTTGCTTGTGCACACTGTAGTCGGGGTGAGACGGTGCATCGGTTAGTGTTTGTTGTAATAGTGTAACGTCTGGCTTGCGCGCGGCATGGGCGATGTGCTGTTGGATGACTGCCTGCTTCCGATTGAGGCCGCGACAGTTTCACTGCCACGTTGTTACACCTGCTGCTGCTGGTGTTGGGTTGGCGGCCATGATTGCGTTGGCGCGTACGGGGCTCCCTGGTTGGGTAGATGTTGCGCGAAGAGGGGCGCAAACGTCGGGTCACTTACCATCGGCTGTAGGGTCCTTTCGATGTAGGCGAATCTGTTCGTCTTCTTGGATTTGTAGGTTTCCATCGTTTGTTTCAATGCTGTCACTGCTGCGATGTTCGCTGTTATTAGCTGTTCGAGTTTGGTGTATGTCGCTTCGAATTTCGCTTCGACGCTGTCGATGCGATCGTTTTCTGTTTGCTTGCGCGTGGCCTCGATGGCTCGCTTCTTTGGTGCCGCTTCCTCTGTGGCTATCTCCTGCACGTTCGTGCTTGTTTCCTCGGCCTTGCTTGCGCTTGGCATGATTCTATGTAGAGGCTCGTTGTTGCACAGCAGCAACTGACGGATCTCGGCGATCTCTCTCGTGATGTTGTTGATGGTCGCTCGCAACGCAGCGTTTCTTGTCTTAGGGTCTCATTTGGTTCTCGTACCTTGTTCATATCTTCTTTCTTCGTGGCTTCGGTGATTTTCTGCGCGTTCCTTATTTTGTTCCCTTTCGCCGCGTCGACACAGCTCACTCGCTCACGTGATGGTGACCTTTTCCTGCTGAGGTTTCACTTGATGTAGCTGCTGTCTCTGGATTTAGGCACGCGGTTCTCCGATGGGGTCCTTGACTTTCGCGCAGCTGGCGGCTTGACGAGTGGCGGGAAATCGCTCTCCGACAGCAGCTGGCACTCGGCCTCTCGACGCTCCCATTGCCGGTTGCGCACTACGTAGGGAATCTTGTATTTCGCCTTGCACGTTCGCCCTCCGGTCAGGTGTTCGTCCCTGTACAACTTACATTTTGGGGTACAGCGATGGTCTTCTGTAGGGTTCGCGATTCCGCAGGCCAGGCACGTCTTGATTGTGAGGGTCGGGCACACGTCCTTGTGGTGTCCCACTCGGCCGCACTGCTGGCAAACATCGATCTGTTTCCTGTAGAGGCGGCACGGTGTGAGAGTGACTCCTTATCGGACGAATTTCGGTACCCTGGGCCCCTGGAACACCACGATCGCAGTGGTCGTGCTTCCAATCCTTTTTGCGCCCACTGCTAGCGGGTTTCTCTCGTTGACGATGTTTCTATCTAACTCGTCGACGCTCGCGTCGATGGGGATACCTCTGATGCCGACCTTTACGATGTCGCGAGTTGCCGTGCGATATGCGTTGACCTCTTAGGGTTTTCCTTGAATTGAGATTTCCTGGATTTTAGCTTGCCTTGCCGCGTTGTCTTCGTTCGGTGTACTGACGACCATGATGTTCTGTTGTGTGTTGGGGCAGATGGTGTCCGCGGCGCTTTCCTCACTCCTTATCTTGGCCCCAGCGAGTATGGCCGCAGCGACGGTGGTGGTGCCGGTCTTGACGATGTCCAGTTCCCCTCGGGGTCTGACAACTATCTTGATTGCTTCCACTGGCATGGCTGGCACGCGTGCTGCCTTGATGACCGAGGCTCTGACGTTCTTGTTGAGTTTCGACCTCGTGCTTGTTTGACTCCCACAGGGTCCGTCGGGCTTGCCGCTGGCGGGGGGCCGCTGGCGCAGCCTGGACATGCGTTCCCCCGCGAGCGTCCATCCGGCGTCGTTGTGGCATTCCTCATGTGATATCTCTTTTCCTTCAACTTGAATGCACATGTGATTGTCTACCATCACTGTTCTTTGAGCGGGCGCCTCCAGCTTGGAGCTAACGAGCAGCAGCCGCCGAGGAGTACGGCAGGCCGCTGTCGGTGTGACAATGTTGGGCCTAGCGTCCACGGAACACGCCTAGGCCTAGCAATCCTTCGCACGGCTGCAATAAAGGTAGTCGCGAAATGTGGCAAAGAAAAACGCACCTCTGGGGTCAGCTAGTATTGCTCAATGCCGCTCTCCTTTACAGACAAATTTATGCAAGCAAAGCTTTGGTTCGAGGTAATTAGCACTGCGTAATTGGCTAGAAATCACGAAGCCGTTCTGTAACTAGGGATGAGCGCTGCTTTTTCGTCGTCCGCAAATACACGAGCTGGGAAGACAGAAGAAAGTCCGGATGCCCGAAGAAGAGGTGGTTTGCCAGGAAGAGCGCCGTACTGCGAAGCGAGAAGCTATGCGTCATCGCCGAGCTGATCCGAAACAGCGCGCCGAAACTGCGGCTGTGAAGAGGCGACGCCGAGTCAAGGATCCTTAGTTTTAGTCCAGGGAACTCAAGAGTCGGCGTCTCAACGCTCGACGTCGCCGAGAAAGCGATCCCGGTGTGCGACAGCTCGATAACTTCCAGCGTCTAGCCCTCCGAGACAACTTAGCAAAACCTAGCCTAACCTCGCCAAACCTAGAAAGAACTTAGCCAAGCCTACCCTAAACTCGCAAAATCTAGAAACGGCTTAGCCAAGCCTACTAAAAACTTTGCACAGCCTAGCATAAGCTCGCAAAACCTACGAAAACCTTAGGCAAGCCACGTAAAAGCTAGGGGATCACAAGCTCCGTAGTTGACTCCAGCCTTGCACCACTAGTGCAAGCGGCGCACAATTTTTTTTATTTCTAGCCATGGACAACGCTGCTTCTCCTCCTGCTGACGGAGACGACGCCACGATTATGTCTCCGGCCATCGCCGCAGAGCTTCAGCTTCTCAGCTTTTAGCACTTGAATCCTCGAGTTTAGTTTATTCAAGTAGACGCCTGCTTTCAACTCCGGCGCATGAATTCATCGATAGCATGGTACCTGCCCATCGTCGCCGAGCTACGCTGCGACATCGTCGATGCCATAGAGAACTTGCTAGCGGGTACGTCTTCGGTCACAGCACACGACAACCTAAAACGCACTGTACTTCAGCGGCTCACGCCATCGCAACAGAGTACGCTACAACACCTCCTCCGCAAGGAACTCGGCGACCAACGATCATCACAAATCCTGCATGAGTCGTATCAGTTGCTCGGTGGCATTTCGCAAACGAGAGTCAGCTTCCAATTTTCGACGAGATTTTCTTGCGGCGCCTCTCACATATCGCACGCAAGGTGCCCTCAAGAAGCGATTAGACGAGTCTCAATCGGCTAGCTGTATTAACTGATAACGTATATGACTGATAGTCTGCGGCACAGCTACCTATCGCTGCTGCGAGACTCTCAGAGCCAGGCAACCAACTCTCGCACCTGAAGGAAACAGTTCGCCGCCTTACCAGTGCACTGGAGAAGGTGAAAGCGGACGGGAACCTTGGTGACTAATTTCGGTTTAACGATTATCGTTCAGTATCGCAGCGCACCTAGGGACTTGCCGCTGCAGTTGTCCTGGTGTCACCGTCGTTTCGCAAACCAGCAATTCTCTACACCCAGCCCTGTTCGTGAACGGGAAGCACACCGGCTCGTCGCTAACGGTGGCATGCGATATCGGCCCTCGCGCAAACCGCCTATTCTTCGTAGTTGACCGAACTACCGGCACCAGCCTAACTGTCGACACCGCAGCCAACCAACCTGTTTATCGTTCCCGCCGTGGCCCCAGTTCGCCAACGTAGCAAATCCACACCCACGCTCCCCGCAATGAACAAGCATGCCATCGCGTCAGTAGGTTCCGATGAATAACCCTAGACATCGGACTCCGGCGCTTGCACATCTGGGTGTTTGTGATCGCCGACTTCAGCTTTGCCAAACGGGGAGTGGACTCCCTCAGCCATTTCAACCTAGATGTGTGTCTTTGCGATCGGCGCATAAAGGATAACATCAGCTACCTCGATGTACTTGGCCTGCAGTGTAACCCCACCTTATCTGGCATCCGTAAGTTTCGGCTGCTCTCATCGCATGACACGATACTTGCTGAATCCGCGCAATTTACGAAGCCCTTTAACAATGCCCTTCCCGTGAACACAAAGTTATGCCTCATATCACTAACGCCGGCTCACCGGTCACCGCGAGGGCCACGGAGGCTCGCAGGATTGAGGTTGCAAGTCGCCCGCCGTGAGCTCGAACATATGATTCAGCTCGGCATTATTCGTTCTTCCAGCAATTCGTCTTCACCTCTCCATCTTGTTCCGCAGCAGGACTGTGCTGATTGGAGGCCATGGTGTAATTGTTGAATTTTCATACCGTTTCTACTGCGGATGAATATACCATTCCCCACAAACATGACTTCGGCTCCCATCTCACAGGTAGCAAAATATATAGCGAAATCGATTCCTTGAGCACGTAACCCCATATTCCTGTCGAACACAGCGACATTCCAAAGACAGCAATCTGTACTCCCTTTTGTCTATTTGAGTTAATGCGTAGACGTCAGTGTTTGAAAAATGCGGCGCAAACTTTTCAAAAGTTCATGGACGAGGTCACACGCGCACTCTTTCATATTTCTCTACCTTGGCGACATTCTCTTTGCAAAGTCGCAAAAACGAAGTTCTCAGAGGGCGTCTTCGCCTTCTACAGAGCGACTGGATGAACACGGCCTGGTCCTAAAGCCCCAGAAATGCATTTTCAGAGTTGAAGCCCTGCATTTCCTCCGCCTTCGCATTTCACCGCAAAACATCAAACCACTGGAATCACGGATTGAAGACTTCCTCTCTCCCAACTCATTTCGAAACTTGCGAGAGTTTTCGGACTCGTAAATTTTTACAGGCGCCTCATACCATCCTGTAAGCAAGTCGTTCAGCTGCTTAAGGATCTGCTGCGTCAAGATTTAAAAAAAAAATAAAACTCCCCCCCTCCATTGGTCCTCGGTGTACAAACATTCCTTCCAGGAAGCCAAAACGCGGTTGGCGACTGCAGCGTTGCTGTTTGATATGTTGCCCGACGCCCCAACTCGCCTTATGGTAGACGCGTTCACCATAGCAGTGAGTGCAGCACTGCAGCAGCACAATGACACGTACTGGAGACCCATGAGCTTCTTCTCAAGGCACTTCAGACCTACAGCAGCTCGCTAGAGCAGCTTTTGTAGCAAACTGTTTCGCGCCTACTTCACTTTCAAGCATTTCCATTTTTTTCTTGAAGACTGCAGCTTTTACATTCGGATCAACCATAAGCCGTCCATCTCTGTTTTCACGAACAGTCCCTCGTACTCAGAACATGAGTTACGGCAACTTTCCTTTACCTCTCTCCGGGACTAAAAATAAGGCCGCTGACACACTTTCACGCTTCGGCGCAGCGCCTGCTGGCCCTACGGATTTCCAAGCCCTATCATCCCCACAGTAAAACGGCCACGAGCGGAGCCCATTGCGGTAAAACGGCTCCTTGCTGCAGCTTACGGAGACGCCACCTCCCAACACAATAACATCAGTCACGTGCGACACTTCTACAGGCAGCTCCTTGGCCATTCGTGCTGCATCAGTTTCGGCAGCCAATATTCGATGCACTGCACGGGCGAAGCTATCCCGGCATCAGAGCGACACAGAGACTTATAAGAGACCGCTTCTCTGGCCAAGGTTCAACAAAGATGTTGGAAGTTGGGCAAGAAGCTGTCCAGCCTGTCAAGTGTTTAACGTAAACTGGCAGACGCGTTCTATGATGCAGCCGTTTAAAATACGAGAGAGCCGCATACATCAGGTGCATATTTAGTCTTGGTGGGGCCTCGTTCACCCTTCGAAAGTTTCAGGTAGCTCCCTACGTGTGTCGACCGGCAATCAAGGTGGTCTGAAGCGACGCCTTTACAAGACACCACGGCCGACACAGTGACGGAAGCGTTTCTTGCTACGTGGGTGGCGCGGTACGGTTGGCTTTTGCTCATAACTACAGACCCCGACTGACTACTCCAAAAGTCGCTTTTTTCTGCCCTGCTGAGACTGCTCCACACACGCCTTCATAACACTACGGTTTGCCAGCCACAGAGCAACGGTATGGTCGAGCGTCTCCACCTACAACTGAAAGCGTCATTGACCGCCGAGCTCTAAAACAACACTGGGTGGAGAGGCAACCCCTAGTAATACTGGGGCTCCGAACAACAATCAAGGATGACGTCGGGGTCAGTGCAGCCGATATGCCCCGGGGATCAGCAATCTGCCATCCAGACCAATTTTTCAGCACCCATCAAGTCACTGCGCCAGCGGCCGTGCAGCAATTAGAGAGGCTACATTCCTGGCTCAAACAGCTTCGACCTGCGCCCTCACTTCCCGCCCGCGGGCAGCCTGTGTCTAGTTTTCCGACAATGGACACAACCACGCACGTCTTTCTGCGGCGTGACTCTATCACGCCACCATTGACTCCTTCCTATGAAGGCCCCTTTCGCGTGGTTTTGCTTTCAGAGGAAACCTTGAAGGTTGACGCTCGCGGCAAAGAGACAGCGTTGGGCGACTGCATAAAACCAGCCTATTTTTAACAATACCTCTTCATTCCTTCTGCCATTCACACGAAAGCTTCCGGCATTCAAGGGGCAGGGGGGAAGGGGCGGAAGGCCTTTTAGCGACTGTCCGTCCCTTCGTTGTAACCGCCATGGGGGTCATTGCCCCCTGTTCGGACCAATGCATCTGTCCGACAGGGGCACCAGCATTGCCACTCGGCAAACTTGCTTTTACTCTTGAATAAAGCCACGTTGACTCTCTGTTCCGAACCTGTCAAAACATATATTACATCCATCCACTAAACCGAGTTCCCAACACCATCTCGCAACTGCGAGATGGTGTTGCACTGCCGAAGGCGCGAGTTGTACGGAGGCAAAATCCTTGCTCAGCAGAATATAGTTCCGGGTGGAACTGTCCAATTATTAAGAGAGACGAGGATGTTATTGTTGCTTCTTGCGTGATGCATTACAGTGATAAGTGATATCTTCATAACCCGCTCATGCACTGCACATACTATGAATTATCGTGGCGCTTACCGGCCAGTAAATGTAATAGCCGCCCTAGCCAACATCTCGAATATACTGCAGCCTCAATGAGACTACTGCAGGAGAGGGATGAACAGCAAATATGCAATCATATATAAACAAGCTTGCGTAAATGCTTTTAGTTGAAGTGAACGGATATTACCCGGCAATGAATTCAAGGCTTCAGTACTTGTTGGGAAAAATATGTATTTAAAGGAGTCAGTGCGGGCGAAAAGGGGGGAAATATTTTGAACATGGTGATTCCTTGTAGTTGGGGGATTGGAAAAAGTCAAATAGGGTTTTAAAGAGGAGAGACTAGGAAAATTGATTAATATATGACGGAATTTTAGCCATTAAGGTTTCCGACGATCAGCAGGAGGAGTGAGAGACGGTGGGAGAAGAGAGTTAGACGGCGAAAAGTCGTTGCTCTATCGCCTGTAAACAAAACGTAAAGTGTTTTTTGCATTGATTCTAGTATTTTGATGTCACAGTGTCTGAATGGATTCCATACAACGACGCCATATTCGAGGACGGGCCGAATGAGGGTTTTATATGTTAGAAGTTTAGTATCTTGAGGAAGAATAGTGCGATGAAGGTAACCTGGTCTTTTAAGGGCCTTGTTACAAGTTGCATCAATGTGTTTCGTTCATAACATATTCTGTGCTAGAAGGATATCTAAACATTTGAGTTCGTACACTCTATTTAAACTAATACCATTAAAGGAATAGGCAAAAAAGGAAGGGCATGAGGGTCGTGTCAAAGGCATGGAGACACTTTTGGAAAAGTTGTTATTCATTTGCCATGCTTTCGACCAGTTACACATGTCAGCGAAAAAATTGTTAAGGACAACATGAACAGTCGAAGATTTATTTGACTGGCATGAAAAGCAATCGTCCACAAAAAGATATATTTTAACTGAAGTATGTAGGGGAATATCGTTGATGTAAATGAGGAATAAACTAGGACCCATGCTGAGCCTTGGCGACCTCATGATGAAACAGGTATCGAAAGTCAGTAACTGGAGTTCACACCTAGATATTGTGAGCGCTGGGCAATAAAGCCCGACATGCAGCCAACCAAGGATGCATGTTTAGTATAGTGAATAGCTTGTACGTAAGTTTAGGGGGTGAAACAGTTTTGAACGCCTTTCTGGCCACGCATGTCCAAAGAGCTGCTGATGTCGTGAACGATTTCTGCCAATTGCGTTATAGAGCTGAGGTCACGTCTAAAACGCTGCTGGAAAGTGCATGAATTTTTGTTATTTCAAGAGGTCTCATGACGTCTCTAAAGATAATGGGTTCGAGTAATTTACATGAATCTCCAGTTAAGGAGATGGGCCTATGGTTAGATAACAATTGATCGTTATCTGACTTAATTAAGGGGAGAATTGAAGCACGTTTCCACGAGGGAGATTTTCTAAAAATAATTAGATACCTGCTGCACCAAAGAAATAACTGAAACTCATTTACAGCATTCATTTTAGAACAAAGATCCTTTTTGTTTTGTTGAGTAGGCAAGGCACTCCGGTCGACGTAATCAAGCCACACGACTTGATAAACTCAAAAGGACCTTGTCAGCCAAAGAATTTCAGTGTCTTTCCTTGGTTTTTCAAGAAATAAAAAGTTGATACTCTTACTGACAAGAAACTTCTGAAGGTATTAGTATTACTAGTGGTAGATATTGGCTCAGACTTATCGAAAAAATCGCACAGGGCGCCGGTTTTTGTTATAGCAGCATGCGGGCGCCCATACAGCGGAGACTGTCCGCTTCCCTCCGAATTCTCCCATATTCCTCACTTTCTGCCTGGTCAGAAAACAATAAGCGGTAAAATCCATCGTGCATTAATCTCGTATTACACTGGGGGCAAATTATTAGGCATATATGGCCATTATTATGTGTATGAGTTGTTTCTCTTCATGCTGCTAGAACTAGAGAACCTGTGCCGCGTCGCAAAGGTCACTTCATGTCGACTTAGCAGATGGCGCAAGAACTAATCGCCGGTGGTGCTTTGATGATGCGCAGTGTTCTAAAAGCGTACTTGTTCTCTAGGTCACTCATTTACTACTGTGCTCTAGTATGGCTTTTGATGGCTGCAGAAAGAATATCGTATGAATCGCCGGAGCTCTGCGTGTCAAGGAGTCTGTATGTTTCGAAAAAAGAAAGGTTAATATTGCAAAATATGTTTGGCGCGATCAAAAATAGGTCGGTAAGTACGAACGCTTTTATCAAGTGAACCACGTTCCTCACAAACGCCAGTGAATACCAGTGGGCCACTAAACATCACAGAAACGGCGTGGTGGCACCCCCGAAGAGGTGTTCACGTGATGTCAAAAGTCGCGTAGGTAAATTTATACTCGACTATTTGTACTTAAGCTGCTCCGACAAGTAGAGAATCGCCATTTCAAGAGGAACGAAATCGCCGTGCAGCTAAAGTTTGCCTCTAACTTCAATGAGGATGAAACGCTGGCTTCAGCTTCACCAGTAACAATGCATCGCATGCTCAGGGAGATAGGTTTTTGCTTTAAGAAACAGTCCCGCAGCGCCCTCCTCCTTAAGCGTATTGACATACTTCGGTGCCACTGCACGTACTTGCGGTAAATAGTAGAATTGCGACACCAACTTAGGCATATATCCTGCAACGATGAAACGTGGGTTAATGCAGGACGCACGAATGATAAAGGTTGCGTAGGCGACCGTGAGAAAACTGAAGCAGCCAGGGCCAGATGCTCAGCTCGCCTACAGAACTCAAATTTTAAGAAGACGCAAATGATTATAACGCACCGAAGGAATGGGAATGGCTTTGTGCAAGGTGCCGCAGAAATAATGCAAGCGAAAAAATGGGACAGGAGACTACCACAAAGAGACGGATGGGCCCCACTGTTAATAAAGATTGCAACAAACCCTACAACCACACCTTCACCTGGACCACTTTCACCAGTCCCGGAGAAAGCGCCATGCCACTTGTTGAGGCAAAAAAGAAACGATCCTTGAATGCAGGTAGAGACGATCTGAAACAGAGACTGTGAAAATTACCGTGAAATTTCACAATCTCTATTTCATCAGCTCTGTCTTTATTATATCGCCACACCAGCGAGGATCCTTTTGTGAAACGCACGCCTGCATTCGCGGAGAGGCCTAGGTCTCAAATAAGCTGTGCACAAATAATCTTTGTTCCTCCTGCTCCTCGAATGCAGGCGTGGGTTTCACAAAAGGAGGTTCTCTTGTGTGACGATATATTCAAGACAGAGCTAATGGAACAGAGACTGTGAAACTTCACGGCAAGCCATTCCATCTCCAGCGTGTTGCTTCCACTACACGACAACACGTTTAAAGCTACCACCGTATCGCTGCGGCTCAACCCTGCGAGGCTGCAGGGGAGTGGCATAAAGCGTTTTGTACCTTCTGCGAACCGCGTATTCAAAATGGAAGAGCAGAAGGAACGTGCTGCAGTTAACATAGTACAAGATGGCCCTCAGAAGTGGAAAAACGACGTAATAGATGCGGTTTAGGAAGTCCAAATGAAAGAAATGGACCGCATCATTGACGACATTGCTCACAACGAGCAGCCAGACATTTTCCGTACAAGAGAGGGCTCAACAAAAAAAATGCGGCCAGTACGGACGATCAGAAGGTTTAGTGCCGGTGACGTGTATAAATTTAGGCACATCTCCTGGAAAATTGTGTTGTTTGGCAATCACGCATTCAACTTCATAACATGATTCTACTGCGAAAAACATATACTATTGTCTGTTCGTTTACTATTCTTAAACTCAATGCGCCCACAATACGTGCATACAATAAGGCCGCCATAAGCTCTAACGTTCAGCGAAAGTCGAGGTGTCGGGCTTCAGTATCCAGTGAGTTTCGGCAGTGCAATAATGGAGGCTCAGTGAGTTTAGTTAGAGCATGTAACTATGCGCGCTTCTCTGCTGTAATATACGTAGCGGTGCTATACGTCCACACTTCGCCTTACTCGAAGAGAATTTATTGCCCTTTTATTTTTCCAACATTTTCAGGCATAATAATGTAAATATATCCACCGCGGGGAGCGAGTGCCGACACGGGAAGCAAGCAGAGACCAAAGAGGCATCGAACAGACGACGAACAGATGACGCGGCATGCATGAACTCATTCAGCGGATTAAGCATTTTCTTATTGGCTAAGGAGCCCTGCAGCTGCCCCATTGTTGCGAGGTAATGCTGAGGTACCTTTATTGCGCTGGCTACTTTTATTTATTTATTAATTTATTTATTTATTTATTTATTTATTTATTTATTCATCAATACATACTGCGGCCTCAATGAGGCTATTGCAGGAGTGGGATGAACAACACATAACATTTATAAACAAGCTTGCGTGAATTGTTTCAGTCGTAGTGAACGGATGTTACCCGGTAATGAATTCCAGAGTTCAAGTGTTCATGTAAAAAAAAAAGCGGTATTCAAGGGAATCAGTGCGGGCACACAAGGTTGAGATATTTAGAGCGTGGTGAGTCCTCGTAGATGAGCGTTTCGAAAAAGCCAAACAGTTATCTATAGGTGAGACACGAAGAGAATTGATTAACTTGTGAAGGAATGTAAGACATTCATGTTTCCGACGCACAGCAAATAGGAGTGAGACCAGGTAGGAGAAGAGAGTTAGATGGCGAAATGTCCTTTTCATATCTCCTACAAACAAAATGCACAGCCTTTTTTCCACTGATTCTAGTTTTTTGATGTCACAGTGTCTGTATGTATTCCGCACAACTGGTACGACGACATTACTTCGCATTCAGATGATTTTAGAGTCATTAACCAAGAGGTAGACCAATCCGAAGTAGTTCGAAGGTCGTTTAGAAGAGGGTCACAGCTAGATTATGGGGCTGTCTATATCGCAGTCATATGCGAACATTTGCACTCGTGATACTTAGTTATTGGAAAGATCGTTAACGCATAATAAAATAGTAGCAGTCCAAGAACGCTACGTTATGGTACGCCGGAAGTAACATAGGAAAGGGGTACAGAAATATTGTTAACCATTGTCAATTGTCGGCGATTAGTATATATCTTATCCTTCGGCCCTTCATACCTCGTCTGTTGAAGTTTCCTGTGTTCCCGCCTTTTCTTGATCCAGAGGTTCTGTTGCGCCGTTTCCTCCAAAAGAAAGACATAAAATTCGACTGCTCAGTCTCGTATATACGGTTTAGAGAATGCGCACAGGGTGATGGCTCTGAAATTCTGCTGAGTTTGGATTGCTCGCCATTTCTACGGGTTTTCATTAGCCTACATGCTTGTATAACAATTTGTACGGTCTCGGAGCATATTCTCCTTAGATGGTAATTAATTGAGTATGTTTCAGTCTTCGTGCTCTCTGCAGTGCTGTTGCTAAATTCAATACTTATTCCGACTTCCTTATTGCCGGCGGCCCACCAAAAGAAGCTACTGCCCGTAACACGAATTGACGACCAAACATTAAAGCTAAGTCTTTGTTCTAATTTATCCCTTCGCAGACAAAGCGCCATCACGTCCTGCTCGGTGAACAGCCCGGTTGATGTCAATGACAGCAAATTTTATTGGTTCAGCTAGCATTGAAATATGCTTGTTTTGTTGAAGCACTACTTTTCCAATTTTACAGTACTGCCTTTCAGGAACTGGCACCCTGCACACTCTCATCTGCACTTCTTCTGAAAAGAGCATGCTTTAGGAGTTATTTCCTTTTGCGGCTGTTCCGGAGCTTTCTTTTTTTTTGCACGTGAGGCAGCTTCTATGATGACGAGCCCGTTAACCAGCCAACTCTCCCTCACGCTCGCAATAGGCAGCTTCTTCCTCACGAGAACGCACTACTCGTGGTGCCCCATAGTTGTAGCCGGGATGCAATGTATGGAAGCAATAATCTAAAGCTCCGTATATTGGGAGCAAGAGGCCTCACGCAATGTCTCATACCCCCGTAAACGTAGCATCCGCATTACGGCTGCAAAAGAGGACTGAAATTCTTCGTTGAAATGACGAGTGACAACGGAACCAGCTGTGAAATAAGAAGACCACGATGACGAACGTGGACGCAATAGCACGAGCGCATTCATGCGCTATAGCCGAGGGGCGCCAACGAGCCAGCTGTAGAAGACGACGATGCTCGAGTCATTGCAAATGATGGTAATTTTAGCGAAGTCTGACAACGACTTCACAGGGTCCGCATCAACAGTTTCGCTGTAATAGGGGAGCGTCACTCCAGAGTGTGAAGTTAACAAGTGAATGCTGAGCGTCACCGAAACTTCTTGTTATCGAACATATTGAACTAGTCCCTATCGTTATCGCCGGTGGAGACCTCGAAGGACACAGCGGAGCTGCGCTAGCTGCGTAATGCCGGGCGATCTTACTACCTCCAGATACTGACGCGTGTGGTCTGATAGCTACAGCAATTTAAAGAAGCACCTCCATGAATAAAACATTGAATAAAACCAACATCCTCGATTATTATGGTTCGTTTCTAACACGATAGTACGACTGGCTATGGACACGGGTGGCAGCGTCGCGCGGAAGCGATTCGAGTAGCATCTGCAACGCTAGCATCAACGTAGCCTGAATCAAGGAGCGAGTAAGTAATGCACTTAGAATGTCCTAATATAGCCGGATACAATTATTTTTCTTCTGGGCGTACTGTCACTAAACCGCACTTCAACCATTTAATTGGTAATCATGTTTGAAAAAATTCTGTTCGATAAGGGCCGTTTTAACGGAGCACTGTGTTACTTCAAGCATACCACCACTTCGATGAAGTTAAACGACAGACGCAAAAATAAGAAGATATATCCTACCTTTTTCAAATTGTAAACCTTTCCGCTTGATTGCGACAGCATGAAGGTAAAGATAAGCAGAAAGGCAGATAAGAGCTTTCTTCCTTCCATGCCTTTGCTGCCAAAGCAAGTGGTGAAGATACAAAATCAAAACTCCAAAAGCGACCACACAACGTCATTATAGGTAGACAGAATGGCACAACAATGTGCGGCATAAGCTTCTTTTCTGAATCCGTATTGAGCGATTTCTTCTTTAAGAAATTGTATGCTGGCATGTCCCGATATGTCTAAAAAAATAAGAATTTAAGTATAATAGGCCCTTGCTTCTGAAAAAAAAACGAGTGGCATCTTTCTAAAGGATACCTCTCGCTTTTCGCCTATTGTCTCAACAGACATGGCAGAATCTTGAACAATTGCATGCTTGGAGCTTAGTAACAAGACATAAACGTCCTACAGATGCCTTGTGCTTTTCTTCTGTTGCATAAAAATCCACAGCACGAAACAGTTCGCCACTCTGCGTCACGGACCGATGCCATGATCGCGCTCTGAAGACAAAGATGAAGCAGTTGAACTGCAACGCTATTCAACAAATTCACTTTTTCAGCAGTAGTTGAAGCTTATTTACTTAAAACTCAATCTAACAAAACCCGACTTTACGAATTTCCTGATCTAACGAAGAAATTCCCATTCCTAGACAGGTCACCAAAGGGTTAAATCTTGAAATCAACTTGAATTACCCAAATTAACTCGGTCAAACTCGATTTGACAGAGATCTTCCTGAAATAATTGCCTAAAAAAGCGGTTATTTCTCTGTAACATTCACACAGACGGCTTTTTCTTCGAGCATGAGTTCTAAATCTAACGCTTCTAGGCGCTTTAGTCGCGGCCCTAGTTGTATTTTGGCGAGGCTACACGCCGCGCCCACGCACGGAATTGCGGACTCAACACCGCCTCTGTAGGGGAGGCGGTGGTTGCTTTCTTTAATTCATGGTTTGTGCAACCGCTAGTTGGATTTGTGGCAAATGCGACGCCGCGGTAACTTTTCCTTTTCGTTACTTTACGATGGTGAGTTTCGAACGTCCGAAAAATTTCTTTCTAGATTTTACAATCTTACTGATTTAATGCAGTAATTCGAGTCTGGTCATCACTTCGTTAAATCGAGTTTCAACTGTACTTTTCCGCCAATATAGCATTTCCCACAGGTGAGGGGAATAGCGGGCGCTGTCTGAATGAAAGCCTGTTAGAGCATCACAGAAATGCTACTTCACTAAGTGGCGCTGGTCATTTAGCTGACCACATTCGCCGTTGCTCGCACAAGCCAGCATGCAAGGTGTTTTTCGAACAAACACGTGCGCTGCGGAAATTTAGCAATCAGAAAAACCGGGAAATTCTTGAAGCCTTTTGTATCTCCAATGAAAGCGATAACGATGTCAGTGCTCCTTCTGTTGTACTCGGGAAAAAAAGAGCTTGGTTTTCTCAGGGCAAACGTGTTTGTCGAATCAGACAGGTAGAGCGGGAGATGAGCAAGATTGTACTGAGTGATGTGAAGAAAAAGGGGAAAAAGAGAGAAAGAACCTCTTTTCCACTTTTTCACTTTTTGCTTTTATTCCTTTCTTCTTTTGGTTTCAACGCTTCTTATGGCTGTTGCCTGGACCATGGAAATATTTTGGGGTCGTCCTGCGCACTAACAGCCCCCCCCTCCCCCTCAGTATATAAAACCCTGTTTTCCATCAATAAAATTCAGTTGAAGTCCGGCGTTCGTGTTGTCTTGCTCTTCTCGTCCGTATTCAGTTGTGCACTGGAACGATGTTCCATAATGCTTAACACAACCAACTAGCCCAGCGCCCCATACTTAGTGGGTAGGTGCCCATCTGAAGCCGCCTGTACGTGACTTATACTGCTTTATTGAGTGCTTTGCTCCGTAGCGGCTTGGTTCTCCTGACTAAGATATAGTGCTGTGCGAGGTCGTTGTAAGTGACAAGGGGGTCATGCTTGCTCTCCCATCCTGCCGAGAGGGAATCCGGCTTCGCACGGTGAGTTAGATCTCGTGCGGCCTCGTGTATCGTCTCGATGAGGTTAGGGCCCCTCCAATGGTCCTATGTATGCCGGAAACCCATTGATGTAGTGTGGGGTGAGGTATTGAGTACCAAGTATTCAGCTGAAGGTCGGGGATATGCTCTCTGTTCCGAAGGACCGAATTGACGTCTTGAAGTCGCAGTATACCAAGCTTTTAGAAGTTTTCAAGGAGTGCAAGGCTGATGGCCGCCTGCTCGGCCACCTCAGGGCTATCAGTGCGGACCGTGCGCGCGTTGATGACCGTGTCATCTTTGTTGACCACCGCTGCTACATAGGCTCGTCTTCCAGGATATTTTGCTGCGCCCGTAATGCAGCATGCTTTCCCGGAGGCGTCTGCCTTTTGGAGGAGCGCTTTGGCTCGAGCAAGCCTTCTGTCGATGTTTTGCTCGGAGTTCATATTCCTGGGCACGGAGGCTACCATGATCTTTTCATCTCGCCAGGTCTTAGCCCGTGGCCGTTACACTCAATCTCCCCAGGCGGGGCAGTGATTTCTCGTAGGGTCCATCTGCCCGCAGGTGTGCCGGACAGCCTGGTGATCTGTGCTCCTTCCTGTGATCACGCATTATCGCTCAGCGTGCTGTACATGCCTGATGCGTACAGTGCTTCCGTGCTCGTGTACATGGGTAGATCCATGGCTCGCTTGGGGACCATAAGCAGGAGAATTTCAAGGGGCGCTATAACGTAAAGTTATTCCAAACTTTTCTATTTGAATTCTGCAATCATCCCTCCACGATTGGTGAAAGACTCTTTTGGACCACCTCCCCTTCGCCTGTCTGTCACAAAACGTCACGAAATCCGCGATAGCTGCCCCCCCCCTTCTGATATGACATGTACACACTGATTCTGCATTATTTGACCGAACAATATAAAAAATCGTTATTTATGATTCGACGCCTTTCCGCCATCAGAACTCGGCTATTGGTCGAAAGCTTAAGGGTTGCACCCACTTCACCTGCCCGTCAAGCGACGTCATAAAACAGCGAAAACTCACCGCGTCAAGGTGACCTGTACGCATTAAACGTGCATTAATATGACCAACAAAATGGAATATTTTTCTGAATATCCGCAGGCTGCCCCGTTCCGAAAGGAATAAAACATGGCTGCCGCCGATCACTCAGGCGCTGGCTACTCGCACCAGCCGGGGAGCATGGGTTTATTTGCCTACTACAAAACTTTTTTTTTGTTACCGTGTTCGAGCACTTTCGGCATGCTTACGACCTCACTCTGCCAACTCTTCATTGGTGAGGATCCCTTTTAGCGGTATTCTTAACCTTCCGTTGCATGTCGCTGCCATTTTCGCAAGCAAAGTAAGGGAAAGTGGACCAGTAGCAGGCGCCGGCACCACCCTCTTCTTCTGGTTATCAATGTTCAGTGAACTGGCTTGGCCCCATCGAATCCCCCTCCACTTGAGTGTGCTGCTTGCCTCTTCTCAGCCAATTAGGTAAGACAAGCCGCTCAGTGTAGGCAATGTTATTCGTTTTAAAGCAAAAAAAAATTACCCACCGATAAATGGGGAGAGCGTTTGATTGGTCGGCTCAAACAATCCTGCAGGTCACCGCCCAATACTTGCGTCGGCGGTTACACAAAGTTGATGTCAGGAGACTAATAAAAATATATTGGAATAGTCTTACGTTATAAGACCCAATCTTATCATTATCAACTTTCAACCAATAGTGCATGGCCACTGCGCAAGCGAAATGACTTATTACGAAGGCCTGTGCCAGTCTAAGCAGGTTGTCCTCCTTGAGCCCGTGATGCCGGTTGGCCACTCGTCTCAGTAGGCGTGCGGCGTTCTCGGCCTTCGTCGTGAGCGTAGCTACAGCGATGGTGTTCAAGCCATTCGCCTCTATTGTCATGCCCAACATCTTGATGTGACCGAGCACGGGGCTCCGGTTGCCTTCAGCGGTGCACAGGCGGACGGATGCAGCGGCGCTTGTGTCCCGTCCCTTCGGTTTGGGGCCTCGTCTCTTGGGTCTATAGAGCCGCAGCTCAGACTTGCTTGGCGAGCACCGCAGGCCTGTTGGTTTGAAGTACTCCTCAGGGGTTCGGATTGCGCTCTGTAAAGTGTGCTCGATTTGCCCTTCGCTCCCCCATGCCACCCACATGGTCACGCCATCTGCATAAATGGCATGCTGGAGGTTCTAGATTTGAGTCAGTTGCTTGGACAGTCCTATCATTGCCAGGTTGAAGCGTGTAAGGGATATCATTGAGCCCTACGGGGTACCCCTGTCGTCCAGTTTGACTGGCTCCAACTGCAGGGAGCCGACTCGTAGCGAGGCCTGCCTTCCCCTCACGAAGTTATGGATGCAGTCATGGAGACGCACCTCCCCGGGGCTTTCTCCAATTGGTATACCGGGGATAATGCCTTTGAACATGTTGTGCGGTGCTGCTTCGTAGGTGCTGATCTCGTATAGCTTGCCCTATAGCTCGATGGACTTCGTGCTTACGTACAGGGTGGCGTTCTCCCTCTTGGGTGTCCTGACCACAACAATGCTCTGCTGCCACTTGGGACATATGGGGTCCTCTTCTGATTCACTCTCTGCGCTCCCAGCCGTACGTACTAGGGCACGGGCGATCACCGGGGCTTTCATCCTGGAGATGTTGAGCCCTTCTCTCAGTTTTACGATGTCTTTGGCCTCTTCTTTAGGTAACCGGGGTATTCGCCCTGCCTTGAGTAGCTTTCTGCGCGGGCTCCACTATGCCGGGCCAAAGATTATGTTAGGCTGACCGCCAAGAGCTCCTTTAATGTTATCGAGGGCAGTTTCATTATGTTTTGCAGAGCCTTTAGAAACCGCCTGCTGCCATACTAAATTTTCGGAAACGAGCTCGGGGTGAATGTCCTCCCCTTCCACAGTGATTTCTATTTCTAGTAGCTTCGACCAGCGTCGCCCGTGCTTGAAACAGGTTGCGCAAGCGGTGGGCCCCTTGTTGGGGTTAGGCCTAGGGTGAGAGGACGAGCCCTCTACGGCGTGGTCGAAGTGTTAATTGGCGATAAATAGACGAAAAATCCACCTACCGGTGAAAAATGGTATCGGCGTGGTCCTTTTTGCTTTAGACATTTTCTGAGTAACAAATCGCGGGTGCTGGAGGGAAATTTCCGGCGGAGAACTTTGAAAAAAGCACGAGCCGTTGTTAGTACGACCATACTGTTCGGTTTCTTCTTCTTCCATGATTTCGGATATATTTCATGAATTAGTGTTATAATAGTCCTAATGTCATCAGTGGATCTATTTTCTATCAATGCCACGTCATTGATGTAATTCCGAAATGAATTGCCGGAGTGTTCTATAATGGCGCAAATGCGGTCTGGTTTCCATGACTGACGCTTTGATGATGTAATTTACTGCTCTAAAACCCAGTTTGTATTTTAACTACCGTTGAAATTACGACTTTGTTGCGCTTTCTCTGACTGATACTTAATCGATGTAATTTACTGTTGTAGCGTCCAGTTTGTATGTTTGACCACTTAATATTTTTTAACGCCAAGTTTTATATTTCTGATGCCTTAAATCCCACTCTGAAACGCCCTTATGACCAACAGTTGTTTAAATAAATATACACTCTTTCTCGGCAGCATGTCTCTTTCAGACATTATTCTACAAGTGGCGCTCTAACTCAGCAACTCTTTTATGGAAGTAGTAGCTTAAAAATTTTTATGTGCCGAGTTTTGTAGAGTAACCAGGAAGCAAACGAAACCTTGTAGCCTTAGTTGTTGCCTGTTATTCCAGCAGCTTTTGTACAAGAGGGCTTCAGCACACATGTGGTTGGACATGTGGCGTCATAAGACTAGGAAAACCTGTGCGCGCGTGCCTCATATGCACCTACGTGATTACAGCCTGAATGTAAGGCAGCCTTTAAGAGGGGATATTTGTGAGCGCAGATTCTAACTGCATTTTTTAACAAATGCGTTGCGATATGCATATCTCTCATATACTGCATCCACCAAAGTTCGCAGAAAAATGACGCATATGAATTCGAGAAAGAGAATCTCTCTTATTGCACGGTCAGCGCGGGGAATAAGAGGAAACTTTCAGTCGCACTTCTGGAATCGATCATAACGTAAAAGAACGTAGTGATTAGCTGTATTCAGTAATTAGTAATCTCGCAGATTTGCTTTCTCAGCTGCTTTTACATTTTCCGGCTATGTAGTTTGCAGCTTCTGTAGATACGACGGCCTTGTGCCGACAAGATCTGTGGACAGCAACAAGCACTGCACAAGTCGAACGCCAGGAAATCAGACTTGCGTTTCTTTAACTTTGCTGCTAGGTACTGTACTGTTTCAATGAAATAAATTAAAGGAATTCCACTCCTAGTCCTACACTTGAAATTAAAGCAGAACTAGTGTTACACCTTCTGCACCAAGTAATATGCGGCGAATCAGCGTTTCTATACGTCAAGTGAATTCCATTTGACGCATATATGTCCTATCAGTATTCATAACATTTTGCTTTTAACCTATAGAATGTTCGCTTAGTCTCAGTGCCTGAAGATACATAGTAATATTTCTTACAATTAGAGAAACGATAGTTGAGGCGATAAACAAATTGAAAGTGCCCGATATGACGTCTTCTGAACACAGAAGAGCGTTTTAAGTTTACGTTAATATTGCTATTGAAATGCTGCGCACAATTTTACTTTCAATTCATGATTCATGCCTCCAGGGTTCGAAAAACAACGTTGCCACTTCATCCATGAAAACGTATTGTACCGCATTGCTTAGAAAAAAGGTTGGCAGGACAGCTTCCTTGCAATGACAATATTGCGGCCACATTGGTTCTAGTTTCGTGGGAAAAACACCGACTTTTCTTTGTAGTTTCCTGACAGTTCTTTCTTTTGAATTTTGTACGCTACACAGCGTTCATAGCCGCGGTCCTGCTACAGCTGCACTATACTCAACTATGCGCACAAACTTGCTTAGCTCGACAGAAAAGAAAAAAGAAAGCACATTGTCTTCACATCTTCAATTGTGTTCTAGTAATGTACATTGGCTTTGTCTTGTTCTAGGAAGAGGTATCGATTATATCGTGCCTCACACCAGAAAATAAGCAAGCGTTCGTCCCCAGCAGAACACCTGCACTGCCCTGAACACGGCTCGTTGGTAAAACAAACTGATCCATTCACTGGTCCAACATTGGCCTTTCGGGAAGGCGCTACCGCTACATTGTATTGACTCAATGATGTCAACTAAAGCAGAGCTAAGCATGACGCAACACTTTCACACAAATTGTGGGTAAACACTGCTTCGAAAATGAGTAAATGTTGAACACATTTACCAGTTTTCTGCGATTTCTCATCATTCGAGTGCACAGAGCTAAAGCTGCAATAAAATGATATCTCCACTTTGCGGTTAATGTGTAAACGTAAGCGAGCTTTTAGCGCATGCATAAAAGCGCGTGTAGGTTAGGAATAATTGCATGGAATTATCTATAATTGAGCACTTTTCTCAGCACTTGCCTTAGAAGTTCTAGATTTTCTCATTGATATCTCGATCAACATGCAGACACTGTTGGAGCAGATATTTTTAGGGTTTCCGGACGAAGCAGGGAAACTAAGCCTACAAGCCAGTGAAACTACGCGAGGTCTTCATAGGCGTGGGATTTCCCGATTCGGCGGCTGGGCAAAATTTGTCAGGATCCTGAAGGTAGCCGTCTTTAGGGACAACCTAACGCAAGATTACTTGCGGGCAGCGAAATGCCACTTATTCAGGTTGGGCTATAAGCAAGCTGAAGTGAGACGAGTTGTCATACAGACGACCGATGTGTGTCGAAAAATTCTTTGAGAACACAACTATGTCATCCGGATGACGCAAAGAAGTATTCCACTTGTGGCCGCCAAGGAAGCTGTCAATCATGCGCTGAAATGTAGAGGGCGCAGTGCAGAGCCCGGACGTTGTAACGCTAGAGTTGTAAAAGTCATCGGGATTGACGAAAGTTGACTCGGCGGTCCGCTTCATCCATGAGAACTTGCCAATAGCCAGAACCAGGGTCGAAGTATGAGAAGTATACATCACCTTGCTGAGAACCAGACCTTCGTCGATCCAAGGAAATGGGTAAACTTCATATCTTGTAATTAAATTTAGGCCGCGATATTCGATACAAAATTTAATTGACCGTTATTTTTTGCATACTAAAACGACAGGTGACGACCAAGTACGTTAAGAAGGCTAAATAATGCCGCGCTGAAGAACGTAGTCCACTTGTTCCGTGATATGTCGGCGCTTTTCTACGGAAACGCCATGCGCACGCTATCGCACGGGGGCATCTGAACCGGTATCTAGGGTATGAGAGGAACTTGTGTGACCCAAGTATGGTTGGTTGCAGCGGAAAGAGGAAACGAATTCGTTTAACAGAGTAACAAGCTGGGTGCAATGAGACGGCGAAAGGTCAGCGGCGATGGCGCCGTATAACGTCTGAAAGCGGTGTTGATGAGACAGAAGTTATGGCTTCAAGATGTAAATGGGTGGTGCCGTCGTGAAATTGAAGATCTTCAATACACGTCACAGCTTGCACAAATCGTATGTTCTCACCGCGCCGTATGGTCAGTAGGTACAGGTGCACATTACGTATGGGTATCGAGATTATATGGTATGGGGATTGCCTATAGGTTTATATACAGCGCTTCGCGTCAACAACGCAGGTAATCAGAGTAAGAAAGTGATTACTTGCAGGGATCTTTTGGTAACAGCTCGGAATACATAACTAAACAACTGCTGTGACCTGCAAAAATTGCCAGATATACTTTCGACCTTGTGGTCTGTAGCAGAACAATGGAGAGCTGTGCACATTCGCTCTAGCGCTTCTGCACACGTGATCTAGTGCTTGATAGTAGCAGACGCCTTCTGAGTATGTGAAAGTCAAGCTAATCTAATGCAAAATGCGCGCGAATCTTAGGGTTACTACAAATTCGCGAAATGTGAAACTGCTCGTCTTGGTATCAGCCAGTGCATGAAATTCGTGTTCAGGTTTAACTGACTGAAGTCGAGAAAATAGCACGATTCATACCTGTGCTAACGCTGTGCAACACAACAAAATTGCCAAGAACACACAACGCTTTCGAAAACAACACATAAAATTCGCGCATATTTTATATTCAGAAAAAAGATTCCGACACTTCTAAATCACATCAGACCAGACACTCCAGGAAGAACTAACGTTCTCAGAAATCAACAATACAGACACATTTACACGCTGTACAGACCACGCACGTTGAGAATTTAGGCCATAATTCACGCTGGATACTTGCGGTACACTTTTAACCATAAGAGCCAAAGTCCATTACGGAGGAGACTAAAAAAGGCCCACATATTTGCTGGCACGCTTATTATCTACGTTGGTAAAACATGACAAAAGATGTGATCTCGATACATCCTACCATTTCCACAAGGCAGCGTCACTTGCACTGCCTTGTGGAGGGGCTTGGTTTATTTATTTGTTTATTAATTTATTTATTTATTTGTGTATTCATTCAATCGTATATTCATTCATTTTTTGTTTATTAATTTATTCATTTATTTATTGATTATCATACACACAGAGTTTAAAGGGCGGTACCAAAGGGGTGGGTGCATTGCTTACAAACAAACCTTCTTAGTCGGAAATAGGCAGAAACAATGAATAGAAAGAAAAAGTAAAAGAGCAAAACTGGAGTTGTTTTGAGAGATAATTGGTTACAGCGATCTTCAATGATGAAGCATTGGCTATGGTTGCGGTAGAACAGGAAGAGTGGTTCTACTGAGAAGAGGTTCTTGGCTCAAAAAAGTGCAGGAACTTGTCATTGTGACAAGG
Source organism: Dermacentor variabilis (assembly GCF_050947875.1). Classification (NCBI taxonomy): domain Eukaryota; kingdom Metazoa; phylum Arthropoda; class Arachnida; order Ixodida; family Ixodidae; genus Dermacentor; species Dermacentor variabilis. Next base: position 82,961,273 of record NC_134574.1, read on the forward strand.
AACAGCTGCCTCACTGCTGTGATAGATGTAGGATGATACGTAGACTGGATGCGAAATGATTTCCTGATTTATTTAACAGTGGTTCGAAACTTCGAAATAAACAAAGGTGCGAGATACTGCGCGGTGTTTAAGCTTAAGTGACAATTTATTCTGCGAGACACTGGCGATAAGTAATTTGTTAACATAATAAAATGGGCTGGCTGATTTTTAAGGGATTCTTCTGATTGAATGTGAGCGCAGTGAACCGGATACCAAACTGCACACGCGTATTCGAGTTACGGACGAATCAATGTCGCATAAAGGAAATAAATTTAGGTGCTGTGGAGTTCGACTAAATGTTGGCAAAAGTAACCGAGAGTGTCGCTGGCACAACCTATCATGTAGTTGCTGTGAGTATGCTGTGGAAATTCATGAGACATGTAAGCATCGAAATAGTTGTATGCAGTCATGGGCTTCAGTCTCCAGTCTTTATGAACGTGTCATGTACTTGGATTTCTTAATGTTAAGGGTCCTGAATCATTAATTGTAACATTCAGAAACTTTCGTGCAGATTGAAGTACGAGTGCATCATAAAGGGTATTCATTTCGCAATAGTTAACCAAGTCGTCTGCGAATAGCCTCATACGAAAGGTAATGTGATCTGGAATATTACCTATATAGATCAGGAATAGTTGTGGACCTAATACTCAACACTGAGAGAAGGTATTCCTAACAGAACAATGCGAGTAACCGTAATTCTTCGCAATAGCACAATGACTGCGGTCACATAGGAAAAAATTCAATGCATTTGAGGTTCTTCGGGCTAATATTCAAAGTCGTCATCTGTAGTAGAAGTAGTTGATAAGGTTTTTTGCTGAAACCCTTAAAAAAGTCCAGAAAAGCACCATGACGAAGAGGGCCTCGGTTTGGAGCTTCTAAAATGTGATGGGTAAATACCAGGAGATTTTCGATAAAATAGCTTTCTTGGAATTAATGTTGGCAGGACGAAAAAAAAAAGCATTTGCCCCACGATATCAGACGGGATTACAGTAAAAACCGTGTTATAAAAGTTTGCACGGAATACTACTTATAGAAATTCGTCGATAATTGATTGAGATTGGATGGGGGGTTATGGGATTTAAAGAGTGGCACCGCCTCTCCCACCTTACAGTCTAATGGCGTTGTCCTACATTCTATAGACTGCAAGTAAAGCGATATGACGCGAAAGCTGAAGCGCACACATTTGTGTTCTACAGAAACGTCGCGTTAATTTAATCATCACCACATGAAGACGAAAGCTTTAGTTCGTCATTTAATCAAGCTATTCCCGTAACCTCTACTACAGTTGCATCCATAGGAAAGAAATTCATATTACACGGATGCTATGTGAAAATGGCAGTGGACTCCGTAAAGACGCTAACAATGGTGGCATTCAGAACAGTACAACATTCATCACTTTGGAGCAAGTGGCCAGGAAAGTAAACAACAGAAATGGCACATTTCCTTGCAGATTGAACAGCCTTACACATCTTGGAAGCATTGGTGGAAAAAGGGAAGGGAGTGTACGCTCCAGAAGAGAATGCTTTGCCTGTTTGATAGCAATGTGATAGGAGCGCCGACCATCTCGATACACACGAGGGCAAGCAATATTGTTGGTAGACTTCGCTAAATGAAAGAAGCTTGTTTTGTACAGTAGTCTCTGCAACATTGTGTTTAGCAATGTGCTGGTTGTTTCTCTGATTTTTTGTTTATTTGTGTTGGTAATAATAATATTTGGGGTTTCACGTGCCAAAACCACTTTCTGATTATCAGGCACGCCGTAGTGGAGGACTCCGGAAATTTTTACCACCTGGGGTTCTTTAACGTGCACCTCAATCTAAGCACACGGGTGTTTTCGCATTTCGCCCCCATCGAAATGCGGCCGCCGTGGCCGGGATTCGATCCCGCGACCTCGTGCTCAGCAGCCCAACACCATAGCCACTGAGCAACCACGGTGGGTGTGTTGGTAATGAGACTTGTAACTATATTTTAAATGAAATCGAGTTCTCTTCTATTGTACGATCGAAAAATATAGGAATGCGACCAGCCGAGAATATTTCGCGCACCCTAATAATTTAAACGTAATCTCAATTTTTGCAATCTCTAAACGGTTTTTTATCTATATGGCTCGCGAGTGTTGCCTGTTGTATAATGAATTGGAAATGGCTTTGGTCGTTTATTCCCGGAATGTATGAAATAGAGTGTACAAGAGCAGATGTTGTGGTTAAGATGAGGCCAATAATCTTAGCCTATATAGCACCATTCTAGACGATATAAGTCGAGCAATGCTCTAAGCGCAAGACAGCAAAAGATGAAACACCAGGAAATCTTTCCGACACAAGAGGGACAGGTATAGACTAGTTAAATTAAGACACAATGAAACCACGCAAGAGTAATAATGGTGAGCTTGGGAACTGTAGAGCCAGATCACTAAGAACGTCTTGTAGTTTTGCACAGAAATGCGAAGTAGCACTTGGTGGCAGAAAGGTTGGACAAGAAGGATTTTTTTTATTTAAGAAATGCGAACACCCATAGACTCCAAGTCTGAGATGGTTAGAATTATATGCATATGAGTCTATCAGCTACAGCAATAAGCACGTCACAATCAGGTCTCTGACAGCAATTACATCAATAAATGGTGGACATCTTTTTTACTTTTAGAAAGCTCTGAGCTGTGAAAGCTGGACGATAACCAAGTTTCAGTAGTTAAAACCACATAGGCCGAGCTTGCATACATTGTCGATGGCAGAGCTTCACGTTTAATAACAATGCTTCTACTTTCGGTAAATGAAGAAAAGGTACATCAAAGTGAGTAGCGGGGCGTTTAGTTAGGATAACGACTTATTGTAGTAACCCGATGAGCTGCCGTGATTGCTTAGCGGCTATGGTGTTGCGCTCTAAGCACCACGTTGCGCAAGCAAATCGCGGACGCGCCAATCATTATTCCACGGTTGGGAGACACAACAACGCCCGTGTTGCGGGTATTCGAGGCACTTTAAGTATCCCTGCTGGTCAAAATTGTTCCGCAGTGCCAGACGGCCGTGAGCTTCACAATCAAATTGTGGTTTGACGTAGTAGTTCTGCGGAAACCCGCAAGGTGGAGAGAAGTAATGAATAAAGGGAAAATGAGACATCCACCCGTTCGAAGCAATTGCTACGAACGGGTGGATGTCTCATTTTCCCTTCATTCATCAAATTGTGGTTTTCTATAAAAAACCAGAATTCAATTCAGAACCCCGATGTATATGCAGGTTATCAGACATCCACCCGTTCGTAGCATTTGCTACGAAAGGGTGGATGTCTGATTTTCCCTTTATTGATTACTTCTCCCCACCTTGCGGGTTTCGCAGAATTATTAGTTCAAGCTGTTGCCTTTGCTTCGATTTGTTGACAAATTCGACTTCGCCCTCCCATCTGCTAGCTGCCTGGTTAGCACATATGGTAGAGCGGCTGCTCCAGAAAGGCGGTTGTCCCGGGTTCGAGTCCAGGACCAGGACGAATTTTTCTTCAAGTGAGAGTTTTTCTTACGAGGAGCCCGTATGGGGTTTCCTTTGTAGTGTTTGTTACGAACGGGTAGATGTCTGATTTTTCCTTCATATGCAGGTTATGCATCCGCCAGAACGCCATCATAACCAAATTAAATAACGAAAGAACGGTCGGTGGTTTAATTGTAAACTTAAGACTTTTTTTGGATGAATAGCTTATTACCAAGGATAGAAAACTTCTGCTAACAAGATTTGCTGCATTCAAACATCTGTTTTTGATAGCCCTTTATTGCTGTGCAAAGACCTCGCTCACACCAAGTACAGATATTTTAGATTATTCTTTGCCGCTAAGATACTTTCCCGCAGCTTGAGTAAAATATATTTTACAATAATAGGTGCGCATTTCAAAGGGACATGTTTACAGTCGAAGGGTTACAACACAGGCGGTATTCACTGTTGTTTGAATCGGGGCCACGCCAGTGCATTTCGCGCAATTGTTGCGACCACCGAATGCGGTATTGCTGCTCCCCAATGCGCCAGATTTCCTGTTAATGTTGGCGCAAATTTTATTTCGAAACTCACTACATTGTGATTCTTTTAGACCTCGAGTAGCTTGTTTTCAAAAATGCCTACAAAATTAGAGAAAGCACACTATGAACCCCGCACATTAAATGTGTGGGCTTATGCAAACAGGGACGTTCACAAATTCAAGGTTAGCAGTTTGCTGCTCCTAATCTCCAAACAAATCTTACGCACCTACAGATATGTTGGTGCCCAGTTTATAAGGCCTTATTCTGTTTTCCTAAAGTTGACTTTATTCTATGTAGACTCCTTCTAGGCCTGCTTTATCTGTCAGACATTTTTACACAAGTAGCCCCCTATCAAGGAAACAGATTGCACAAGAACTAGCGTAATAATTTTTGCGTGCGGATTTTGGTAATAGAGTAACCAGAAAGAAAACGGAACATGTTATCCTTAGTTGTTGGCCGTCATTCCAGCATATTTTACACAAGAGGGCTCGAAGCCACATGTGGCTGGACACATGGCGTCAAAAGACTTTGAAAATCTCCACACGCGTATCTCGTACGTGCCTACTTGATAATAGCCTGCGTGTAAGGCTGCCTACGAGAATGGACGTTTGTGAGCACCGACTTGTAACTACATTTTGTGTACAGATTCATTGCATTAATTATGTCTTTCATATACTGCATGCATCGAGCAATATAGTAAAATGACGGATATGAATTCGACAAAGAGAGCCTTTTTTATTGCAGGTTCAGCGCGGGGAAAGAGAGGGAACTTCCAGTCGTACCTCTCACGTCGATCTAGAGAAAAAAGAACGGTCAGTAGCTGTGTTCCGCAATGAGTAATCGTGCAGCTTTTCTTTCTTAGCTGCTTTTATATTTTCTGGCTTTGCAGATTGCACCTTCTATCGCTATGACCCCTCGGTAGCAAGAAGCACTGCAAAAGTAGAACGCCAGGAAATCCGACTTGCTTTTTTAACTTTGCTACTAGCTGCTGTACTACTTCAATAAACTAAATTAAAGGAATGCCGGTCCCATTCTTACACTTGACGGTAAAGCAGATCTAGTGTTTCGCTTTCTTCACCAACTAATCTGGCGCAGCATCAATGTTTACATACGTCATGGTGAATCTCATTTAATTCATATCCCCTGTCAGTATATATAACGTTTTGTTTTTAACCTAGAGAATTGTATCTTAGCTTCAGGAGCTCAACAGACGTAGTCTGTTGAGGCCCTGAAGTGCATTTTTGCGCCATATGGCGTCTTGGGAACGCAGGAGAGCGTTTTATATTGTACCAGTATTGCTACTGAAATGCTGCGCACAATCTTACTTTCGCTTCATAATTCATACCTCCTAGGTTTTAATGAGAACAATGTTGATGCTTCATCCATGGAAACGTATTGTACTGCATTGCTTGTAAGAAAGCTTGACAGAAAACCTTTGATGAAATCACAATAATGTGGTCACATAGACTCTAGTTCCCCGGGAAAAACAGCACCTTTTATTTGTAGTTTTCTTTGTAAATTTCTTTCCTGTGAATTTCGTGCGCCATAGAGCCCCTATCACAGCTGTCCGGTTACAGCTGCTCTCTACCAAATTATGCGCATAGAATCCCTAGGCTCCGCAGAAATGGAGAAAAGAACACGTTGTCCAGACATTTTCAATTGTGTTCTTGTAGTATATATTGCCTTTAGCTTAGCAGAAAAAAAGCAGGCGTTAGTGCCAAGCAGAACACGTGCACTAGCCTAAACACAGCTTGTTGGTGAAACCAACTGCATATCCACGGTTCTACATTGTCATGTCGGGAAAGCGCTACCGCTAAACTGCACTGATGCAATGATGCCAACTCAGGCAGAGCTAGGCATGGCCCAGTGAGTTCACACGAATGGCTCGTATAGACTGCTTCGAATATCTGTTCGAACACCGATCGCCCACGCGGCAAATTCACGCCCACGATACACGCACTAAACAGCACTGCCAACGCGTTGCATGAACTCCGGTCAATAACACTACACATCGGACCCCGGCGTTTGCACATATGAGTGTTTGTGATCGCCCATGTCAGCTTTGGCACACCAGGAGCTGACTATCTTATCCATTTCAACCTAGGTGTGAGTGCTTGTCGTGACAGCGGGTCCGGATCATGAGAGCGAAATAACCAGAATAATAAGAATTGGCTGGCATTCTCAGATCATGAACAGCTGGTTGCCATCGCCCTTCAAGAGAAAAGTGTATAACAACTGTGTCTTACAGTACTCACGTACGTGGCAGAAGCATGGAGGTTAACGAAAAGAGTTCTACTTAAGTTGAGGTCGACGCAACAAGCTATGGAAAGAATAATGATGGGTTTAACGTTAAGGGATAAGAAAAGAGCAGATTAGGTGAAGGAACAAACGCGAGTTAATGACATCTTAGTGGAAATCAAGAAAAAGAAATGGGCATGGGCAGGACATGTAATGAGGAGGGAAGATAACCGATGCTCATTAAGGGTTATGGACTGGATTCCAAGGAAAGGGAAGCGTAGCAGGGGGCGGCAAAAAGTTAGGTGGGTAGATGAGATTAATCAGTTTGGAGGGACAACATGGCCACATTCAGTACACGACCGGAGTAGCTGGAGAAGTATGGGAGAGGCCTTTGCTGTGTAGTGGGCGAAACCAGGTTGATGATGACGATGGTGATGATGATGATGGTGGTGAGTGCTTGTGATAGGTGCATAAAGGATGACGTCACATCCGTCGATGTAGTTGGCTGGCAGTCCAACCTAACCTCATCGGGCATCTTTACGTTTGGGCCGGTCTCAACGTACGACAACATACTTGTTGAGTACCCACAACTCACGCAGCCCTCAAACGATGCGCTGCCGTGACACGCAAGCTGACGCATCATATCACCGCCACCGGCCCGCTTGTCGCCGCCCAAGCTACAGAAGTTCGCTGGACAGAAGTTGGAAGTCGCCCACCGTGAGTTCCAACAAATGCTTCCGCTCAGCATCCTTCGTCATTTCTCTAACAATTGCGCTTCACCTCTGCATCTGGTTCTAAAGAAGGGCAGTGGCTACTGGCGACCTTCCATCACTACGCCCGATCTATGCCCCTTTCCACATACATGACTACGACGCTCGCGTCCCAAGAATCAAAATATACAGCAATATCGATTTGATGAGCGCGTACCACGAAATTCCTGTCGAAACCAGCGATAATACGAAGACAGCATTCAGTATTCCATTTTGCCTTTTTCGCTGTGTGCGCGTGCCTTACGATTTGAAGAATGCAGCGCAAACTTTTCAAACGTTCATGGACGAGATTGGGTGCGAAGCACCGTTGATTTTCCTCTACGTTGATGGCATTCTCATTGGAAGTAGCACAGACCAAGAGCACAAAGAGGACCTTCTATGTCAGGGTCTGGATGAACACGGCGGGGTCCTAAGGCCCCTCAATTGCATTAAGCAATTGAAGCTCTCGATTTCCTCCGCCATTGCATTTCACCCTAAGGTATGAAGCCAATTAAATCGCGGCTGTAGTCAACCGAGCACTTCCCCTCTCCAACCTTCTTCCATGAGTTGCGCGAGTTTCTGGGGCTTAAAATTTTTCACAAGCGCTTCATACCATCCTGTAAGCGAGATCTTAAGTCGCTTACCAACCTCCAGAATTGCGACTCCAAACAAATTCCTACTTTCAATTGGTCGTTGGAGCACGAACAGTCCTTCCAGGAAGCCAAAACGCGGTTGGAGACTGCAATTTTGCTGAATCATTCGTTTCCCGACGCGTCAACTAGCCTTATGGTAGACGCGTCGACTGCGGCAGTTGCTGTCACAGCATGATGGCACAGACAGGAGGACGTTAGGCTTCTCAAAGCACCTCAAACCTACAGAACCTCGCTAAAGCACGTTCGCCAGGGAGGTGTTGGCCAGAAATGCACCGTCAAGCATTTCAGTTTTTTTCTTGAAGGCTGTACCTTTTACATTCTCAACGACCACAAGAAGTTAACCTTCGTTTTCAAGAAGAGTTCCTCGTACTCAGAACGTCAGCTTCATCATCTTTCCTTTGTCTCGGAATTTTCTACAGATATGCGCCATATCTCTGTGACTGAAAATCAGGGAGCTGATGCACTGTCGTGCTTCGGCGCTGTGCGCGCTGGTCCTGTCAATGCCCAAGCTATAGCCTCCGCGCAGCAAAACATTACCGAGCCGCGCCAATTGAAGGAAAAAGGCTCCACGCTCCAGCCGGCGGAGGTGCCGCTTTCCTACACAACAACAATGGTCACGTGCGACATATCACAGGAAGCTCCTCGCCTGTTCGTGAACCATCAGTATCGCCGGCCAACATTACATTCACTGCCGATGCCATTCCGGTATCAGAGCGACACGGAGGCTTATTACAGACTCCTTCGGCTGCCTAGAAACCAGAAATAATATCCGCAGCTGGGCCGGAAGCTGCCAAGCTCATAAAGCCGTGAACCTGACCGAACACCCAGAATGCCCTTTCGATACGTACATTTAGGCTTCGTGGGGCCTGTTCCGCCCTGCCAAGGTTTCGGGTAGCTCCTCAGATGTCTAGATCGGTACTCCAGCTAGCCTGAGGCGACGCCTCTACATCACAGCCGACGCAATGGCGGAAGTATGTGTTGCTATGTGGGTGTAGCGGCACGGTAGCTCTTTGCGCATAGCTACTGACAAAGGTGGACTATTCCGAAACTTGCATTATTCTGGCCTAGCAAGACTATTCGACACGCGCCTTCATAACAACATGGTTTACCACCCCCAGAGCAATGGCATAGTCGAGCGTCTCCACCGACAGCTGAAGGTGTCATTAACCGCCACGCTCGACAGACACCACTGGGCGGAAGGGCTACCTCTAGTACTACTCGGGCAGCGAACCACAATGAAGGATGACATCAGGGTCAGCGCAGCCGAGATGCTCTATCGATCAGCAATGCGCGTTCCATACCAGTTTTCCGGCACCAACCAAGCCACTCGGCTCATGGCAGCGGAATAATTAGAGAGGCTGCAGTTTGGGTTTGACCATCTTCCGTCCGCGCACCCACGTATCACAAGTGGGCTTGCTTTCTTTAGTTTCCCGACAATTGACGAAAGCACGCACGTCTTTCTGCGACGCGACGCTATCTAGCCACCATTGATTTCTTCCTATGAAGATGCGGTTTCACGTTCAGACAAAGCGTTGCAAATTGACATCCACTGCAAAAAGAGACAGTGTCGTCGAACCGCATGAAACCAGCCAATCTTGAACATTAGCTCTTCATTCCTTCTGCCATACACACCATGAATCGGGCATTCTAGGCGGCTAGTCGTTGCAGCGACCGTCCGTCCATTCGTCGTGCCTCGCCGTGCGTGTCATTGCGCTTTACTCCGGAAATCCAGTTTGCCTCACCATGAAGGTCATTGACCCCTGCTGTCTCTTGGAACCGTGATGGAAAAACACGTATTTCTTGCCTCCGCCAAACGGACCTCCCAACAACATCACTTGGACATGTTGACGGTGACGCCACAGCACTAGTTGGAAGCCCAGGGAAGTATGAAACTGACTAGGGCGAGAGAAGAAAGAGCGAAGCCCATTGTCGCTGGTAAAGTGGTTACTACAAACTAAAGCAAAGGGAAACCGCTTTCCTTTCCGCGCAACAAGCAGCGTAACCGAGCTTCGGATTACTGCACCAAAGCTCGAGCACGGAAGTCGCCACTGTGCTGGACGTCAAAGCAGAGAGGACACAGAACCTATAGTTTCCCCTTTGACTTTAGAAAATATGGGGAAGCATCATACTCCTTCTTTGAATCCGAGAAAGTGCAGCTTGAAGATTCAGTGGAATCTGGAAATGACAAGCAAACTGTTCCCCATAGTCATGACATTGGTGACTGTAGCCAAAGCCATGCGAGTTGAGATGGCGGGTCGAAGCAGACGCCGACATCAAAGGGCTATCTAAAAGGAAAGTTGTTTATTATATTATGGAATGGTTTCAAACTCCAACCACACTATCAAATCCACACCATCCTCGTAGTGGATCCGTCTACAAAGAGTTCCCCGGAAGCAGGAGTACATATTGATTCTCAACTTTTCGAGGGACAGGTTCTCGCTGGTAATATGAAGAAAGCCTTATATGAAGTTGTAACCACACGGATGACTTTATCCATGAAGACGAAACCGGAGAAATAACTTTATCGAAAATTCGATGGAAAAAGGAGGTGTTGCAGCTGCAGGAATAGAGGGAAAACATCATATAGAACTGCCGGTTCCATGGATTAAGCTATTCAACATAAGTCAGGAAGAGCTACGCAAATTGCTGAACACAGATTCCACGCTAGAAACTTTGTTCGCAGTGCCGGGAAGCAAAATCACATCCAAATAATCAGCAGTTACTGGGTTTGTGATAATTTGGCGATATTTTCGTCCGACGAACAAAGTAGAACGGCGAGACTTGAAGCAACTTGTGGTGGTGTGGTGTAAGTGATGAAAGTGGTACATGAAGTTCTGTCTGGTCATCAGGGGAAAAGAAGGGCTAGAGACTGCGTCCTTGTAGAATTTTTATTGGCCTGGTATGCAAGCCGGTGTCACCATTACTGTAAAGTCGTGTGACGTATGTGAAAGGACAGCACCAGAGACCTTGTCGGTTGAGTCCATTTGCGACATATGCCGCTCGTCGACATACCAATTCGGCAGGTCGTCGTCCACATCATTGGCCCCTTTCCCCAACTTCACCTAACGGAAACGGATACGTTCTAGCGATGATGGATATTGGTAAGCGTTGTCCATACGCGGTAGCAGTGCCTATTACTGAGAACGAGCGGATGGCAGAATGGTTAATACAAACGTTTTCGCGGATAAGAGTTCCACGAAAAGTAGTGCGCGACCGTGGAATGTCCCTCACATCCAGCCTTATGCAAGAACTCGGATGAGTACTTTCATTTCGTCAAGTGCCCACAACTCACTACAATTCTATGTAAACGGACTTCTAGAATGTTTCAATGGAACTCTGAAACAAATGGTCCGCCGCAGGTGTCAAGAGTGCCTTTACCAATAGAATACTTTGCTCCCTTGCTTTTTCCATACCGTAATGCTCCCCAAGCAAGCCTTCGATCCTCTCCATTCAACTTCCTTTACGAAAGTTGGAACTGTGGGCTAGGAACTGTGGGCAGGAGATAATATCGCTTTGCGAACGAAGGCAACATTTGGATACGTTGTAGAGCTGCAGGAGCGTCTACAGTAACTTGCAACATAGCCCATGAAGAAATCCATAAGGCAAATGTTGGGCAAAATAACTATTATGACAGAAACCAAGAGTTCAACAGGTATCGACTGATAAAGTATTGCTGCTCCGACCATTTCATAGGGCAAGCTGAGTCTGACCCTTCACAGTCATTGAAAAACGCAATGACTATGAATATTAGATAGAGCTTGGGGCATGTGCGAGCCCATTTCATTCAACCTCTAAAAGAAATATGAGAAAGGGGAGTCCAAGACATAACTCCTGCAACACGGCGCCGTTACTGTTCAGATGAACACAGGGGAAGAACAAGAAATATCTTTTGTTGCTCTGCACTTATAGGAAGCAACCATGATGCGAGGTCCTAATAAGGTCTCCTAGGAAGAATGTCATCAAGAAGCTCTTAAAACACTGTGACGCCTCCTATTATCTAGTCCCATTCTACGATCATCGGACTAACAAGAATCCTTCACATTGCGCACGGACGCATTCACACCCAGTAGCCTATGGCAGCCGTAGACTCCTCGCACGGGAAACACGCTTCTGAACTATCTAGAGAGAAGCCCAAGAGTGCGCTATTCAAAAGTTCCATGTGTCCCTATTCGGCAAAGGTTTCCTGCTGCGAACTGACAGCCAGCCTCTCGCCTACATAAAATTTGCCTAACACATGAAAGCCCAGTGCTCTGCTGGAATCTGTTACTTACGGAGTACGACTTCTGGATGTAATACATTAGGCCGCCGAGAACGTAGTGCCGACTACCCTAGCCGCGTTTGGCTTTGGACTATACATCGTTTTCGTTTCATCATTCACAAGTGAACTTGGGTGCAAATTTTTTTTGGCTACGTCACGTTTTCAGAGATCTGCGACCAATGGCTATTTTTTTGCGAAGCTGTGTATGCCAAGCGCATTTCCATCGTCCGCGAAGAACCTGTGAACTAGCTCCTCGGCGAACCTCGGAACAACTGCGCGAACGCATTTGTGTCACTGCTAAAGCGTTCGTCGTCGTAGTCTCCTGCCACAGCAGGTCCTGTTGCCACCAGTGTTGCGGAGTGGCTGCCCCCATTTCATTGCCATTCCATTCCGAAGATGGCCGGGCACTTACATTCTATTGCTGTGATTCCTCAATGTACAAAAGGCATCTTGGTAGTTTTATCGAGTTACCTATGACCACACCGTAAATCTGATTTTACCAGACGTGTGAAGAACTGTAAAAATACGCTAAACACGTTGCCAAGGTCGAGGGATAGGAGCTTGGTGACATATCTCGTGCAGTACGAGCATACTGCTAATTCCGATAGGGTCACTTCTCCCGTTAACTGTAGTATTTGCATGGTCAGCATGTTTTAATGGCTTGTGGTGTTTTAGTATTGTATAAGCCTAAGAGTGTTAATGCTAACATGACGACATAATGCATTCTTGCTTAGGTGTACTCGTGGTTTTGAAATACTGCAATAAAGATTGCAAGCTGTGCAAGGCGCCAGAAGAACCTTTATTTTGGTTTTATTCGTCGAAATTTTCAAACAAAATGTCATGAACAGGATGGGCGGTCCGTCGGTTAGTTTTGAAACTCGAAGTGTAAATGACGGCTGATTGAACTGTTAGTTCTAAAAACAAAAAAGCGAGATAAAACAATTTCCTTCTACCTATCTGTTGGGCTTCACAAACATGAGCTGCTCGAAAGACTTGCTTGACAGCTGATTTCATTTGCTGTGATTATCTGGAATGCCACAGAAAGAACGCGTTCCACGTCAGCGGCATCACACTTAGAGTGAAAACTTCCCTTGCGAGGCGGGAAAGCAAGGGAAAACGGCTAGCGTTCGCTTTCCGATAGGTCAAGGGCTTAACCGTTTCTGCAGAAGTTCCCTGTGTACGGTAAGGAGAAATTTCCCCTGCAATAAATCCAGGCATATTGTATTGGTGTGCTTTTTCATTTTGCCTGATGTGTTTAAACACCAGTCTGATTGGCTGATTTAAACACCAGTTGGACGGTGCTGGTGCTGCCCTGCCCTAAGAAAAGTCGCCCCCTCCCCAGCAGAGCACAACGAATCTGCTCAGCTATTGCAGCTGAACACCTAGAAGACTTAAATTGCGGGTCTAGAACGGCACTTATAAAAAAGAAAGTCATTTCACGTGCTTGCGAACAACTTCTCCAAGCTGCCTCTTTGCAAAGGAGAGTGCCTTTGCTTAAGAGTTCTGCAAGCGAAACTTCGATATTTCGCAACGTGGGAAGCAAAAGCCGAGCTTTGTCGAGCACTTCCTGCACTAACTCCGCGCTTTCCTCTACAGGGGAGAGAAGCTCAATAAAGTCTGTGCCAGCGTCAGTTCATATTTAGACTATTTGTCCTTCTTGCACGCATGCAGAGTTTCTGTCAGGCATAGATGAATCGAAAACGTGTTAACAAGCTTTGTCATCATTCGCTGCTGCGAGTCCCACCTTGTCGCGTTTCGAGATCACAAATGCAGACCAGCCACAATTAATACTTCTGTGTCGGCAATGCTCTTGCGTATAGATGCAACTATGGAACCGTATTTCTGTACGACTCCCTCGCCACTTCGGCCCTAAAATAAGGCGAGCACGACAATTAGTGAATACTGCCACTTCAAGTAAAGGTAGCGCAAACGGCAAACATGCAATGCAATAGAGTATCAGAAAGAGAATGATGACATATGTAATCGTACGGTATTGCACTAGACGACACACTGACATTCTTCAAAACTGCATTAAACAAAATGAAGTGGGGACAGACACAGCTGTTTTCTGCAGCCCTACGATAAATGAATTCACATTTATGCATAGGATGCACCTTCCTCTTAGATAGGAATAAATGTCATGGACGTGGTGCCATGGCTACGGCACCACGACTGGTAATGTTTTATTGAAATAGGCTTCGTAATTCCAATAAACATACTAGCAGCACACTGCCGCCTGGCTGACTCGCCCTATATGCCAGGCAACCATGTGGCAACCAGGCAGACTGATTTTAACTAGAAGGACTGACGTACGCAGCATTTCATTTACCCGGCCGCGGGTGGGGAGGGGGTGTAATCAGGGAAAACAAGAGAGAGGGAGATCACTAAAAGAGAAAAACAGGAAGGAGGACAATGTAAAGTAGGACAAAAATAGCTTGAACAAGGAATCAGCCAAATCCAAATCTTCTACAATGCAACTTCGGGACACCGTATGCGTTCTTTACATGATGTGCCAGTTTTGGTTTCGTTTGTCTTGATAGCGGTAATTCAGAACGCTTCACTGACGCGGTGAAAGCACATCTCGAAGGCGCGTAAGCTTGGTGCCTGGTCTACGGCAGAAAAACAACCTGCAGCCACTATTTGAGGGGAAGCAGAGATCGTGACTTCGGCCACGGCAGCAAATGGACAAGAAATCCTCAAGATGAAAAAGTGAAGGGTGCTCGAAAATTTTCAAAACATTAGCTGGGGGTAGTTGCATAACAAATATTTAAAGCACCGAAAATGTAACAAGCACAGTTGTTTGCCTTCAATTTTAAAATTGCAATTATTTTATTCACACGTTCTTTGTGCATGCATTAATGGCAAATTATTTAACAAAGCTTGACACAAACAGTTTTCCATGAAAGTAGTAATAAATTAATGACGTATCAATGCACATAAGATGAAACCAATGTGTCACTTAATAGCGCATACCTGCCGAATGGCGTCTTTTACGGCAACGTGCAGGCTGCGGGTAGTGCAGCCAAATCTGAATTGCTCCAACTGACGGAACTCGCGGAAAAGCTTCGTGGTTAAGCGTGCCAGCCCGTCGTCGATATATCATCATCGTCCTGTTCAGTCCCCCGGAAAATGAAATGCATTTATCATTGAATGCGCATTATTGTCATTGTCACCACGCGAAAAACCTGGAAAATGAAATAAAAACAGTTAACGCATGCAACATTCAACGATAACACATATTTCATCTTGCCAGAGATTTTCCACTCCAAGAAGGCTGCGTCATACTTGGCGTAGAGCCGAGCAGCTGTGTGGCTCCCCGTGAGGCAAGTGGAAACGAGGAGGTACGTGTGGGCCGTGAACTCGCTCTCCGCGAATGTTGCTTCCACAGCGATGAGGCCATCCACAGACCACGACGTCCGCACGTCTAGGGCGATACAGACGTTCTCCGCTGCCGCCAAAGTCGATGATATTTTGGTCTACAGCGCTGATACTTTCCCGGGCAGGAACTTTTATTTGAGGTCATCCCGAGATGGCAATTCGTAGCCCGAAATGGCGACTTGAATCTGAAAGAATACAACGCAGTTACATTGATGAAAGGTGATATAATATTGTCAAAATTGCCGTTCCGAATTTTTCGAATCCCTCCTGCTCGACGACACGAAAGCTCTCCATGTCAGTGCAAATTGTATTGATTATGGCATTGTCAAGATCAGCCTTTTGATGAACAGGCATAGAGTGGCGCCCAGTAGTGAAGGCCGACGCGATCTTCGGCTGGCTTGCCAGCCCTCTCTTTTGTTTACTCACGTTCGTGCTTTCTTTTTGGGTGCCGAATGAAATTAGATGAAACTCCGCCTACAGTGTGTATAGTTTCAGAGCAAAGCTTGCAGTGAGCGGCTCGATTTTATTTTTCGCCGGTAATTAAAAAAAATTCCTATGTGCCGTATTGGCGGACTTACCGCGTGCGTCAGCCGCAGGGCGCAAGAGCCAATATGGTAGCGTGTTATGGAAGCGCTCTTTCTTTTTAAATAGGAGGCTCGAAAGGAGGGTGAGAATGGAAGCACAGAAAGCCGAGGGGGATGCCTCGAAGCATTGTCTAGCATTTACAGTAAGAGCGAGCTACTAAATGAACCACTGGACTTCTCTAGACGCCAACAGGCAGCAGCACGGCGACGGCGCCATGCCACTCCCCTCCTCCCCCCTCTTCCTAGAACAGTTATCCCTATAACAGAGCCAACGTTGGTTTTCTTCGGCGTGAATAGTTGCGTCGAGGTTCGGGGAGCTGTGGGCGCTACGTGGCTTCTCCTGCTGCGGCTGGCTTCCCGAACCAATGTTTTCAAAAGCTTATTCTCGCTCCCTCTCTGTATGGAGGGAGAGAGCACACAGTTCATCGTGTACGACTGAGCCCTGCGTTAACTTGGAGACCTTCGTCGACAGCGTTTCGAGCTAAGGCGTCCATGTGTCTAGACAGGGGGGACAGTTTTGCAAAGGGTTGGGGGGGGGGGGGAGGAGTACGAGCTGAGATAGCACGCACGCTCGCATGCGAAAGCTTGCAGTGAAGACAAGCATCGTGCCAGCGTGAATGCGCATCACAAACTAGAAAAGCGCTTTTTCGAATGTGCGCCGGTGTTGCCGACGGCCTCAGAATAAATGGAGGGTGGGGTGACAGCAGGCAGCCGGCGCAAAGGCGCTGCCGAGGTAAAGAAATAATCACAAGGCGTAAGGGCCCGGGTGGGGGAGTATGCCACTGCCGTTGTTCCGCACGGCGGATACCAACGCCATAGAATCGCAGTTACGCGAAGGAACACGTTGCTTTTAAATGTACCGTGCTTGTAATCAACCAAGCCATTTCAAATAATAATGCTTTAATATTAAATTCGAGACTCTCACCTACTAATGTTCGAGCGTCGCCTGGTTGGTTCTTCAGCATTTTTTGACAAAAACAGCATTTATACGAAAAAACCCTCTATTTACGGAAAAAGATGCAATTCCATTATGATTCCATTACGGGAAAATGCTATCAATTCCATTCACATTCTATTCTTCCAAGCGTTGTCGCCATTCCATTCCTTAGTTGCGAGAATGTGGCGTGATTCTGGAGTCATTCCTATTTCGGAGTGGTAACTCCGCAAAACTGCCTGCCACTCATTGCTTAAGGAGATATGAGACATCCATTGGCAAGAGGAAACTATCGTCATCATCAGCTATCATCATCAGCAATGACTAGCATTGTTGTCTTCTTCCACAACTGGCTCCATTTACCGCTCGTCAATCCAGTGTACAATTTTATTTATCACCTCTTGTCATCATGAGAAGGCCTCATTAAAACATTTTAAAGCAAAAGCTTTACTAACCGCGTAGAACCGAGTTTGGCGCCGCCAGCAATTTGACCTTCATTTTACCGCAGCTGTGCCGCAGCCTTGGCAGCGCGTCATGCTACTCGCCGCGTCGAGCTCCACCGCGGCCACCGGCTTGGCGCATGCGCTTTCCGAAGCTGGGTCGCCGCCCGACCACGTGACTCACCGCGCGCTTGCATAAGAGGAGTGCCGCCCTCGCCAAGTCAGTGCCCCCTCTTGGCCATGGATGAGACCGAGACCGTGACGTCTTCTCTGAGCGCTGCGCGGGAGCGGGAGGATTTGAGCTGTCGTGGCCAAGCGGCGTCGACGGCTCAAGCACCCCGCGGAAATCGCCCTGCGAGCAGCTTCACTGGAGAGGGTCTGGAATGCAACAGGCGTCGCACCGTTGATATCAATGTAACGAGCGCGTTCGCGCTCTGTCCGTTTGTGGTTCGCAGCTGTGCATGTTCGCGGCCTTTCTTTGCATGTCTAGCACTTGCGCTTTCCTTGCGGCACAACAGGTGTCGCACCGTCGAATGATGCGTGCCTACCAAAGCCTAATTACAGTCATGTCTAGCCACCGACCTAGGCACATCATTCATACCTGGTTTAACGAGGATTCCATACCTAAGTGTAGTAATTACATCTAAATCAAAGTTACCCAAGAGAAACCAAGGGTTAACCAGGCTAAACCAAACTTTTTTAATTAAGGTGGTGTGAATCATTGCTTAATAAGTCATTCAGTGTTTTACGTGACGGACGTCTCAATAACCACAGATCAGAACAACATATATGTTCGTACCTTTGTTCAAAACTTTATGTCGCCTCTGTGTCATGTGCTAAACAGATTCGTCGGTCATCCACCTTTGCTGATTGGAATGGGTCATAATTACTTTTGCCGCATATCGTTTCTGCACATCCTATTTCGCATCACATCACTGCACATAAATTTCTGTGCATGTCTAAGAGGCGTTTTTTTAGCTTTATTGAGTAGAAGATATTGTGGTGGAAAAATAAAACAGTATTTTCAATAATAATTTCTCGCTTGATCGCCGAAATTTGTAAGCTGAACGAATGTACCAGTTTGAGGAAGACTCCCAGCAAAGCGAAGACGATCTGAGGGAATATGTGGCATGGGACCTGTAGAGAAAAAAGCAGAGAAAGAAAATAAGTGGTACGTGGAGAACGCGTAGGAGAGCTCGAGCAGCGAAGCAGCCGTCGGGCATCCAGCCATCGGTCGCCAGGTCCGCAGCTTCTGTTCGAACCAGGTCGAAGCCCTGATATGCCCAGGTCTGGACCTCATCTCGGTTTGCTGACAAATAGCTGATGGTCACTTACATTTTCTTAACTTTTTGGTTTCGTTGACATCCCTTTGATTGAAGGTTGCGGTTATTCGTAAAGGTGATGTCTCTCTCATCTCCCGGCCCCAGGACTACTATCTGGTCTGCTCCCCCTCGATGTACAATTCCAGCTCACGTCGGATGCAGCGTAGAAAATAGAACGACAGAAGTCCGGTTCAACAGGCCGGCTTGGGGACCACACATGAACGAAAGGGCGCATTCATGGCCAGTTTGCATCGGCTAAAGCAGGGGCCGACCTTGGCTAATGTTCGCTACACTACAATTGGCTTCCGTAGAATGGATTGCACAGTGTAAGTCCACGGTTTAAACACGATTGCGTGGGTCCAATGTGAAACCTAAGCCGGGCCACATTCTTTGTGTTTATTTTTCTTAAATAAAAGTATCGGCTTAGAAATGAATAAATATGGTAAACAAAATAAAATGACTAATAATTTGCTCTTTCGTCGTCAGCGTTCCTTGTTTAAGAAGAACTGTGCAATGAACAATCTCAGGTTAAAGAGCGGAAACGATGCTTCGGTGAGACCCTACGCTCTGCTAACTTCCAAATTCATGACGTGCACTTTAGACGGCAAATGATGAGGCGTTTACTTTCAATTATAGAGGGAGTTACATGAAACAAATGTAGTTACAAAAAATATTATTGCAGCTGATGGTGCTTATATATCTGTGAATGAAGAATTTAGCGAGATGGCACAGCACATGAAAGGGAACAAACCGAAAGTGTACCTGTGATTCTGAAGTATTTGACTTGCGGCCATCGCAAGAGCTCAACGAACAGAAAAAAAGTGGTTTGCAATGATAGAAGCTTTGTACGATAGTAAGCATAACAGTGCGATTGCTCCAGCCATTTTTTATTAACGTCACAATAACATATGTATCAGAAAAGTTGAAAACATTACAACCCACTGCTATTCGTGCCCTGTTCCTTCTTGACAATTACTGGAGAACACGGTTAGCGCATTTTAGTGGACCGTAAGTATATCCTGACACCTAGGTCCATAAATAACTCGTCCATGTTCCCTGAACCCAGAAAACATTCTAAGGCAACTTCGGTCAACGCCATGTATGATAGAGGAATTCCACACTCGGAGGTCGAAATATGGTGGATGATCTACAAGAAATAGAGACAAAAAGTTGTTTAGACGGTCATTCTTCGTAGAATGTTTACACAATTGCAGTAAATATGTCAATCCAATGTAAGGACCCTGCTGTAGTTGATCAGGCGGTAGGTATAACATCAGCGCAAAATGTTGCAAAGGTAGAAATATATACACTAGAAGGAGAAATTGCATAGCTCGTTCGAGGCTCGAAATAACTCCAAGATTCACTACGTCAAAGGGTATCAAATCTTGAACTTTCTTCCTTTTTTAAGTAATGCTGGGGCGCAGTTCATGCTTAATTTGAATGATGAATACAATTTCTTGATTGTTTGCGGCACGTACTGAATTACCACGACAGAAATTCTATGGTTTGCTAAATATAAAAAAAATACCCCATTGTAGTAACAAACTTCTGCCAGTGCCTTACCATTTGCAACCGTAGCGTTCTTTTTTTTTTTTACATTGGATCTCACTGGGCAAACAGGTTCTCGGTTGTAGCTACTCAAAAACGAGTGAAGTCGCTGTAATAGAGTTGGGCTGCACTGCACGCGATACTGGTGTCACTGCTATACCGCGGTGGCGCAATGATGTGTGTTGAAAACGCGCTGGTTCTCACTGGGGTTCACTGCAGCCTACTGTTAACATCACCGTTAGCGTTTGTGGCACACTGCTTCTAGTACGTCAGGAAGACCTAGGCCTCGTTTAAGAATAAATTGTTCAAATTTTCTTTGGACATACTAATAACTTGTCGTAAATACCACTATTCTTTAGGGTCCCAAACATCTGTTTCGTTTTGGAACTTGCAATAAAGTGAATGAGTTGCTCCGTTTGTGCAGGCATTTGTCAATCAACCAAACTTTATTTATAGCATACGCAGTTCGTGGAACATGAGATTAGCGACGGTTTGTGTTTAGCGCCAGCAGGTGACGCGGAAATCTTCAGAACATTCACGAGCATGAACAATGGCAAGGCCCCAGTTGTGAATGATATGCAAATAAAACATGTAATATGCGCTATTACATAATATTGCTTCTGTAATAAAGCATTTGTTCAACTTGGCTATATAAACTGCCACTTTCCTGAGGAAATAAAAGAGAGCAAAGATTTCTATATTGTATAAAGGGAGTGACAAGCAGATCATAAAAGCTACAGGCCAATTTTCGGTTACCCGGCTTTTTTTTTCAAAATGATTACAATATATAACTCGCACTCGTCTAACAACCTCTTTTTTAGCAAGCCTATCTGATCGGACGCGCGCAATTCGGGTTTCCAAAGGGAACGTTGACAGAAACTCTTTGTATCAATTGGTACGATTGGGTGGATGTTTCATGTTTCCTTAATTGATTACTTCTCTCCACTTTGCGGGTTTCTGCAGAACTATTGCGTCAAACTCTTGCCTTTGCTTGGAGTTAATGACAAATTCGACTTCGCCTTGCCATCTGCTAGCCACCCGATTAGCTCAGATGGTAGAGCGGCTGCCCCGAAAAGTCGGTGGTCCTGGGTTCGAGTCCCGGACCAGGACGAATTTTTCCTCAACTGTGAGGCTTTCGTTCGAGGAGCCGGTATAGGTTTCCTTTTTCGCAATTGCTAAGATTGCGTGAATGCCTCATTTTTCCTTATTTTATTACTTCTCTCCACTTGTGAGCTTCCGCAAAGCTATTACGTCAAAAACGGCCGTCCTAAATTTGAAAGAAAGCACAGTACACAGCATGGAAAACAAATTTTACACGCTAGGCATGCTCATTGACGTTTCAAAGGCGTTCGACTCTCTCAATTATGACAGCTTTGCTGACAAATCGTTCGTGTGTAGTATTCGTGGGAATGCTTAGAATTTTCTAAAACATGACTTACCCAATCGCCAGCAGTACTTATGTTTGGAAGGTTCGTAGTCGTCAGTTCTTCCCATTTTAAGAGGTGTACATCAAGGCAGCACTAACCATCCAGTCCTCGCATTTCCCTTTTAGCTGTGTGGATAACTATGGCATTGAACAAATACGCTCAATGCAAAACGCTTCGTGGTTTAGTCGTGTCTTAAAGGAAGCCAAAGTCGATCCAAATGAGTCCCGAAGGTTCGGGCGAAAAGACGTCAAGAAGCAATCGTCACCGAAGTGAGCAAGTGGGCTATGCGAACAACGAGTGAACGGCGATTGTATGAAGAGGGAAGCAATGAGGAAGAAACTCCGTTTCTGATTAAAGCAGGACCACAATTTGATTTCAGTTCTCGAAAAACATATTCATGGATAGTGTTACATACGTTTGGGGAGGAAATAAACGGCCACTTTCTTTTATTTATTATTAACATTGGGTACCTCCCCGTAAGCACCGGCCGTAAGAGGGGGCGTTTTATCGCTACCAATTAAAATACAATACAGCTATTGAAGTGTGCAGAAAGGTGAGTTCGTAAATTGCACCTGCCGAGGTACGCCCCCCTCACACGTTTTCTTGCTTTGCTCGTCAGCATTTGTCTGAATTCTGGTGGCGCGGTGCTTGCGAGAATGTAGTGAGTTACGAAGGCAAGGCAATTATTTACTTTAGCTGCGTTTGAGCGGCAGCGCTAGCCGATGGACTTGGCATTAGGCGCTCTGACCAGCAGAGTTTTCTTCGTCCTACGAGAGGCGATGTTCTGTGAAGGGTGCGATTTCGACACCAGCATGACTGAGATTTTGCTTCAGTGTGTTAGGCGCTAAAAGGTCGAAAGGTCCATCGAATCGAATATTGGGGAATATGAAAAAACAGGCTCGAACGGCGCACCAGGAAATTAATTGTCGTGCCTTTCATAACAAAAATGACCTAACTTCGGTTTTCTTAAAAAAAATATAGTGTCACAATATTATTTGTTCAGCCAGAAGTGTTCCCTCGTCACACAGATGGTGATAAGTCCCATAAACCACCGATCAAGGGCCATGCTATGAACACATGCTCCTCTATGGCAGTTTGGCTACTAGGCAGACTACTTAGTCAAAGCTTTCTTGGCCTACCATGTCATGATTTCACCAGGGTTGGTCGGTCTATCGCTGGTCGGTATTGTCGCCGAATAAATTCATCCTTTCTCATAAAACAATGTGGCGCGTTTAGCGGAGGCATTTGAAGCTGGGCAGGACAGTGAAGTAGCCCGATTCTATAACCATTAGCTCACAAATGTTCTTTTTTATTGTATTTGCTACGAATGGAAAACACGCATACATAAGGTATTTGCATAGCTACCAAAACAGTCAGCGACGTCTACAGCAGAAAACATGTACTTCGTCATACAATCATTACAGTAAACAGTTCTCTAAAAGGGAGGCAAAATGATACACTGCATCAGCAATAGATACCAGTCTGGTTGGAAATCTCTTTGCTCATACGAGTCTTTCAGCTGTGAAGTTACCTGAATGAAATGTGACGGCGACTATACAATTGGTTCTGCATTCCGATCTCACATGTCGATGGTCCATAATGAGGGCAGCGCCATTAGCAACATGTCGAAAGGCACATCCTCGCATTTAGGTGGCATAAGATATTGTATCTTATGAGGATTAACATCAAGATCTTTTTTAAAAGCCCATTGCAAGACGTTCCAAGATAAGATAGCGTCCTTGCAGTGAATAAGGCAGTTTTCTAGAGCTTCTTGTACATAAGAGGCATGGTAGTTAAGGGCAGATACAAAAATAGCTTTCCAACTTCACGAGTTTTTATCGGGTAGCACATCAGTATATATTATATAAAAGAATGTTTTCGTGTTTGCAGAAATAGTCATTTTACAGACTCGCATTAGGCCACAAACGCAAGCATCCTTAAAGTGAGCCTTTCTACGACTCTTCCTTCACAACTTTCACTGCACCTGCTGTTGCCGCTGCTGTTACGCACACCGCATCAGGGGGTCTTTTGAGAACGTGTATAGGAACAGCAGGAACGCGGAAGGGGCGCAAGGTGAAGTCAGAAACTCGTTTTGGCGTTGAATAGACCGTAATACCACATCCGCACCACGTTCTGTGGAGCTCCCAGGTGCCGGCACAGCACCTTTAAGACTTCTGTAAGAGTGACCCCCCACCCTCCCCCGGCAGGAGCACTGCCGCAGCTACAGTGCTTACCGTTGTATTCACGCGCAACAGTCGAGAAGCCATGTAGACAGAAGGGTAGGAGGAGGTATGGAGAGTTATCTCAGAATTGGCAGAGCCGACACAGTCATGAAAATAAAAAAAAACCGCCTTGCTATCCTTCGCTTGTGACAGTTCGCACACAAGGGAGGAGCACAAGAAAGGAGAAATACGCAACCAGAAAACATGCCTTTTTTTGGGCTCCGTTCACTAAAGCAATTGCTACCAGTGGAAATGGAAAACATTCCGGTCAAAGTGGCGAAATGAAAACTCAAGGTACGGTACGATGAGCAGTGTTGTGTTTATGCTAATTCTGAAAAATAAAGGTTGTAAGAATTTGTTTAGTGGACAACTGACACTGGGTGTGCTGTCGTAGAGGCGCTATAAAGCACCACCGCGTCAAGACGTCAATACAGAAATAGTTACCCCGCAAATCAACACGACTGTGCCAGTCGCGGTGGCCCAATGGCTATGTCACTGCTTGACGCCGAGCGTTTCATCCTAGAAAGCGGTGATGTTGTTGGCGAATCATTAATTGCTTCATTGTTCAGGGAAATAAGACATCGCTTATTTGGTGTCAAACGTCATCTTGCGTGCACCACTGCTGTCTGTCTGCGTGGTACAGAGTATATATAGCCATACGTGTTTTTGAAGCGTTGTTACGTGCCATTGTCCATAACCTGAAAGAAGGTTACCCCTCACACGGCGCATCGCATTGTGGCAGAAGAGGTCATCTTTAGTTACATGATGGGCTACATGTACCTCCAGAATAATGATAAGGCTTAATAAAGATAAGACACACCGTAAATGCGGACTTCCAAATAATTTTGACCAACAGGGTTTCTTTAACGTGCACCTAAATCTAAATCTAACGTGCACCTAAATCTGGTGGGCTCGGCAACGCAACTGCGATGGGTTTCGCTCTAACTCATCGCCTTTTTGCCGTGCAGGTGGTCAACCTTGCCTTGGCCTGTTTCTCGTCTACCTACGCCTTAACCGGACCCGAAGTACCAAGAATTCACCGTTCACTTCCCTCGGACTTACCCCCTCTCCTGTCTGATCCGTCACCAGCAGAACGATTGCCCGCGCCCTTGCACAGCAGTCCTGTAGTGTGTTCTTCCGAGCATCCAGTCTGCGCACCGGACGGGCCTCTTGGATCACAAGTCAACAGATCGCCAACAGCATCAAGCGAAGCGAATAAAAGGCGCGGCGCGCTCGAACTGCTCTTCAGTGGGCTCGGCAACGCAACTGCGATGGGCTTCGCTCTAACTCATCGCCTTTTTGCCTTGCAGGTAACGAATTGCTTTTCTTTATACGCCCCCCGTGCTCGCTACCCTGCGCTCTTAGCGTTGCCGAGCCCACGCTTTTGTTTATCCATTGCATATGACTGTGCCGAGGTTGTTCTATCGCAGTTAGTTCTGTCGGGTGATGTCGAAGCGTATGCAATGTCGCCTAACCGCCTTCTGTTGCTTGAACAGGTTAGTTATTACAATTTTTATGGTCACAAGAATGATAATCGTTTTGCTGTTGTGCTGCCGTGCCCAGAAGTGATTTTTTCCGGCTTTGCATCTTTATGTCTGTTGCTATCTGCCGACGTAGAAATGAACCCTGGGCCAGAAACGAAGGTGATGTTGAAGGAATTGTGCGATGGCCAAAAGGCAATACAATCAGATCTAGACAGCTTGAGCAAGCGGCTGAAGGTGGTTGAAAACAGCCTTGAAATATTTATAGAACAGGCGAGTAGAATTGCTCAACTATCTAAAACAGTAAAAAAGTTAGAGAGTACACTTCGGTAGCAGCAGGAAAGAATGGACAGCTTTGAGGACAGAAGTAGGCGGAATAACCTAGTGGTATTTGGAATACCAGAAGGCGTGAAGGAATCCGTAACTGACCTTGAAACGAAAGTGTTAGAAGGTGTATTCGAAGAAAAACTTGGCGTCAACTTGAGTACCGTGGAACGAATACATCGGATAGGAAAAAAGAGCGCTCGGCCTCGACCTGTAATTCTGAGGTTGTACGACTCTAGGGAAAAAGGGAACATTTACAAACAATGCAGAAAGCTGAAGGGCAGCGGCGTCTCCATTTCTGATGATTTTTCGAAAGAAACGCTGGCGAAGCGTAAAATGCTTTGGGATTCCGCGAAACAAGAAAGGGAGGATGGGCATCGCATCCGCTTGAATTACGACAAACTACACGTGGACTCTGGCGTGTACACGTGGGATCAATCAAAGCGCAGCCGTGTGAAGGTTCCGTATCCTCACAGACGCCCTACTGATGGTACGGGTGACTGACTGAACACAAAATGTGATTCGAATGCCTTCCGCTTGATCAGTTTGAACGCTAGAAGTTTAGTAAACAAAATTGGAGACTTAGAATATATCCTGGCTAAATACGATCCCCATGTGCTTGCAATAACCGAAACGTGGCTGCGGCCCGAAATACAAGACCAAGAGCTCGTACCACCTAATTACAAAATCATACGAAGAGATCGCGATGCTCGTGGGGGCGGAGTTGCTATTGTATTCAAGGCCGATATTGACTGTGTGCAAATCACTGGCATTCCAACACATGAGAGCATCTGGTGTGAAATTAAGCTAGATAAAACAAGGATAATTCTTGGAACTCTTTATAGACCGCCTAAATCACCCATTTCCTATATTGAAGATATGCAGCTTTACTTAGCCTTAAAAAGCGCAGCTGTTGCATAATCATTGTTTGTGATTTCAACTTACCAGGGATTGATTGGTCCACGCTTAGCGCTCAGCCTCGCGAAGATGCCCATTGTGAACTACTTCTAGAAATAGCTTTCAGTAAGGATTTACAACAGGTAGTTCACGAGTTCACACGCGTAGTTGGGAAATCAAGATCTGTATTAGATTTGGCGTTCCTAGACGGGCGACTTGAAGACTACGACGTATCGGTTGAAACCGGCCGCTCGGATCATAAGCTAGTTTATGTGGAGATAAAGTCTACCGCTGTATACCCGAAGGCTGGTAGTACTACGCATGTTCTGTGCTTCGATAGAGCCGATGACACAAGCATTGTTGATCATCTTTCGCTGTGTTTTGATGAATTCACCTCAATGGATGACGTCAATGCGATGTGGATTGCGTTTAAAGATATTGTTTCTTACTGCGTAAACACATTCGTGCCAACTCGGAAGAAAATAAATAAACGGAACCCGTGGATAACCCGCGAAATTATACATTTAAAGCGGAAAATTAACCGTAAGAGACAGAAGTCAAACAAAGATCATAATAAAATTTCGGCGCTAAGCTCTATATTGCGCACAAATATGGCTGCTGCTCAAACAAATTACTATGACGTGACATTAACTAATTTTATGAAGCACGATTTGCAGCGTTTTTGGCGCCATTTGTCGCATAATAACGAAGGTTCAAGTGTCATTGTCGCTAATGACGAACCTGTCGGACAACTTGCGTATGGCAGTTTGTTTTAATGATTTTTTTTCAATCTGTCTTTACTGACCCTTCTGCAGATAGTCTTTCTCCCCTCTCTCTAGAATCCCCGTACACATCACCAATGCCTAATGTTCAGGTTTCGCATGAAGGCATTGTAGCTCTTCTGCTTAAAATTAACGATAAGAAATCTGCAGGTCCAGACGGCATACCAAATGCCTTTCTGCGCAGATATGCGGAATGGGTAGCTCACTATCTAGAGATCATTTTTAGTTCGCTGAAACGAAAACGGTTCCCACATGACTGGCTGGTCGCAAAAGTGGTTCCGGTTCACAAGTCTGGTGAAAGGCAACATATTGGAAACTATCGGCCAATTTCACTCACGTGTGTATGCTGCAAGCTACTTGAACACATAGTTTCAAAGTCAATCTACACCTACCTTGAAGACAAGAAAGCTTTTTTTTCCCAACCAGCACGGGTTTAGACAGCACCTTTCGACTGTCACACAGTTGATAGAAACGATCAATGATTTTTCAGCTTCCTTGAACAATTGAAAGCAGGTCGACGCTATATGTTTAGATTACTCGAAGGCTTTCAATCTGGTTGTACATAATGAGTTAGTTAAAAAACTGATGGAAATGAATATAAATTATGATGTTATGTGGATCCGCTCATATCTTACAGATCGGACACAATACGTTCAAATAAATGGTAACAAATCTAACCAATTAAAAATAACCTCAGGCGTTCCACAGTGATCCGTTTTAGGACCACTTCTTTTTCTAGTTTACATAAATGATATTGCTCATAACATAAGTAACGACATAAACAATTGTCTGGAAATAACCAGATGGTTATTATATCGTGAAATCAATAACCAAAGCGATCAGGCGTCACTTAGTCAAGCCCTTAAAGCTGTAGAAGTCTGGGCCGCAAAAAATAAAATGACAATTAACGAATCTAAATCAGTCATGCTCAGAGTTACAAACAAAACAAAGCATGTTATTGAGTGTAATTATGAGATGAACTCAACAATTCTTACCGAAGCTGAAACGATAAAATACCTAGGTTTAACAATTTCGAAAGACTTAAGTTGGAAATCACACATAGACAGAATTTGTGGAGCTGCAGAAAAATAGTTATGGTTCCTTCGCCGAAAATTAAAAAATTGCCGACGATTACGTTACTTCCTAATGCGAAATTTGAGCGCAGCAAATAAGCTGTTTCACCTTTTCGATAGATTGAGGCAAAGAAATCGAGCAACACATGTATGCGCTATCACAGAATTTTTTTTTTATTTTTCACACGTATTCCTTTAACAAAGACTCCACTAACAGTTCTTGACAGTCATGAAGGAAGCTTTGTGGTCGGAGAAATAGACTGATATATGTTCGACTTGGTACACCAATGCTTGATTCTCAAAGACGAGATCTATACAAGTGCCTCGCGAGGTTGTCACAGCCGTGGGGCGCGTTACGAGCGAGAGGAACGGGATGTTCTCCCGCATAAGTGTTAGGAAATTGCTGTTTGTCTTTATGTCAAGCCGCCACCGATCTGGCTCTCTGATTGCCACCGCACAGGGCGAACGGCAGCGGCAATTTCGGCTCGGGCGGTGCACATATACAGATCCGCCGCCACCGATCTGGCTCTCTGATTGCCACCGCACAGGGGTTGCATTGGAGGAGGAGCGAAGAAAGGAAGTAAGTTCGAGCCGGCGCTTTGACAACCGGAGACTCGCAGGAAGAGGGGGGAGGGGGGCGACGTGTACACCCAGCGGCAAACGATGGGGGCAGAAGCGCGCGCAGCAAGCGGACAACACCATAAAGGGAGGAGGGAAGAGATAGCAGCGACTGACTGATGCCGCTGACGCCGATAGTGAGTCAACCCCAGCTGCGGAGTTGGTTTCCGGGACAACGAATAACCGGCGCGTCGGCAACTGAAGAGCACCCTATCCGCCACACAAGAACAGGGGGGGGGACCCTTTCCTCCTCTTTCTGCATGGCGGCGACGGTGTTCTATGCAGCCACGTTATCTTGACTCTCTAGCGGCGTCAGCGGCATCCAGCGGTATCAGTCGGTCGCTGCTAGCGCTGGGGGGATGAAAGGGGGGCGGAGCTGGTTACGAGGCCGACGACGACGCCGACGCGAAACCCAGGAACGGACGCCAAAGAGCTGCGCTCTAAAATAGCAACGACACCCATCAAACTACTTGCATATTTAACTTACATTAGACCAACGTTAGAGTATGCCAGTGTCATTTGGGATCCGTTTCAATCCGGAATTATAAACCGCATTGAGAAGATAGACAAAATCTGCAAGGTTCATTCTTTCCCGGTATTATCGTACTGACTGTTTCCGAAATGCTTCGGTTGCTTGATTTGCCTCCACTGGCTCAACGGCGGAAGTTAGCTAGACTTAAATTTCTTTTTTTGTTGTCGAAAGGCCACTTCATTATTGAAATCACGTCCTATCTTGCTCCCAGGCAGGCTAGAAACGTCAGATCAAGCAATCATTGCATGTTCTCAATTCCAAAAGCATATCTGGACATGTACGCTTACTCATTTTTTCCGCGAACGATTAAGGAATGGAACAGTTTGCCAGCGTCTGTTTTGCGGTCGAGTAGCATTGAAATCTTTGAGGAACACGTTAAAAACCTTTTATGAATTTGAATCTTAGTGGTGCCGTGCAAACATTGTCACACTATTCTAGAAATACATACAATAGTCTTTCTTTCATGCTGCTTCCAATATCACTGTCACAATGTTAGAAACATGTATTTCTTAGCCAAACTATTGTTTTTGTATTTCATTATTTGTTTCGCATTGTATTTTCAACATTCATTGCTTCATGTCCAATTTACGTTTGTAAAGTGTTTTCATTTTTTTACGCTATGTGCAAACCAGCTGTACCCAGCCTGTTACGGCCAAGACAGCCAACAGTATCTGGAAATAAAAAAAATAAAAACAAGTGCATGAGCGTTTTTGTATGTCGCCCCGTCGAGATACAGCTCCGACGGCCCGGATGAAACCCGCGAATTGTTCTTTATTTCTTAATTATCGGTGTTGTTTATTCCGACGTCGAAATTATACACAAACGTAGGCACACTTCTTTCTTGACAACACCGAGTAGCTCTATCACATGACCGTCGCATGTCGATGATGAAACTATTTCCTATTAGGACACATGCCCACAACGCGGGATTGGTCAAGAAGCGGTTGGTGCAAATCGTGCCACCAGCTAGCCTTTGAAATTATCATCACGTGTGCATGAGAACGGTGTTACAGAATCAATCAAGTACGGCTGGCGATACATATTGTTTCATCGCTAACTGGCTGTTTCAAGTCATTGCTGCGTGTTGGTGAGTCATATGATGTCACACAGCCACAACGGGCGATCAGTCGAAAAGTGGCTTGCACAGTTAGAATAAATAAGAAAATAATTAGAAGAAAGACGAATAACGAAACAGCACGAATGACAGTCTCAATTGACGAGCGTGTGAACGTGCCTGCAATTATTTGTCAAGAAAGGAATGATATCTTCTGAACCTGAGGTACTATAAGTTAAAACTGTTCCAATGTGCTTTTATTACAATCTCCTGACGTCAAAATTGCGTAACCGCCGACGTAATCAACAGGCGGTGACCATCAGCGTTACCTCAACAGCCCAATCAAACGTACTGTTAGTTCATAGAAGGTTACTTTTCTTTACCTTCAAAACGAATAACATTGCCTAGATTGAGCGGTTTTTGGTTTGTAATTGGCCTCGAGGATGCGAGGAGCACGCTCAAGTGGAGACGCCTTCAATGGGGCCAGGCCAGCGCATTGAAAACAGATAACCGGATGAAGAGGCTGTAGCCGGCGTCTACGATTGCTCCACTTTCCCTTACTTAGCTTGTCGTGGCTGGTCAAAAATCGCGCCGGCGTGCAACATAGGGCAAAGAATGCCGCCAAAATGGATCATCAGCTGAGAATAGATGGCAGAGCGAGGTCCTAAATGTGCCGGAAATGCTCGAAAACGTTACACATCCACGTAGGAAGTTTTATTATACGCAAATAAACCCATGTTCTCCGGCAGGTGTGAGTAGCCAGTGCCTGAGCGATCGGCGGCAGCCATGTTTTATTCCTTCCTGAAGGCGGCAGCCTGCGGCTATTCCGAAAAAAAATGTTTTGCTCGGCATATTATTGCATCTTAGACGCCTACACGTCCCTTTGAGGCGATGAGAATTCGCGGTTTTTTGACGTCACGTGACAGGCAGGTGAAGTGGATGCAGTCTGAAAACTTTTGACCAATAGCCGATGGCTAATGGCGAAAAAATGTCGAATGAGAAATAACTATTTTTCTTTTGTTCAACCAAATAATGCATAATGAGTGAGTACACATCATATCAAATGGAGAGCTATCGCGGTGTCGGGATGTCGCGTGACAGACAGGCGAAGTGGGCAAGGTACAAAACAGCTTTTGACCAATCGCAAAGGACTGGCCGCAGAATTGGAAAATTTGGAATAGCTTTATGTCATAGTGCCTCTGATTTAATGTACGCAAGGAGGTTTTCCTGCGCACGAGACTGCTTCCTATTCCCATAAATATGTGCGCCTGTTTCTAATAATGAATTTCGAGCTAGAGCTTGTGTGCCTCTATTTGCGTATCCTCGTTGTCCATGCGTTTATAGAATTATAGGTATGCTCTCATGGACTTTTGTGTGGCAGTGGCAGATTTATCTACCAGACATCCATAAATGGGGGATACCTGTTACATTATTGAGTCTTGGTGTACTGAACTTTTCGGCATGCCCTATCGGTTGAAAAATTGTCGCTGTTATTTTCAATGTATAATTAGCGTCGTTCTCGGTTATGTGTCATATCATAAGAAGCCAACAAACACTGACACCAAGGACAACATAGGGGAAATTACTTGCGCCTAATAAATGAAAATGTGAAACGATAAATTAATGGAAATTAAAGTGGGTGAGAAAATAACTTGCCGCAGTTGGAAACCGAACCCACAACCTTCGCATTTCGCGTGCGATGCTCTACCAATTGAGCTACCGCGGCGTTGTTTCCCCATCCACTTTCTTGGGCATTTATGTCCTAGTAGAACCCTGGGAGTGTTAGCCAGCGCCACCACTCACAGACCTTGGCGGCGGACGTGGAACGTCCTTTTTTGCCGCAGGCGTCACGAGAACGTTATCTTTTTGGGTGAAGCCAACTGGTCAATAAACCCACATATGCTACCTAAAGGCATAAATGTAACCGGATTCGAGACCCTCGTTCATATTCATATTCCTATGCCATTTCCTTTTGCGTTTTTGTGGTAATTTGAGAGTTTGTCTTGCTCCTTTGCTTCTTCATTTGCTTCGTTATTGCTGCCACCGTTGTTTGTCCAGCCTAGCTTGTCAACAGGAGTTGTAAGAAGCTGCTGCAAACGAACGGAGAAGAATATTATCATGAACAGGGACCCCGCGAGTTGTTTGCGGACTCCTCCACTTTCTGGAAGGGCTGTGGCGTGGCGTATTCTTTTAAATTTTAGATGATGGTAACTGTGTTAGCTGAAAACCTTAAGGGCGTCGTTAGAGCCGGTGCAGGTGAAGAAGCAAGAGTCACTGTCGTTGGCTGCCTCGTCTGTTTCTGTGGCAGAAGTGTGGATGGTATCAGAGGTTGAAAGGTAATTTTTCCCAGTGAGAACCATTGAGAGATGGTAAGTGTGTACCTTATCTCCACTTCATGTGGTGTGAGGCAACATCTGTCCACATGAACGCTGGTCATGTATTGATAAGGCCAAAGCGATAGACGGCTCATGGGACGAAAAATCCGACCTCCGGCGTCACACGGACCGGCGTTATGGCACCAAAATTACTTGGTAGTAGAACCCTTCGTCTTTGGTGAGAGTGGTGGTGTTAATAACGGCGAATTTAGTTACAACCCCCGATCTTTGCTGAGTGTCGAATCCTCGACCTTTCGCATGACTCCAACGCACGAACTTTGGCGTTAATTAGGGAGAATTACGTCATAAATTTCTTGATAAGAAAGCTCGAAGCTTGGACCAACAAGAAGCCTCTGCGCGACATATGTTGATATTTAAGGCAACGTTCGTTAAGACACATTTAATGACGATAGTGTTAATTAAGGCACTCGAGCCATGGGCTTTTGGTGCGAGTCGAATCTACTTGGAGATTTGGGAAACCGGCCATATCTCCAAGTTAAATTTCAGTTGTCCTCGTGAATTTAGAGAGTCAAACCCACGATCTTGGTATTAATTAAGGCGAATTACGGCACTCGTACCGACGACCCAAGATCGAGAGAGGGGCCAACCAGCCAGTCGCGCGGCAATTTTGCGTACATTTCCGGGCTGCTTTCACGCTGGGAAAAACAATTTTATCTAGCATGTATTGAGCAAATGACAGCACAACTGGGAGTTTTTCATATCGCTCCTATATTATCCCATTGACACTTTTCATCTTATTCAAATATTTCAGAGGTTGACTAATTAATTATGGCTAATAGTGTAATTAGGTGGAATAAAAAATAGTTTGAGTATCTCCCTGTGACGGCAAACAACACTACCTTTGTTCTGTCCAGTTTTGGGGCATTTCCTATTTTTAAATTCTTGCTAAACTTAGCTGAGACACCCTGTATGCTATGCATATTTATCGCCTGGTTCTAAATCATGTGCAGCTGCGTGGTGTACCTTCGTGCTACATCAGCTTGGAGCAAAGGTTACGTACTTATGTACTATATCAACCTTCATGTTTTTAAGTACATAACTTAACGTAGTATTGCTTAACGTAGGTTTAAGCATTATTTTCTAGAAGCTCCCTCGTCCTTCACAGAAATGATGGTCAAGTCTTTCGTTTTCTTCGCATTGTTTCTCCCGATCCTGGAAAGCTTCGCGCCATCTTTACGAACCCCGACGCCGTTTCGCCGATGTGGGCCCTCACGCCTCCCAACGCCCGCCCGCCCGACCCGTGGCGGCGACCAGGACAGGTCCAGATGCGTACCCTCATTCGGTTGGCTGGGCCTGTCATCTACCACGGGAAATGCAGCTGCGTTCCTTAACAGTTCACCTACGCTATTTGGTTGCGAAACCTTTTAGGGCCATCTTACTACTCAGCATAGTCCATAGAATGCAAGGCTCGGGTGCCTCTACAAGTAGGCACATCAGGCAGGATCTGTTCATTTTTGCGGCTGACCACGTCTGCTGTTTCCCAGTCATCCTATATAACTGTTCAATCGCCCAACCCAGTTACTGCCCAGCACTTGTGGCGCTCCCAACCTCAGTGGTACAAGACCTATGAGAACCAGTCCCCCTGCCACATGGCGGCTCCTACTCCCTCATTTTTCACATGACACAGTCCACCACATTAACAATGCTGAGGACTAATCTCCCTCCAATCGTAGAGCAGTACAGAGTATAAATTTATGGTCAGGACTGTAGCTCCCAAATCGGAAGGCACATCTTCCGAAGAGGCATATGCTATGAATTTGTTATGGAGGTACTGACAAAAAGTAATTCTTAGCACATAAGTTAGCTATTCCTTGCTTTGCATTAAGAATGACGATTTTGAACATTTTGCTGCGATCGATTTGTAAAGTTTTACAAATTAGTGAAGCTGACTGCATGAGCTCTTACAGCTACCACATTTGATTGGGTTGACATAGACATACGTGTTCAGTGGGTGAAACCACAAATTCACATAAAGCCAGCAAAATACGGAAAAATAAATTAAAGAAATCTTTGGGCTATTATATATTTTAAACGTATTGCTTATTAATTGTTTTATTCATTGCTCCGAAAGCGTGAACACTGAGCCCATTACACTAGTCAGCATTTAAGCACTGCAGAAACAAATTGTGATGAATGTCAAGTTCGATTACTTGCTCAGGTGACTAGGTAATAAAAATTTTCCAAGCGTAAACACACGTGCGTTGTATATTCTATGCTTTGTCATTGAGTCGTTTTAATGTTTTTAAACTTATCGCATATTTTTGTATAAGTGATATGGATGGAGAACTAGGAGCCGTATTCATGATTACTAAGGATATAGCTTGTAATATACAGGAATTCTATAGCGTTAACGAGGGTGCGGCAAGTCTTATTTTGAAACTAAATAGGAGGTACATATTGAAGGTCGTACAGGTCTAGGCCCCTACATCCAGTCATGATGACCAGTAAGTCGAAAGCATCTATGAAAACACCCAGGCATAATAGAAGATGCGGACGTGCTCGGCAAGGTGCGCCTCAGTGACCATAGGTTGGTAAGAACTCTAATTAGGCTAGACTTGAGGAGGGGACGGAAAAAACTGGTACATAAAAAGCCGATCAATGAGATAGCGGTAAAAGAGAAAATAAAGGAATTCTGAATCAAGCTACAGAACAGGTATTTGGTTTTAACTCAGCAAAAGGACCTTAATTTTGAAGCAACGAACGAAAATCTTATGGGCATCATTAAGGAGTTTGCAATAGAAGTCGGTGGTATCTTCGTTAGAAAGGATACCAGTAAGCTATCGCAGGAGGCGAAAGATCTGATCAAGAAACGCCAATGTATGAGAGCCTCTAACCCTACAGCTAGAATATAACTGGCACAACCCGCCAAGTTAATCAAAATGCGTAAGACAGCTGACATAAGGAAGTATAATATGGATAGAATTAAACATGCTCTCAGGAACGGAGGCAGCCTAAAAGTGGTGAAGAAGAAACTAGGAATAGGCAAGAATCAGATGTATGCGTTAACAGACAAAGCCAGCATTATCATTACTAATATGGATGAGATGGTTCAAGTGGCTGAGGAGTTCCATAGAGATTTGTACAGTACTAGTGCCACCCACGAGGATAATGAAAGAGAGAATAGTCTAGAGGAATTTGAAATCCCACAAGTAACGCCAGAAGAAGTAAAGAAAGTCTTGAGAGCTATCCAAAGGGAGAGGGCAGCTGGGGAGGATCAGGTAACAGCAGATTTGTTGAAGGATGGTGGGTAGATTGTTCTAGAAAAACTGACCCCCCTTTATATGACCTCTAGCGTACCGGAATCTAGGGAGAACGCTAACATAATCCTAATCCATAAGAAAGGGGACGCTACAGACTTGAAAAATTATGGACCGATCAACTTACTTTCCGCTGCCTACAAAGTATTTACTAAGGCAATCGCAAATAGAATCAGGAACACGTTAGACTTCTGTGAACCAAAGGACCAGGCAGGATTCCGTAAAAGCTTCTCAACGATAGACCATATTCACAATATCAATCAGGTGATTGAGGAATATGCGAAATATAACCAACCCTTATATATAGCTTTCATTGATTAGGAAAAAGCGTTTGATTCAATCGAAACCTCAGCAGTCATGAAGGCGTTACGGAACCTGGGTGTACACGAGCCGTATGTAAAAAAATAATGAAAGATATCTATAGCGGCTCCACAGCCACGGTAGTCCTCCATAAAGAAAGAACAAAATCCCAATGAAGAAAGGCATCAGGCCGGGAGATACGATCTCTCCAATACTATTCACAGCTTGTTTACAGGAGGCATTCAGATACCTGGATTGGGAAGAATTGGGGATAAGAGTTAATAGAGAATACGCTAGTAACTTGCGATTCGCCGATCATATTGCCTTGCTTAGTAACTCAGGCGGCCAATTGCAATGTATGCTCACAGCAGAAGGGTGGGTCTAAACATTAATCTGCTGAAAACTAAAGTAATCTTTAACAGTCTCGGAAGATAACAGCAGTTTACGATAGGTAGCGAGGCACTGGAAGTGGTAAGGGAATACATCTACTTAGGGTATGTAGTGACCGCGGATCCGGATCATGAGACTGAAATAATCAGAGGAATAAGAATTGGCCTGGGTGCGTTTGGCAGGCATTTTCAGGTCATGAACAGCAGGTTGCCATTATCCCTCAAGAGAAAAGTGTATAACAGCTGTGTCTTATGAGTACTCACGTACCGGACAGCAACCTGAAGGCTTAGGAAAAGGGTTCTACTTAGATTGAGGACCACGCAACGAGATCTGGAAAGAAGAATGATAGGTGTAACGTTAAGGGATAAGAAACGAGCAGATTCGCATAGGGAACAAAAGCGAGTTAATGACATCTTATTTGAAATCAAGAAAGAGAAGTTGGTATGGGCAGCAGAAGTAAGGAAGAGGGAAGGTAACCGATGGTCATTAGGGGTTACGGACTTGATTCCATGGGAGGGAAGTGTAGCAGGGGTCGGCAGGAAGTTAGGTGGTCGGATGAGATTAAGTTCGGGGGGACAACATGGCCACAATTAGTAGATGACCGGGGTAGTTGGAGAAGTATAGGAGAGGCCTTTGGCCTGCAGTGGGCGTAACCAGGCTGATCATGATGATGATGATACGGATGGCAAACTACTAACGCAACCTAATAGAAGCATCGATAGAAGAGCAGGGGCGTTGTCAAGTCTCCTCTTAATAACAGCATATTGTCGCCTAGACGAAACGTGGCTTTTGGGCTTGATTTTTGTTTTAATCTTATTCTTCCTACGTTGTCACTGCACGTGCGTTTTCGGCACCAATCTGAACCGTACTCGGACCAACGAAGCAAATATTTTTTTTCATTTTGCGAAGAAAAATTATTCTAGGGCGTTCATTAATGTGTAATCCGATGCATTACATTTACAGCTTACATAGCTGCTTTTACTCTACTCCCTTTACACGTTTATTGTCTCTATTCATATTGTAGCCTGTGTAAGCTTAACCATGAACATTGTGCTGTATTTTTATTCTGGCATGCAGAGATTATGTTTTGTTGCACAAAAGCATCTATTAGGAATTTAACCAACCGTGACGTTTACAATTGATCTTGAATTTCATAAAACATCGTTCTTTACTTATGAACACGGAAGAATTGTGGTATTTAACCTGAAGGCAAACAACACGCTTTGATAGTGAAAAGAAACACTAAGAACCTACCGGGAGCAGCTGGCGTCACCTTGATCAGTGCGCAGTGATACCTTGCACCTATGTAGAGGAGAGCCTCCTTTCCAGTGAC
Source organism: Dermacentor variabilis (assembly GCF_050947875.1). Classification (NCBI taxonomy): domain Eukaryota; kingdom Metazoa; phylum Arthropoda; class Arachnida; order Ixodida; family Ixodidae; genus Dermacentor; species Dermacentor variabilis. The sequence continues at coordinate 82,999,496 of NC_134574.1, forward strand.
CTTCTCACCTGGTAAATAAACCGAAATTATTTAGGGACGGAAACATTCAGACAAACACTGCTTCCACCACGATACCGATACACCTTTAAAGTAGACATGCGCGAATGAGTGACAATTTATTAAATGAGAAATTCATTCCAACTTACAAAATTTCCTTTGCTTCGGAACAAGTTGGAATCGTGCCGAGTTGAAGTATATGCTATTGGCTGACAACAATATTCTTAATGCAAGGAAAACTTTCCAGTGCAACTGATGGCGCCAGGGATTGCCGCAAAACCCCCATCCCGACGGGAGTAGAAAATGCCCGATATTCCATTCTACATCGTGCAAACAATTTTTAAAAGAGTATTCGCATTTCAATCAGTTCAATCAATTTCAGAATAGGAACACCCCTATTCTTTGCTCAAAGCTGCTCTTAAATATTGCTAACTCTATGACTGCTGGATTTGAACGTATGGCGCACCACATGCTCGTTACTGTGGGGTTATATGAGGATTTTCTTGCGTGCTTGTATTTTACTGCAGAAGAATTAAGCTTCTGCTTGACGTGAAACGTTGTAAATCTATTCAGCTATTCGACATTAGGCCAGAAATTTAAGCCCAAATGGGCCGAGATTACGAAATGTTGTGCTTACGAAATTTCAGACCATTATTTATTGGATGTGGACTCCTGGTATGCCGAAACGACGCAAATAGGAAGGACGAAAGCTTCGGTGAGGGGAAAGATTCAGAGAGCGTCAGTAATAAGCTAAATAAAAGTTGATTGTTTGGACACGTTTGACTGTATGCGAAATTTAGAATAATAAGTTTCAAAGGTCACACAACACTACTTAAGAATTTTATTAACATGAGTGTTCTGTTGAAGCACAATCAACGTGCTGCTCCTATTCATCATTCCAGAAACACCGCATTTGGTATACGGCATTGTAAATGTATAACTTAGTTGAGAAATTGCATTGCCTAAACGTTAGGCGTAAAAACAAGGCACATGACGCCCCTAATTGACGAACTGATTTGATATATTCTGCGCCAACTTATCTAGTAGATGAGGATAAAGCCGCAAGCAACCCAGAAATTTTAAGTTCTAAAATGAAAGAGAAACAACACAATGGCCTTGACGGTCACGCGTCTAGGTCAGAGGCGTGGCTTTGCTTCTGTTTTATTCCTAAAGTGCACATCTCTGAGTTAGCCGCGGCATGCGTTTCAGTATACCTTCGTCACGCTAGAACGCTGAGCAATTTCTATAGCTTTGCGCCTTTAGGTGAAGTGGAAAGAGATGGTGGGGGCGAATCTCGACTAGCGCCAAGGGCCTAGGCACGAATGTGAAGCCATTGCTTTAGTAATACTCAGACGGCTCGACAATTTAGGGTCTGGATTGGCGTACCTTCTTGCAGCATAGGTTCTCTTACGCCTATTGTACATCCCTCCTCAATCTGTTGTCAGTAATGCTTGACGCTTAGAAACCCATCAACACAACAACATTAAAAGAGACAGTCATTAAAATAGGAAGGACATTAAAGGGAAGCTGAAAGGTTCTTCAGAAAAAAATGAGTGAAGAGCAGTACGCCGTGGTTTTCAACCCTCTGAATTCGAATATCGCATCGAAATTGAGTGAAAAAAAGCGCAAACATATTTTATTTCGACGAAAAGTGCAGCAGCAGACACGCCCAGCTCGCAAGCCTCGTTTCCGCCTGTGATTGGTTGGGCGCCTCGTGACGTCAACAGTGGTGTTCGTCCGGACCGACTGCTGCCGCTACAGACAAAGCACGGTACAAAGTAGTTTGGTGGTGTTTTGCTGAGACGGTCATGGAAATTTTCGAGAGCTTGCGTTTCTCTGAGGAGTTCAGCGTGAAGTCCAAACTCTACGAGAGCGATTTTGCGCGCGACGGTGACGGGCGACAGCTTCGAGCGATAAAACGGGCCGTCGCTTATACAAATCGCTTGGTGTTGTCGCTCGATCGCTTCTTTCTAGAAAACTAGAACTCGTCGCTCGTCGCCCGGAAATGCAATGAGCGACTAGCCGTTTGTGCGAAGCCGAAACTGGATCTACATAACTCAAATACTGCTGTTTGTCGCACGAAACGAGCAAACTATTGAATTTTACACGTGCAAGCATAAGAACCTAGTGCAAGACCTTCAGAAATATTTTATGCTCCTTCTTCAGTAAAATACATCAACTTAAATTGATAAAGTATGCGTCACGCTAGTTTCGGCGCGTATATTGCTGCCCTCATACCGGAAATTCGTCGCTCAAAGCCGTCGCTCGCGTGGAGTTCGGCTTGCAGACAACGAGTGAACGCGACAGCCATCGCCTCGCTTGAAGCGCTGTCGCTGTCGCGTGCAAGATCACTTGTAAGGGGTTTATACTTGCACATACTACACGTATGTACGTACATACTTCTACATACTACATGTACGAGCCGATTGCGAAGAGCCGGCCTCTCCAAGAAGCAAAAAATGCTTGTGCAAGCACCGCTTTCCACGTGAACGAAAGCGAAGTGTTAGCATCTCCTTGTGTTGAAAATGTTCTTTGGCGAGTATGTTTTTTGCTAAGCTGCATTCAGCGTTCCAGTGAGTGCGTTTCCGGGCAAACAACTGTACTGTTACGTTCCTGCATGCCTCCTCGGAGAACGTAAGCGGTGATGCGATCTTCAGCATTTGTGCGGTGCCCCAAGGCTATCGGCAATCTACACAGACGGTTTAAACGCGGGAAAAGTTTACCGGCTGTTGTAGCACGTGTAGTATATAACCTTCATGAGCGCGCCAACCGCACGCTACTCGTAACCGGCGAATTCCGTCGGCTACGTGAGATGGTCGGTTTCTTATATGTGCGAGAGAAGGGGAAGTGCAGCGTCTTGACGTGAGCAGGCTTTCCAACATGTGCGAACTTTGCGCTTGCACTACGTTATGGTAGCTGCATGCAGGCTGTTTCACAACACACGTGGGAATAGAAAATTCGCGGCACTTGGCGATGACACCTGCGTCAAGGGTGGGCGATAAACAGGCACCTTCAGTTCAGCGTGCTATTTTTTTAGGAGAACCCAAAGCACGCACTATTGATAAACTCCGGTAGTAATCTTCACGGAAGTGTTTAGAGCACAACACTTGTTCTTGAGCGCTTGAAGTTGTTTCGCTTCACAGCAGCCTCCCACTTAGCTGAAAGCTTCTTTTCTTGCAGGAAGTAATGGATCATCGGAACATCGTCGCGGCCGGTGGTTTTCCTGCAAGCGTAGGCTGCACAGAACGCTGGCATGATCGGCCTACAAGTTCAATTGATGCTGCGCACGTCAACTACCACTCCTATATACACACAAATAAAGAAATGTAGGGTCGAGCGAAGCAGATTAGGACGGCACGCACGCAGAAATAAGCCCTGTCAGGCACGGTCGCGGAGACTGCGAAGGAGCAGAACACCAGTGTTCACGTCATTAAGCCGCGGTTTCCGGTCTCCGCTCGCATCGTCAGCGTCAGCAGCAGCGCGCGGCGCTCGACGGGGGGCGGAGCTACAGCGCAATTTTAACCGACGATTGCGTCGCTCCTAAGGGAAAAATTCCCCCCCAAAATTTTACCTTCATGGTTTATAAGGTTCCCGCATCCGTATATGAGCGTCTTATTGAATTCGACAGACTCTTCAGCTTCCCTTTAATACTTTTGAGCTGTCCTCATACGGAAGCACGCGCTTTAAGACATCCGAAAACGCATTGAGTCTAACACACACGCGAACCCCCTGTAGCACGAAACTTAACAAGGTCCAATAAGGTAACGTGAGTTAGCGTAGACGTGACTGCATGCGTCGCGTGCGGATAGCTATTCGCTACTACAGCTAATGCTTGTCTCCTAGCAGCGGCACCAAAAGCCAGCCCATCTACATTCATGAAAGGCTATCAGTTTAGAGCGTGCGTTGCAACGTTGCCTCGTAGTTCTCAAATTGTCATGATGCCAACCCGCAAAAACCTGAGAAAAAATAAAAGCGATGTTGTAACAGTCAGTGTGGTGGGAAAAGAGCAATTGTTGATTTCCTAATTTCCTGAAAGTAGTGGAAGACACCAAGCTGAGAGCTGCTTGGATCAGGAACTTGCGTATTGGGAAGGTGACAGACAGTATGAGGGCGTGTTAAAAAGATTTCACTCTTGACAACTTGTTTATTCTTGGCGAGCAGACTATTCCTTTTTTCTTATATTTTTCAAATAAGTTGCTGGCATTTTAAATCGCAGAGTGTATTTTATTTGGGCAGGCCCCTTAATAAGCTAGTGATGTAAGCTTAAGCCTCATTTGGTTTGGTTACGTTAGCTTTCTGCCTATACTTTATTGTTACTAATACCTTAATTAGCAGGAATGTTCCCGCTAATCTGCTTTTGTCTGCCAGGCGCTGGTAGCAGGAACAATAACTAGCTCGGAAGATCTTAATTTGATTATATTTATATGCCGCAATGCGACACATCGTTTTGATAGCATAGTTTCGTATAGCGGGTTGAGCAAAACATGATTTTTTTTTCTCATTCATCGAAGTGAGTAGTCAGTTTTTTCTCGCGAGAAATTTCGAAGCACCTGCAAACGGACTCACGCTCGTTATGGAGCATTTGGCCTGGCGAGTAGGCCGCTAGGCGACAGGCCGCTCAGACGAGACAATACTAGTCCTTGCCTGGTGACTCCAAAAATACTCGTATGTTCGTGCGCCCTTGTGCCGCAGGTGGATTCGTTTGTACCTCTTCTGGTTGCTTGTTGAGGTGATGACAGTGCAAGCCTACAATGGAGCGGTCGCTGTGTAGACAATAGTAAGCTTTAGTTGGACGTCTGCAACGGCTCTGCGTGGGCAGAAAACCCGCGGAGGGGACTGTGCGCATGCGCAGTACGCAGGAGCAAGTACGATCTCTTGCGTGCGCCAGCAGCTTTTCAAACGCTGCGTATTGGTCATCGCGGGCTCTGCGGCATTTTCGTGTCCTTCTCGCATCCCGAGAGCGTATTTTTCCATAGTGTGTCAACCGAAGATATGACTCCGGCTTGTGGTTTGGCCTCGTGGCGGATGATATTGGCTACACAGTTTCAGAATTTGGCATATGGCGGGCCTGAGTAGCACACTAACGGCTCCTGCGCGTGCAAGCCAGCAGTCGCCTTGTCAACTTTTCTGTACGTCCGACTATTGCAGTTTCGTGCAAGCGCGCTTCGCTAACGTACGCACGACATAGCGTGCTGCGTACGTGGGTGGTTGCGGACACCCAACTAAAACTGTCTAATAACACGTGTCTGTCGTGGTTGCCGCTTAATGCATGTGTTCGGGTGTGGCACTTACACTGAAGCAAAACTAATGGGGAACAAAAGGGCGGAACTACGCGACTAACCGGCAGATATGGTTGTCGAGCGACACAGTGGCCAGTTTCTGGCACGTGGTGCAATTCCTTTAGTGTTGTTTTCTGTATTTATTGACACCGTTCTTGAAACGGCAACGTAAGCGAGAATCTGCGTTTCGAATTTTCAATTTTTCTATTATGTGTTTTACGTGCCAAAACCACTTTCTGATTAGGAGGCACGCCGTAGTGGAGAACTCCGGAAATTTCGACCACCTGGGGTTCTTTAACGTGAACCTAAATCTAAGCATACGGGTGTTTTCGAATGTGGCCAACATCGAAATGCGGCCGCCGTGGCCGGGATTTGATGCCGCGACGTCGTGCTCAGCAGCCGAACACCATATTTCCATGTCGCACCTGCGAAGTCTCACTAATTAGGAATAGCTTTGAATAGTCGACTAGCCTCAAACCACGTGAAAGTTAAGGTCAGACCACAATTCTGGTGCGTTCACTCGTAGCCAATCCAGGTGAGATGCCTTGCAGACATTGCTCGTATGGAGTTAATGACACTGCATCGCCAAGCCCAATTTGGATGGGGCTACCATTCGCTGGGCAAGCAAGTGCAGGACAAAGCATGTCCGCACTAGATGGGAACACGTAAGCGTTAGCGTGCGCTCCAGCCATGTTCCGCACATGGCAGCCAAATTCGAATTCCTCAACATGGTGACGTTCCGTAAGCGGATCGTTGTGGGCACCACCTCACTCCTCCAATGCATGCACAGCGCAAGACATTGAAGAAGGAGACGGATAACCGCGGTAGGGATGAAAGGCCATTTCGATTGCCAATAAATCCGCTTCTGCTGAAGGCATTGAAGTACTTCTTTCTGATTTTGTATCTTAAATAGTCTATTTTAACGTCAAGTGCACATCTGGATTTCGATATAAAGTGTTGCTGGGCCCCTTTAGGACCTAGAGTTAGGGGAAAAAATCAAGATGACTCATTTCTGTTTCCATGTTCTCCGCGTTGACAGTCCCGTGTGTTTTCGACACAAGAACAAACATTTTTTCTCTCTTTGAATACCTGGAGGACCGATTTGCATGACATCCTTTCGTTTCTGTAGAAAGATTCCGTGAACATTCTTAGCAATATAATGCCTGGAGTGAAAAAAAGAATAATTTTGAGTGCATAGCTTATATAATGAACATTTTTGTCTTACCTTTGCTCATCAGTGTAATACATTCTTCTGAATAAAATTGACGTTCTATTTATGCCCCTCAAGGCGTCCACTTTACAACGAACATAGAATTTCGCGGTCGTACTATGGGTCCATATAGGTTCTTGTGTACCCACAAACTGAAAGCAAAAAAAAGAAAGATACACGTATGATGGGTCATGATCCCTGTCTTGTCGAATGTTTACAAGTGCTTTCAATGACTATTTCAATCGGTACTCGGCGCACTCCCATCATTTCGAGTGCTGAATCATTTTGTGTTCTTTATTAAATGCTGAGCAAAACGGGAGCAATCTAAAAGCGGGAGTCAACGTTTCGACAACTTCACTTGTCGAAACGCTGGCTGCCTCTTTTACCTTGTTCTCCTTTTGCTAATTGTCTTGAATATCCATCTCCCGCATTCCGCGCGTTTTGCTTAATAAATGCTGTTAGATAGGAAAACGAAGTACAAGAAAATATGTCGCAATGTAAGCATAAAGAAATATAGGCAAGAATTGGGAGCATGAAGATGTGGATATCTCGTACTGCTTTTTTCACATGGAACAGCGCAATATCCTACAGAAACGCAGACGTTGCTGGGTACGCCTCCTATCCGCATTAAGCTGCTCTGTTCAATGCTGATAGGCAAAATGTTGTTCGGGGTGTTCCAGCACGCATTTACCGAGTATAAAACAAGCACGCATCATTGAACATTAATAAGACCAAGAGCATGATGCGTACGGTATTTTTCTTCATAAAGCGTTAGTAATATTTAGTCCTTTGCATTCAATTATTTTAATAATGGTAATCGTCTTTGTCTGGTGTAGCAGGCCGGCGGTGCGGAAGGAACACGAAGAGGCTGAGGTAGAGTGAGACGAATAGCGAGAGTTTAATGAAGTGGTTTACATGCAAGAGAACCAGCACCATCATCGTCTACAGCATTGGGATACGAAATAGTGAATTAAAGTAATACAAAATCAAACTGTCAGTTGCCCCACTAACTTTCTAATTGTCAAAATGTCAGTTAGGGGGTCGTAGAGAATCGTAGGGTCTCATTCATTAAGCCCTCAAATGCGCCATTGCATCAACATCATGGCGCCGGTTTTCGTGAAGGCAGAAGGTTTCGGAGTCGTTTTCTCCGAAAAAAGGAGGTCACAGGTGACGCAGAGCGGTGGTCTACGTTTCCATCGCAAGCCCGGTGACGAAGCCCACTCCATACAAAATGTACCACTCAGAAATTAAGCAATCGCTATATATAGCCAGTGAACAAATATGAAGCTGGCAACAGTAGCGGCTAGCGGATAGGTTGCGCAAATGTTCAATTGCTGCGTATAATACATTGATATTGTATTGGCAGTGTACTATTAATCAATTCATTCTTAATTTATTGAAACATTATGCCAACATATAATCATTGAAAATATTCAATGCATATTGTTTTTCTCTGGCTTTAGGTGAACATGGGACCGGTCAGTCAAAACTAGAAAACCATGCTGCTATCGACGTCACCACTACCATCCCTTATTCTTGCACTGTTCCGTCCCATCTGCTGCAGGTTTTTTGACATGACGATGACGCGGCGGAACGTTTGACGGTAGTGTGAATGAGACCTAATAATAATAATAATATTTGGGGTTTTACGTGCCAAAACCACTTTCTGATTATGAGGCACGCCGTAGTGGAGGACTCCGGAAATTTTGACCACCTGGGGTTCTTTAACGTGCACCTAAATCTAAGCACACGGGTGTTTTCGCATTTCGCCCCCATCGAAATGTGGCCGCCGTGGCCGGGATTCGATCCCGCGACCTCGTGCTCAGCAGCCCAACACCAGAATGAGGCCTAAGACATATGAAAGCGACGTGTTTCGAGTAAAGTGTACTCCTCGGGTCTGTCAAAAGCAGAAATCCCACGAGATGTGAAGAATACTGTTTCACTGGAGACACGTGCCCCCCCGCCCCCGCCCCCCCAATGGCAGCGTCAGCAGTCTCAATAGGAAAGCAAAGTTTTCAAGTGCCAAGAGTATAATACAATTATTACTGAAGGAAATTACTAAAGGAAGATACTAAAAGAAAGACGGATGAGGAACAAAAAGCATCGAAGAATAGCTAGAAAGATCGGCTCCCGCTTTCAACGTTGGTTTTTTCCGGATAATCAGAGTGTACCCTTGGTTCGATTACATCAATCGACGCTTAACATCGAAAGGATCACGGTGACACCAGGATTCCTACTGTGGGTTGACGTTTCCCATCTTAAGAGACTTTTTCGAGCCGCCGCCCGCACCCCCGCCGCCGGCACCACCGCCGCCGCGCTAGGCCAGGTGCTGCCTGAGTGTGGTGATTGGAGGCGAGTAAGACATGAAAGTCATGATGCACGGGGAGGAACTGCCTCCCGATGAGTGCAACGAATAGTACGGATGGCAGGCAGCAGTTTCTAGGCGAAATTCTACCAGATCCGGTGTTGGCCGAAATTCAGTCGGAGCTAGGCCTCATATGGCTACGTCGCCTAGAACATTCGAGAACGGCAGTCGAGTCAAGAATCGGGTCACTAGGGCGTCCCGAATGCCATACTTGTCCATAGATCGCTTTAAAGTCAAACTCCAACCACGTGGCGGACTCCATATTAGCAGCATTGGCTCCAACAAGATAGGTAAAACCATCGCTGAAGCAGCCGGTCTGAGTTCGGACCACATTGCATCAGACATCCAATGCCCGAACGTCAACCAAAAGACAGATGTGGCGTGTACGGCGGAACGAGACAATGCTGAGAAATATGTGAGAATAAGGTCAATTAACCTAGATGGATGCAGCTCCGAGATCAATGCATATGGGGCTGCACCACACAACCCGTGCATGGGAGTGATAGGGAACATTGATTTAGCAGATCGTCTGGCGGAGCTGGAGAAGAACATAGTCCATCTAAGAAACCCATTGGCTCTCGCCGTTAAAAGATTCAAGAATACCTTACTGTGATCATCGCCTTTGATGAACACAAGGTTTCAAATTTCGTCAGATATGTCCCAGCCCTTGTAAGGTGCTCATTATACAAGAAACAAGTCGACATATGCTACGCTTGCGGTTGGATCCCTCACAGAGCTGACGCGTGCCGGTCTACGGAAGAGAGAATATGCAGAGGCTGTGGTGCAGTTAATCCGACTGACGAACATAAGAGCCAACCCAAGAGTGAATTGTGTGGTGGCCCACACCCGACGGAGTACAAAATGTTTAAGCAGCGCTATACGATTCCATACGGGGTCAGAAAACGGAGAAACGAAAGAGCCCCCGCAACCCACGTCAACAAGGACAACAAGGACCCGCAGCGAAAATCAAGGTCGCGCGGCAAATCCAGGTCCCGCAGTCGCTCATGCTCCAGGGGAAGAAGCGTCTCCAGGTCCCGAGCCAGATCCCAATCCAGGACGCGATGCGGATAAAGAGATTGGAGTCAACAGGCTGTATCGGAACCTGCGGAAGGAAGCAGTGGTTCCACGTGGGCCGACAAAGTCAAGGAACCGGCCATAGCGGACAAGACGCAGCCTCACCGGGACACCAAAAAAGAACTGGACTTGTGTGGGCCGACGACGCGCGTACCGATCCGGTAACTGCCATGCTTCGTGACCCACCCCCAGCGCAAAGTAGGGATCGTGAAATAGAAATACTTAAGAAAGAGAATGAAGAATTAAAGAAATAAATGCGAGCATGAATAGAGAAATAATGGCAATGAGGAAACCCTCAAGCGAGGCTAAACAAAAAGAAAACAAAGATAGCACTAATACTCGTAAGGAAGCCCAAGTCACCGCGCCTGCTGGTGAGGCAGCCTGTCAGCCAAGCATAGGTCTGTTGAAAGTAAGCTCAAGAACACTGAAACACAGATGGAGGAAGTCAAACAAGCGCTGGCGTCTTTCAAAGGCAACATGCAGATGCTTACGGACATTGTCTCACAGTTTACAATGAATGTAGGCCAAATACAGACGGGACTGAGTGACCCTAAGGAGGGGCGGAGGGCTTTTGGCTAAAGAACTGAAACCCCGGAAATGAGGACTATGTAAGTGGACGTAAGAGAACATTGCGAGTCGTCATTGCTCAGAGTTACACTAACTCCCCAGGCGGTGGAGATGAATATACGATATGGCTAAAGCTAAGAGGAAATTTCGAATTTGGCAGTGGAATTTCGGAGGGTACAATAACAAACGTACAATCATTCTGCAATACCTTAGGTTACTTAAGTCTAAAGCGGATATTATCGCACTTCAAGAGACAGGATATGGATATGTGACACTCACTGTATACGGTGTCATAGAGTGTCAACCGTACGGTAGGGGCCTGTGCGTGCTTGTAAATGAGCAGCTTTCACATATCCCACATGACTTAGGCATATTGGAAAAAATTCTAGAGTACCTCATGGTTGAGGTTGTAGTACCAACTTCACACAAAGACCAAAGGAACAATACCTTATTCGTAGTCAGCATCCACAGCAATCCGAAACACCAGAACCCACACTTCAAGAAAATATTCGAAAAGACTACTAATCTACCTGGAAGTAGACCTATGATTATATTAGGATGCTTCAGTGCAGCTCACGAGCTATGAGGCTACGTTACGACGAATGTCAAGGGCAGGGATCTGTGGAACCACGCGGATGAGCTAGACCTGGTCTTAATCACGGATGAGATACATCGCACAAGGGTCGGCAATTCTGTCTGCAGAGACAGCACACCGAACCTTACGTTCAATAGGAACACAGAGCATGTTTCATGGACTAACACAAACATGAATTTTGGCAGAGATCATTACATAATAGAAGCCAAACTGGAAGTTGAGAAAGGCCGAACTCGAGAATTCGAGGTCGTAGATTGGGAAATTTTTCGTAAGAGCCCAACACGGAAAAGAAACCATCAAACTCAACCTCAGAGATTGGTGTGAGGGCATCAGAAGGGACGTCAAAACAGCGTCCAAAAGAATTGTTGCAGACACTAATGTGGAGGCAACGGACTCAAAACTTGCCCACTTAATAGAAGCCAAGGAAGTCATAAGCCGAAGGCGGCGGGCCCAAAGGCTAAGTCGTAGGCTGAGAAAAAGAATCGCACAACTTAACAACTCGAACAACACTGTAACACGTTCTTCCAGCAACAGTGGGATGAGTTTTGTGAGTAATTCGACGGGCAATTAAGGAACGGCAAGGCGTGAAAATTGATCGAGTATCTGCTGGATGAAGAGGGCAATAAAATAACTAGAGACACAGCCTTGCCCGAGCTATGCACATAGCCCTTTAGGATCAGCCCATCGAAACAGTTACCAAACAACCTGGGCATGCGGCTTCCATCCGCTGTCTGTTGTCGCCGAACCTTGTGTTATCTGATTTCATCGCCTGACGCGAGTGCTCTAGAACTCTGTGGAAGGCACGCGGCTCTCAAAGATTAGTCTGGAACATTCGACGACTGCTCTATAAAAGCCGACGCGCTTGACCCGCTGATCAGATTTTCGACGATCGCCGACCGTGTTCGCCGCTATCGTTGTGCTATAAGTGTAGCCTGTATTGTGGGCAAAGGTTCGCCCTACAAAAGTTAGTTTTGTCGTTCACAGTATTTCTACTGTGTTATTAAACGTCACCACCACGTGACAATATGATCTGTGGAGCAAACGCTTTGGCTTTTATACCCGAGTCAACAAAGGATGCATAATAATCCCTGCTGCCCGCGTGTCTTCCAGCAGGTACAACACAAATCTCGTCGTGTATAGAATCAGACCGCACAAAGTTCGGTCCGTTCGGTGACAACTGATATCGGATAGAACCCTCCATAACATTCGAGATACTTCTATAGATGCGGGTGCATCCTGCACTGAGCCATAACGTACAACTTTTGGTAACCGGTGAAAAAACAGCCAACCGAGAATGATAAAGGAGTACCTGCGTCGATATACTGCACGAAGGATATCACAGAATTGTTTGTATAGATGGATATCAGCCGCGCTCACAGTTTCTCAAGTAAGACCGAAATCGGCGGATACCCTACAGTGCCGTACAACGCATTTTACCTGTCGGTTGAACAGTGGATCGTTCCGGTGAGGGGTGATGCGGCAGAATTACGCGCATTACTTTCTGGACCAAACGTTCATATGACTAATCACTTTAGGTTTTACAGGTTCATATTTTTAGCCGTTTATCAAAGCCTACGTGTTTTGAGCTACTTATCATTATGTGTGATAAAGAATGCAGCTTAAGGCAGAGAAATAAGCAACTGTATCGCACAATATGTAATTTATGCTGCACCCCACCAAATTGAGTCAACATGTGTCTGATATGCAGCTTTCTAAAGCAAAATTCAAAAACCTGCAAGTATGCCTACTAAGCCCCGCAATTTCCAACTTCAGCCCGTGCGCATATTTTCATGGCAAAATATGGCTAGGGAATCTCAGAGAGATTGTAGAAGGACATGGTATGCGCCGCAATGTCTCGTTTCGCAGATCCCCATTGGTCATTCACCATGGAAACTTGGATCACGTGCCGGTTTACTCGTGCGTATGCTTCGACAGCGGCAGGCTTTACGTTTTACGATGTAAGATCGCAAATTTTTAGCATAATTGTATAAGATAACCTGATTTGAAACCTTAGTCGCTCGACCAATATTAACGCATCTATGCAATACATTGCGAAATATTGCCGAAGAGGGAAGGAATTCAATGGCCATTAAGATGCATATTTAAAATTATTGATTATACATAGGCAATGTCGAAAAAAAACATATAAACGAGCGTTGTGTTTCGTAACACATTGCAAGTGCCCTTTATTTGTTTCAACTTATTTGTTTTGTTATTGTCTATTGTGCAGATTCTACGTACCTGTAGAATACATTGCAAGTTGACGTTGTGATAATCAGCAACAAAGAACACTGCGAATGTTTTGATATTCTGCAACACGTTTCCCAGCATAGCAGATAACCAAGGCACGGGCAGCCAGCCCCCCCCCCCCCCCCTATCTTTTTGTTTTTGTTCGCGACCGACCTGATCCATGCGACCGCGGATTACTGTCTCCGATATCGACTTGGTGTTCGTTATCATCTTCTGTATCAGCCGAGTGCGATGTTGTACGCTCCCCGTAAACAGTAAATTTTATTCAGTATGAAGCGAGAATGGACACACGTAGGACCATGGAAAGCAAGACCTGGGAAGATTAATTTTGCATTCGAATTGTATTAAGCTCAAAGGCCTATATATTTTTTTTGTACTGATGCTATTTAGGTGCCATTTTTTGTCTGTGTGATTAGCAACAGAGGGTAGTCGCGAAGCGGCACATTCCTAGACGTAGCAAAGATACGGCTGCATATAAGCATACTGGTTTTGTAAGGGCTGTTGTCTGCGCGAGCCATTACGCAAAACAGCGGTAGCGGCTAGGGTCTGCTATGTATGAGGGGTGAATTAAACTGAAAAGCTGCGCTTTCAATATATGACATTCCAAACGTTGCCTCTTCTTCAAAATGGCATACACTACTGCGAACAATACAACCAGTGCATCACGTGACACAAGTATGCCCTCAAAACTCAGCGCACTACGTCACGGCTACCCGTCGGCAGTCTAGCACTTTCTTGAAGGGAAAAAATATTAAGCCCGATGTAATTAGCAAATCTTTTTTGAGCCAGGTCATCAAACCGCAACGAAATCAAGTATATGACCTTGGCTCAGCTGCATATCCTAGGATCTCCGAAAAAAATGAGAAATATAATGGGGTTTTATGTCCGAAAATTACTATCTGGTTATAAGGTACGCTGTAGCGGGGAACTCCGGAGCACCCATGGGGTTATTTAATTTTCACCTAAATCCAAGCTCACAGATGTTTTCGCCCTCACTGAAATGCGGCCCCCGTGGCTAGGATTCCATCCCGCGATCTCACGATCAGCAGCTCAACACCATAGCCGCTGGGCAACCACGGCAGGCATGAGCTCTGCAATCGGAACTTCTGCACCGTAAAATGCAGCGCTTCGTGGCCCAGAAATGTTTTAGTTTCTTGCTGATGATGCAACAATTCTCAATTGTACGCAAAGGTCGAATTTTCCGCCAGAAATGAAAAGCATTCCCCCTAAGCCGCAGCGAAGAGGCGGCTTACTGCAAGCCTCGTGTGCTTCACACAGTTGGAGCGGCATCACTTGAACAAAATTTTCTTGAAATGTTGAAAGCAGCGCCGCTGCTTCCAAAAGCGGCGCTCGTGCGGACCACTGTCGCTCGGACAGGTACAGCACTCGGGATTTCTGCAGGATTCATACACCACACTTTATGCTTGCAACCACACCGTTTATCAGCAATCGTGATTTCAGAAACTGCCAAATAATTTGCAACATTTACCTCTTTTGTAAAGAGCTAATTTTGATATGCGAGTTTTACTGACGTCGGAGTACTTTAGAAATATAACCTAAATTGCGATGTAAATAAATACACTTACCTTTCTGATTTTCAAAGCGTTCCTACAAATGGGTGGTAATTTCGGCCTCTGAAAATTCAGTAATCCCGCAGACGCAAACAACAAGATTGTCGCAAGTAGGAATTTCTCTGCCATTCCCTTGCTAAGAACTGTTTCCGACAACATTAGCGAATGAAAGCATGCATAGCCACTCGTTGAGGGTCGAAGTTTTTCGCTACTATATGCTGCAGGCTACGTCGACTATGTATCGCAAGCTTTGCATGTGTGCAGGTGCGTCCTTATTTTTCCATTCTATTGAGAACCTCATGCCATGGAAGCATTGCTCAATACGGACTGAACGGAGCCGGCCGTTGCGGGTTGTTACACAAAGAAGGAAAGATGTGTCTAGCTGTTACGCTAGGTGCTATTCGAACGTAGCACAATGCATTATACAGGTTGTCCTACATAACTTGAGCCAAAACTTTACAGATGAAAGGCGCTGCGGACGCGAGTTGAACCGAATGCATAATGTTGGCACTGGCCTATGGTTACTCAGCCTATTTTTTATTTTCCCCTTAACTGAAGGATTAGTTATGCTTAATTATAAAAATTTTAAGTATTGGCTGCAGACCCCAAATGCGATACGCCAAGTTGTAGAGCACCTTGAGAAACCACTCAATAAATCGTTTCGAAAACGATATATATCACGTGGTCCATTTTTCTGCGTTCCATGGAAAGCCCGCTAAATATGCAAAAAAAATACCACGTGAATGGGCAATTGAGCACTGTTATTGCGCTGCCCCCAAGCTTGCATACCGATAAACAAGGTCGCTTGTAGCGAGACTGGCCCTCGACAGGGCATTTGCGCCGTCATGCGATAAGAGCCGCATGGCCAGATACCTACACCTGGCATAACGCCCTGTCGCGGGCCATTCTCGCTGCAAGCGACCTTGTTTTTCTGTATGCAAGCTTGGGAGCAGCGCAATAACAGTGCGTAATTTCCCCGTCACGTGGTATTTTTTTTTTCATATTTCGTCTGCTTTCTTGGGAACGCGGAAAAAAGAACCACGTGAGATATAATGTGTTCGAAACAATTATTAGAGATGTTTATCAAGGTGCTCTACAACTTTGCGTATCACACTTGGGATCTGCAGCCAATACCTAAAAAGTTGATCAATGAAACATAACTAATCAGTAATTTAAGGGAAAAATAAAGAAATATTCTCAGTAACTCAAGGCCAGTGCCAACTTTGTGCATTCGGTTCAACTCGTGTCCGGAGCGCCTTCCTTATTTAAAGCTAAGATTCAAGTTATGTGAGGCAACCTGTATAATCGAGTGCGCTTTGCGAAAACATTACTGCAGCGAAAAATTAAGGCAGATACAATTATGTCTACTTCCGCCTATGGTATTCATGACAGGGAATTGTCAAGCTATAAGAAAGTGCAATGAAATGAGAACATGTATCTTTCCGTACAAGGGGCGATAGGCACGTTCCATCACTAAATGTAAACCGAACTCCTTGATCTATTTCAGGAGGCATAGTTGCTAACTATCAGAAGTAATGAGAGCAGTAGAGATCATGGCCACTACAGGCCTAAGAATTGTAGCGTCACTCCGTCCAACAGAACCACATTAATCCTCCTCCAATAGGAAGTCCAAATTTAGCGATTGCTCACGACCAATTTCTCGTTTTTTACGAGTAGGCTGCGTGGATTACCCTTCGGAATATAGGGAAAACAGTAAAACCATTTTAAGAGGGGCGTATAGTGGACTTTCTCTCTCTCTCTCTCTCTCTCTTTATATATATATATATAACAGCCTGTTTTGGAAATTGCCTATATATATATATATATGTATATTATATATATATATATATATATATATATATATATATATATATATATATATATATATATATATAGAGAGAGAGAGAGAGAGAGAGAGAGAGAGAGAGCGAGGTGTTTCTTCTAGGATTTAGGTGTAGTAAACAGCGTATAGAACACGTGCAAAATACAGAACTACCTATAACTTTGTGAAACTCCCCAATAAAATCAAATGTGTAATAGTTAAACACAAACAAGCTACTCTCTACGTTATACAATTGGCCCCTTTGGCTCAATTAGAGGAATCGGCAATTGCAAGTCGCATGCTCTTGATAAGCGAAAATGGCTTACTGCATTTAATAAACATATACTGAATACAGTCGAACCTTCCGTTTACCACGTGCCCAACTCAAATAGATGCGCCAGCCTATACATATATAACGTTGGCTCATTTCCATGCAATCATAACAAAATGGAAATTATTTCAATACGGCATCATTTGGGCCGAAGACGCACCAATAGCCAACGAGGTCCTTGTGATACTTGCGTCCACTAATACACGTTGCTATATGCTATTGTACAAACTTACTTCATTTTCTGTCTATTTAGTAGTGTTTTGACAAATGGATATTTTTTTATTGCAGTAACCATGCTCCTGATCGGGGTGTTTTTGCCCATAGCAGTTTTCAATTCGATGACATGCAAAGCACGATCGGTTTTCTTGTATGGCTCAAACACTTGTATGACAGAATAGATCAGCACAGGACAATATAATATCCCTGATTTCCAGACTAGAAGAAACTACTGGGCATAGTCCAATCGTCATCTTCTCTAATATCAAAGCCGCCTTTGATTCTGTTTTATATCATTCATTTCTTTAGCCCTTCGAAGGTGTAGACTTTGGAGGACGCCTTTACACATGGCTATCGAACTATCTCAAAGGATCGCAGCTTTCCATATTAACTTCAGAAGATCTGGCATCTTTCTATTGCATTGAAAAAAATTGTTTCACAAAGGACAGTCCTTTGCCTTTTGCTATTGAGCATGACTCTCGTTCAGTTGAAAAAGAGCCTACCAATTGGGGTACATACGACGCTGTACACTCTTTACATTGTATATGGAATGCTTCACGACCTCGTCGAGTAACTCAGCAAGACTACAGCGAGCGCTTTTCAACATGTCATTGTATCTTACATCGCGGGGCCTACATCTATCATCAGAGAAGATCGTTACTATGACATTTACTCGTAGCCACATGGATGGCTACCCAATTATACTTGGTGTTCGAGCCTTTCCCTACGTGTGGACGCTGCGCTTTCTCGGTCTCTGGATCGATCGTACCTTCTCCTGGACACCGCAAGCCAAAAATTTTACGGGGGCAAACTTTCGGCTCTTCCAAAATTGATAGTTTTCTTGCTGGACCCTGAAGCGACTGCCGGTCGCTGGCGAGGCTGCATAATGCTTAAGTTGATGGCGTCTTGCACTGTGGCCTTCCTATCCTGTAGAGACTGTCCCCAATAAGAAAAGTTTGGGAGCTGCGCGTAACAATAGCTTGCGTGTTTGTCTCGGTCTTTAGAAGGGGTAGTCTTTTATAGGGACTGTAGCTGAGACTCACTGTTTGTCTTGACCCGCTACGAATTCAGGAAAGAAAGCTCACACATATAAGGCGCGTAGTCCAAACCAAGAATCATTTCGTGCGTAATATCGCAATATAAAGTAATTCCGGATTCCAGCAAGCTGTTGGCGAAATTTCACTTACTATCCCCAGATAGGCAACAGAGATCATGCCACTACAGTTCCCTCCGTGGATGCTGTCTCATCTACACCTTTGAAAGTACCTTCCTGGAATACAGTCAAATCAGAAAATGTCTCAAGGAGCTATTTTAGAGATATCGCTGGCCTACATGACCGTGAAGTACAACACTACTATACACTAATTTACTTACAGCTCGTCTACGTAACATACCTCTTTCTGTAATATTTTCGTTCCTTCCATATACTAGACATTTTCATGGAGTTTAGAGATAATAGCGCCATCAGCAATGTCTGAGGTGTACGAGATATGGTTCGCTCTATGGTGCCCTATATGGTTCTTTTTCAACTGCTGCTTCACCTAATTTATTTTAACTGGGGCTGTCAAAATCATAAGTTCTGCAGTGCGTCCCAAGTGCATCGGGGAGCAGACTACGAAGTTATCCTGTTGCTCAATGTTCTCCGTCGCCAGAGGTTTCTGGTAATCCTCGTTTTTTTCGGGGAACACGGTTCCCTGCTCGACGGGAATAGGTGTGGAACCACCCACTTGATTTAGCTGTGCCTGCGTCGGCAACCTCAAGGAAGCGGAACTGCCTTTCGTGTGACAGCGATGCTACCCTGACAGACTCGACCGAGCGCGATGCAAGTTGCGACGGCGACTACATGACTGTCCAGAAACCAAAGCGGTGGATGCTCTGGGCATCTGTGGACCAATCTGCTATGAGGACTCCGCCAGTTCACCAAAGTACACCATCATCTTGCCTACACTACCCTCCGACAACACGGGACTCCTCAAAAGGCAAGTTGCATCGGTTGAACTGAAGAGACTGTTGCCAAATGGCAATGAGGACGTCAGAGTCAACTCTAGGAAGAATGTTGTTGTGGCCGACGTTCGACTCTCTGCGTCGGCCTTAGACTTTATGCGTGCTGTCACTGTCCTCGTTGGCCTGAACGTTCGTACCATCATGCAGCTGGGAAAAGAGACTTCTACAGACATCATAAATGACATTGATGCGGCCATCTCAGGCAAAGATATACCGCTTTTGATTAAGCCTGCGAATCATGGGACCCAAACACCGCCAGTCGCCTGTTTTGGAAATTCCAGATGTGTAAAAATCATCTTTAAAGGCGACTGCCTTCTGTCGCATGTGAAGGAAGGTCATTTCGGGCATGCTCTCCTGCACTTTGTTCCCTAGCTACTTCAGTGCAGATAATGCCAGAAATCTGGTCACGGAAGTACCGTGTGTGGAAAGCCTACCATATGCTCCCGTTGTGGAGCATAATACTTTGCAGACAACTGCCATGCTACAGCGTTGGAGGCGTCCAAGCTGTCAGGGGCCCCATCACGACTCATCAAAGAAATGTCCAACAGTTCAGAGGGAACGTTCCGTCTTGAAGAAAATGGTGAGGGGCCGGTCGACTCATTGAGAATCAGCTGCTGAGGTCAGGCAACGTCGTTCTCGTCGCAGACGCTCACCAGTGAACGCTGCTCTCCGCACACTGAATACACGTGCCACAAAGCCTGTTGCTGCTGAATCAGCTCCACCACCACTACGGAATTTGTCGAAACCGTGTATTAATAATGGAGCAGCAGAAAAGAGTACCGTGGATAATGTAAGGCCACCACTGCCTTGTGGATAAACCACAGCAAGGAGTGGCACCACAATGTTCCACGCTCAGCCAGGTGAGCTGACAGACCATGACCACCGAATTGTGACAACGCTCAAATCTTTGATAAAAGGCGATTCGCACTCTTGTGGGGAACTGGAATACGCCAACCGCTTGAAGCGCTTTGCAAATGTAGGATGCCCTGAGCGCAGTGTTTGCAAATCTTGCATAAGGACATTGGCTCTTCCACTGACTTCACTCCTTCATAAATTGCGTATTGTGACGATTTTCCAGTAGAATGTAAGAGGTCTTAGATCACGGATCTCAAGTTTCCGCCAGTGCGTTTTTACCATGCGATTTCCTATAGAAGTAATGTGTGAAACAAACGTGTCAAAAGCGCTAAGACTCTCTGGGCACGAAGTCTTTATGGCATCGACGTGGGGGAATCGCGCAAAGCGGTTGTTTACATCAGCACAGAAAGAACGTATGTTCACCGCTCCGTGCACGCTCATGGTGGGAACGAATACGTGTCTCCACATTGCAAAATAATAAAGGAGGCCTTCACCCTTAACGGCGCCTATATCTCCCCATCCAGTCAGTTCGACGACGACCCACTGGAATATATCCTGACGGCAGCTCCTGGACCCTGGATTATAAGTGTTTACTTTAGTGCTCAACATTTGGTTTGGGGAAGCTCCAGAATGGATTACAAGGGCGGAAACTTGTGGAATTTGATAGCGACCATGAACTGAGCATTCAAAGCGATTGCAGTCCAACGTACTTGAGTGGCTCGACTTATAGCAGTTGCTTAGTTTGACTTTGGTGTCACGGCATCTTTGTCAACAAGTTAGATGATCCTCTCACATCGAAACTCATGGCAGTAACTATATTTCCACCTACTTAAGAAGCACAGTGTTTAGAAGCTTCTCGTTTTCGACTTTCCGAAAAGTAAAGTGGTCAACGTAAAAGCGAAAGGTGTAAATGGCATGCAAAGAAGGATTTGCCTGCACCGTTGAGCACCTCATTACCAGTGCGCTGGAAGCGTCTATGAACATATTTGCATGCACAGCAAAACGTAGGAATTTCGACATGGAACTTGAGTGACTTCGAACGATTCGTAGAAGGGCCGAGAGGTGATAAAGCCGCACCAAATCAATTCATGACCTTAGAGTCACTCGACGTACACCAAAGAATATCCAACATCATATGGACAGGCAGGAGGAAAAAAGGTGGAAGATGTTTTGCGAATGACTTGACTCCCGCAAACAAGTGTCTATCACATGGAGGACGGTGCGCGGCCTTGGCTGCTCTCCACAATAACGACATCCATTATGTGCCCTAGCCCTCTATCAAGAACGCTCGCAGGTTCATGTAGCCGAAGATTTCTATATGAAGATTGCGGGTAGTGTGGTCACCATCAATAGCGAAATTCTGGGTGAGGTTTCTGGAAAACCTGTGCCAGAGTTGAATGTCTCCTTCTCACTTGAGGAATTAGAGGCTACTCTGGCACATG
Source organism: Dermacentor variabilis (assembly GCF_050947875.1). Classification (NCBI taxonomy): domain Eukaryota; kingdom Metazoa; phylum Arthropoda; class Arachnida; order Ixodida; family Ixodidae; genus Dermacentor; species Dermacentor variabilis. The sequence continues at coordinate 83,021,074 of NC_134574.1, forward strand.
CAGGTGATCATTGTCGCCAGGACAGAACGACATCACCTATGCTGATTTATGCCACCCAGGTGAAGGTGACCGAGGTCGACTTCTGGAATGTTACCAGTCATGGAGTAATGGCTTTGGTCCTGTACTGTGGAAGTCCAGCCGCTTGATACCATTTCTGAAGCCTTCAAAAATGCCACATCGCCTATCGTCCTAGATACTCATTGCATTGTCCAGCTATACTGGGAAGTTCGTGCAAAGAATGATTCTTACACGTCTGGAGTGCTATCTTGAGTGCCACAACGTATACGTCGAAGCAATGACTGGGTTTAGAAAGACGCCGCTCGTCTGTTGACAAGGTCATCGAGCTCGTGACATCTCTGCAAAAAGACAAACACCGCAAAATTATATCGGATGCACTTTTCCTTGATGAATATATATCGGTTGCACTTTTCCTGCCTATAATAAGGTAACGCATGAAGCTACCCTTGATGCCCTAGAAAATAATCGAATTGGTTGACGAATGTTCTTGACGATTCGGAGCTATCTATTCAAAAGATCCTTTGTAGTGCAATATGTGGATCGCCGAACCACTATCATTATAGTTGCCGTGGCGTCCCGCAGCGCGGTTTTCTTAGCTTCACTTTGTTCAACCTTACAATCCTTAGACTTGCCGACGTTCTGCCCCATACAGGCAACATTTCCATATATGCCAACGACATATGCATATGGGCCTGCGCAGTTACACGACCCCGGGTGCGTACTTGGCTCCCAAAAGCAGTGACTCTCAGAAGCATCAGAATTTAAACCGAGAAGCGTGCCTTAGTCGCTTTTATCAAGAAGCCCATGAACTTGTACCCCTATTCTTTTGACCACCAAAGAATTTCATACGCAAAATCTCACGGAGCACGTGGAACATCTCATGGAGCACCACATCTCATACATGAAAAAGAGGCTTACCTCTATCGGCCATATACTAAGGTTCCTTGTCGGTAACACGTGGGGTACATCGGTGGAATCTATGCTTCAACTATGCAGGACACTCCTCCTAGGATACTTATGATATAGCACACGTCTGCTGTCCAATGCTAGCATAACTAAAATTGATTTGCTACAGAGGATTCATGGTCAAGCCCTTGAAACATGTCTGCGGCTGCCTCGATGTGCTGCATCCCTAGCAACAATTGCCACTGCGAGAGACCACTGAATAACCACTTATATCGCTGTCGAGGCACTCTGGGCGCATGTTCGCCATATTTCCAGAGTCCCTAACCACCATCTCGCTTGCTTGCCTGAGAAAAGACCCAATGCATCGTTTTCCAGATCAATATGGCGGCAGCAGTTGCGGCGGCATGTCCTCCTTCTAAGAAAATTCTTCTTACCAACAGGTTGATCCATTGCCTGTGTTCCTGCTCGTCCTTGGTTCCTGCGCCGTCTGTGGCCACCGTGGTTTCATTTCCACATGCGCTTGCACTCGTTGCGAGTGCTTTCAAGCGTCGGAGCCCTGTTCGGCCTGCTGCGTCTGCGCGGACTGCACATGACTTCAACGAGGACCATATAAGGATGCACACAAGGGCACTGATTCAATTTGGCGGCAGCACTTGCGGCGGCATGTCCTCCTTCTAAGAAAATTCTTCTTGCTAACAAGTTGATCAGTGACCTGTGTTCCTGCTCGTCCTTGGTTCCTGCGTCGTCTATGGCCACCGTGGTTTCATTTCCACGTGCGCTTGCTCTCGCTGCGAGTGCTTTCAAGCGTCGGACAGGGTCGATTCAAATAGGTCGCGAAGCTTCGGGCGAAAAGCGGTTCAGTACAGATTGTCACCGACATCAGCATGGGGGGTTATGGGAAAAGCGATTGAAGCGCGACTATGTTTGGAGGGAACAAACATTGGGAAAGAAAAATGCGTTTTTTAATTCAAACGAGACACAGTTAGATTCATTCAACAAAAATAAAATTCCTAGTCAATTTTATATATTCGTGACGAGTTAAGAAAATACAAGTTTAATTTTATTATTAATAAATGCATTTCTTTTCAGCGTCTATCCCTACAGGGGGCGTTGACGCCACTATCACTCGCAATGCAATGCACGTCTTGAAATGGGCAGAAAGGCGCACTCGTAAAGGTCACCTGTTGAAATACGCCCCCCTCACAGTTTGTGCTTTCTTGCTTGTCGAAGTTTGTGTGAATTTGGTGGCGCGGGTAGCTTCATCGCTTCTTAATCTGTTCAGTCAAAAGTAGTGAGTTACGACCGCCAGATAATTGTGCAGTTGTTTTCGTGCGACTGCGGTGGCCGACGGGCTTGGCATCCGACAATAGGATCAGCACTCTACACGTAAAGCTTTCGTCGGCCTCCAAAGAAAGTATGTTCTGTGCAGGGATGCGATTTCGACAACCGTATGGCTGGCCTTTTCCTGCATCGCTTTCCACGCTGAAAGCTCGGAAAGACCATTAAATCGAATGGCGGGACATTTGAATATAGCTTCAAAGGAAGGACAACAAAACAAATTTCGCGCCTTCGAAAACAAAATGACGTCACTTCTGCTTTTAACGGACATGGCGTCACATTATTTTTTTTTCCGCCGGAAGTGTTCCCACCACATACAGATGGCGCTAAGCCCCATGAACCGCAGATGGACCGCCATGTTTTGAACGTATGGGCTCCTATGAAAGCTTCGCTACCAGGTATATTTACCTTGCGTCGGAGCCCTGTTCTGCCTGCTGCGTCGGCGCGGACTGCACGTGACTTCAACGAGGACCATATAAGGACGCTCACAACGGCACTGATTCAATTTGGCGGCAGCAGTTGCGGCGGCACGTCCTCCTTCTAAGAAAATTCTTCTTGCCAACAGGTTGGCTTATTACTTCTGTACACTATCTAAATATTAATTCTGCCGCAACTGCTGCCCAAACTTCTTGTTTAACTGTTCGTAGTTGTAAATACTTCACTATGCCTACCACAGCGGAACTGGCGAAAAAAATTGCATCTCTTGAAGCACTGCTGAACGAGAAGTTGAATACACTGATCAATGATTTAGTGTCGCGAATTAACATCAAGCTACAGAATGTTGGACTGGGTGAGCACGCTTCCCTCTGTGAAATTGTTCAGTTCATGAACAAGGAACTAGACACGATCAAACTAAAACAGGAAGAACTCGTAATCTCAAACAAGGCACTCTTGCCGCGTAACGAAGCACTCGAAAGAAAAGTGGCTGATTTAGAGCAATATTCGAGAATGAATAATGTGGAAATTAAGGGAATCGCTACATCGCAGGGTGAAGACTGCGGAGTCATTCTGAAGCGAATTGGCGATGCTATCGAGTACCCTCTCTTACCCACTGATATCGACACGGCTCACCGTGTGGCCTCTAAGTCAAATGAGAAGAGCATCATTGCTCGCTTCTGCTCACGCGATAAGAAAAACGAGTTCATCAGGAAGGCAAGAAGAGCTAGGCTTCGCACTGACATTGGTTTCACAGGTGGCACTAGCACGCCTGTCTATGTAAATGACCACTTGACCATTGATAACAAGAAAATGTTCTCGAATGCGCTGGCACTCAAAAAAGAAAATAAGTGTGAAATACTTATGGACAGAAAACTGCCAGATAAAAGCCCGCAAAACTGATGATAGCACGGTCTATCGCATTTTCACTGAGTCCGACCTTCGAATCTTCCCGTGATTCACTGTAAATATTTTTTTCCCTTTTTTCCATGGCCTTGCTCTACCCCGTTGACGTAAAATCATGTCTTATCGCAAATAAACGATCACTCATTCACTTCAGCTGGAATTAATAACTTCATTGCCTCATTTCACCATGTCTTCACCTTTATCTGCATATCGGACATTTGGCTTTCTGATTCCGACAACAACATGAGCGGTGTTCCATCTTATCAACCGGAGTATTGTCATCATGCCAACTAACAATCATGGTGGCGCCGCCAATTTTGTTTCACAAGCTGTCACCTACGCTCGCAAATGTGATCTGGCAATTAACGTGCATCATTGCGAGTCAGTGTGGATAGAAGTCAACCATCATCATCATCATCATCATCATCATCATCATCTCGGCTAGTCTTTGGCCCTTAGATGTGCCTCGATCATAGCCCCAATCATTGTTATCATCATCAGCCTGGTTGCGCCCACTGCAGGGCAAAGGCCTCTCCCATACTCCTCCAACAACCCCGGTCATGTACTAATTGTGGCCATGCCATGCCTGCAAACTTCTTAATATCATCCGCCCACCTAACTTTCTGCCGCCCCCTGCTACGCTTCCCTTCCCTTGGGATCCAGTCCGTAACCCTTAATGACCATCGGTTATCTTCCCTCCTCAATACATGTCCTGGCCATGCCCATTTCTTTTTCTTGATTTCAACTAAGATGTCATTAACTCGCGTTTGTTCCCTCACCCGATCTGCTCTTTTCTTATCCCTTAACGCTACACCTATCATTCTTCTTTCCATAGCTCGTTGCGCGGTCCTCAATTTGAGTAGAACCCTTTTCGTAAGCCTCCAGGTTTCTGCCCCGTAGGTGAGTACTGGTAAGACACAGCTATTATATACTTTTCTCTTGAGGGATAATGGCAACCTGCTGTTCATGATCTGAGAATGCCTGCCAAACGCACCCCAGCCCATCCTTATTCGTCTGATTATTTCCGTCTCATGATCCGGATCCGCCGTCACTACCTGCCCTAAGTAGATGTATTCCCTTACGACTTCCAGTTCCTCGCTGCCTATTGTAAATTGCTGTTCTCTTCCGAGACTGTTCAGCATTACTTTAGCTTTCTGCAGATTAATCTTTAGACCCACTCTTCTGCTTTGCCTCTCCAGGTCAGTGAGCATGCATTGCAATGTGTCCCCTGAGTTACTAAGCAAGGCAATATCATCAGCGAATCGCAAGTTACTAAGGTATTCTCCATTAACTTTTATCCCCAATTCTTCCCAATCCAGGTCTCTGAATACCTCCTGTAAACACGCTGTGAATAGCATTGGAGATATCGTATCTCCCTGCCTGACGCCTTTCTTTATTGGGATTTTGTTGCTTGCTTTATGGAGGACTACGGTGGCTGTGGAGCCGCTATAGATATCTTTCAGTATTTTTAGATACGGCTCGTCTACACCCTGATTCCGTAATGCCTCTATGACTGCTGAGGTTTCGAGAGAATCAAACGCTTTCTCGTAATCAATGAAAGCTATATATAAGGGTTGGTTATATTCCGCACATTTCTCTATCACCTGATTGATAATGTGAATATGATCTATTGTTGAGTAGCCTTTACGGAATCCTGCCTGGTCCTTTGCTTGACAGAAGTCTAAGGTGTTCCTGATTCTATTTGCGATTACCTTAGTAAATAGTTTGTAGGCAACGGATAGTAAGCTGATCGGTCTATAATTTTTCAAGTCTTTGGCGTCCCCTTTCTTCTGGATTAGGATTATGTGAGCGTTCTTCCAAGATTCCCGTACGCTCGAGGTCATGAGGCGTTGCGTATACAGGGTAGCCAGTTTCTCTAGAACAATCTGCCCACCTTCCTTCAATAAATCTGTTGTTACCTGATCCTCCCCAGCTGCGTTCTCCCTTTGCATATCTCCCAAGGCTTTCTTTACTTCTTCCGGCGTTACCTTTGGGATTTCGAATTCCTCTAGACTAATTTCTCTTCCATTATCGTCGAGGGTGCCACTGGTACTGTATAAATCTCTATAGAAATCCTCCGCCACTTTAACTATATCATCGATATTAGTAATAATATTGCCGTCTTTGTCTCTTAACGCATACATCTGATTCTTGCCAATTCCTAGTTTCTTCATCACTGTTTTTAGGCTTCCTCCGTTCCTGAGAGCATGTTCAATTCTATCTATATTATACTTCCTTATGTCAGCTGTCTTACGCTTGTTGATTAACTTCGAAAGTTCTGCCAGTTCTATTCTAGCTGTAGGGTTAGATGCTCTCATACATTGGCGTTTCTTGATCAGATCTTTCGTCTCCTGCGATAGTTTGCTGGTATCCTGACTAACGGAGTTACCACTGACTTCCATTGCACACTCCTTAATGATGCCCACAAGGTTGTCGTTCATTTCTTCAACACTAAGGTCCTCTTCGGGAGTTAAAGCCGAATACCTGTTCTGTAGCTTGATCTGGAATTCCTCTATTTTCCCTCTTACCGCTAACTCATTAATCGGCTTCTCATCTACCAGTTTCTTCCGTTCCCTCCTCAGGTCTAGGCTAATTCGAGTTCTTACCATCCTGTGGTCACTGCTGCGCACCTTGCCGAGCACGTCCACATCTTGTATGATGCCAGGGTTACCGCAGAGTATGAAGTCTATTTCATTTCTAGTCTCGCCGTTCGGGCTCCTCTAGGTCCTCTTTCGGCTGTCCCGCTTGCGGAAGAAGGTATTCATTATCCTCATATTATCCTGTTCCGCAAACTCTACTAATAACTCTCTCCTGATATTCCTAGTGCGTATGCCATATTCCCCCACTGCCTTGTCTCCAGCCTGCTTCTTGCCTACCTTGGCATTAAAGTCGCCCATTAGTATAGTGTATTTAGTTTTCACTCTACCCATCGCCGGTTCCACGTCTTCATAGAAGTCGACCGGTCATTCCTTAGTAACAATAAGAAATTGATTCTTGGTTGCATTTATCGCTCACCGTCATCTTGCCTTAACGATTTCTTGCTCTCTCTTGATGCAGTATTGTCCAAGCTAGCTTTTGAAAATAAGAGTGTTGTGATTGTAGGTGATATTAATATTAACTTACTTGACACTGAAGCTACCTCGTACACAACTTACACAGATTGTTTTGCTGGATTCGGTTTTGAATCACTCATTGACTGCAAAACTAGGGTAGCCTCTCGTGGGAGCAGTACGCTTATTGATCACGTGTTATCTAACATATCACCATCGCCTTGCTCCGGGATTATTAATAGTGACATAACCGATCATTTTCCTGTTTTTCTTACATTTAACAATGAAATACATGAGAAGGATAATAGCTACTTTACTTCCGTATTTAGTGCAGATAGCTTTATTGAAGCAATCAGTGAAATTGATTGGTCGCCAAATAATTCTATGTCTGATCCCGAAGAAGCACTAAACAAATTCCGCACTTTATTTTTATTGGCCGTTTCGAGTAACACACGCACTGTTAAATGTGGGAAAAAGTATAAATATCCGCGCAACCCATGGATGACGGACGGTCTTCTAGAGAGCTTAAGAAAGAAGGAAAACATGTACAAGAAAGCTAAGCGTCAGCCCTTTAATACTGGACTAGCTAGACGCTATAGTAGGTACTATAAATTACTGAATGTTTTACTTAAACATGAGAAAAAAAGTACTACGAAAATAAATTTGATCCGAATAAGGACAACCCCAAAAAGCAATGGCAGTTATAAAACTCTTTTCTTAACAAATCGTCTGTTGATGCCTCTATAACCAAAATAAATTACAATGGTCTCACTATTTCTGAGTCCAACGAAATTGCTAATCCTTTTTCTGACTACTTTTCTTCTGTTTACACTAATAACAACATACATGCGCAGTTGCATAATACTTTGAGCCGTACGACACAATTATTCTTCTTGTTACCAGCTACACCAAGTGAAGTATGCTCCACGATTGCTAACCTTAAGAATACAGGGCCTGGCTTAGACAATATTTGTGTCGTACATTTAAAACTGGTTGCGCATTTAGTTTGCGACACGCTTTTTAATATTATCAACCTTATGTTCAAACAAGGTGCATTCCCTTCATTTTTAAAAAAATGCCAAGATTATTCCTGTTTTAAAAAAGGCGACAAACACACAATTAATAATTACCGACCAATTGCAATTCTTTCCTGTCTTAGTAAACTCATTGAGAAATTATTTGTTAAACGTCCTAATAACTACTTAACAAAGTTTTTAATTGCTAAAGAACAATCAATTTTGTTTCCGCCCAGGAAGTCCCACGAATCTAGCTGTTCTATCTCTGACTACATTAAAAAATGTATTGACTCGGGAAACTTAGTCGGATCTGTATTTTTAGACTTCAGTAAAGCTTATGGCACGGTTAACCATCAAGTCCTGTTTATTAAACTTGACTCTTATGGTATAACCGGTCCTGCGCTAATATTCTTAAAAAAATTATTTACTTGACCGGATATACACAGTAAATGCAGCAAATACTTTCTCAGTAACTAAATGTATTAACCAAGGTGTACCACAGGGATCAGTACTGGGCCCTTTGCTTTTCCTTTTATACATTAATGACCTTCCGGATTCTCTTAACTCCACCGACTGCGTTCATTGCATTTTATACGCAGATGACACAACCATATCTTCATCTGACAAATCTGCTACTACTCTTACTTCTAAGTTAAATATTGCATTAGGTAACATTATAAAATGGTGTAGCAACAATTGCTTAGTTCTTAATCCTTTAAAAACTAAATTTATGTTATTCAAAAGTGCTCAAAGGGCCTCAACTTCTATTCCTGAAGTAAAGCTTGGAATTCATTCAATTCCCGTTAGCACCGACGTCACTTTCCTTGGCATACATCTTGACCCTAACCTTACATTTCGCTCTCGCTTCCAACATCTCACGCACAAGACTGCGTTTGGTATACGTGCATTAATTAAAGCTCGCCCTTTTTTTCTCTTGAGTTTCTGCTAGCGTTGTATTATTCGTTCATTGATAGTCACATTAATTACGGCATTGTTTCGTGGGGCAACACGTACGCTTGTCACTTATCATCAATTCAACATATCCAAAATCAGTCAATACACATTATCACTTCTAGCTCCATGCAATCCAATGCCTCTTTGTTACTTCACGCGTATAATATCTTGCCTATTAATAATTTGTCACAGTTTTACTTAGTTCACAAGTTGCTTCATAATAACCTTATGTTTAGGTTCATTGCGACTGACCTTTTGCAGAATAAAAATATGACCAGATTTGCGGCTAACAACAATTTCATGTTACCCATGGTTCATACCAATTACGGCAAAAAAAAACATCTTCCTTCGCTGCAATTTCTCTTTGGAATGAATTACCATCAACCATAAAATCCTGTACTTCTCTTGCAATTTTTAAATATCACCTTAAGCATCATTTCCTACGATAACTTAACTACGATCAGGCGGTCTACCTTTGACTTTTATCTCACGTGTCATTTCTTGTATTTCATCCATGCTTTTTTCCGACTTTCTTTTATAACGTGCTTTTTCGTGTTTCATTGTAAGTGAGATGTCTAATGATGTATTTTATCTGTAGATGTTGTTTATAATACGCTAATTTGCTGACTATTGATATCACCATCAATATTGTCTGTATATTTGTCATGTAATTACTTCGTTTTTTGGAACCAATAAATCTGAATGTGAATTGCGGCTAACCAGCAGTCTTTGTTATTGAGATACTCGCCCACAACAAGGCCACCCCCTCTGTGGGGATTGAAAGAGCCTTCTTGCTGTTGCAGGAATTCTGAAGAAGGTTAGTCTGTCCCCCATGGCTCTCATGCAGATCACATTTGAAGTTTTACATTTTTCCGTACGGTAAGCGAATCCCTGTGTACACGGACGGTTCGATCCCGGAAAGTTTGACGGGCGCCGTTCTTATACCATCTCAGTCGGTGGTTATCAAATTTAAGGCTTCACACGTCACATCATCTACAGTTTGCGAACTGGCTTATTTTCGCGCTGCTGTCGAATACATTTAAAATGAACCGCCTAGCAAATGGGCAATATTTTGTGATTCGAAAGCAGCCCTTCAAAGCTTGCGAGGTTTACGACGTCGTCATTACGAACAGCTGGTGTCCGAAATCAACGAAATTTGCATTGTGCTTCAGAACGAAGACATGATATATTCTCTGAGGGGCTAACGGGAGATTGTGGCATTGTTGTTAATCACCCCGCCGAAAATGCTGTCCGACGTGCCCAGGCTTGATGAACGACACTTATGCTTTTATAGAGGGTAGACGCTGCAAGAAAGCTTCACAGTCTCGCCCATGCTATCACGTTCAGTTACTGGCATACACATCAGAACATCTTAGACCCATCACTGGCACTGAAACTGCTGTGTCGGCCGTGGGTAGGAGTAACATTCACTAACTCCTGCAACTATCGTATTGGAATGGCGGACTCACCAATGTGCGCTAAGTGCAAGTGTGAGGAGACCATCAGTCATATTCTGTGGGGCGGTTCTCGCCTTGATAACTAAGGTCAGACTCTCCAGTGTTCCTTGAATAGACACGGTAAGCCATTCACAGTAGCAAAGACCCTGAGACCCTTGTCTAACAGTCGATTAGCCGAGAAAGCCATTCGAGAGCTTTTTCACTACATCAAAGCAACAGACTTGAGTGCCCGACTGTACACGCCCTGCACCTAACTGCATGTGAAAGTGCGAAATGGACTCATGTTTTTCTCTCTCTCACTATCGCTGCCCCATTCCCCTCCCCACATGTAGGATAGCAAAGTGGACTCAGTTTGGTTAACCTCACTGCCCTTCCTTTCTCTCTTCTCTCTCTGTCAATGTGTTGGCATGCAGTTCACATGACTCATCAGCATCCAAAGGAGGGACGCTTTCAGCCTGCAAAGTATCCGAACGGAGTGATGGCGTGCCAGCAAAAGCATGGCTTCCACAGCACTCCCAGGCTATCTGTACCTGGGATTCCTTCCCGAGATGTTCTTCACAGCGGTGTCCTGCGGGTCAGCCATAACCGCGGGTAGCAGCTGACGTCTTGGCACGATGTCTTGTGCAAACCGGCGCTTCAACTTTCTGATTTCAAAGATAGTCGGTATACTTTCGTCTTGGCGCGGTGCGCATCCGTTCGTTTGCAAATGACGTAGATGCAAATAACGCATCGAAATTGACACTAGAGCATAAACCAACAAATGGCCGAGACAAAAACCACCGTAATACGAATGTAGCACTTTAATACCTATGAGTATCAGTGGTGGCTGTGGCTGAGCTATAATAAGGGTGGTGTGAATGTTTGTTTCATTACATTAATTCATTCATTCATTCACAAACCTTTATTAGTGTCCTGAAGCCCGGTCTTTTCAGATCGAGGCGGGCCGCGTCCACGTCGGCACCGCCAGGAGCCTTATGGCGTCATCGTGGACCTTCTGGACAGCCCATTGTTGATCTTGATAAGAAGAGCTTGATATCATCTTGTGCCAGTTAAGCCATTTTTCTTCGGGGTCGGCGAGAATCGCGGGACAGCCCACCAGCATGTGTGTGATGTCAATGATGCCATCGCACACGTTACATTCTTTCCTAATTCCTCTTTCGGGGTGAATTTTATTTATGAAATACAGAGTGGGGTACGTCCCGGTTTGCAGTAAACGTAGCGTGATTGCCTGAGCCCTGTTCAATGTTACGTGTGGCAGTGGGAATTGCCTATGCCCCAAGTAGTAATATTTAGTGATGTCGTTCTAAGTTAGTAAGTGATCTTTATGCTCCCCGGAATGGTAGCGGGCGTCGGTTCGGTTCTGACCGGCACGACAAGCAAGTCCTCGTGCCAGGTCGTTCGTAACCTCGTTGAGGTTGGTCCGAGTCTCGTCCACCTGTCCCATACGTGCAGCAAACCATCGGATTTCAGTTTTGATAGCTTCGACGTTGTCGATAATTTTAGCAGCAGTCCCAGCTACATAGCCTTTGTCAAAGCTCTTAATTGCTGCTTTGGTATCGCTATAAATGAAAGACTATTTAGGATTCGTGATGGCTAAAGCAATCGCGGCTTGCTCCGCCACCGTGGAATCCTTAGTGAAGATGGTGATGGCGTCCGGTACCTCGCCCCGGCTGTCGACCACCACGGCGGTGTAGGCCTCTTTGCCTTTGACCCAGGCAGTGTCTACAAGGGCTGCCTGTTGTCCTAGATGTTTAATTTCTTTCAACAAAGCTTTCGCTCTCGCTTTTCTCCTTAATTACCTTAATTCGCTTCGTCGTTTTAACGCAATATGATGAATGGATTTACACCATCACCCCTCTTATCTATTTTTTTACGTAGTTACTTAGGCGGTAGTATAAGGGCTGCCATTTTATTGATGACAAGACGATTCGCACTAGGAATGGGGAGAACCTTCATTTCGCATAGCTCCCTGTAACATTTCGGACTTCTGAGCTTGAGCTGCAAAAAACCATAATTCAGTGTTGCATACCTGTTCCCGTGGGTCGACTATGCTGCATGATGGACTTGCGAAATGGCACCTTCTTCACTTCTCCGAAGTCTAAGTCTAGTCATCTACAATGCCTGTAAATGCTGCCTTCCGCTTTTCAGTCCGCTGACGTAGCTGAAGTTTCGTTGTTTCTCAAGTGGAAGCGGCAAGGTACAATAGTTTCCTTAAGTCGCTTCTCACAACTAGCACCTTTTTGTTGAGTTTCTCTGATGTCCTGTATTTCAACGTTTTAGTGGAAGCCAGGCACGCAATACATGTATCTTTGTTGGCGACTGTCAAGCCTATGCACTCCTTGTGGATATTTCTGATAATGTACTTTTACTTTAGCTTGTGCCGTTGGTAGGACACCCGAGGCAATGTTGCAAAGTGTGCAAAACTTGCACGACTGCTCCGACATCTTTGCTTGACAGTAGCCCAGTCAAAAATACATTAGACTGGTTCGGGTGTTTTGTATCACTTGCACCAGAGCCGTATATCAGGCACGGGTCTGGTGTATCTGTTTAGCCTGTCTTGCTGTACACGGTGAGCCACATCTGGTGTGTCTGGTGTACCTGTCTTGGCATGTATGGCGAGCCCAGTCTGGTGTGCTTGGTTCCTGACCTGGTGCTTTTGTGTGTTCAACGTGGGCTTGGTGTGCCCTCTTTGTGCTTTCTGCATTCTGGTATGTGCTCCTTGCAAACATGCTGGTACCTTTTGATGTGTTTGAAAAATTTAGCATGCATCAAGTACTTATATTCTACTGTGCATTCATGATATTATAATATATATGATATTATGTACTGCTCGTGTTCTCATCGATGGCATACGCCACCACATTGAGTTTACATCCTTCTTACGTGTATCCATAAATTTATACTGCGCTGGGACTTCCTACATTCTGGTTCAGCCGTCATTTCATGTAGAAAAGAAGTTCTCTATATCACGGATACAGCGCTTGTACCTGTTACAGGCGCTTCATTTTCATGCGTGAACTTGGCCATCAGTGCAGACTGCGTCCTGCGTCCTGGTCACGAAGACGTTGTAGCCGTAACATCCAGTCAGATCTCCTATGGAGACGCCTTAGTCGCCCCTTCTTCCAGCTGTACTTCTCGCGGAAATCTCATTGCCACCTGTCCCGTTCTGTTTTCACGTGGCCACGCCCTTCTGTCTGCTTGCGACACGGGCCCAACTACTATTATAATATCATGAATGTATGGAACAAATTACCCGTCTCATCCTTCAGAATGCACATTTACTGTATCAAACTATTAGTCTACATTTAGACTGTATGTGACGAGCTGCTGTAACATTAGTGGGGAAAGAGCATAAAATAGCTTAAGTGCATCAAATGCACTCTGTTGCCAAAAGAAATAAGAAATTTGTCTAGGCAAACTTAAATTGATGAGCTGCCTAGCTTCCTATTTCTAATTAAATTCTGTTTCAGCTTCATGACCAGAGAGACAAAGAGAGAATAATAATAATAATAATAATCTTTATTCAGTATAATTAAAACAGTACACAAAACGGAAGCGCCGAAGCCACAAGAGGGCTTGTGCGGCGACAACCGGCAGCCGCGGCAATCTACGCGCCACACCAGAACTCCATCAGAAGCTGGTTGTGCATTTGGCACAACCATCACACATTATCAAAGATGCACTGCTAACATCAGTACATATTAAAGGTTCTCTGACGCTTGAACAGCAACTCTCAGTGTTTTGCGGGTGGACAAAGAAAATACATCGTCCGGTAGTTCATTGAATATAGCAGGAACATAATAGCGTCTTGTTGCTTTACCGTAGTGAGTGCGCACTCTCGGTTTAAGATAACGAGGAACATGTCTCAACGGTACCGGTTTCGTATTTATGTGCCTGTATGCACTGCTCCAAAAATATTTAAGTACTACGATTTGTTTAAAAAGATGCTCAAAAGAAGGCAAACCGGCTTTTCTAAAGACACTGCTGGGTAAATTCTCCTGTGGCATGTAGAGGACACTTGTAGCGATGTTTTTCAATATCCTATTAACTCGACATTTCCATGTGAAAGAGCAGTTAAAAAAGCAACACATACCGTATCTTAAAACACTATACCCCAGAGCCTGGGCGATTTTCTGATAGAAAAAGGCATCATGGTTTTTAAATTAAACAACAAACATGCAACACTTCTAAGTTTCTCACAAATGTGGGTCAAATGAGTATTCCACGTCAGATCACTGTCTATGTGCACACCAAGATACTTAACCGACTGGACGCTAGCTATAGGTTGACAAGAGCAGAAAGAGCAATATGAAGGGTGTAAATATATGGAAGCGACGCTTGGTACATCTTTGTGCGGGTTACGAAAACAGACAAGTCGGGATTTGGTGCTATTTATTTGTATTAAGTTTGAGGCAAACCAATCACTAACTTTAATAGCGTCTACTTGAAGGTTAGCCAGGGCACGTGAAAACTCAGGGTTGCTTGACACTAGTAAAGTGTCATCGGCATAAAGTAATACGGTGGATGCTTTCACGTGGTCACATATATCATTCACATATAAGTTGAACAACAAAGGAGATAGGATAGACCCTTGCGGGACACCGCACACCAGACTTACCGCGTCACTGCAGATAGGCCCAAACATGACTACTTGTGAGCGATTGTGAAGATAGTTTTTAATTAGTGACAAAAAAGGACCCCTAAATCCATATGAATACAGTTTAGACAATAAAATTGGATGATTTACTGTGTTGAAAGCTTTTTTAACGTCCAAAAAAAGCCCAAATGCCACCTCATTGTTTTCCAGGCTTTGGTGCAGTAAATCAGAGAGATTTTCTAATAGCACCTGTGTTCCAGACCCACTAACAAATCCGTACTGATTCACACTCATTAGGTCATGTTTAGCAACAAATGCATTCATCACAGAAAGTACGTGTTTTTCTAAAATCTGGGATATGCAGGAAAGAACAAAAATAGGGCGGTAGTTGGCAATATCATTCTTTTTCCCACTTTTGTACAGAGGAACAACGCGAGCACTCTTCAGTGAATCTGGCCATGTACCAGTTGCAATTATGCCGTTTAAAATAAATAGCAGAACATGTTTCAGAGCTGTAATGTTTCTTATCAGATCAGCTATGAAAATGTTGTCAAGTCCGGCGGATTTATTACTTTTCAGACTAGACAAAATACTGAAAAGATCAGATTCTGTCATAAGAGGAAGGAAGGCTGATGGCGATACACTGTTTTTAATCTTTGTCGAGCTCAAAGTTGGGACTGCGACCTGCTGCTCAGCCGAAAATAAGTTATTGAACTCATTAGCCAAAATAGGCGACACTACACCGAAATTATGCTCCACTGCTTCTCGGACGGACGAGCGTATGTTACCACGTAACTGGTTTATCAGAGACCAGGTGCTCCTTACGTCGCGACGAGTGTTGTGAAACTGCTGTGCAAAGAACTTCCTCTTTGATAAGCGGATAAGCGCAGTTACCTTATTTCTGATGCAACGATATTCTGCTCGAAGTTTCTCATTGTTTGGCGCCCTGCGGCATCGAGACCAGAAAGTGTCCTCTTCTTTGATAGCAGCCAGGATTTCCGCAGTCAGCCACTGGCAGTCAATTTTACGTTTCTTCACAACCAAAGTTTTTTTGCACACTTTCTTTATTTCGCCTAATATCCTGACCAAGCTATCGTACGCAGTGTCGTTAGTGTTATGATGAGTAAATGAATCCCAATCATATTCAGTGACGTGATTATCGAACATTTTTTGGTCTAGAATGATCACAACACACCTGGTAGAGTTAGCGAGCTGCATAGAGTCTGTTTTCATAAGGCGACACGCAATGTAATAGTGATCTGCCAGTTTCTGTCTGATTACAGCTCCGGACACTGAAGAAATGTCCGACGCACGGACGTTAGCGTGGTCAATGCAAGTAGTTGTAATGCGATTATTAAGAAATTCTTCTCTAGTAGGATCGGCGACCTGTGGTTCAATGCCAAATTCTGCGAGTACTGTTAAGTAACTTTCAGTGTCATGGCGATCACCCTTCATCAAATCGATATTGATGTCCCCTATCATGCACACGTTTTAGAGCGCAGCTCTTTGGCGTCCGTTCCTGGGTTTCGCGTCGGCGTCGTCGTCGGCCTCGTAACCAGCTCCGCCCCCCTTTCATCCCCCCAGCGCTAGCAGCGACCGACTGATACCGCTGGATGCCGCTGACGCCGCTAGAGAGTCAAGATAACGTGACTGCATAGAACATCGTCGCCGCCATGCAGAAAGAGGAGGAAAGGGTCCCCCCCCCTGTTCTTGTGTGGCGGATAGGGTGCTCTTCAGTTGCCGACGCGCCGGTTATTCGTTGTCCCTGAAACCAACTCCGCAGCTGGGGTTGACTCACTATCGGCGTCAGCGGCATCAGTCAGTCGCTGCTATCTCTTCCCTCCTCCCTTTATCGTGTTGTCCGCTTGCTGCGCGCGCTTCTGCCCCCATCGTTTGCCGCTGGGTGTACACGCCGCCCCCCTCCCCCCTCTTCCTGCGAGTCTCCGGTTGTCAAAGCGCCGGCTCGAACTTAATTCCTTTCTTCGCTCCTCCTCCAATGCAACCCCTGTGCGGTGGCAATCAGAGAGCCAGATCGGTGGCGGCTTGACATAAAGACAAACAGCAATTTCCTAACACTTATGCGGGAGAACATCCCGTTCCTCTCGCTCGTAACGCGTCCCACGGCTGGGACAACCTCGCGAGGCACTTGTATAGATCTCGTCTTTGAGAATCAAGCATTGGTGTACCAAGTCGAACATATATCAGTCTATTTCTCCGACCACAAAGCTTCCTTCATGACTGTCAAGAACTGTTAGTGGAATCTTTGTTAAAGGAATACGTGTGAAAAATAAAAAAAAAAATTCTGTGATAGCGCATACATGTGTTGCTCGATTTCTTTGCCTCAATCTATCGAAAAGGTGAAACAGCTTATTTGCTGCGCTCAAATTTCGCATTAGGAAGTAACGTAATCGTCGGCAATTTTTTAGCAACAAAGTTGGTTTTCAGTATAGTTTGTAATTCTTCAATAAATCCCAACGCATTTTGACTAGGAGGTCGGTACATAGCAAGGAGATAAAATGAAATACCACGACAGGATACTTCAAAGGCCATGACCTCCGCTGTACCGAAGGAAACGGTAACCTCGGAGATCATCAATGATTCCTTGAAGTATACCGCAATGCCACCACCCCTGCTGTTGTTGCGTGTAATGAAATAGGCATGGTAACCAGGATGCCTAAATACATCGGTTAGAGTGTCGGTAATGTTAATTTCCGTTAATACAAACACGTCAACAAAGTCACTGAGAGCACAGGCCGTAACCGCAAATTGATCCCAGTGTTTCTTGATGCTCCGAATGTTAATGTGAAGAATGGTACAAGAACAACCCAACGCTGGCTGAAAGGTCTTAACAAAGGAGTCGAAATCTGGAAACGACATACTCTTTTGCGAGGAACTACAAATCTTAGGCCATCTTATCAATGTCGCTTACAGACGAGATTTTTAGAGCAGTAGCACCCTCGGTCTTCCTCGCAAATATTTTCCCATTTCGCACCCAGACAAATTTAAATCCCTTTGCTTTGCCTTGAACCCTAGCCCTCCAAAAAAGTTCACTGTTCGCACGAGTCAGGTTCTCACTGAAAAAAAATGTCAGGAATCTGTTTGTTGTCGGCCAACGCGCTGAGTCGAGCCCTTGCCTGCAGCCATTTGTCTCGCAAGTCTGGTGACGAGAATCTAGCCAATACCACCGGTATTTTTCCCTGGCTTCCTGATAAGCGGTGAACAGCACATACTTGTTCCGCTGTATGGTCATGCAAATTAAGCTTCACAGCCAGGTCCGACAAGACTGCCGGCAAGTCCTCATGTGCCGTGACCGGTAATCCGCTTATTTCCAGGTTAGCTCTGCGAGTATATTGTTCACTGTCATTTAGTTGCGATTGTAAGTGACTGATCTGTTTTGCCTGCTCAGATACAGTTTCCTCAAGGCAAACCACTTTCTGATCAAGTCGCATCGTTGCTTGCGAGTTGCTATTGCACTGTTCAAGAAGCTTGCCGTATTGTGACGACATGAACGTAACTGATACTTTTAACTCAACAGTTGTGGTCTGCAGGGACTGACAAGTGAGCGTCAGCTTATCAACGTGTATTGGTATCAGTGCGAGACTGTCAATTACGTCTTTTAGACCAAGGATAGCTGTCAGCTTGTCTTCGAGGGAAGATAACCTTGCCAATATGCCTGAAGAGCTGTCCTGCGACAGCTTCCCAGAAGCGACAGTGGCTCTAGAGTCTCCGCGACATGTACGACAACGCCATTTCTCACCTTTCGCAGACCCCATTGACGTGTATGTCGACTCAGCAATTCCAGAACAGTGCTGCCCAAAATGATAAGACAAACTGCATTCCGTACAAGTAATGCTACACTCATCTTCAAAAATCGCATTGCATAAACCACACTCTGCACTGCTATCAGTCATAGTACCGGATCAAACACTGTACGAAAAAAACGCTTTGCAATCAGCGGCGGAAAAACATCTAGATATATGTATATATATATGCAGCTCACCTGCCAACAAACAGAGTAACATTCAGAGCACTGCAACAGATTGCCGCTGACTGCAGGGTTGAAGTGGCTCGCGTAGCCTTTTGTAGCTGCTGCAGGCTCCAGTAGCGCCCTCTGGTGGGAACTTTCTTGTCCTTTGCTCGCGTGGTTCCCCTGGTATGAAGCGGTGAACAGCAACGGCCTGATGATAGTGCAATCTTGGTGACGGTGATAACTTGAATACGGTTGCCGCTCCGTCCCTCACTTCAAGACGCACGGGTGGTCATCCGATGAATGCTGCCAACAAACAGAGTAACATTCAGAGCACTGCAACAGATTGCCGCTGACTGCAGGGTTGAAGTGGCTCGCGTAGCCTTTTGTAGCTGCTGCAGGCTCCAGTAGCGCCCTCCGGTGGGAACTTTCTTGTCCTTTGCTCGCGTGGTTCCCCTGGTATGAAGCGGTGAACAGCAACGGCCTGATGATAGTGCAATCTTGGTGACGGTGATAACTTGAATACGGTTGCCGCTCCGTCCCTCACTTCAAGACGCACGGGTGGTCATCCGATGAATGCTGCCAACAAACAGAGTAACATTCAGAGCACTGCAACAGATTGCCGCTGACTGCAGGGTTGAAGTGGCTCGCGTAGCCTTTTGTAGCTGCTGCAGGCTCCAGTAGCGCCCTCCGGTGGGAACTTTCTTGTCCTTTGCTCGCGTGGTTCCCCTGGTATGAAGCGGTGAACAGCAACGGCCTGATGATAGTGCAATCTTGGTGACGGTGATAACTTGAATACGGTTGTCGCTCCGTCCCTCACTTCAAGACGCACGGGTGGTCATCCGATGAATGCTGCCAACAAACAGAGTAACAATCAGAGCACTGCAACAGATTGCCGCTGACTGCCGCTGACTGCCGCTGACTGAATAAACTTTATACAAAAGAGCGCAAGAGTAGAATGCTAACCTGCTCTCCAGTGGGTATTCACCTCAGTCCAGCGGCCTTAGCTGCCTTTTTCACTTGGTTGACCAGGTTGACCTGTTCCGTCTAGCCGGAGATGGACAGTGCTGCCTCGCATTGCCGTGTGGAAGTCTTGTGGAAGCCACAGGCCATTCAGGGTCAGTTGCACCTTCTGATGCTCCCCAGAGCCAGCACAGCCTTGAATAGAAAAGTACTTCTACGAATGAATAGAAATCCTTCATTATATCAATAATTTTTTTCACGTAATAAGGTTAGCCCATTAGCCATTTTATGTCAAAAGTACTAGTAGTAAAAGGAAGTCTGTCTAACTTTGGGATAAATGGAACAGGACAGAGCTGGCTTGTCCAGTGGCATAAGCGTAGGTGCTACACAGAAAATTAGGTGCCTTGCCTTTGTATGAAAGCAAACTTTAAACAGAACACAAGCAACCCATCAGATGTTTCATTGAGCCCAAAGGGACTATTTCAGCTTCGTGAACTGCAGAAACAATTGGCGGTTGTGCCATCCAACTAGAAGTGCTCTCCTAGTACCCGCCTCTGATCAACATCTAAGCAATTGGTGAAAGTAAAATACAGCTTGTATTTCTAGAACTCCTGGCTCATACTATGTGGCTGTCATTAAATAAACCGGAAATTTTAAAGTACATATTAACATATTTTATGGGAAAGCAGAAGAAAAATACTACACGTACAGGGAGTGACATTAGTGGCAAGAATGTTCTAGCTCAAAACAATATTTCGAGTTTATCAGCATTGACTGAGAAGTAACAGAAAAAGTTGGTGTGTTTTCATGTTTAATTTTTGTGCACATGAGAAGGAGCAGAAGGGAGACCACAGGACACAAAAGGAAAAGCTATCAATGCCATATTTATTTTGCTGGAAGCATAAAAATATACTTGTACTACATGTGTACTTCTACTGCACAGTTCTTTCAGAAAGAGAAGAGAAGTTGCAATACAAATGTACAAAAGCAAAACAGTAGTTGCATAAAAAGTAAGCGCTGATTAATTGCTACTCTATGTCATCTAGAAAGTTTTACTCTGGCATAGAATCATAACGTCGTATTCCGTACTGATTTCGCTGGTTAATCAGTTGCCACAAGTGTACAAAACAGATGAAACGTATAAATCTTGCGGGCAGCCAAGTCATGCCAATGCATCCTCAAGTAGCAACAGCATGCTTGTCGCTTGAGTGATCTATCGTGCTCTCCTTGGTATATGTGGAGGGACCAGCCAGTCTGTCCCAGGTACATTTGACAAAAAATACAGGTGATCAAAGGAATAGACTACACTACCCCTGACGGACGCACAACAAATTTGTTGCTACCTATAACTAAGCAAGCCTCAATTCCCTCGCTGCCTTTCTCAATTCCCTTGTGGTGGTTATGCACACATATTTCTAATAAAATTGATTTAGTTAGGTTATACACAAACTCCGCTAGTGAATTGGGAAAGGCGAGGAGGCAAGGGAGGTAAGTTTGGCTACAGATAACCGCAAATTTCTCTAGTGCTTGTCAGAGGCAGTGAACCGGAGCTTTGTCAAGCCGAAGAATTTTCGGCTTTTTTTCCGGCTCTCCCTTTTTCACCTTGTATCGAGTGGTGAAAATAAAAATCATGATGATGATGCTGATGATGATGAACTGCATTTCTTTCACATTTGGTGAAATGCACACAGTGCAGACTGGCCGCTAACTAAATATGTACCGCATAAATTACTATATTTCATTCAAAAGACCAGTATGCTCACATGACTTGATCGTGATTTGCCACTGTAAGGCTTTAGGCCGCATTAAGATTTTTCAGCTCTTTTGACCTTACTTTTGAACCTTACTTTTGAACATCCTAGAGAAATAAGTGAGGCGCACCACATATATATAGTATGTCTTAGCCAGCGCCCATTATCAATGCATGAAAAAATCACCATTTATAGATGACAAGGAACAGAAATTATGCTGTGCCTATTTGATTTCTTACACGAATGCCATAGATGGTGACCTTGCGCCTTGTATTACAACTTACACATTCCCACTGAAAAAAAATTGTACGCAATACAAGCACAGATCCAGTGGTGCTGATATTTTTAATCGAAATAGTCAGTTGTTAGTATCGGTCATGTTGTATGGTCTCCCTTCGCTCCCTGCGTAAATTTTGTCCTGAAGAGAGACACGAAGTGACCAGCAAACTGAAAAGGACAATAGAAATGTCACCTAGCAGACATGGTTGGTCTTCTGAAGATGCAAACATATGGCAATAAGTATCTGGTGGCATACGATAGCAATAGTAGGTGCAAGCTAGCTTCAGCATTGCTGTAATACTTCAGCTCTCTCATTGCTACAGTGCTTAAACACTAATGAAGTATAAGTGCATAACAACAAATTCAAGTAGGCCCATCAACCATAGATTTGACTTGAGCAGTCGCAGCATAGGTTGTTTAAGTAGGCAAACACTGGATAATATATTTGATATGACTATTAATACTTCCATCCCCACCTTAAAACATTAGGAGTTGCGGTGTATATGATGGTTGTTTTAGACACAAGTATATTTGTCAAAGAAAATGTCACGTGGTTAAAAACAGTCAGACGTATATTTACGGGATACTTACAATAATCGTAGCGGCTGACAAGACGGTAGACAGCGCGCGCAGTCCAGAGCGTGGTATTCTTCCGACCCAGCTGACATCTTCTTCGTCAGAGTGTCACATGACCTCCGGTGGCGGAAGCACCGGCTCGGGGCTGGTTAGGAGGCGGGAGAGTGATGCAACTTAAGACGCGCGACATAGACAACGTCGGAGCAATGCTGAGCCACGGCTGGCTCAAGAAAGACAATTTCGTACGTGACGTCAGTTACATTACGCTATATACGGTAAGTGCCAGAGTAGCGTGAAACTAACTTCTCCGAGAGGCCAACGCGTCGCGACGGTGACCAAAGGAGAACCAGGGTGCCCGGTGTGTAATGGGCGTCACGATGGCGGGCGTCATGGAAGCACCGCTGATTGTCCTTCGACTCCACAAGTCGACGTCGGGCAATAGGCGTGCTTCTTGAGCTTTGAGTATGGCTGCACGGGCGTACTCGGACGTGAAATTCAGGCTAGCAGGCAGAATGGTGTCGAAAGGTAGCGTAGGGTCGCGGCCAAGCAAGAGGAAGAATGGAGAGAAATCTGCAGTATCATGGTGAGATGAATTATAGGCGAAAGTAACGAACGACAGCGCAACGTCCCAGTAGCGATAGTCAGCGGAGACATACATGGACAGCATGTCAGTAAGGGTGCGGTTAAGGCGCTCGGTTAGACCGCTCGTTTCTGGATGGTAAGCAGTAGCAAGTTTGTGTTTAGTCGCGCACGAGTGCAGAATGTCTATGACAACTTTAGAAAGAAAGTAGCGGCAGCGGTCGGTGAGGAGCTGTCGAGGGGCACCGTGGTGAAGGACAACGTTCCCTTGGAGAAAGTCGGCGACATCGGTTGTACAGCTTGTCGGAAGAGCCCGTGTGACTGCATATCGGGTGGCGTAGTACGTTGCTATACCAATCTACTTGTTTCCCGAAGCAGACATAGAAAAAGGGCCTACAAGATCAACACCTACACGGAAGAATGGTTCTGATGGTACGTCAAGTAGTTGAAGGCGACCAGCAGAGAGTGTGGTTGGCTTTTTGCGTCGTTGACAAAGGTCACACGTAGCGACATAACGACAGACGTCATGCTATAGACCAGGCCAATTGAAACGCCGACGAACGCGGCCATAGGTCCGTGACACGCCAAGGTGACCGGTAGTCGGGACATCATGAAGCTGGGCGAGAACAGTCTGACGCGGATGCTCAGGCACAACAAAGAGTCGGGCAGGGCCGCCCGGACGCATGTTATAGCTGTACAATATACCATCTTGGAGTTGAAGCATGAGAAGGGAAGGATCGGGCGTCATTGAAGTGAGCCGTTGAATAAGGTCTTGTAAGGAGGAGTCACGACGTTGTTCGGCTCCAATATCGCAAAAAGCAGCCAGAGAGAAAACGGTGACAGGCACGCCGACCGCATAAACGTCAGGAGGGTCGACAGGATGGCGCAACAAGCAGTCCGCATCTTGATGTAACCGGCTGATCTTGTATACAACTGAATAGCTGTATTCTTCAAGGCGCAGAGCCAAGCGACCAAGGCACCCTGAAGGATCTTTTAGGGATGAAAGCCAACACAGAGCGTGGTGAACAGTGATGACTGTGAATTTGCGGCCGCACAAATAGGGGCGGAATTTACCCACTGCCCAAACGAGAGCCAGACACTCGCGTTCGGTGACGAAATAATTACGCTCAGCAGAGGAAAGAAGGCTGCTGGCGTAGGCAATAGCACGTTCTGGCCCTTGTTCCTGTGCCAAGACCCGCCGTGTTTACTCTGTGGCAATGGTGTTAGGCTGCTGAGACCGAGGTCGCGGGATCGAATCCCAGCAACGGCGGCCGCATTTCCATGGGGCTGAGATGCGAAAACACGCGTGTGCTTAGATTTAGCTGCGCGTTAAAGAACCCCAGGTGGTCGAAATTTCCGGAGTCCTCCACTACGGCGTGCCTAATAGTCAGAAAGTGGTTTTGCCACGTAAAACCCCATAATTATTTCTGTGCAAGATAGCTCCAATACCATGGCCACTGGGATCGGTACGCACTTCTGTTGGAGCCAACGCATCAAAGTGAGGGAGATAGGGCGGGGAACAAAGCAACCCAATCAGCTCGGTGAAAGCACCAGCTTGCTCAGGGCCCGAAAAGAATGCGGCGTCTTTCTTGAGGAGCTGATTGAGAGGGCGCGAGACGTTCGCAAAATTTCGGACAAACCAACGGAAGTAGGAGCAAAAGCCCAAGAAGCTGCGAACATCCTTGGCACATGTTGGCACGGGAAAGTTTTTCACTGCCCGTATTTTATGGGGATCAGGGGGCACACCAGAAGAATCGACGAGATGCCAAAGCACAATGATTTCCCGACGACCGGGATGGAACTTGGACGAATTTAATTGTAGCCCCGCCTGACGGAAAACAGATAGGATCGTCGATAGGCGTTCGAGGTGTGTCGCAAAAGTCGGAGAAAAAACTGTCACGTCGTCCAGGTAACACAGGCAGATGGACCACTTGAAACCATGTCGGAGGGCGTCATCATTCGTTCAAATGTAGTCGGGGCATTACATAAACCGAAAGGCATCACTCTGAACCGATACAGGCCATCGAAAGTAATAAATGCTGTCTTGTCGCAGTCCATGTCGTCGACGGCAATTTGCCAGTAGCCGGAGCGAAGGTCGATGGATGAAAAATATTGTGCTCCATCCAGGCAATCCAGGGCATCGTCAATGCGTGGTAGTGGAAAGACGTCCCTCTTGGTTACCTTGTTGAGGTGTCGATAATCCACGCAAAATCGCCAACTGTTGTCCTTCTTTTTAACTAGTCCAACAGGCGGTGCCCATGGGCTCCAAGAAGGCTCGATGATGTCCAAGAAAGCATCTTGTCAACTTCATGTTGGATGATTTGTCGCTCAGTAAGTGAGACGCGGTAGGGTCGCCGATGGATCGGGCTCGCATCACCGGTGTTCATTCGATGATTTACGACAGATGTTTGTCCTAGAGGGCCCTCTCCAAGGTCGAATATGTCCCAGTATGAGGCAAAGAGGGAACGTAGTTTATTAGCATGCTGGGGTGGAAGGTCGGGAGCAATCATTTTTGTTAGGACGTTCAAGTCTGAAGGGACCGGGGGCGCAGCAAGAGTCGAACACGAGGAGCTGTTACAAGTTAAAGCCGAAATGTTGTAGTCTCTGGCTGGCGTTATTTGCGCCAGGAATATTCCGCGCGGGAGTACTTGTGTGCAAAGTCCAAGGTTCACAAGTGGAAGGCAGGACGCGCTGTCCGAAATGGAATGACGGTGTGAGGAAAAGCGACGTTATGCGAGAGCAGGA
The DNA here is from genome assembly GCF_050947875.1 of Dermacentor variabilis. Lineage (NCBI taxonomy): Eukaryota > Metazoa > Arthropoda > Arachnida > Ixodida > Ixodidae > Dermacentor > Dermacentor variabilis. The sequence goes on from NC_134574.1 coordinate 83,046,611, forward strand.
CATCCGGATCAGGGGATACGATGTAGTCACCGTCTGGTATAGGTGGAACGGGGGAGACGCCTATGTAGGTAACGGCAAAGTGTGGCAGGCGAATATGCTCTGTGGAACATAGCCGTATCGGGGCACTATCGGAAGGGTCAATAGCAGCAGGTAGAGCGAGTTGCACAACACCAGCAGAACAGTCTATCAAAGCGGAATGTGTAGAGAGAAAGTCAAGGCCAAGAATGAGGTTGTGAGGGCAGTGCTCTAGAACACAAACTAAAACAGAAGTAAGTACTCTCACGCGAGCCGGACACATGCGAATTACAGCTGGTGTTCCACCGACGGTGACTTGGACCACAGGCGACGGGGCAGGAGTAAGGACTTTCTTGAGACGATTCCGAAGCTGAGCATTCATCACAGATATGAGCGCGCCAGTGTCAATCAGAGCCGTAACAGGTACACCATCCACGTTCACTTTAATGAGGTTCCGATGTGTGGGCAAGGTCAGAAGAGGATTTTTGCGTCGGGTCGGTTTGGCAGCATCACCTCCAAGTGCTGCACCCGTTAGTTTTCCGGAAAGGTGCGCCGGAAGGGGCTAGGGGGCGGTGATCGGCGAGATGGGGGCGGTCCCGAGAAGCGGCGACGTGGCGAAGGAGAGCGGCGAGAGCGGGTAGGTCGAGAAGTGTCGCCAGAATTTGCTGGCTACGTTTGCGGGGCGAACTGAGGAGCAGCATGGGGGCCGTGGGGTGGGTGGTTGGACCAGGGGGTTGAATTTCACGAAGAATGGCAGTGACGTGAAATATGGCCGATACGGCCACAAGGGAAGCATATAGGCCTGTCGTCTGGAGTGCGCCATTCGGCCGGATTGCGATACCGCGTTGCGGCATTGAGGCTGCGGGTGCGTATGACAGTGCTGGACGGAGTGCAGTCAGGTCGATAACCTGAGCAGACGTTGGTCAAGCCAGTGTTGGCCAATTCCTGGCACACGACGGACTGTATCAGTGAGACGGTCTCCTGGCAATTGTCGGGGCCATGGGTTGGGGTTGTGACGGGGCATGCGGCTTTTATTTCACGTCGGATGATATGTAGCACGTCGTCAGAGCTATCGGGCGTGGGCGGACTGCGGAGGACTTCGCAGGTGGACGTAGCAGCCGTGTTGGGAAGGCGGGGAAATGGCTGCGCAATGCGGTGACTCTTGACTTCTTCAAACCGCCGGTATTCGGTAATAATGGCTCACACAGTGGAATAATTCTTGAAAGCAAGAAGGTGGCAGGCATCATCTGCTATGCCCTTAATGACATGTCCAACTTTATCAGGTTCGGACATCTTCGAATCCACTTTGCGGCACAGGGCGAGCACGTCATGGATGTACGTGAGATAGGATTCAGTGCATGTCTCGACACGCGAAGCGAGGTCTTTTTGGGCAGCGCGCTGACGCCAAGCAGGCTTGCGAAACAAATCTTTCAGCTTCTGTTTAGAAGTGTCCAAGCTGGTAAGTTGCTCCTCGTGGGTCTGAAACCAAAGGCGTGCCGTGACCGCGAGGTAAAATATCAAATTAGCGAACATGATGGTCTGATCCCAGTGGTTGCTGGAGCTCACCCGCTCATATAGTTGAAGCCAGACTTCAGCATCAGTGTCGTCGGTGCCAGAAAAGGTTCCTGGGTCGCGGGGTTGTGCTATAATGTCGGTGGGCGTGGGTGCCGACGGACTCAGAGCATCCTCGCTTTGTGCTGGCATTACAGATGCAGCCAAGGAGCGCCCGCTGCTTAAATACCATCTTGATAATGACCCCGCTACCTCCACCAAAAATGTTATGGGGTTAACAACAGTCACACGTATATTTAAAGGATATTTACAATAAACGTAGTGACTGACAAGATGGTAGACAGCGCGCGCATTCTCAGAGTGTCGTCTTCTTCCGACCAAGCTGACATCTTCTTTGTCAGCGTGTCACAAAATGGGTAGGATTGTATATGCTGTTTTCAGTTTATCGGCCCAGTAGTGGAAGTCTCACTGATAGCATTTTAATTTGGACTTGCCGGTTGAACATATTATTGCCTGAACAACGCAAAGCGTAATGAATAAAATACTGCTCACTGTGCTAAGCAGATACGTAGCATGAAACAAAAAACAAGGAGCGAGATCTAACACATTAGAAATATTTCTTGGCTGCTGTAGAATTAGTGCCAGTGCTAAGTAGAATGTTCTACGAGGTGTTTTTGAAACCAAATTCGTTCGATGAGCAACACTGCAATAGCCAGCAAACCCCATAGCAAGAGCAACCAGAGAATTAGCCATATGTACAAAATTGTGGGCTTCGTTATTGAGAGATCCAGCAATCAATGATGTGGTTTAGGCTCTATTGGCTTGTAGATAAGAATGCTGTACCTGGTCACAGACTAGCAAACGCTACAATGCCTACTTCCACGAATGAGTACAGCCTGTGATAGAAAATATACTACACAGCCGGACATTTTAGGTCTACTTTTATATATAACAGCAGAAGGTTGACATGGCGTCTAATAAAACAAATGAGCAGCAAGTTGAATAATGTTGCATATATATTAAGCCTAATTAGTAAGCTGTGTTAAGAAATATACTAATAAACTTTTGCACGAATGATACCGAGACCCTGCTTCTTGGAAAACGTACACTTCCGGACCATCCAGATTATGCGTCGTGCTGCTGCAGCCACAGTGAAAGGGTTCCAGAATTTCTGGGGGCTCCTCCGTTATGTGAGCACCATTGTAGGTCGTGGTCTAAAGAAGTTGCGTGTTAATTTATGGCAGTGGTGCATTAAAGCTATCATATTATGAACACATGCAAGGAGCAGCCAAAATAGTCAGGAATACATTATTTACATATGTGACGGGTGGCAAATAGTTCAAGGTAGAGGTTATTCATTAATGTCATTATAATAGGCACCCTTCATCACAGTAAAATTTTAACACACATGCAACAACAGCACATTAAACATCTTTGTTTAGGTAACAGTTATTTTTTTCATGGAAGCTTAGGAAATTTTTTTGTCACGTTAAGTTCAAATTTTTGTCGACACACAAAGTCAGCTGAACTAGTAGCAATCTATTATTGCCTGTGTTTTTCGCCTAAAACTGCTCGTAAACCGAAAACCTTGTCAGCTAAGATCATTTACAACGTGGAAGCAACCATAAGCGAGTCAAAATCATTCCACCAAAAATCGGTGAAAAGACAGATGAGTCGTTATGCTGGAGTACACCCTCGGACACACATTACCAGCATGATTATTTCCAAACGTAATCTTTCTGATCAAAAGAAGGCGTTTATCAAGATTTTCAATTTGGCGTTGAAGAAATAAATTTGCGTAACTCAATTCACATGACCAGCGCTCAGCAAGCGCTCGTTTCACTGTTTACGTGGGAGTTCTATTTCGTAAGTGCGCAAGGCAGTCTATGCAGACACGAAAGCACGCACAACACGCATGTGGCTATCAAGCACGATTCCTTGCCGTTTTGAGTAGTACGACACGCTCGAAAAGCGCCCTCCAAGTTGCCGGTGCTGCAATGTTATTTCAAGCATACATGCCGTTGCGCAACTGACGATCACATTATGCATTTCTTTTCGGCCTCCACCCAACAGCCACAGTATGGCCACACATACTTATTGTTAAGAATATCGCAATGAAGCTGCATAGGGTCTTTCCACAAGAGGGCCCTCCTGCAGCAATTTATTCGCTCACACCCAGAGAAACCGCACGTTGTTCTCCTCCAAGAAATACTATCCCAAAACGTCGCGCTACCCGGCCCCCAGTCCGTCACGAAGCGCGTAGTAGGAAGAGGCGTTGCTGTCCTGATAAACAAAAAGCTGACGCGCGTCAACCACAAGCTCTAAATCAGGTCTAGCAGCATCGAATACATCCTGATCGAGATCAATCCCGGACCCGCCAGCGGAGGCAGCCTCTTCTCGTTTAACGTCTACAGCAGCCCAGAGGACCTGAGACAGCGAAACAGGAGCCTCGTCTCCAGACCAGCGCAACTCTCCAGGAACTCCCCCCTCGTCATTGCTGGTGACTTTAACACACCCTATCACACCTGAAGCTACCGTAGGACAGCCCCAAAGGGGACAACCTGTGGAGAAAGGCGCTCAACTGGGACCTGATGCTCGTCACCGACCCGTCACTCCCTACTAAATTCGGTACGTCTGCCAGCAGGGATGCCACTCAGGGCCTCACCTTTGTCATGGGGGCGGCGGAAGCTAAGTGGGCCAACTCAGCATAGACCTGGGCAGCGACCGCAACATACTGGCCACGGCCCTCTGCGGGTAGAGCAGAGAAGAGTGCGCAAGTTCAGGGTCACCGAGTGGGACAAGTTTCGCAAAATTAGGGATGAATATGCGGAAACATGGAGGGGAAGCCCGATCTCGAACGCTTGACTCAACAGATCGGAAGAGATATCGAGGCCGCCAAGGAAGTTAGCACAGATCTCCTGTTTGATGAGATGGATAGCAAGCTTGCGCATATGCTCGAAACCAAGCAGTCCCTGCTGTCCAGGTGAAAGACGCATCGTCTCAACAGAAGGCTCTGAAAAAGAATGCCGAAGTCACCAAGAAAATAGAGGAGCATTGCAAGGTCCTCTCCCGACAGCAGTAGGACGATGTCTGCAATTCGATATATGGTAAGATGCACAAAGGGGATCTTGGAACCACCTCAAGCACTTTCTGGACTAGACGAATACTAAGTAGAACTAACAAAGCACGGTGGCACGCATATTGCACGCAGCCAGGCAGAAATCGTCAGGTGACGGAGTTCTAGGGAAACTGGTCAACAAGTACCTACCGGTGGTTTTTCCGGTCAACTGACTACCTCACTCAATGATTGCAAGTGCTCCAACTGTCCGGAGCTAGACGCAGAGTTTGGGATTGAAGAAGTCAAGACAGGCCCTACACGACTTAAACGGCAGATCGACTTCCGACCCGGGCAAGATCCCGAACAAGGCACTGATGAATCTGGACGACGAATTAATAGAGTACCTGAACGAGATCCTCAACCATACATGCAGCAGCAGCAAGGTTCTGGTAATGTGGAAGGAAGCTACGACCATCCTCATTTCCATGCATGCCCGGCAATCCGGCCAGTCGGGACAGTGTAAGGCCTATCTCGCTCACTTCGTGTGTGCGGAAGGTGGCTGAGTGCATAATCCACAACAGGGTCTCCCATTACTTGGAAGAGAAGGACGCCTAGTCCCACAACATGATAGGCTTGAGAACAGGCTTTTAGATGGAAGACGCCATGAGGCTGATCAATGATGAGGTCATCGATGGCAACAAGAGACACAGGAGAGCCATACTTGGTCTGGACCTGGAGAAAGCCTTCGACAACATCCTCCATTCTTTTGTCTTGGGAACGATCTCGAGCCTTGGGTTGGGCAAACACTTTAAAGACTTCATGCGATTTTTTCTGGTGGACAGACAATCCATCCTCCAAATGGGAGACCACGCGTCAGACCCTGTCAGGCTCGGTTCCAGAAGGAGACCACAGGGGTTTCATATCCCCGACGCTCTTTCACCTCACAATGATCTGTCTATCGAGGAAACTCTCCGTAGTCGATGGCATTAACCATACGATATATACAGACGACGTCACGATATGCTGCACCGGTGGCAGCCATGGACGCTGAGAGCGTGCGCTTCAAGAAGACACCTAGGTCAAAGAAGATTACCTGCGAAAAACCAGCCTCCGATGTTCACCGCGGAAATCAGAGCTACTACTATAGAAACGCCAGCACAGGAACCCCGAACCTAAAGGCTGGGGGCCTGTAGAGAACATCGGCATTGCTTTAAGGACAAGTGAGGGCTCTTTCATCTCCAGGGTGGACTTTCTCCGGGTTCTAGGTATGGTAATCGAATCGAACGTCTCCAATAACTAGTCGGTACTGAAGCTCACAGAGAAAACGGAAAATTTTATCAGGTTGATAAGAGGGTTTCCTCATCCGGTTGGTCCAGGCTGTCATTATGTGTCACTTTACCTACGTCGTGGCCATGTACAAGGTTGGAACGGCACAAGCTGAACGCTTTGATCTGAAAAGGGGACACAAGAGCCCTCGCGCTTCTCATGCACAGGAGCTCGGACCAACTGCTCCACCTTGACATGCACAACACGCTAGAAGAGATAGCGGAGTCACAGGAGAAGGTGCAGGTTACCAGACTGCTTACGACTAGTCCCGGGAGAAACGTCCTGAGAGAGCTTCGAGTTTCCCCGACGGAGATCGAGACCAGCTGCTGCAGCATACCACGCATAGACAGCTCCTAACCGTTGCCCTCATTCCTCGGAATGTCCACCCCGAGTACAAAGTGCGCAGACGGAGGGCTAGGGCTAAGGCCCTCCTGGAAGAGGACGGCGCGCGCCCGGAGTTGCTGTTTCGTCGATGCATCCCGGTAGCCTGACAGAAAGGCGTTCGCTACAGTAAGCGTCGATCAAGAAGGGATAATTAAAAAAAACTCCTAGATGGTCCGCACGACAGCGGGCAATGTTGCGGAACAGACCGCAATATCGTTGGCTCTGCTAGATAACGGGAGAACGATGATGTACAGCGACTCAAGACCGGCGGTCCGAGCATTCGCCAAGGGCGCCGTCTCGAAACTGGTCTTGCGGATCCTACAGAACAAGAGAATGAAGCAACACACGAGCGTCTGGTTCTTCGCTCAAATGGGACAGATCAAGGGCACCCCGTCCAACCTCATCGAATGAGCCCACAGAGCTGCGCGAGGGGTCGTCGACCGCACAGCTTTCGTGTGGTGCAGTGCTGAGGTTCCGGACAATAGGGATCCCCCAGCCTCGTATAACGAACTCACAAAGTAATTTTATCTGGGGAGGCGGAAGCATCCGCGGTCGCACAGTAAATTGAACGGGCCTCAGGCATTGACACTGAGAGTCTTGCAAGTCGGGGTATAGCCTTGCCGCGCGCTCTTACGCCGAATCTATTCCGGTAATCCAAAGGTCAAATACTTGCACGCTTTGCTCGAACTTCACCAACTTATAGCACATGTTCTGGCGGTGCCCCGCATTATGGAGCGAAGAAGATGTTACGTCGTCCAAGTGCGAGGCAGCCCTACGTAGTCTTGATTTGGAAGCTCATCTATGGGCCGTCCAAAGGGCCACCGACATAGCGGAGAGGCTAGGTCTTTCTGTCTCAACGTGGGAGCGGCCCGCTAAGTGCTAGTGCACGTTCCGCTGGACCTCAATAAATGTTTTCCATTCATCATTCCATCCACGCAACTTTCCGCGACAACCAGAGACAAAGGTCCACAGCATAAAAATTAGAACACATTTGCGTGCACGCCAAGCATACGGCGATTTTCCAGGAAGACACAATGTATTTTCTGGCACTTTTGTGTGCGCGAACTAAGTCATATCCCAATATAAAAATCCCAAACCACGCGATTAGGCATACACGTCGCATCAGTTCGCACAACGCAAAATCAACCGGCACGTTGAAAACAGGCATCTTGATAGATGAATGTACGCTATGGCGGTCTCCTTTGAAACGGGCTGGTAGGTGGTGCCACAAACACGTTGCATGGGGCGAACGTAGACGTATGCCATTGTTGTGAACTCCGTGATGCTTAAAATATTAACCAGTTCACTCTCGTTTTCTCTCGTGTTACGCAAACTACTTACGCTGTTGCGATAAGAAAATGACCATCGAATGGTCTATTTCTCCGCTATACCTTAGAGAAGTGACCAATTCTACGAGGCATTACTGATCTTCAATAACTTGTGCCGAATGGAGCCAGAAAAAGCATAGCCTTCGAGATCGGGTTGCGTTATTCTGAGAAAGCCGTCGCCGGGGCACGATTTTAACGATTTGACTTTGGTAAAGAGGGAATGTTAGTCTTAAAACCCCACCTTGACGTTTTGCCCTTCTGCCTGTGTTACCTGTGCCATCACTTCGTGTCAAACGACAGTCTGCAGCTGACGTCAACATCAGCCTCTCAAATTCTAAGAATGATCTAAGATTTACACCTGTAGTGTATGCGATGTTTCTGTGCGCGTTTTAACTGGTTCGGTTGGAAAGCATGAAATCAACGATTGTTCACCGCTCGTGTGGTGCAGGTTACACCCATGTAGTCCACATTTACTTTCGTGTCGGTATGTTGAATCTATGAGGGTTGCACTCCTGTCGTCTGTGCCTTGTGTTTATCGTGCGGCCCATTACGACCCTAAAGAGACATGTCTCTGCAGTGTGCATGTGTCCCATCTGTTTTGTTCCACATTTTCGCGGTGGTGTACGACGTGTTTGCAGCCAAGTGCTGCAGCACATTCCAGTGAGTAGACGAAGCCGGTTACACACGGTTTTTTGAGTTTCTTCATTATCTTGGCGCTTTATCAGCATCTGAGATAGAAACCACAACGCGTTTCTATGACCTTGTATTGTGAATATGCAATTTTGCGCATTGTTCACCTTGTTCAATGAATGTCCTTTTAATACGTCTTTGCTTCATGGTACAAATGTCTGTAAGGGGGTTAAATTATTGTGACTCTTTATTAAGTGAGAATTGCAGCGAGTAGTAATTCGGAAGAGCTTAGTAATACAGCCCTGCATATCGGCCTATAAAACAAAATATCTAATCTTCTTCCAGCACGTGTACGTTTTATGTTGTGTCAATATCTTACCGTGTTGTCAGTGCCGAGGGCCTAGCAGTACGTTAAAGAGAAAGGTAAATGTCTACTCATCTGAAGTAGAGTATGTCGTTTTTTCATATAATTTCTTTCGAAGTACAATATTTTCGTGGGTGCACTGCTGTCTTTTTGAGTTAGACACTTTGCAATACTATTGAAGAGTATGTGATGCAGTATTCTGTCATAAAATCACGAGTATTAATATTTTGCCATGCATAGTTACTACATACGAGTATCTATATGAGTACACGATATGTGATTCTTCCATCGCACGCAGTTTGTAATTTACGAAAGAAAAAAACGATGCAGGCCTCTGACGAAAGAATCTTATTCCACACAATATGGTTGGTTTGGTAGTTGGCTTTGAAACTAAATTATTGTGTGTGTAGGATGTTTATTTGCATTTGACTGGACAATGGGACAGAACGTGGTACGAGCAGCAATCAGATCGCAAGAAAATAACCTCCTACGTCATACTACTCCTCAAACGGCATATTTACTGATGAAACGTGTATGGTTTTCTGATTTACACATGTCAAACCATCTGGAAGCAAACTGTTTATGCTTAGAAAATATGAGTCCATTCGAACCGTCACTTTGCAGAATTCTTTTCTGCTTCTGACATAATGTCCATTATAACCTAACATGAGTAAAAGCAAGCCTAAAATACATAGAGCTATTTGTCTGCCAATAATTATTTATAATGGAACTCCTGCATGTGCCAGAGAAAACACTGACCATAGACGTTTTCGTTCTTGTCGTAAAGGTTGAATTGTGGGGGATCTGAGCATTAAAATTTAATTGTAAATTGGCATACCCTAAAACACAAACAAACACACACACACGCACGCACACACACACACACACACACATGTTGTCATGTATCCTGCAATTGTGCAAGTAAATGCCCAACTTAGCGGTCAATGAAACTTCTTGTGTTCAAGTATGCAATGTCATAAGTATGCTTACGCTTTCTCTCGTAAGTTTGAGGCGCAGCTCTCATGCCATTGGTTCCAATGTAACAGGTCCCATCCTTGAAATCCTCAGCTTGTCACTCGGTCTTTCTGACGCCACAGTGAGTCAGCGGAGTTTTTCCATGCTATGATTACCTATGCACAATTTCTTTTACATAGCAGCTTCATCACAACTGGTGGACTTAAACTGACTTGACAGCATGCTGACTGAATGTGTTTCCTCATCACCAGATAAAGACATTTAAAGTATTTTTGTCCAGACTATAGAACTGTGGAATGCTTTACCCCGTCATATTCGTTCTTTGCCACCATGATGAATTCTTCGATCTTGTATATGTTAAGTGCTGAATCCACATTGTATCTTAATTTCTTTTTTTGTTTCGCGTTTTTATTCTTTACTAAATTTGGATTCTGTACTCCCTATTCCTGCAATGGCCGTTCGGCGCTACAGTATGTTGGAATAAAAGAAATAAATTGGTGTGTGATAGCTGTGCTAACTAGAAGGCAGCCAATTTAAAATTGAGAAAACCTTAATCGTACACAAACCAGAAAAAACTTCATAAAGCAAGGCAGGTGCGCGAAAACTAAGTTTACATCACAGCATATCAGCACGTGCACCAGACAGCGCAATCCTACAGTTATGTACCCACAAAGCAACACTCGACTACACTGTGGTGTGCACACCAGACAACCCTGTAGTGCACATGAGGTAGTATTAAGAACCCTGGTTTGCACACCGGATGACTCCAGACTACTCTGATGGGCATTCTAGAAAAAAAACAAGCCACTGTGGTGTGTTAGCAGAACACACCAGGCCACTCTGCTGTGCATACCAGTTAACACCACTCCATGCTTGTGTTTACACTAGAAAACACCAGAACACACCAAACCGGTCTGGTGTATTTTTTAAACTGGGGGTGATATATAAACGGGTAACTTCTGCGAAATAGTTCCATGTTCCGAAACAACGCGGCTCAAATCCTCATAAATGACGATGCTCTCGAGAATCACGCAAACGTCTTCTTCCACAGCTGCATAGAAAAAGAAGTTAACTGGATTAGCACAGCAAGCTGAGCGAGTTGCTGGCAAAATATTTGCTTAGTTTTTTTTTCTCAGGTCGTGTGGAGTCATCGATGTCTATTTCGGGCAAGCAGCAGCACAGAACTTCCAACTAGTGTAAACTAGAGCTGGTCCAACTAGAAATTCTCCTAGCACATCTCGAGGTGAATCGGCTGTTTTCTTATGCTTAAGTGTCCTTTGTCTGTATTGCGAGATTCTGCTGCCTATTGACGGTCTCGTCATCGTGGCCGTGTGACTGAAGAATCAAGCCCAAGATTCTAATTTGCTCGACTATTGTTACATCCTTACCCGCCACGTTAATTTTGATCTCCGGTGGCGCCTTGAACCTTAAGTGTTTCCGATTGCATATAAACAATTCTGATTTCTGCGGCGAGCATCTCGGCCGCGTAATCGACTATGATGTCGGCGACGGCCTGGAGCAGGCTTTCGGCGGCGGAATCACTTCCCCGGTTGACCCAGAGGGTGATATCATCCGCATATATACTAAATGTTAATCCCTCGAGCTTTGCCAATTGCTTGGGGAGTTCCCTCATAGCCACTTTGAAGAGTAGGGGAGACAGCACTGATCCCGGGAGCGTACCCTTATTCCCTAGCTCAATTCTGGGGCATTCCAGCTTTTGGAATCTCATGCAGGCAGTTCTTCCCGACAGGAAGTCCCTGATTTATCGATATGTCCTCGTACCTACATTATTCTTGTTCAGCCCTACCAGGACCACCCCATTCTTTAAGTTGTCAAAAGCCTTCGTGAGGTCCAGCCCCAGAATCGCTTTTGCATCTTTAGAACTTGAGTCCATTATATCATGCTTGATTTGGAGCATGACGTCCTGCGTACACAAGTGAGTACGGAACCCGACCATCTCATGTGGCCACAGATCGCCCTGCTCCATGAAGCCTGTCAGTCTGGTCTGGACGATGTGCTCCATCAATATCCCCACGCACGAAGTTAAGGAAATTAGCCGTAAGTTTGCCAAACGTGGAGGCTTCCCGGGTTTCGGTATTAAAACAATCCTTGCCGTCTTCCACTGTTGCGAGAGCTCCCCTTTATCCCATCATTCCTGCATGTACTTTGTTAGATAACTAATGGAATCACCGTCTAACTTCCTGAGCATTTTGTTTGTTACCCCTTCAGGGACCGGAGCCAACTTCGTTCCGAGTCACAATCTCTGCCCTCACTTCTACTTCTGCGACGGGGGTGTCCAACACCTCGTTAGGCGCACCACCATAGTCGGGATGTGGAATTCGCGATGTTTCCCCCACGAACGCCTCAATTAATTTCTTCAGGAAATAGTCATCGTTCTCTTCGAAAGCGTGCATCGCTTTTACCAATCTTATACCGGATTGAGTCTTCGAGCTTGCGGGGTCCAACAAGTATCGCAGGATGTTGTACGTCCTGGAGAGGTTCATGCTCCCCTCCATTTCGTCACACTTGTTGGCCCAATGTTGTTCGCATAATGTAAAGGTATAATCTTCGATATCCTTACAATGCCTAGCGATCCTTCTTCTGAGGTTGCGGTTCCATTTCTGATTTTTGAGATGACGCTCCATGTTTTGCTTAGCTTCCCACATATGCAGAAGACGGCTGTCCGCTATCTCAGGGGCGTTATTCCCTTCGAGCGTGTTTGTAGTCTCTCTAACGTCCAATTTGTGTGCCGTCGCCCATTCCTCGATGTTTCTGATGGGCCCCCGTTCCTGCGCCCTCCTGATATTTCTAAACTTATCCCACTGAACGACGGCCGGCGTGCGAGCCCTGCGCGTGTGAAGGCCCTATTTCAGTATAGAAACCATTATGTTGTGGTCGCTGCCGTAATTTTGATCTGAATTATGCCAGTCTAGATCATTTACGTTTTTCGAGATTGTCAGATCTGGAGATGTATCCTTACTAACGCTATTGCCCACCCTCGTTGGACTCTCAGGGTCCGTGTGCAGAGTGAGTCCGTGTGCAGAGAGAGAGTCCTGTATTATGCGTATCTTCCCCCAGCTGTCTGCATTTTGGGCTTTGGTGCGGGTGCCCCCATTCCTGGTGATGTGAAATAGAGGGCCCCTCTATCAACAGTGGCTGGTTGCTTGAAATTTTGAGGGCCTTGCGAAGCAGAGCCCTGAACCTCACCTTCCTTTGCCTGGGTGAGCTGTATAAGTTTAGAAGGAATAGACTAGGGCCCTTCCGTTTTCCGGTTAGAATTTCGACAAAGACGTTCTCGATTTCCCTCGACTCTAGATAGTGTTCAATGGCCGCGATATTTATTTCCACGAGCGCTGTGACCTATGATTTCTCCCCCTGCCACTATGAAATGCCTGATAGCCTGACAGTGTTGCGGGTCCTCCAGTTTCCTGGAGGGCATTTGCCAAAGGAGCCTCATCTAATAGCGGAAGGTACTGTTGCAGGATCGGCCGTTTGCACCTCAAGCCGCGACAGTTAAAACTTCGTGCACTGGGTATGTGCCAGTGGGGCGGTGCTTGTATTCAATGAACCAGTCTAATACCAGTATAGGTCACTGGGTATGTGCCAGTAGGCACGTTTAAACAAAGCAAAATGTACGATGGAACCAATTTGACGATGACTATTGACGGTAATCCGCTTACCGTTGTCTCAATACAGCGGCACAATGCTTTCGAAGTAAGTTATGTATGAGGCGTGCACTGCAGTGGGATTCCTATTTCGCGCTGACCTCAGAACCCTTGGCGCGATTTTACCACGCCTGGGTGTGGCCTCCAAAATGCTTGGAGCTACGGTGCATGGCAAACACTGAGACCCATAGGGAACGGCAACCGGTCTCCTCTCTCGCGCTTTTTCTAGGCACGCGCGCCATCATGTGGCACTACAAAAAAGTGCGTGCCTGGCCTCCGAGACAAGAAGCTTGGTGAACCCATTCCTGTAAGCTCTGATACTCGTGCACTCGGTTGCCTGCGCTCACTCGCATATACTCAGTGACCGAAAGTAACGAAATGTTCGTTGAAGAGCAGCACATACACGGTGCATTAACGCGCAGTTTGCGTAGTCGCTGGCTTAAAACCGTTCATAGAAAAGCGGCACACACCCGATTCATTTAAATTTACGCACCCTGCTAATGCACGGGGTTGGTATTCTTAAGGAACTCTTATGACGTAGACATGCTTCTGCTCCGCATCGGAGAAACTTGAGGAATTTTTTGTCGTTGTAGATCGCACATTCGCTGTGGCACATACGTAGATACTCAACCTGGCGTCAAACGCGAGAGGCACACACCCACTGGCAGATGACCATTGGCCCAAGTTATCATGAAAGAGGTTCGTTGACGACCAGCACAAACCGAGTGGCACATGCCCAGTGCTCCAAGTCAGCGTCAAGGAGTTTTTTTTCTCCAACAGTGGTACCTTTATGTTTCCATGATGCTGTGCAGAATCAAACCAACATTATACGTCTTTTTCAATGACAACAACCCAATTGCAATAGCAGGCTGCACAAAATTCAATAGATTGGGTACGTAATGAAACAGGGGAGGAAAAATAGGGGTCCTGCTACAGTAGACGCCTCATCACTCGTTTCGGTGGTGGCAATATGTAATGTCATTATAATGATTCAATGCTAATTGAAGTAACACTGACTGTCATCGTGGTATAATTTCTGTCGAATTTTATTAAGTGACTGTTAATCTATTCCGTGAGAATCCGACTAGTCACCGAGCAACCGTCCCAGGCGAAACCATGGAATCGTAGGTAAAGACAACTTTTCGTTTAAAAGGAAGAACCGCAGGATAACACAAGTGATGCTGCCTTTCAATTTGAGGCCCGAGATGGCTGCCTAAGGAGCAACTCAGCATATTTTAATGAATTGTGAAGGCGCACACCTTTACTCGCTGCCTAATAACTAAGCACATAATACCTTAAATGTAGAGGTACTCGCCCAGCGAAACCTGTAGTTAATGCGCACATTCCTGAAGGGCTGGGGTTTCAAGCGGACGAAGATCAAAACGATCAGCAGTCGAGATGAGCAAAATTGGTTTTGGGTATTGGTAGAAAAACAGTAGACAAGAGGATGATAGGGCCGAATGTCTTGCAGGCTTGTGTAAGTGTGCTAGTTAGACAAGCGATCTGAAGAAAGGAGCAGCGTTGATGAAAAATATAAGACTGACTAGGCGACTATTTATCACCGTGTTGGTTCAAAGGAGATGCCAATAAATCATCGTCATCATAGACGTCGTCACGTAGATAGTGAGACATTTACGTTACGATGTGGCGTTGTTGACGGAGCTGATGCGTTTGCACAACAGAACGCGCGATCCCTCTCCTAAAGATATGTATGACCAAGAGGAATATTACCGTGGGAGTTGCTTTAGCTTTTGTTAGCAACCACAACAGCGGTATTGGTGAGGTTTGTTTCATTGGAAAGGAAAAATTAACATGCCATAGGTGAAAGTACTAACTTTTTTTCATTTACGACGTCAGTATACTTAAAATAGGTAAAGAAAATTCCAAATTATATAACTATCAAATGTCAGTTTTACAGCAAGTTCGCACAGGGACAAGAAACAATATCACCAATCTGCAAACTACACTTGATAAGTAATCTAAAGCGGACAAATTGCATGTATCATACGCCTCTGCAGTGTACCGCTAATGTTTAGTACAGCTTTTGCAATACCCTTGCACACACTGCAACAGTTCATGTGTACTACGTATTCATATATTCAATTGGTCCGCTCTAAATTCTCGGACAGCTGAAATTTATATAACTGCGCTATATTTTTTTGCGTGCGAAGTTGTACCTTTATCAGCATTGCGCTTCCATTTCTTGTTGCACTCACCTGATTTATGGAAAGTTTTTGAGAAAATTCAAGGCCCTAAAGGAAATTATCTTGAGTAAATTTTCATAGCAATTACCTTTCCCGCCTAAATAGAACAAATATTGCCAATACCAGTCCACCGGTAGTTGCACCGAAGCATTGCTGCGTTTTGCAAAAAAATCAGTTGGGAAATTGGCATTGGCTAACAGTTGAAGCTGATCTGCGTTTTGTGCGGCCACCTGCGTGCTATATTGACCTTTTACTGCTTGCTGCATTTGTACACTTCACGCTATCTCGTTTCCCTGACCACCCTTCTACTAACTCGGCACAACTTCTGTAAAACTGGGGTGTTAGCCTATGTCGAGTCTTCAAGTGCAGCGCCCATTGAACAGGGCGAGCTTTTGAACTGCGATAGTTTCCTTGTGAGCTCAGACGAGCGAGACCAGGTCTGGGCCGTCCAGCTAGGCGAAGCAGCCCCTGAGACGCAGGGAATCTTGGCCATCTGCTAGGTGGTTAGAGGCTACGTCCATCCTCGTGACTGCTGGCATCAATAAAAGTCACGGAGTAAGACATTTAGGAGGTGAAACTCCCGTCAGCGCGAGCGAACGCGGGCAACTAGATAAGGTCACAATTGTTGTATGCGCCGACGGGACCGTATACAGTGGCGGCGCCATGTGGCGCGTCGCAGAAGCCGCAGCGAAAAAAAAATGCAGCGCCCGGGCAGGCGGCTTCGGCGCGCTCTCAACGGCGGTAATTTCTTTCCAGGCCGCCAGGCGCCGCCAGCACGATAACGGCTCCGCGGGCATGCGGCTTTTTCTGGTCGCCGCAAACAGCGGAGTTTCCACTCCTAAAATGTTTCTTGCTCCGTGATAAAAGTTAACACACTCTCCCTCTCTCTTATTAGAACTGCTACTCGTTTTCTTGTAGCTTCGTGCAGCGTCGTGTGAGAATTCTTTCTTTTTATGAACGTCTGTCTGCCTTGAGATTTTTGCAGAATTGTTATTATAAAGGTCACCTAAATGGCATACTCCTATTTCGAAAACACACCATTGTAAAATTTTATTGGGAACATATTCCTGTCGTTGGCACTGCCTTAAGGGAAGGTTTCCCTGAGACGTGCAAAAGTACGACGCATAACTTATGCCGGCCTGTTATATTCACATTGCACGATGAAATATGCGAAGGGTCTACACCAGAAATTCTGTGTGATTTACTGTCCAGGAGAGATATTTGATCACTTAAGATTTTAGGCTGGATCCATATAATGATAATACAAAAAAATCTTGGTATCAATCTTTATTTGTTTTTAAGACGCTCTTTCACTTGCAACTCGTTGATTACAGACCAAAAACTACACTGTATAATATATCCATACTTAAATTTTATGTACCTAAAATACCACACTTAAATTTTGTCGCGTCTTAAAAAGTAGTCCTCGATTCGTTTCGCAATAAAGAAAAATAATCTATCACCAACTAGCCCCGTAACGTGTTTTATTTTTGCTTCCCATTTTCTATAACTTTGGCCGTGGGCTTGGTGCATTTTGCTGATTCAGCTGTGGCGATCTTGAACTCTTATGAAATATGCCCTTGCACAAGTTTTCGTAAATACAATGACTTTCGGGTTCCAGCTCTTTGAATTTTCCAAGACAGGGGCGAGCATTGCCGGCTACCGTTGTTGAGTTCCAAACTCGCAAGTCATACATGTGTAGCCCACCTAAAAAATAGAAAAGCGAAGCTGAGCCATGAAGAACTGATGTATGGGGTTCTAATGAAGTGATCTGCAATTGCAAAATGCAAAAGCTTACACACTTGATCAGCAATATTACATGAGTAAGCAATTTAGCAAAATAATTCCTTAGCTCATGGAGCAATATGTTACAATTGGCGGACTGCAATCGAATTGTTACAGTTCTAAAATAAGCAAGGACCTTATATAATTGTCTATCACTGCGAAAACAACATGTAAAGTTTACGTGCTAGCATTTCTCTCGTAGAACCCTGCTCGGGATATGGCAATAAACTGTAGCTTCATTCGATATATTAGAAAAAGAACACTGATGTAGGTAAGTTTAAAGTTATGCTTGGCATCTAGAAATCAAATGCACGTACAATTCAAGTCAGTGATGATTTTCTGCCAGAATTGTGCCTTGTTTTTAATAGCATATATTTTTCCCGCAGAATTAATGGGGAATGCACCCGAATTAGGCAAAAATATATCTGAACTTTACAATCATCCACAAAAATACCGGCCCCAGTTCTCTCCATTTATGGCTGTCTGGCGCTCATCGTAAGCCTGTATCGCCCGCACACCATAGTGTAAAAATAATGAAGCATAGTCACGAAGAGCAAAATTACGGGGATATGAACAGAAGATTACATCTACGGCGGCTCAAGATGTTGCTTCTGATGTTGCTCTTCAATTGTCACGTATCCAGATGTCAGCCATGTATACAGGACATGGAACAAGCAGACAAGCGAAGAAATATCGTCCTTAAAAACAACTGTCGTGTTTCAAGTTATTGTACACCTTTTATCCTGGCAAATTATCGTATCTTGTTAATTATTGCTAGAAGGTGGTTATATATATATATATATATATATATATATATATATATATATATATATATATATATATATATATATATATATATATATATGGCGGAAGAAATGACGCTGGCCCCGCTAGCAAAATGAAGACAAAGTGTACGACATATGCTGGGGGGGGGGGAGAATAAGCACTGTATATTTGACTGACGTTTCGGCTGGTCCACGAGCCGAAACGTATGCGTATTCAACGTATGTCGTGCTCTCTCTCTTCCTTATATATATATATATATATATATATATATATATATATATACATATATATATATATATATATATATATATATATATATATATATATATATATATATATATATATATATATATATATATATATATATGTATGTATATATTATGCGTACAAACGACACTTGGCTATATATGTCCAAAATATATACTAAGGGCAGGACCTAGGCATACAAGATTGCGCCCGTGCGCACGACTATCGCCGATCGACGTCTTCGTCAGTCCTCTCTTCATCGTTCGCTCGCTCGCACGGTCCGATGATATTACGGCCAAGCCTTCTGTCAACTTCCTTTCGTATAACTTGGCGCTCCGCGGAGGAGACATGATAGAGACTTCGGTGTATGCCGGGTGAAACCCGATGTTTGACAACTGTTGTTTGGCCGAGTGGATGGTCATTGAGCTCAAAAATATCCTGGTACGACAGGAGCAGGCCCCGAAGCGAGTGTAGTTGTGCGAGTGTAATCATCTTGGTTATGTTATCTAACATCGTGGGGTTCGAATCAATAGCAGCAGGAGGCGGTGCAGCAGGTTCAGTTAAGACGGAAACATGATAGTCGGTGGCTAGAGTTGGGGTTGCAAGGTTCTGGGGGCACTTGAGGGCATCGTCCCAAATTCACAGCAGGGAGACATGCGGCATCGCGCTTTATACTGATGAGCCAGTGCAGGAACATGACATTCTGCAAATAGAGCGATGGGCGACATGACGTATTCGCCATCGTTCACAGAGGGATCAGAAGAGACGTCGATGTACATCACGGCGAGATGTGATCGACGAATGTAATCGGCGGAACACAGCCGACTCTGCGCAGGATCAGAAGTCTCAACGGCATGAGTTAAGGCAAGCTGGATAACCCCTGCAGAGCAGTCAATAAGAGCCAAATCTACCAAGAAAAAATCAAGTGCTAAGATTATTTCACGTGGGCACTGATCCAAGTCGTAAAACAAAACTGAATCGTGGCATCCGGCAGCAGTGACGCGGGGCGGTACACAACCCAGCAACAGCCGGAGTCGCACCATCGGCTACGAGGACTACAGCGATCGGAGCACGGATAGGAACTTTCTTCAGGCAAATACGGAGGTTTGAGTTCATGATCGATATGTGCGCGCCGGTGTCAGTGAGTGCGATGACAGGTATACCGTCCACGCCTAAGTTGATGAGATTATGATGTGGAGGTAGTGTAGGCGGAGGAATTTAGGGTCGGGTCGTCGTGGCAGGCTCACCTTTCAAAGCTGCGCCCGTCAGTTTTCCGATGAGCGGGCGAGTAAAACGGAGAAGGAGAGCGACGACTCAGAGATGACCGGGGAAGGTGTCGGGAGGGCGAACAGGAGCCGTTTGATAGCGGTGCGATGATGGCGGAGCGCTGTCGTTGTCATTGTGTACCGGCACTCGGGAATTACCACCTGGACGTCGGATGCTTCGATAGCCCGGCCAAGGGTGCGAGTTCCAAGCGCTGTGACAATGGCAAGAAATGTGTCCAACGCCTCCACAACAGAAGCAGATGGGCCTGCCGTCGGAAGTGCACCATTCTGCGGAATTGTGATGAAGAAGACGAACGTTTGGGCGTCTGTATAACTCAGGGATGGCGGGTGGGTGGTAGTCAGGTCCGTTGACTGGGCAACGAGCCTGTAGTCCTGCGTTTGATAGTTCTTGTCGCACAACGGTTTTGGTAAGCGAAATGACTGCAACAGATTCGTCGGGGTTACACACCTGAAGGGGAACTTGGGAGGCAGCTTCAATCTTGCGGCGGATGATATGCACAATATTGTCTGATGCAGCACGAACGCGTGGAACGGGTGGGAGATGATGGTCTTCGCAGGTAGACGTCGCAGCAGTGTTCGGAAGACATGTGAAGTTCGGAGTAGCGCGGCGACTTTTTGCTTCTTCATAGCGTCGACAGTCATTGATGACGTCTTGAACTGTGGATAAGTTCTTAAAAACCAGAAGTGTAAACGCGGCATCCGTGGTAACATTGAGGATATGTGCAACTTTTTTTCGGTTCCGGCATCGTGTCATCGGCTTTTCAACAAAGCGCGAGCAAGTCCTTGGTGTACATCACATAGGACTCGTTGCAAATATAAGCTCGGCAAGCAAGTTCTTTCTGCGCAGCATGACGGCATCCGATGATGAGCTGGGAGGTATGAGCTTACATACATCCCAGCTCGTAAGTTCCTGCTCGTGGCTCAGAAACCACACTTGTGCCGGGGCCGCCATGTAAAATAAGATATACTTTGTAACTTTCTAGGCAGGATTGGGCTCTGAGTCCTGGAGGCGGCGTCCTACTTGCCATTTCTGACGACATTCCTTCTTCACGAATTTCTGTTGCTACAGACCTCGAAATCATCTGGGCTTCATTTAACATTCATCACCAGAAGGCAGTTATAGGTGCATCCTACCGATGTGTCTTTGCTCGCCCACATTCGTTATTGAATTGCATGGTGTAATTAATAACGTATCATCACGCTTTCCATCATCGCCCCTTTATTTATTAGGCGACTTAAACCTTCCGAACATTAAATGGAACACTCAGCCTCCTTCATTACTCCCTTTTTCTTCTCAGGGCAAGAAATTTTTATATTTATGTCCCACTTTTTTCCTTTTCGCAAGTGGTGACTCAACAAACTCGGAATACTGCCACTGCCTCAAACACTATCGAGTTAGTACTCACTACTGAACCCGAACTAACTGCCAATATTACCTTCCTTCCGCCTTTAAGTGACCATTTTGCTATGTATTTTACCATTAGTGCCAACCATGCGAAGCTTATCAAGAAAAAGAAAATACTCGACTATAGTAGAGCAAACTTCGAGGCCATCAATAGCGAGTTACATACGATTCTTGACACATTCCTGGTTAAGTTTGATGACCATTATGTGCAAAGTAATTGGGACCTGTTTTATCATAAAGTAAATGCATTAATGAAGAAATATTTTCCCAGCCGTATCTTAACTTCTAAGCCACAAGGCCCCTTGTGCAACACTCGCAATAAACGGCTTTCTAACAGTAAAAACCGCTCAGCTAGGTTGTACTCGAGTGCTTCTCATTGAATGACATACAAGGCGGCTTCTAACGAATATATTCAAGCAATAAAACTTGCTAAGCCTGCTTTTCTTGCTGTTATTCTCCCATCTATTCTTAAAACTAGCATTAGGACACTTTGGAAAAAGATTAGAGCTGTTTCTGATAACCTAATCTTATTACACGACTCTACTGGGTAGCCTGTTCCTAAATATGGCGCTGCAACTCACCTTAATGAAGCCTCTCTCAAGAATTTTTTGGGGGCTCTCAATAAGCAACATCCCGAGTTACGTAACTATGATTATCTACTCATGTTTCCAGTAAAAGTTCATACATCTGGTGTTGCTAAATCTTTAGACAAGCTCTACTGCAATTCTCCACCTGGGTTTGACTCAATTAGTAATAAGTACCTAAGGAGCATTTCCGTATACAGTTCTATTAAACTAACCAAAATGTTTCTGCAATCGCTCCACACAGGCGCTTTACCTTATCAATGGAAGGTCTGGAAGGTGGTTCCGCTGCACAAATCTGGTAACAATAATATAGCAATCAACTATCGCCCCATCTCACTTACCAGCACTTGCCTAAAATCTACGACACATAGTATTCACAAACCTCGTCGACTTTCTTGGAAATACCACTTTTTTTCACCTGCACAGCATGACTTTAGGAAATCATACTCAGGCGAGACTCAACTCACATCCTTCACTCACCAGTTGCATTGAATTCTTGATCATTCATCAACGACCGCATATTTTTAAGACTTCTCAAAAGGAATATTGATGCTAATCTTTTAAAATGGATCGAATGTTTTCTTGTTCATCGCTCACAATACGTCACTGCTAACGGCTGCAATTCACCAGTGTACTCTGTTGCTTCCGGAGTTCCCCAATGTTTGCTTCTCTGTCCTTTGTTGTTCTTAATATATATTAATGACCTCCCGTCACAAGACTCTTTTAATATTCATCTCTTCTTGGATGATTGTCTTATCATTAGAACAATAATTACATATTGTGATACTAACCGTCTTTAATCGGACCTTGATATAATATCTAACTTGTGCAGTTTATTGCTAATGGAATGAAATTTTAACAAGTGTAAAGCTATGCATGTATCTAGGACGCCTAACATCTCTCAGGTATACTTTGAATTGCCTTACTTTATAATAGGTAACTTTGTACAAGTACATAGGAATTCTTATTACATGCCACCTTACCTTGGCAACTCACATCACTAATATTGTGAAAAATGCTAACCGCGCTCTTCGTTACTTAAGGCGAACCTTTTTAAGTCTCCACACTCTTTGAAGTTATTGCTTCATAAAGCAATATTACGCCGGAAATTAAAATACGCTACATCAGTCTGGGGCTCTAGTAACCTAAACTTAATTAACGGATTAAAATTAGATCCGAATAACGCTTCTCGTTTCATTCTTTCGAATTATAACAGAAACGCCGGTGTAACAGTTATGAAAACTAGCCTTTCTCTTCCCTCGACGTAAAGTTTCCCGTTTATCACTATTTCAAAGAATTTTTCACCACACTACACTGCGTGATGTATTCATCCATATTTCACACTACGTATCTCGTCGCGTCGATCGTTCTCACAACGTTCACGCCCTTCAAGCAGCACAAATACATTTTCCCAGTCATTCGTACCTCAGACGTCACAAGAGTGGAACCACCTTCCGGCAAACATTGCATCCATCAGCAATAATCTTTAGTTTGGTGATGCCTTAACCAACATTACTTGCTAGAATGCGGTTTAATGTGCTTGTATAGATTGGTCTTTTTTGTAATAGCTTTTGTATTTGCTCATTGCATTCCTACTGAATTATTCATCAAATTCTATATTTATGTTGTATATTTTTCTCTTGGAAGACTTAATGTTTGAATTTACCTTTAACGCACTCCCCTCTGTAAAGCCTTACAGGCCTTGAGGGCATAAGTTAAATGAAATGAAATGTTCGCTAGCGTCAGAGTCGGGTCCCAGTTCTTGTTAGTGCTCATTCCTTTGTACAGTTGAAGCCAATCTTCGACGTCGGTGTTGTCAGAGCCGGGAAAGGTACCTGGGTCATGCGGTTGTTTGAAGACGACGGGACGTTTGGCGGCCGATCGTTGGGGCACGGTTGGTGTAGTGCTCAAAACATTGTTGCCCCAGCAATGCGTCGACATTGTAGATGGCACCAAAGAGCGTCCGCTGCGTAGATCCCTCTTGAAACATGAAAACCCCGCACTCTCCACCAAAATGTTATCGGGAGAAAAGACGCTGGACAATATATGTACGAGTTATACACAACGGGCGGGAGACAGTCACAGAAGCTGGAGCCCGTCCACACGAATAACGGCGATCCTCATATTCGTCAGCCCTCTCATCAAAGTTCGCGTCTACTCTAATTTTACTCTTTCTCTGCTCAAATTGAGGTGAATGCTAGCCCTCACTAACCTATGATTACTGCACTTTACCCAACATATCACTTCTACATTCTGCACTATGCTGGGATCGGCAGAAAGTATGAAATCAATTTCATACGTTGTTTCACCATTAAGACTTTTCAAGGTCCACTGCCTGTTGCTACGTTTCCTGAAAAGGTGTTTACAATTCACAGCTTACTAATTTCTGCGAGTTCTACCAGCACCTATCCTCTAGCGTTTGTAGAGTAGACCAGCATCTCTCCTCAAGCGTTTCTAGTTGCCGACTGCCTATTCACCCCTATATGCTTTCCCCCCACTTTTGCATTGAAGTCAACCATTACTACTGTAAGTCGAGTTTGCACTTTTCTCATCTCTAATTTGACATCTTCATAAAAGTGACCTACTTGCTCATCGTCGTGGCTGGACGTTGGAGCGTAGGCTTCTGCTACCTTTAATCTATACCTCTTATTAGGTTTGATTACGGCTACAGCTATCCGCTCAGTAATGCTGTAGAATTCTTCAATGTTGCCCGCTATGTCCTCGTAGATTAGGAATCCTGCCCAGTATTGCTTCTTATCAGGGAGACCTCTATAGCAGAGGACAACACCATTATTTATCAAGGTCTCACAATAAGTCTCACAAGTTCTAATCTCACTAAGAACGATAATATCCCAAACAACGTCTGATAGTTCCTCAAAAGTCCTGCTAAGCTAGGCTCATTCGACAGAGTTCGGCTCTAATAGGTTGACAGATCAGTTTCATTGGCGTCCTGTCCAGAGCCAGACATTCTTAGCACCCTCTGCGGCGTTACAGGTCTGAGCGCGACCTTGATCAGGTGTTCCGCAGCTGCTGGGGAGGGAGGGCCGTGGGTTAATTGTAGATACTGTCAGGGAGCTTGTGACCGAATGCAGCACTAGGGAAGCCAATTCCTCTTCTGGTGAGGCAGTGTCTTTGTTCAAGCTTAGTGGGCCTTGCTAATTTTGTTGCACCTGGGTTAGTATAGCACTATTCGCTCCAGCATGTTTCGCCGGTGTCAGGTGTTAGTCCACGCCTGCATAGGTAGTGCACTGGAGAATGTCAAATTCAGTTACACTATGTTTAAGAACACCTTGGGGAATTTGAACTTCCGACTATTGCAGCTTAGCATTCGACATCGCTCTGTAAGATATGCCCGCAGGCAGTTAGGCTACCTTGTCAACGTAATCTACGGCCCAGAAGGCCCTACATGCCTAAGAGATCCGCTGATTTGTCCGCCCTTTGCGGGTTGGCACGATACTCTGTCAATTTTCCGTCGTCCTAACCTCTTTGTTTCGCGAATCTCAAGTAGGCACGCGGTCGTGAGCGCACCTAGGTACACGATATATTTTCGCTGAATTTCAGCAGCCCTTAACACTTGTGCTTAAAAACAAAAAAAGGAAAAGTTTTCAACGCTTACCTAGAGGCCCTGAGTCGCGTATGATTCGCTCGTCGCGTCTGCTTATCCATTGGCGTCCGAAAACTGGTGCTTCCGGGTAGATATTTAGAATGGTCAGTCACGCCGCCGTCTAAATACCGCTCTGAGCGTCGCAGAAAGCAGGCGATCTTGAGAGCTCCCAGTGGCGTCTTCATCCTTTCTACAGCTTTGGACAGCGTTTATGCTTGAGCTGATGAGAAGGAGTAAATGGGGGGGGGCGGGTAACTGATCCCTTATTTTTTGGGAACGCTGCGGGCCTAAACGCTAGGGAGGTGGGAATTGCATGCCTTATTTAACGTACAGTGGTGCCTTCTTATATCTGTTAGACATTGTTTGAACGTTTCGCGCTTGTGAGCAACTGAGCGCTCTGCTACCGCCGCGGTCGCAATACAATTCTGGGAAATACAAACGAAGATAAGCAAGAAAGAATAACTGCAGATGTAAGAAATGTAAGAAATAAGGCGGCGCAAAACGTTATCCATCATCCTTTCGAATGTAGCAGGCGTGTTGCAAAGTGCGAAAGGCATGACGGTGAACTCATATTGGCCATCTGCTGTAACAAATGCAGTTTTAGGGTGGGTGGCCTCCGCCGTTGGGACCTGCCAGTAGCCTGACCACAAGTCCGATAAAGAGAAGGACTCGGCTACTTGTAAGCAGGCCAGAGCATCATCATTGCACGACGATAGGTAAACATCTTCCAGTGTAATTTTGTTTAGGCACCGAAAATCTACACAGAAGCCTATGCTACCGTCTTTCCTTGTGACAAGTACCACAGGAGAAGCCCATAGGCTCTGTGAAAGTTTAATCACGCCTCGACTGAATATGTAGTCGACCTGGTCGGCAATCACGCAGCGTTCCACAACGGATACGTGATACGCACGTAAGCGCAGCGGTGAGTGGAAGCTTATGTCGATGTGCGGCTCGCGTTTGATGTGTGGCCTAAGAATGCTTGTGCGACGTCGAAAGAAGTTCGGGAGTGCTACAAAATGGTAAGAAGCTGGAATCGCTACAAGGGGGGTCAGTTCGTCGGCGTTTAGTGGTGTGAAAAATCCCTAGATGTCCGATCAGGAGCAGAGAGGACGCTCACGTCAAGGACGGTCGTAGGAGACGCCTCGTCGGGGACGAATACAATCTGCATAGAATCGATGGTGTCGACATGACCAAGGTATCCGTGACGAAGAAATGTGAGCGAGGATGACAACGTGTTATAAACGGGCATTATGCTGAAACCGGCAGCGAGGTCAAGAGTAGAAAAATGCAGAGGAAAAGCTTTTTAGGCAACGAAGAGGTCGGACTGTGTGAAGAACAGCGTTCCATCGTATATAGCGCTACATGAGACTGATAAAAGTAGTGATGAGCGTGGCGGTATATTGGTGTCTTCCGTGACGACACGTTTAGCTGAAGAATGAGGATCAATGAAGGTGAGGTCACTGAGCAGGGTGAATTCAACTGCAGCACGAGCGGCAATCGATTATAGCTTTGTGGGAAGAGAGAAAATCCCATCCTACAATAATTGCGTGGGAGCCCGATGAAAACGCTACAAATTCTATAATGTACACAACGTCTTGAATCAGCACACCGGTTGTACAGGCTGCGATTTGTACGACGGGTTGAGCACTTGCAGTCCGAAGTGACAATCTAGAAAGAGGCGTCGTTACCTTACGATGTGATCTGCAAAATCTGGCATCCATAACAGAAACAGCTGCGCCGGTGTTAACAAGAGCGATTGTGGCAACACCTTCGACGCACACGTCAATAATATTAGCAAGCCACGTTCGAGGACTTCGGCATTTCGAAACTTGCGCAGTTCGTGCACCGCGAACTGCGTCGCCTAGTTTCCGTCGTTGTTAGAGACGGGCCGCCCACGCATCGGTGAATGCGGCCGACGACGTGGGGATGGCGAGCGGCGACGGTCGAAGAGAGGACGATCAATTAGAGTATGAAATTGCGGTGGGTCGGATGGAGTGTAGTTTGCATAGGAGTCGACCGGAGAATAAGGCACCCGGAGATTATTGTCGATTGATTGCACCCGGCGGCAGAACCTTGCGACGTGTCCGGGATAGCTACACCACAAATTATATAGGCCGATTGTCCTGCGTGCGCCATGGGTTGGCAACAGGAGGGCCGGCCCAGGAGGTCGGAGGAGACGGGTGGCGCACGGGCTGCTGAAAGCGTCGTATCGGCTCTTAGCGTAGCCTGGCAGCCAACACAGCATAAGTTAGCGGAGCAGCCAAAAGCGGCTGCTGGGGAGCCACCAGTAGTGCGTCAGCGACTTCGCCTTGAATGACGTTGTACAGAGCAGACGACAAAGGACTAGCAGGCACCTGGGTGAATGGTACCAGCGACCGCTCTCATGTGACTTCTTTGAGGACAAACGCCTTGATCTGCGTGATTAGCGACGCCTTGTGGGAACCAATGGTCAGGCTAGAGATCGACGCACCGGTTGTAGGGTGAGGCCTTGTCAAAGCTCGCTGTTTGAGTAGCTCGTCGTAGCTATGACAGAGGATGATAACGTCAGCAACTGTGTTCGGGTTCTTGGTCAGTAGCATTTGGAAAGCATCAACATTAATTGCTTTTATGATGCGCTTTATCCGGTCCGCTTCCGACATCGCGGCATTGACGCGTTTACATTGATCGACAACGTCATCTATGTAACTGGTGAATGTTTCACCAGTGTCCTATGCGCAAACGTTGCTCGACTCGGAGTTTGTGGACGGCGGGACGGTTAAATACATCTGTGACGGCCGCCTTAAACCAGACCACGTTCGCAAACCCGCCTCATGTTTGTTGAACCAGAGGGTTGCCACGCCCGCTAGATATAAAACTACGTTCGTCAACTTAGTCGAGTCATCCCATTTGTTACGAGCGCTCACTGAAAGCTCATAGGACGCAAGCCAATCTTCAAAGTCGTTGTCGTCCGTCCTGCTGAACATGGTAGGATCCCTCGTGCGAATAGCGCTAGCAGAGAGAACAGGCGCCGACGGCAGCGTCCGCTGGTCAGCGTCTCGTATGGCGGAAGGTAGCGTCCGAGTGCGGAGTTCCAAGATTGTAGAAGGGAAAGGGACCCACCACCTCCACCAAATATAAAGGAGGTTTATTACACGAGGGACCGATGACGGGTAGAGCACTACACCGAGCACAGCCTCTAAGCTCGAGCATCTGCGGCACGCGATGCTGTTGGCAGTCCTGTCCCCGCGTGCTTTTTCATAACAATATATATATATATATACAGATATATATATACATATATATATATATATATATATATATATATATATATATATATATATATATATATATATATATATATATATATATATATATATTGACACGTGCACTTATCTTTATTGCGCGACCACGTTTCGCCGCCTAACAAATGTTATCGCACAGCGCAGGACGCGCCTGCATGTAAAAGTTTCTGGAATGTTATCGATGGTTCCGTCCACTGTCTTTCACCGCAACTTATGTAACCTGATTGCATGTATGCGCGACGCGAATAGTGTAGAACTTTGTGGAAGACACGCGGGTCCCAGCGGTTAATCTGGAACATTCGACAACTGATCTATAAAAGCCGACGCGCTTGACCCGCTGATCAGATTTCTGAAGATCGCCGACCGTGTTCGCCGCTATCGTTGTGCTATAAGTGTAGCCTGTTTTTGTGGGCACAGGTTCGCCCAATAAAAGTTGGTTTTGTATTTCACCGTCACTACCCGTGACATCTGGTGGAGGTGCTAGTGCGTTCATGTACCGAACGCCCCCGCAAAGCCACGATCGAAGCCTGAAGCCCGAGGACAGAACCAACATCGCCCAAGACCAGTGTGCTAGGCACAGACTGCAAGGACTGCCTCCAGAGCATGGACTTCTACCTGAGACGATAAAGAAGATCGTGGTCAAGAGAACCCCAATGGCTGTCCCAGCGTCCCCCGTTATCCTACAACAACGTCGGGACCCACCAAGCTTCCATGGAGCAGCGACTGAAGACCCGGTATCATGGCTGGAGACCTACGAACGAATCGCGACATTCAACAACTGGGACTCCGACGACAAGCTGCGGTATGCCTACTTCGCCTTAGAAGACGTCGCCAGAACGTGGTTTGAGAACAGGGAGTCTACCTTGACAACGTGGGACCTGTTCCGTAGCGGCTTCCTGCGCACCTTTACAAGCGTCGTGCGCAAGGAAAGTGCCGAAGCTATGCTGGACGCCCGAGTGCAGCTACCAAATGAGAACGCTGCCATCTTTACGGAAGAAATGAGCCGTTTGTTCCGCCACGCTGACCCGGATATGGCCGAGGATAAGAAAGTCCGCCTACTGATGCGTGGTGTAAAGGAGGAACTTTCGCCGGTATTGTAAGAAGCCCACCGAAGACCGTTGAAGAGTTTCTTCGTGAGGCGACGAACATTGAGAAGACACTCGAGATCCGAAACCGGCCATTCGATCGCCGCACGAACTCTGCAAACTACGCCGGGGTTCAATCACTGGCTACCGACGATCTACGCAAGACTATCAGAGCGGTCGTACGGGAGGAGCTGCAGAAGTTCTACCCAAGGTAGCAGTCCCAAGTGAATCCAATCGCTGAAATCGTCAAAGAAGAGGTTCAGCGATCGCTTGGAGTCCCTGAGGTGCAACCACGATCACAGAAACCTCAGCCGGAAGCGATGACCTACGCCGCCGTCGCCCGCCGTCAAGGTCCCCCTCCGCGACAACGCCAGGGCCCTGTAACGCCGCAATTCCGCCGACCAACACCGCCGCCGCCAGCACGCCCACCCGTCGCCCAGCGCAGCTACCCGAGGAAGACAGACGTTTGGCGCGCTCCTGACCACCGCCCTCTCTGCTACCACTAAGAGAAGTGGGTTACGACTACCGACGATGCCCATACCGGGAGATGGGACTGCGGGGTTTCGCCGACAATGCTCCGCGCCCGCAGCAACGGGAACGCCCTCGCGATATCGCCGACTACCTCGCCGCTACTCAGGGGAGCTCTCGACGACCGTAGCGTTCACCATCATCAGGCCGCTACCTGTCGCCGCAGCGCCGACCATAAACTGGCCCAGCCCGAGGCCGGTCAGCGAGCCCATATCCGGAAAACTAAAAGCAGCAACCGATGGAGGTGCGGTTGCTGTTCGTCGAACTGACGAAGATCCTCCGCCGCCGACGAAGACGCCGAATAGACTACCTCGACGACATAACGACACGCCGCCGTCCCGACGAAGTGTGGAAGGAAAGAGTACGACAACGAAAGACAACCTGACGACGCCACGTACCTGTCACAGGTCAACGCGACGCAGCCGTGATCCGACGCCAAGGCCTAACTGTAACGCAACACAAAGAACCACCGACCTCGACGTGCTTCTCGACGGCCACGCAGTCACCGCCTTAGTGGACACAGGGGCTGATTACTCCGTAATGAGTGGCCACATCGCCGCCCAGTTGAGGAAAGTTAAGACTGCACGGGAAGGCCCTCAAATTCGAACCGCTGGAGGACACCTCATTACGCCGACTGGAATCTGCACGGCAAGAGTAACCGTTCATTACCGGACTTACCCTGCCACCTTCCTTATCCTCCAACAGTGTTCACGAGACGTCATTCTCGTGATGGACTTCCTGAACCACCTGAACCAACACGGCGCAATCATAGACCTGAAGTCAAAATTGATAACGCTGTCGGAAGATCAAGCGATACCGCCGGAGAGCTGTTGTAGTCACCACGCCTTTAGTGTTCTCGCAGATCAAGTGAGCATCCCGCCTCGCTCGAGCATTGTTATTTCGATCGGCACCGAAATACCCGCTGACGTAGAAGGCGTCATCGAAGGCGGCCAACGTCTACTGCTAGACCGTGAAATTTGCGTCACTAGAGGAATCGCTCGACTGCACGGAGGAAACACGAAAGTGTTGCTGACAAACTTCAGCCAGGAGTTCAAGCACATCAACTAGGGCACGACGATCGCATACATCGAGGAAATTCTGGAAAGAAGCAATGCGTTCGTCTTCTCGGATTCTGCCGCATGCACCCCGACGACCGCAGTTCCCCAACCGGACAGCAGCCCAACAAATGTTATCGCACAGTGCAGGATGCGCCTGCATGTAAAAGTTTCTGGAATTTTATCGATGGTTCCGTTCCACTGTCTTTCACCGCAACTTGTGTAATCTCATTGCGTGTATGCGCGACGCGAATACTGTAGAACTCGGTGGAAGGCACGCGGGTCCCAGAGGTTAATCTGGAACATTCGACAACTGATCTATAAAAGCCGACGCGCTTGACCCGCTGATCAGAGTTCCGACGATCGCCCACTTTGTTCGCCGCTATCGTTGTGCTATAAGTGTAGCCTGTATATGTGGGCACAGGTTCGCCCAATGAAAGTTAGTTTTGTATTTCACCGTATTCCTGCTTTCTTCGCCGTCACTACGCCTGACAATATATATATATATATATATATATATATATATATATATATATATATATATATATATATATATATATATATATATATATACATACATACATATTGCCCTCGCAAATGCAATGTATAAAAAATTAGGGGGTTTTACGTGCCAAAACCACTTTCTGATTATGAGGCACGCCGTAGTGGAGGACTGCGGAAATTTCGACCAGCTGGGGTTCTTTAACGTGCACCTAAATCTACGTACACGGGTGTCTTCGCATTTTGCCCCCACGGAAATGCGGCCGCCATGGCCGGGATTCGATCCCGCGACCTCGTGCTCAGCAGCGCAACACCATAGCGACTGAGCAACCACGGCGGGTGCTATGCAGAAGGAAGAAACAGAAAAAAATTAGCCCGACAAGAGCGACTAACGCAATTTCTGTTCCGAATCTCTGCAGCTTCTACTGTCTCTGGTGAGTTGGTCGAGGCTTCTGGATAGCGAAGGAGTGCGGCGAAGCGGACGCTTGCATCCACAGCGTCACAATGCGCGGAGGGTGGCCTGATAAGCCTAGCTTTTCAACGTTATACCTTTGCTCACGTACTTGCTCGTTGATGTTCGTGTCCGTCTATACCACATATTCTTTGCCAAAGTCCGATGGGATGCTGTAAACCATCCCTCACAAATGGTATGCGGTGCGTCTTGTTGCACCGGTATGCACGTATTCGCGTTTACCGTTGAGCACAAACTATACTCCGTTCTATAAATAGGAATAAACGCTATGGAAGCTACGCAAGAAGTTCGGTCAAGAAATGTTAGCACTCCGCACATTCCATTATTGCTTCGGTGGGCCATCGCTTCCGCTGGGCGTTCTGTCCATGCTTCGCTGCGCACCAACAGCGTTCACTCGCGCGAGGATACACGTGAAGCTCCTCGCTACGGGTTGCAAATAAATAACACAAAAATAACGAAAAGTTGTCTAACACAGCGCATTAGCAGACGTATAACGTGGTGTATTTGTTTCGAAGGATTAATATGTGTTTCATTCAATACTGAGCTTACACAAAAAGCATTGTCGCAGAATTGCAATCAAAGAACATCGAACACTACACAAGTGCGAAGGAAGCCACTGCAACAAGTCTCCAGCCTCCACAGCATTGACTGCCACACATGAAAAGAAGTATCGACAAGTTCGAAGGGGCAGAGAACGCGACACCTACACCGATACGTTTCCCAATCTTTTTCAACTTGTGAGTGATCTTGTGCAGGTAGGGAGAGACGATTACATTCTTCTTTTAACAGCGGAGCTATTTAAGCGTTTCTTCCGCCGTAGAGCGTGATCAGAAAAAACAGCCCAGCGGTGCGTCACCTCACGTTGCCTAGCAATCACATGCGTGAGCACCGAGCCACGTAACCTCCTCGTAATCCCCGCGTGTAAGGCGGAGTCGTGACGCCACAGACCAGTAGAACCTCGGGCCGGCGCGGTGGCACATCTCTCGCCTCCTCTACTACGTGCGTACGTGCTGCTCCCATGGGAATATCGAAGAAAGTCAGGAAGAAGAAGCGGCTTACCAGAAAGAGCGCCTACTGCCAAGCGAGAAGCAAAGCATCACCGTCGAGCTGATCAGGAACTCCGCGCTGAAGCTGCGGCTGAGAAGAGGCGACGCCGAGTTGAGGATCCCGAGTTTCAGTCCAGGGAACACGAGACTCGGCGCCTGAACACGCGACGTCACTGACAATGTGATCCCCGCCTGCGACTGCTCGAAACCTTTCAGCGACGAGCGCACCGAGATACGGGGGGTGCGAACGGCCAATTCCACCATGAATATCTCACCATAGACCATACAAGCTCAGTATGGCCATAGTGAAGCCATGCGTAACCTCGTAAGGCTTAGCAAAACTTCGCAACGGTTGGTATGAGCCTAGCCAAGCCGTGCATACCATCGCAGAACTTATCAAAACCTAGCAACTCGGTGTGAACCTAGAGTCTGGACACAGCTGTCGCGCCTGTGAACTACAAGGAAGCCAAGTGCGCGGTTCGGCGGGACTACAATCGACGAAGGAGAGTCGATCCTGCCCATCGCGCCGAGGCCGCCGCCGACAAACGCGGTCGCCGAGCCGACAATCCTTAGTTTCAGACAAGACACAACGAGCGCTGTCGATTGAATGCTCGACGTCATCCGGAGTAGGTTCGGGCAGGCGCGACAGCCAGAACCTTCAACGCCAAGCCTGCAAATCCATAGGAGGGGCGAACAGCCGCTCCCACAGCGAGTTCCTCGGCATAGACTTCAGGCACACCTGCCTATTACTATCACCAGCTCTGGTTCGACGTGAATCTCAGCACGGTGAGCTCGGTGCGGAACTTTGAACAGAAGAGCTCTGCCTTGCAAGTGCTTCGCGAAGCCTTCCCTGACGTCACCGACCACGACGACGACCACAACGACGGTCAGACGTCGAAGATGAGGACTGGATCGATGATGATGATGACTGCTATTGAAGCACGCTAAATAATAATTTGTGATGTCCGCACTGTGGCTTGTCTGCGTGTACCTTGCGGGGGCTTGTGTGGCTTACCAGCCTGGCCTTGTATAACCCCGCATAATGTTGGAGAAACTTAACAAATCTTGGCGAAGCTTAGTATGGCCATAGTGAAGGCATGCGTAACCACGTAAGACTTAGCACAACTTCGCAACGGTTGGTATGAGCCTAGCCGAGCCGTGCATACCATCGCAGAACTTATGAAAACCTAGCAACTCAATGTGAACCTAGCCAAGCCATGCATAACCTCGAAAAATTTACCGAAACCTAGCAATATTTCGCAAAAGCCGGTACTTTCTCCGCTATGACCCAGCCTTGCACCACTAGTGCAAACTGCTCACGTTCTTTTCTTTCGTCCCTTGCTCAGTGGCATTGGGAATTTCGATATTTCTTTTCTTTGGACTGTCAGTGCCTGCCACAGCGGACCATGCATGCAGCGGGCAACCGCTGTCTAACGGACGTGAGACTTGGTGCTCAAAATTTCTGTCAATCAAGTCAGGGCAGGAATTCAAAAGCGCGTTTTGGAAGTGCAAACTGATAATGCCTCACTTGACCACCTTTGAATGAGGTGATGAATATGCAAGGGTGTTTTTTTTTGGTTCAGGGCCTGTAGTACCAACACACCTTTTTACTAGCAATATGAGGTTGAGATCCAAAAATCTGATAGTCCCGTTAACGGGCGCTTCACACGTTGCTTCAAGTGACCTGATGAATTTATTAAAAAAACCGAGCAAAGAGCGGACGACGCCGTGGCAGGCAAACATTTGGCAGAGTCTAATAAAATGAAGTAGTCGCCAAAATACCGGTAAATTCTTGCTCATCTTAGTCCTTTTAGTCGAGAGTCGTTTGAATATGTAGGAACATATGCAAACGTCTGTCTTTTGCATGGAATTTGAATCACGCGAAGAGGCTAATGTCGAGGAAAGATAAAAAGCTGCTAAGGTCTTATAATTTCCCGGACG
Organism: Dermacentor variabilis; assembly: GCF_050947875.1. Classification (NCBI taxonomy): domain Eukaryota; kingdom Metazoa; phylum Arthropoda; class Arachnida; order Ixodida; family Ixodidae; genus Dermacentor; species Dermacentor variabilis. The sequence continues at coordinate 83,081,677 of NC_134574.1, forward strand.
CAAGGCCTATCTCATTCTGGAAATTTGCTACACCATGATTGTAAATAGCGTTTTCCAAACATAAAAGGAGATCAGTTCGGAAATCAGAGAAAATGAATGAAGCGCTGGCATTGTCGTTTAAAAATTCTCTGGCTTTATTAGAACTGTTTAGCAGAAAAGGGTAATGAATTGTTAGCAGTTTCCATTTTGCCTGCAGGAAGAATGCTAATGGTTTTTGCCGGCAACTGCTTTCGGTTATGCACATTTGTCGTAAGGAATATTTTAAACTAAGGTTTTTGCTTTCGTCCAAATTGCGACGGAGCGAATCTAATTCTAGGCGTTCACACCCAACATGCGTTCTTCCTTCTTTAGTTTGGATAGACATACATCGCACCACTAAAGAAATGAAGAGTTTATACTGCCTTAGTATTCCATACATACCTCGGGAGAACAGTGAAGCAACCCTGTTCATCAGGTTGCGCCACTGACAACGAGTTTTTTCCTGGAGTAGGACACTGAGGAATTCACCCAGTTTAATTGAGTCTATTCCCAGAAAGCATGCGGTAGTGCAGGGTTTTAGTAAGGTGGTTCACTAAACAATCGCTCTTTTTGTACTATTATATATAAAGAATATATATATATATATATATGCGGCCGAGGAGTTCTCAACACATATTATGAATATGGGCTGTAGATCCGCAAATTTTGCCGTGCATTACGTAACATGTCAACAGACCGTTTCGCGCTTTGCAGAAAAAGAACATGTGGCGTGTGGGAAACTGTAACGTAAAACTATTGCAATGTGTTTCTATTTCATTTCAGTCATTACCCCTCCGAGATTGGTCCAAAATATTCGGGCTATGCTGACATCACCTGTCTGTCACGGGACTTCACAAAAAAACTGCAAAATTTCCCCATCTGATATGATGTGGGCCCAGGGAATGCGCATGATAAGGCGAAACAATTTTAAAGAGAACTTGTGTCCGATTCATCGCCTTTCTTTCTATAAGTCATTCGACTTGGTTCAAATATTTCTCGCATGCGCGCGATTCGCCTGCATGTCAAGTGAAGGCAAAACAAACCACTAACTGACTGCATCAAGGTGAGGTGAACGCAAAAAGAGGCATTACTGTGCCCGACAAAACTTAATTGGTTTTTGGAATAGGCGGAGGCTGCCCTTTTCCGAAAGGAATACAAGACGGCTAGAAGCCGATCACTCTGGCCATGGCTACTTGCAGCTGCCAGCGAGCATGGGTTTGTTTGCGTAGAATAATAAATCTTGCGTAGCAGTACAGCGTTGCGAAGCCCTCTCGGCACCTTTACTACATCACTATTTCGTCTTTTTTTCGCCGAGAATTCCCACTATCGGCCTTTTAACCTCCCCGTAGTGGGTCACCACAGTTTTGACCAGCAATGGCTAGCTTACGAAGGCGATGCCAACTGATCATGTACAGCAGGACCACTCTGCTCATCCAGTTACCTTCTTTCACTACACTAGCTAAGCCGAACCGATACCTTCTCCACTTGATTGCGGCCCTCACTTTTTGTCAGCCAGATTAGCCTAGGACTCTATGTTGAGGCGCGCGATGCTATTCGCTCTGAAAGTAAACAAAGAAGGCCTGCTGTACACGAGGCGATCGTTTGACCGGGCTGTACAAACAACGGCTGCGGATAACTGCCCGATCCTTGCGTCGACTATTACGAAGTTTTCACAATAAGAAAAATTACGTAATGCTTTCCGGAGTGTTCACGGGTTCAGCGGCTCTTATTCAATAAGGCTTCTAACATGAAATAAGCATGCCTTATATATGATTTGTACGTGGAGAAATTATGCAGATTGCACGCACCATGGGAATCGATGTAAGCTTTCTGTGCCGCTAGCTTTGATTGACATTAATTAGTGGTGGTGTTGACGGCGAAAGCTTCATTTTTTCAATGTTTAGTATAACACGAGAGTGGTGAGTTGATGTTAAACGTTAGATGGTGATCACCACTGTTTCTTGTGTGCATAGTACAAAGAACACACATATAGAGGTGTCTATTTGAGGCGTTGTTGTGTGCCGTATTTCGTAACCTCTGAGGGGGCTGTACATTGTCATTGCCTCACATGGCACATCACATCGTGACAGAAGTATCAAACTTGAATTGAATTATGGGGCTGTACGTGCCAAAACCACAATCGGATTATGAGGCACGACGTAGTGGCGGACTCCAGATTCATTTTGTGATAGTGCTGTCCTTTAGCGGGTCCCAAAATTATGCGTTTTCTATTTCACCCCCGTCGAAATAGCCGCAGTCGCGATTAAATCCACGACCTCAAGCAGTGCCGTATGCGCAAAGCTACGACCGTAGGCTCAAATCAACACAGAAGTGTTGATTTGACGAGCGACTGCTTCCGCTGTGTAGCCTGGACCCCGCGGTGCGCTTAAACTACAGCGGCTCTGCTTCTGCACATCCTGCGTAACTTCTTCTCTTGACATATTTGCATGGTATTAATTTTTAAGGAATAGCAGAAACGTACTCTGCCGTACCTTGAACTCAAGTTTCTTCAATTTCCCCGCAACAGCTGTCGTGTTTATAGTAGTAGCCTTTCTTTGCCTTCTCACGTCATATTTTCCTCCTCCCAGCCCTTGTATGGGAACTGCCTCTTGTTCCCCTCCTCTGTACAGTTCTATCTACGTCCCATTTGTACTCGCACGTTCGTAGAAAGCTAAGCGCTGCACTTTCTGCAACGCTTTTCCGGGGGTTCTCTAATCATTACAGCTGTCAACAGGCTAATGTAGCGACACCCAAGGAGCTCCTCAGGGCAGTGTGCACATTCGACGCGGTGGGTACAAACGAGTTTCGCGCATGCCCTTTCTTCTCTGCCTCACTACTGTCATGTATTCAGACGCTCTGAACTATTCCCCGACCCAGTGTGTCAGACAGCAGCAGCAGCAGTACTGGGAAAGGCGAAGGAAGAGGCAGAGAAAGCTGTGCTTTAAAAATTTTGCGTCATGACACAAAGTTCTTTCAAGGAGCAGCATTTCAATGAAATCCTCATGCAAGATTTCCTTATGAGTGAATATTGTATATTAGAATTGCAAAAAAAAATTTTTAAACCCACCGGTAATACGCATCGAGAACTTAATCACAGCACAGTGGTGTTTCTCATTGAAATATACGATTTCTTCTGTCATGTTGTACGAACCACCTGAAAAACAAGATATACTAGTTATTGGTTTTTGTATTGCATATATGGTCAGTTCTTCAGCTGCTTTGCATTAGAAGCCGCAGCATGCATTTGTAGTTCCAGATTTTTATCCTTGATTACTGCAGTACGTTGCGAAAGCAAATCGTCTAGCTTGGACAAACGATGTATGCGTAGTTGAAACTTCACAGGACATAGCATTCTTTAGGGCGCATATCAACGCGGTAATAGTTATCTTTACCGTGCGGCTCTTGCTGATCATCGATTCCGGCAACCATTTCTTAGGAGCCACATCATGAGAGCTAAGCAAATAATATTGAGTTTCGAGGGTGAGGGAAGATAGAACAAAAACATCGTCGTATCAGCTGGACAGGAACAGCAGCGTTGGTTGAGGCTTCAGATATAATAAATACGCAATGGAACAGCATCTGTAGGAGATTCTCCGAAGTTATGGCAGCTGAACGTTCTCGGAAAAGATTTGCATGCATTAGGGCTTATAGTTTCACTAGCAATTATTGATCGATGAGGTTGCGTGCACTTCCTCTCAACTTAAGTGTCCGATTCCATGGTGTCACACATCGCATGCGCCTATGAGTGGGAGCTAACATAGCAAGCTTAAATGACAGCACAAAGGAAATGCACATAATGGACATAAAAAGTACTGTTTAGGGGTGGGATATAGTATGAATGTGTAGAATTTGTCAGTGATGCTGACTGTAGAAATGGCTTCATCTGGCATTAGGAGGTCTTTGAGACCACGGTAAAAATAAGCGCAAAGTGGGCTTAGGAGGACCAAGGTAAAGAACAACGCCCGGGCCATTGTGCAATTACGGTGCCGAGACCTTTAACTGTGGAGCGCATGCTTTGTGGAACAAGTGAATGCTAGGGACGTTGGCAGCGCTGATTACGTTTCAGCAAAGCGCCATGCATATAACTGAGAACGTAACGCACGGAGAAATATTATCGCCTTGCTGATACCTTGAATAGACGAAGTCGCAATAAAATTCACCGAAGATTACGATAATCCCTAGTTAGAAATGTAGCGCAGCTCTATACCTGTTTTAATTTCGCGATATTTTGTCCGCCGTAAACAGTCTGGCTCATACGGCACGTTGCAAACGGGCCAAAGTGTGGCTCGACTGCCTCACTAATCAGGAGATAGCGAGAAGCTGCGCGTGGATGATGCGTAGCAGCCGCTGCAGTCACGCGTAAACGACGCGCTACCACAGACTCCACCGCAGATGAACTTCCCAGACAACGTGTGCTATTTTGGCGCCTTTTTGTAGCCCATCTTCGGCGCACTAAGCTGTTTTTATCACGCTTTCACCATACCCTCCTTCTCCCCTTTCCGCCTCGGGGTTCCTCTGCGCCCTATTCCTTCGCTTTCCTCGTCCCGTCTTTTATGCCAAGATGCACTCCGCATTCGCTCTGTCATCATTCCTTGTGTTTATTCTTATGGTTACCCGGACGCTTACACTCGTCGCAAGAACGATCGCCAAAAGCCTCAGTTATACTACGACGTAAAGAGGGGGGGGGGGGCGGGAGGCGCGTCGAGCTCTAGAACGGCACACTGGCTGACAACCGGCGGCTATATTTCAACTAAACGACGCAACTGGCGTTGCTGGAGCCGTCGGGCTTCTTCTAACGTTACTGCCACGTGAACAGCTTCGTTCCTATTTCCCGCTTGCCGTCCAGGCCATGGGCCGCGGGAGCCACGGCCATGGGAGCGCGCGAAAACCGGCCTCGGAAACTCCGCCGCTTCCGTGGCAGAGGTAATTGGCGCCATCCATCAGGAGGACGGGAAAGCAACTCTGCTTCCCTGGCACGGCCTCTTAGATTAGCGTGCGTCGCGCTCGCCGATCCCGGAGGCTGTGTCCTTTCGCCCCTCCTCTCAACTACTCTCCCATTGCCCTCCCACGTAATTCTCTCACTTTCGACTGTCTTCGCGCGCACCCGCATGCCCGGCGCGAGCTTAGCCCGCTGCATGAAGTTTCACGTTTCATTATCTGCTGTTATCGGGAAGCGTGCGCTGCTGTGCTTTGGCCGGTCTAGGCAGTTGCGTCAGTTTCGTGGTCCCAGATAGCGGTGTGCTTGTGTTCCGCGACATTAGAGCCGTTTCACGACTCGCACCGCTCGTGCATCGTGCACTGCTCGCGCATCGTGCGAAGACCCAAGGACATAAGAAGACGAATCTACACCCCTGAGCAAAAGTATACGGACCGCGGGAGTGCGTGCCAAACTGGATCGACGCGCCGTCTACCGACGCGGCGCCTGCTGTCGAGAGGGCCGCTAGAGCAGCGGTGCGCATGCGCGTCCCATCATATCTGCTGGCCTGACATGTAGCTTTGCCTGACGTCGCTGTGGTGCTCGTAGACTAAACGTCCATTGGGCATCGTTGTCGCTGCTCCATCGCATCTTGGCCATTGTTTTATGCAGCGGCTGCGGCTGGGCTGGCACGCGCGTCCGCCGCGCTTCGCTTTCATTCTTTCTTTGGGGGAGTTATCGCACGCCGCACTGTCTCCTCTGACGCCTTTAGATGACTCGCACAAAGTGGCCTTCTGCGGCTTTGTGTTATCTCGAACTGTTCCAATGCTTGCTGCCGCAGGTAGAAGCAAGGTTTTGCAATCGGTGTCCACCGTCGCGTTAATAAGTAGAACTGAGCTGCAGGGGCTACTATACTCCGAAAGCAGCAGGATGCTAAAAGGAGAAATTAGCGCAACCATACTGCCTTTATTTCTTCAAACCCTTCAACAAGGCTTAAAGAAGAAATGCACGCGAGGGTGCCACTACAGACAGCAGCGACAACGCTGACACGTGCGCGAGAATATAAAGTCAGGTGCAGCTGTGCGGTGCACGCTGCCGTGAAGTTCCAATTACGGTGGCTTCCTTGCGAATCGGGTCGATGTTACGGACCTGAATCACTGGTCGGGGTGACCATCGACAAACTGTGGTATTGAGGGCACTTAGGACGAGCCAATGTGTTGCTGTTATTTTCGTAGATTATAATTTTCACAACTGTATGCATGATTTCACTACGCTGTCAATTTTCCATGGGCGGCGATGACGCCTCGAAGGTGCCGTGGTATTCGCTCGTAACGCGATGCCATGAGGAGATCCCGACCAGTGATTCAGGTCCGTAACCTCGACCCGATTCGCAAGGAGGCAAGCGTAATTGGAACTTCACGGCAGCGTGCACCTGATTTTATATTCACGCGCATGTGTCAGCGTTGTCGTTGCTGTCTGTAGTGGCACCCTCGCGTGCGTTTTTTCTTCAAGCCTTGTTGAAGGGTTTGAAGAAATAAAGGCAGTATGGTTCCGCTAATTTCTCCTTTTAGCATCCTGCTGCTTGCGGAGCATCGTAGCCCTTGCAGCTCAGTTCTACTTATTAACGTGACGGCGGACACCGATTGCAAAAGCTTGCTTCTACCTGCGCCAGCAAGCATTGGAACAGTTCGAGATAACACAAAACAAAGCCGCAGAAGGCCACTTTGTGCGAGTCATCTAAAGGCGTCAGAGAAGGCAGTGCGGCGTGCGATAATTCCCCCGAAGAAAGAATGAAAGCGAAGCGCGGCGGACGCGCGTGCCAGCCCAGCCGCAGCCGCTACGTGAAACAATGGCCCAGATGCGACGGAGCAGCGACAACGACGCCCAGTAGACGTTTAGTCTACGAGCACCACAGCGACGTCAGGCATAGCTACATGTCAGGCCAACAGATATGATGGGACGCGCATGCGCACCGCTGCTCTAGCAGCCCTCTCGACAGCAGGCGCCGCGTTGGTAGACGGCGCGTTGATGCAGTTTGGCACGCGCTCCCGTGGTCCGTATACTTTTGCTCACGGGTGTACACGAACACGACTCTGCGCATGTGTGTGCTCCATGAGTATCCGGACTTCGTTGCGCCTTGATTGTGCTACACTTCCCTCTTACCGGTAGAGAAGGCTGACAAATAGATGTTGTCAAGTAGATGTTGACAATAGATGTCATTGTCACCTAGTCTATGACTTGTTTTTCTGTGCCAAGTCCGATTCTGCCACTTCAGTAACTTGCCCAGCATTCCATTCCGCCCTGACTGCTTTTTCTGTGTGTCACGTTCGACAAGCGTACTAACAGTTGAAAAATTACTGTTAGGTTTTGTGTATTATCGCAGTAATCACCGATGGGAAAACCGCGTGAGCAACCTTAATGTGTACGCATGATACGCTTTTTTTTTCTTCCGGATAGCATGATCATTGCAAGTATCTTATGTGCAGATTTTTGCAGTTCGTGTTTATTACACAGAGGAGTGCCCAGTAGGTATCACTTAGTTCCTTAAGTGACGTAATTTTACAGCTAAGCACTGAATTCGCGGAAAAAGAAAAGACGTTATGCTGAGACACCTGCCACCCTCTCTGTAATGACCTACATAATAAGGGCGACAGCATTTGTTGAAAATAGCGTTGTTCTGTTATGCATAGTCCGCAGATTTTGAAACGCCATCCTGTTTCTGCATGGCGGCCAGTACAATTAGTGCTACGGGTACTGGGAACGAAAGGCTGGTGCATCATGGTGTACAAGGAAGACCAGGGACATTGTGACACCTTGCTGATGCATTTGATTCCGCAGCGATTACTCATGGCTTACTGGTGTGGCATAAAGCACCGGCCGTCCGGCGGTTGAGTAATGTAATTGCTTAGCCCTCTACACTTTAAAAAAATTTCGTGAAATTAGCTAAAATCGTGGGTGGCGAAGAGATACACATCGGTCCTGCAACGCCATAATGGTATAGGGGGGTGATTAAAGCTCCCGTCCCATCCCCTTTTGCCGAGTGCAACTTCGCAAAGAAACCCGACGGTTGGCGCGCTACCTAACACTTCTTGATTCGTTATATCTGCGTAGAATACGGCAACAAGAACGATCGATGGCCCAATGGCAAGATGTGACTACAAGAGAATACGCTGCATCTTCAACAAGGCCAAGTAGTGGATTGCAATCGAGAATAAATCATTGCCGGCGGAAGATGAGAACGAAAGACTGCATAGCCAGCTTTCTGCCAACAATTATCAACAGAGTATTGAACTTTTTGTTATACCTCTGGGAGAAACAGATATGCGATTCTTGTTGTGTTGATCAAATATGCCCACGAATGTAACATTCCGTCTGCAAAATAAATAAATAAATAAATAAATAAATGCAGCGTTTAGTGTTTAGTCTAGAAAAATATATGATACCGTACTTTACACCATTTTCGTAGAACAGATGATGGTAGACCATGGAAGTTTGGCTAATAGATGCCATTACGTCCACTATACACAAAGTATGTCCACCTTTCCTAGTCATATATGTCCATATGGGCTGATGAGTATTTAAAAACTGAAAGCAAAACGGAGTTGCACTTAGACCATAATAATACTCAAATTGTTGCTTTACAAACGGCACTTTTGCTCTTTAGCCCTGATAACTAACACAGGGCCCATTGTGCAGAGCTGAAGCATGGCTCTATGGCTCCTATGTTGATGGACCTCACTAAAATGCAAGATACTGACACCTTCGCTAGCAGAATATGGAAGCTCTCGTTCCACGAAGCAGTAGCGACCCCGCAGGTATAATGCTCAATAAGAGCATGAAAACAAAGTAGTTGTCTGTTCTCTCTGCTTAAAGTTACACTTTGTATGTTGTGGGCTTTTTAACTGAACGTGTTGTACACACTCATATGAACCGACAATTTAGAGCGTGAAGTCGTAGAGGAAATTGCCATGCTAATTGAAATGTAGATAATGTAATAGAAAATAGCAGTTGACGAAAAGATAAATTTGCGCAACTTTGTACCAAACACACACTTTTCCATATAGATTCGGCGCTTTACCAATTGTCCTAGTACGGCTGCTATTCCGCAGCCCACTTTCCTTCATCTTTGTAGTTCTGCACAAAATTAGCCTGGAGAGTGTTAGTCAACTCCACTCACGGCTGACTCTGCGTATGTGCGAGGCAATTTTAGCAGTATATGTGATTTAGAACGTGCACATAGGAAGGGCCAACCCTTACCCTGCAGCGTGCTTTTGTCGACCACCAAATCGAGCACACTCAGAACAGGTTACTTTTAGCCTTTTGTTAGGGAGACCAGGCATCTGCTCAACTACCAAAAATTTTCCACACAATAGTTGCATGGTTCTGCGCGGTTCGGCTACGAGAGGAAATTCAAGATCAGAAGTTCTGACAATGCAATTTCTGTGACTAAGCCAAAATTCTAAACAATTTTCAGTTATAATAAGAAAAATAGGTTTGCATTATGTCTGCTTTCTACACTAATACACACAGCAATATATTATTCTAGGTTTCGTGCACAAGCTACAGAAACATTCAGCATTTGCTCGCATACCACACTCATTAGGCTTTCAACGCCGTAGGCAAATTATTGAGTCATGCGCCAGAAAATTTGTCGTAATCGAAATGACGAAAGAAAGTGTAGGACGAAGGCAATCGAATTGTACAAATGGTGAAAGGGCAAGAACCAACGCCTCCTAGATAGCAGGCCTTTGCACTGTGCTTTATGACGTCATGACGCTTGGACCTATATTTCCACTGTTAAGCCCTATGTGACAAAAGCAATGACGTCAAAATTACCGCGGCTTACTCGAGAGTGTCCACATTAGATTCTATAGATGTCGAGCAACGTAGCATCACGTCACAGATCGAAGTGCACAGGCTTAGTGCTACCTAGGAGGAGCTGCAAAAGCCCTGGAATAAAATTGAGGTGATCTTCCCCATATGGGTAGTCGAAGGCGTTGAATAAGGAAAACAAGCCGTTCCAACCGGCACTCATTCACTGTGAAGATCTTGCTCCAAGTTAGGAAAGGGAGGCGAACATATGTTTGCAGCATTTACATTGCTTTATAAAAAGGATTTTTGTACATTCACAGGTTAACATTCTCAAAAGGTTAACGTTGGTTCTTTTTCCAAGGTGATCATTGAACGAAGTCGCTCTTGAAGCATCTCACGAAGCATCAAAATCCACTCGTAGCTTTGTAGTGGTGGAGGACTCTTGGATAACCGAGCGATGCGGCATGTATTATGTATTAACGTTCGTTGTGTGAAATGGCGGCACAGACTCTGTATGACAATCATTTAGGTAATTCTTGAGGGCCACATTATTCTCATGTAGATGATCCTCATCTTCGCAACCGACGCAATAGACACTGCCGTATTTTTCTGACAAATCAGTTATCCTGCATGTCAACGTCAAGGGTTTTCAATGCATGGCATTGTGGCATGTGGCATTAATCTGGACTCCCGCGCATGCGGGCCTTGCCGGAAACGAGGCGGCTCATGCCAGTGCCCGAGGATTTACAGTCCAGGCTCAGGCATCACATGTGTCAGACTTCGCCACAAAGGAGGCGCCGTTTACAGCGCGGGATCGACTTATTACCTACCATGACATCTGCACACACTACCAATTACATCGTTTAACCTTTCTGCCGCTCATAGGCAAATCCCCGCGTAGGTGTGAAGTTCTGTGGCGACAGCTGCAGACTCGCACCTTTCCGTCCCCTTAGCTGCTCCACCGTATTGATCCCGCCATTTACCTTTCTCCATTCTGTGTCTCTGCCAAAGCAGACTTAAACCACATCATGTGGGGGTGCCCTAAGCACCCCCTTCCCCCTTTCCTCAAGCAATTAATATCAAGTGAGGAGCAGTGGGAGGCTGCCTTGCGCAGCTCGAGGCCCGATCTTCTGGAGGCCATCCTGGAGTGGGTTGAGAGGATAAAGGAGGCGTACTTCAAGTAGTTCCTCCCCCACCCTCTATTCCATTGCCCCCTTCCCTTTAAAGAGGGATAAATAAAGTTTTTCATCATCATCATCAATGCATAGCACACCTAATATGAGTGACCGTTGAATTTCATGCTATTGTTGAAACTCTTCGGAACCAGCATCGTCTGACGTAATCAATCTGCCTGTAATACCGGTATTGTCATGTTGCCAAAACTATTCAAATGATGTTGATAGGCCGTTTGACATGCATCAGGTTTTCCTAAGCAGACAATTATTTCTCAAACAGCACCGGCTTACGCATTTATCTTGAGTAACAAGCTCTTGCAAGATCTACCCGAGTATAGTGCTAGTGGCGACAAGTGCTTTGTTGTTTTCATCCCAAATTACAATTTTCCTCAGAATTTTCCGCTTTTTATCAGGGCCGATCAGGAAGCATTGTTCTGGGCTTAAAAGGCGACGCTGCATTCGCGATCATGTTAGATATGAGGTGGCTTCAATTCTGAATGTTATCTATGAAGCTATTCTCGCGTGGTAATTCCATGCTATTCTCACATGTGTACGAAATCTCTATAGCCTGGATTTTGTACGCCGTTCGATCAAGCTTACTGTACAGTTGTATCAGGACCAGTTTTCGTAGCACAGTGGGACTGGAGTTCTGTCTGCCGAATACATGAAGGCTAAGGTAAACTTCTACCTCTTTGAGGATTGGATTTTTACTAACTTCATCGCAAAGTAACACTGACAGCTGCTGCCTACCATTCCTGGCACGTAGCAGTAACGAATAGCCTCGTTAATCCAAGCTCGAAACATGTGAGGGAGAATGGCACTATCAGCCTTAAAAAGCCTTTTGCTGACCTGTTGTACAGCATGCATGAAAATATTACTGAGCGGCTGGTTCAATAACGGCCCATCGCACGGCAATTCGTCAGCTTTAGAACACATACATGAAGCGAGTGAGTTTTTGCAATGAGGAGAATTAACACTGCGATGGGTGATGGGAGTCCCTGCCATTGATGGCACACCTGAAGCTGCTGTCACATTCCTCCAATTTCCACCTTTTCCCGGGAGCATCTGTCGATAACATACAGTCCGAAGAGATGGGCACCTTTTCAGAAAACGCCCACATGACAGCTTCAATGTTTAGCTCAGTGGTATTGGATGTCCGTAACATTCAGTGCCTTGGTGAAGGCTTGCATTCACCGGCATTAGACGACGCTCGGTCCGCAGGAACATTGTTTTCTTGACCGAATCTCTCTTTCAAGGTGGTTGAATAAACCTTCCAGATCATTTTCTTGACTTAAACACTTCTTTTGTGTGGGGTTCCCGACTGAGGCTTCAGCGTCGATGATAGTCTACGAGGAATCGTTTTGAGTGAGATTTCGCGCAGCATGATTCGCATATGCCAACGCTGCAAATCCGAATCCCTTACATCCCCTAATATTAACTTGTAAATAGCCCTAAATAATTGTGTACTTCTGTCTTTGCAGGAGGAAGTAAGTCGTGTAAAACGTCCGCAGGCTCTTGAAGTACTTGAGGTCGATAACCTTGTGATGCCCGAAGCAGTCTTGAAGAATCCGAACTGGTCCGCGTAGTTAATTTAGGTTGTCAATATTTTAGCCACGGCCTTGGTCGCTGGTCTATACGGTAATAATAGCAGATACTGCAAACAGTCAATCTAGCTCAGTCGCGGATTTCCTTGTACTGTATGTCCTAGTGGGTCCAAAAATGGTTCCCACTGCCTGGGGGTCCCTTTGAGCGTAAAAAAACTGCAGTCCTTTCAGTCCAACTAATCGCCAATACCATGACTGGCGAATCTGCTCACGTCGCGGTAGCTGAATCCGCTGTTCCTGGCGCCGGCGCAATGTTGTGATCCGCACTAGGAGTCGATAGAGAGGACAATTTGAATATGTGATGCCTGAGCAGTCCAAGCACACCTGCAGCCGCGTATTCATAATCCTATATGCGGCCGCAAACTGGACAACATCGTCGTCCAGCATAGGGGCCGGCAGCGCGCCGTTGTGTTTATCGACCCTTCGGATTTTTACTCGTGGCATACCACAATGGCTTCAAATACAGCGACGTATAACCTCTTGAACGAGATGAGCTCGTTGCCTGTTGAATGAACGGTGCATTCTGTCCTCTTCGAGCAGTCTGCATGTTCCTCAGGCGTTTCATTGTGCTGTAGATTCGAAGTACCTGCATCCGGGTTTCAGCACAAAAACAGGTCGGAACACGGTGCCCGCGCCAGCACCAGTGAAGTCGGCTACCGAGACGTCAGTGTGTTCTCGAGTCAGTGATGTGGCCATATTTACCAATGTTTGGTTTATGTAGGGGTCACAGACACCTACGTGACAGTTTTGACAGATTGTTGCAACGAAACCAGGATCGGCGCCAGTCAGAAGAAGAGAATTTGAAGCGTTTAGGTGAAATCGCTTTCAATAGCCATCTACTTTGCGCATTGTTCCCTCTATAATAAAGAGTGTAAATAAATATCCATACATGACTTCTGCAACGTAAGAAATTGGTGAGAGGTGCGGGGAACCCACGAGAAACAACAAAAGAACACCGCAGAGGCCGTGACTTCGGACTGTTCACCATGACAAACGAAACAGGACCCAATATGGCGCGGCCCACACCAGCGCCTACGAGCGCGGCAGTTGTGCGGCCCCGACCACTTCGATGTAGAAGATTGGATTGACACGTATTTGCGTGTAAATGCCCGGATCAAATGGTATCTGACAATTACGTTGGCTAACTTAGTCTACTAGGCATGGCGAATGTGTGGCATGAGAACCACGAGGATGGGCTCAACGACTGGGACACGTGCAAACAAAAGCTGAGACACTTGTTCAGCCATCTGGCCCTGCGTACGAGCACTGCTAAGAAAGAACTAGCGACCCGCGCCCAGACGTCCACAGAATCATACGACTCCTGCATAAAGGACTTGCTGGCTCTGTGTCGTAAGGCCTACAGCGACGTGGCCTGGCCAGAAAAGCTTGGCAATGAACTGAAGGGTATAGCTGACACTGCTTTACTTCTAAGCATGTGTAGAAATTGCGAAACAGTACAGTACATCATAAAAGTGTGTCAAAGCTTTCAGCAGGACAAGAGCCGCCGCAATGCAACGCCATTCGCATGTTTGCCGAACACAGCTGCTGCATCCTCTTTTGACTAGAGGCTAGAGCGGGCAGTGACAGTCATTATCAGGTGACCTGACACCGATAGTTAGGCAAGAAACTGAAGCCATGGCTCTGGCAGCCCCTATCTTCCCGCCCCAGTCAGCCGAACAACTTGCCTACAGCACCATTTCTGCAGGCAATAGTCCGCCAAGAACTCACTAATCTGGGAGTTCATTATGTGTGTGCCGCTGCTGCTACACAGCTTCCTCATGCTTCAGGTGCATCGGCAGGTCCGCGGTATCCTGCGAGCTACCGAAATCAAGCCGAATGGCGAACCGCAGACGATCGGCCAATATATTTCCCCAGCCGGCGTATCGATCACGTTCCACGCCATTTTAACAAACGTAATGTCTCCTCCTTTCTGTGGCCGCCATTCACGAGCCATTATTATCCAGAACAGAGCGGGCGTCTTTACCAGCGTCCATTGCGCCGTAAGAACCACACAATGACACTCGTGCTCCTTGTAACCATCTCTCGTCGTCATTGCGACGTCACCATTTCTTTTCACCACCAGCTTGTCGACCACCGTCGCTATCGCCGTAGGCTCGTCGCCCACCATGACCGATGCAGCACCAACGCCCATCTCCGGAAAGAGGGAGAGAGAGAGAAAGGCACAGGAAAGACAGGCACGTTAACCAGAGTTTATCTCCGGTTGGCTACCCTGTACTGCGGAAGGGGCAAGGGGATGCGATAGATGAGAAATACAAGGACAAAAAATTAAAAGAAACCCTACACACGCACGTACACATGAACTGTTTCTGTGGGCCCTGTCACGCATCCTGCAGAGGCGTTCCTAGTATTACGCAGTGTCACCGTACAATTTTACGTCACACAGTCTACAGTCACAAATTTTCAGAAAGTCGCGTGTCTTTTAAGAACCGTAGCAGCGCCTTCATAGCGGATCGCGCTGATGTTCGCGTCGGCCAGTTTCCAAGTAGCTTGTTTGCTGTCATTGTGCGCTTGTCCAGTTTCTCTAGCCCATCCCCGGAAAACCGAGCGATGAAGCTCCTGGAAGCTCACGTCCATTCGGTGTAGTAATTAACAGGATACAGAGGTCCCTTCTATTACTAACGATGAAGTTAGAAGGTCCTCGCAAGACAGGAACCATGGAAAAGTGGCAAGAGGAGATAGAATAAGGCTCGATTTATTCAAAAAGGAGGAAATATCAAGCTTGATAAGCTTCCTGCCATTTATGCAAAATGTCTCACGACTTCGAGGGTACCACAGAACTAAAAGAATGCCAACATTACGCAAACTCACAAAGAGAAAACGTAAAAGAAGTAGAAATAATAGGCCCATTTGCTTACTTTCAGTATTTCCCCAATATCAGAAAGAATAAGCACAACACTTAGGTAACCCAAAAGAACAGGCAGGTGTCAGGAAGAGATAGTCTGCAATGGATGATATCCATGTCATTAATCACGTCATCACGAAATCTGCAAAGTAATGTCAAACTCCATATATGGCTTTAATATGTTACGGAAAGGTATTTGATTTAGTAGAGGATCAGCAGTCGTAGAGGCATTATAAAATCAACGAGTACAAGAGACGCACCGGAATATTTTAGCGAATACAAAGATTTTATAGCTACCATGATTCTCTGCAGAATAAGTGGAAAGGTACCTATAAAGAAAGGAGTGCGACTATAAGACACAATCTCTCCAATCCTATTGACTGCACTCTTGGAAGTATTAAAGCTATTAAACTGGTAATGCTTAGGAGTGAGGATCAAAGGCGAATCTCTCGCAACCTTCGGTTTGCAGATGATATTGCCGCGTTCGGCAACACTGTGGACAAATTGTAACAAATTATTGAAGACCTAAAATATTAAGTGTAATAGTGGGATTCAAAATTAATATGCATGCAACCAAATAATGCTTAGTAGCCTGGCAAGAAAACAAGAGTTTAGGACAGCCAAGCAGCATTTAGTCTTTCAATGAGTACGTTTGCCTAGGCGAAATAAAAACAGGGTACCCTGATCATGAGAAGGAAATTCACAGAACCATAAAAATGGTTTAGTATGCGTAAGGCAGACACCAGCAGGTGCTGATGGGAAGCTTAACTCTATCGTTGAAAAGAAAGCTGTGCCGTCAATGCGTTCTACCGGTGCTAACATGTGGGCTAGAGAACAAGCTAGAGAGCAGGGGCCCGAAAATTGCGATGGAACGAAGAACGCTAGGCCTAACGTGGAGAGACAGGAAGAGAGCGGTGTGTATGAGAGAGGAAACGGGAATAGCCGCTATTTTAATTCACGTTAGCAGAAAAAATGGAGCTGGGCAGGGCATGTATTGCGTAGGATAAATAAATAACCGGCGGATAATTAGTGTTACGCAATAGTTGCCAAGTGGAGGGAAGCGTAGTCCAGGATGGTAGAAAACTAGGTGGCTGATCAAATGGGAAATTCACAGGTGAAGTGGAAATCGGTTCGCGCTGGACAGGGGCTTTGGAGATCGCAAGTAGAAGCGCTGGTCCCGCTGTGGACATAAACTAGGCTGGTAATGATACTTCCAGTTACTTCACCTACTGCGGCCGAAACTGTTCCACCTGAAGATGTGGACTGGCGTGATGTAGCGGCTGTGTAACATACTTCCCGTTCTTTAATTGCTGCTATTGCTTCTGCATGGGAACAATGACGTTTCTCCGCGGTCTCATGCACCTGCATCCCATGGCCTCGCGCGCGGCACTGAGAGTCGTCGCATAAGCAACAACTTCGTGCGTTGTGAGGTGTGACAAGCGTAAAGAAACAAAGAAGATGAGGAGGAAGGAGTGAAGCGAGCGCGTGGGGCCGCCATCTTGGAGAAGGGGCGCGCGTAGGGAAGGACGTGGTGGCCGGGGCGCAGCGTTCCAGGAGAAGACGGCCGGAGATCGCCTCTCTGGGCCCTGCCCCAGTTTCTAGGCGACGCATCGACGTCCCGCCCGAGTACCAGGCTCGGCGAGCAGATGTCCGACGTCCCCGGAGCTACCGCTGGCCCGGACCTACCTGCCAAGACACGTCAGCGTTTGCGCCGCTGAACGTAGACGCGCGGAGGCTGGCTGCAGCCAGTCACCGTCCCGTCTAGAGAACTAAGCTGAGCCGGCGCGCACCGGGAGCGCCAGCCGGCACGAGTCGCGCTCTGCCGGAGCGCGACAACTCCTCAGCGACCGTGCCTTCGTCACGTCGGCCGGGGCATCGGTGACGCCGGACACCAGCAAAGACTGAAGACGACCAGATTACAACGACGGACCACAGACCGGGGGGACGCCGATACCTGCGTCGAACAGAACCGGGACTGTAAGCGCCCCTACTATAGCGTATAGATGATCGCCGGTTGTGCGTGCGTAAAGCTTAGCAAGGGAGGACGCATTCTGTGTGCAATAAGAGTCCAAAGTTACCGTATGTTCCTGTAGTTAAAAGTCCAAATGAATGAATGTTGTGTGTGCTGCACCTTGTGTTCATGTGTTCCTTCCGCCCGCTCAAGCAAGCGTACCAGGCGTGCACACATGCGTGACAACATTGGCGAGCCTGCCTGGATCCCTTTAACTTCGTCACGTGCCTCGGGGTGTCTTGAGTAGCGGAATGGACTTTGAACGTTTGTTGACGGATGGGAGTGCTGCGGGCATGTCGGCTGAGGCCATAATAGCACTGTATCACGAGGAACAGAAGCGATTAAGAGAAGAATGCGCAGAGGCGCGAGAGGCTGCGAAGCAAGAGGAAGAGAGAGCCAAGGCAGCTGAGGAGAGAGCGAAGGCTGCGGACGAGCGTGCATATAGGAACTTGATTTTGGAAAAAGAGCTTACAGAAAAGAAATTGCAGCTGCGCATGAGTAACAGCGGAGAAGAGGCAGGCAATAAATCAGACGTGCTACCTCAGAGAATAGCGACAGTGTGTCCCCAAAAGCGTATCGCACCTTTTGACGAAAGGCGAGATGACCTAGATGCCTACATGCAGCGTTTCGAGCGAATAGCAACTGGACAAGGCTGCCCGAAGAGTGACTGGGCGACGGGATTGAGTATGTGTCTCGTGGGGGAAGCGTTGGCCGTGTACAGTCGGATGGCAGCGACTGACGCACTAGATTACGACAAGGTGAAGAAGGCTCTCTTACAACGCTTGAGACTCACGGCCGAAGGTTTCAGGGATAAGTTCCGAAACTCTAAGCCATACGAAAATGAGACGGGGCCGCAATTTGCCGCTCGAATCTCCAACTACTTTGATCGTTGGTTAGAGATGGCTAACATAGAGAAGTCATTTGAAGACTTGAGGGACAGCATGATTGCAGAACAGTTCCTAGCATCATGTCGTCAGGGCGTGGCAATATTCCTTCAAGAGCACAACTTGAGGATGGTGGCTGAATTATCCGAACACGCCGACCGGTATTTAGAAGCCCAAGGCCAAAGAAACTTGGGAAAGGGAAAGAAGGTAAGAAGTTACCAGATGACAGAGGAAACACTCGGAGCACAATCAAATGTTTTATGTGTGACAGGATCGTACTTGTGTCGCACTCCCAGTTCGGCGTTGAAGTGCGAGGGGTGCGCACGGCATGGACATACAATACGAGCCTGCCGACCTGAGTCAGAAAATAGGACTGCCTGCATTGTTGCGAGCGAAAGTCCCATTGATGTTGTTAGGACGCAAATGGAACCTGAGTACAGCGACAAGGCTAGCGCTGTCACAACGGCTCCGAGATCAGAAGACCCGGAAACCTCGATGCCAGTAGTAGTGGGAATGCTGCAGGGACGAAAAGTGTCTGTACTCAGAGACACTGGGTCCAACATTGTTCTAGTAAGACAATCCATGGTGTCGGACAGAGATATCACCGGTACAGAAACACCAGTTCGATTGGCGGATGGTACAGTACGGCGAATGCCTGTGGCTCGTGTATTGCTTTTGACGCCTTATTACTGCGGTTGGATTGAAGCTCGGTGCGTCAAAGAACCACTTTACTATGTCATTCTTGGGAATGTGCCAGGAGTCAGAATAGTGGATGATCCAGATCCCCTCTGGAGTTTTTCCAATATCCCAATTACAAGTAGGACGGAGCATGAATCCACCGAAGCCGGTGGCAGAGATAACGAAAGAAGTGCGGATCCGTATAACGGAGAAGCTAGCATATTGTCAGTAGAGAAAAGCACAAGGAACCAGGATAGGAAAGATGTCCGTATAAAGAATACTTCAGGCACCGCCATCGATATAACCGCGACGGAAATCAGGAAAAGGCAAGAAGCGGACAGTACGCTGCGACATTATTTTGAAATGCTAGGGAAATGGATTCAGAATAAGAAGAACCCGGGTCGTACATAAGTTTGAGAAGGTTGGAGAAAAACTGTACCGAATAGCCAGAACCCATGATGGAAGAGAAACACGGCAGCTAGTAGTGCCAGTGAGTTTACGAAGAGCAGTCCTCGAGTTGGCGCACCACACTATAATGGCTGGCCATCAAGGAGTAAGGAAGACGACCAGCCGAGTACCAGAAGAATTCTTTTGGCCGTGTATGCAGAGTGACATTAAACGGTTTGTGCGATCTTGCGACATATGTCAGAGAACCAAACCAAAAGGGTTGATATCAAAGGTACCGCTAGGGACTACGCCTCTTTTTGAGCAACCGTTGCTCAATAAGGAATGGTCATCACACACACGAATGCACAGGTCATGCACAGGAATGGTCATCACAGAGCTGGTTGCTGAAAGTGCATACCAAGCAGACATCCCAGCAACAGAAATTACCCCTGAGAAGGCGAAGATAACAAGCATGATGTTTAAACCAAGCGTATGTGACAAAATACGGGCTCAAGACTTGAAGAGCAATGGACGCATCATCACTGTGTCCGACAAATTTGACAAGCCCAGGGCATGCAAGTCCGGGTCCCGCGACAACTCCTGGTGTCATTCAAATCATTCTGCCCGAGGTCATGTCTCGATGAAGCGCCGGCGTCAAGAGCCAGGACCAGTGCACAGCTTCCTGTCTGGCTCTATCCATGTCAGACAATAACCGGTAGCCAGGAGTTCGCGGACCACGTGAGCGAACGTGCCACGAAGGACATCACTGACTTTGTTGAATATGTTCGTTTTAGTTAATAACACTGAAGAAGCATACAATCATACGGAGGAACAGGTTGCTGCGCATGCATATAGTGTTTAGAGCTTCTGAGGAGGCTTCCTCAAACACTCGCGGAATACAATGCCTTGTGAATGGTGGTGTCGTTGACATTGACGTAGTGTTAAGACTCGGCAGAAACTTACGTGCTTACGTGATGTACGCGTGGGTGCAGTGACGTGCGGTGAAGTGTAGTGATGGTGTGAATATAACCAACCCTTATATATAGCTTTCATTGATTGCGAGAAAGCGTTTGATTCAGTCGAAACCTCAGCAGTCATGGAGGCATTACGGAATAAGGGTGTAGATGAGCCATATGTAAAAATACTGGAAGATATCTATAGCGGCTCCACAGCCACCGTAGTCCTCCATAAAGCAAGCAACAAAATCCCAATAAAGAAAGGCGTCAGGCAGGGAGATACGATATCTCCAATGCTATTCACAGCGTGTTTACAGGAGGTATTCAGAGACCTGGATTGGGAAGAATTGGGGATAAAAGTTAATGGAGAATACCTTAGTAACTTGCGATTCGCTGATGATATTACCTTGCTTAGTAACTCAGGGGACCAAATGCAATGCATGCTCACTGACCTGGAGAGGCAAAGCAGAAGAGTGGGTCTAAAAATTAATCTGCAGAAAACTAAAGTAATGCTTAACAGTCTCGGGAGAGAACAGCAATTTACAATAGGCAACGAGGCACTGGAAGTCGTAAGGGAATACATCTACTTAGGGCAGGTAGTGACGGCGGATCCGGATCATGAGACGGAAATAATCAGAAGAATAAGAATGGGCTGGGGTGCGTTTGGCAGGCATTCTCAAATCATGAACAGCAGGTTGCCATTATCCCTCAAGAGAAAAGTATGTAATAGCTGTGTATTACCAGTACTCACCTACGGGGCAGAAACCTGGAGGCTTACTAAAAGGGTTCTACTCAAATTGAGGACGACACAACGAGCTATGGAAAGAAGAATGATAGGTGTAACGTTAAGGGATAAGAAAAGAGCAGATTGGGTGAGGGAACAAACGCGAGTTAATGACATCTTAGTTGAAATCAAGAAAAAGAAATGGGCATGGGCAGGACATGTAATGAGGAGGGAAGATAACCGATGGTCATTAAGGGTTACGGACTGGATCCCAAGGGAAGGGACGCGTAGCAGGGGGCGGCAGAAAGTTAGGTGGGCGGATGAGATTAAGAAGTTTGCAGGGACGGCATGGCCACAATTAGTAAATGACCGGGGTTGTTGGAGAAGTATGGGAGAGGCCTTTGCCCTGCAGTGGGCGTAACCAGGCTGATGATGATGATGATGAATGAAGAAACGACGAAGTGAAGTTATATGTGGTGTAGTGCAGTGAAGTGCGGTAAAGTGCAGCGATGGGTGAACGAAGCGGCGAAGTGAAATTATATGTGGTGTAAGGAAGTGAAGTGCAGTGACCGTGTAAACCCAAGAGGTGACGAGCAGTGAGGGAAGCTTTTGCGGAGCGAAAACTCCGAAAACAGGGGTGCCATTGTCAGGAGTGACAAGCGTAAAGAAAGAAAGAAGATGAGGAAGAAGGAGTGAAGCGAGCGCGTGGGGCCGCCATCCTGGAGAAGGGGCGCGCGTAGGGAAGGACGTGGTGGCCGGGGCGCAGCGTTCCAGGAGAAGACGGCCGGAGATCGCCTCTCTGGGTCCTGCCCCAGTTTCTAGGCGACGCATCGACGTCCCGCCCGAGTACCAGGCTCGGCGAGCAGATGTCCGACGTCCCCAGAGCTACCGCTGGCCCGGACCTACCTGCCAGAACACGTCAGCGTTTGCGCCGCTGAACGTAGACGCGCGGAGGCTGGCTGCAGCCAGTCACCGTCCCGTCTAGAGAACTAAGCTGAGCCGGCGCGCACCAGGAGCGCCAGCCTACACGAGCCGCGCTCTGCCGGAGCGCGACAACTCTTCAGCGACCGTGCCTTCGTCACGTCGGCCGGGGCATCGGTGACGCCGGACACCAGCAAAGACTGAAGACGACCAGATTACATCGACGGACCACAGACCGAGGGGACGCCGATACCCGCGTCGAACAGAACCGGTACTGTAAGCGCCCCTACTATAGCGTATAGATGATCGCCGCACGGACGTTAGTAAACGCGGTTGTGCGTGTGCAAAGCTTAGCAAGGGAGGACGCATTCTGTGTGCAATAAGTGTCGAAAGTTACCATGTGTTACTGTAGTTAAAAGTCCAAATGAATGAATGTTGTGTGTGCTGCACCTTGCGTTCATGTGTTCCTTCCACCCGCTCAAGCAAGCGTACCAGGCGTTAACACACGCGTGACGTGCCTGTACGTTTCAGGCTGATGTGGAGTGAGAGCCTCTACAATTACACCATCTCACTGAAAATCTGTAAGTATTAGCACTGTGCCCAAATCTCCAACGGTTTCGGTGCTGCGGTGGTCTACGTGTCAATTCCCCCAAGCCTTCTATTGAGACAGGCGCGTTAAACCGGTGAACGAGACGATAACGCTTGAAGTTGGAACGCGGTTATCAGCTACTGACCTATTGGATCTGTAAGCAGAAACAATACCAACCAGAGAAAGCATCTTCAAGAAGGCCTACGGAGGGATCTTAGTGGTTTCCCCACGAATAATGCGCTTCACACATGCGAGATATGGATGCACGAAAGCACGCACCGAGAAGCTAGAGAAACTCATGTAAGTTAAGCAAATCGTTGAGGCACTGAACCTTAGATAACTTCCACAGAATGCCCGTCTTCGAAAATGCCTTGAAAATGACTCATCTTCGAGGTGTCAGTAAAGTGTTCGGTTATAATGCGCAGCTCCTTCTGGAAAATTTCTGATTAGGTAAACCAAATGGATCCACTATCTGTGGAAACCAACGCCATGAGCAGGGTATTTACTCGGTTCCAAAGAAAACACTCAAGGGCACCGACTCAGTGAGACAGCTAGCCGACAAGGGCGAGCCCCGGCAGGGACGGGAGACCGACATTCCCGTTTTCTAAAAAAAACACCTACACAAGAAACCAAGCACTACGTGCAGTTAAAACGCGGCCAATGCCGTTTCGGACACATGACAAAAGGATCACTTGGAATTTAGGCCAAGCCTTGCCGCGGCCAGTCCAGATCAGAAATACTGGTACTAACGGGAACACGCAACTATGGAATGAAATTCTTTGACGTCGACGTCAGGCGCTTTGTATTGTTCTTCAATGTACGCCTTTTATGCCTGCTTGCGTCACTAAGTTTGCGCTCGGTGTGTGCCTGTCTTCAATGAACGTCTTTATTGCCAATTTGGGCACTGATTATGTACCATCAGGTATTTGCTGGTCTTCGTTTAACCTTTTTGGTTCCAACTTGGGTCTTTGGGTGTGCCAGTAATTGTCTGCCGCTCCTAAATGTATGCCCGACTCAAACTGCGGTAACTATCTTTGTGCCAGTGAAAATGTAGCAATCTACAATGACGAACAGATCCTTCAAAGTTGTTTTTAGCTGTACTGTATAGAATCCTCGTCACAAGGCTTACGCAAGCACAGCAACAGATGCCTTGGTAGTCTGTGCCACAAATGCGATACGTATGTGGCACTTTGGATGAATATCTCTCATGCAAACGTTTAAGAGAGCTGCACCTTTAATGGAACTCAGTAAGTCCCACTCTTCAACGAAGCTCCCACGAACTTGGGTCACTGAGAATATGCCACGGCGTGTGTGGCAAGTAAGGGAACAATTGTTAGAGTTTGAGCCCCCTGGTGCACTACGCTTCTCGTCTCGGAGAAGAGCTGCCGCAGAAACACGCGTGTGGGTCTCTCGGCAGCACTACTTCATTGCGAAGCTTTTGCAAAAGTGCGAGAAAAGCCCAGTTGCCGCATGAGGAGCTAAGTAGCGTTCGCATGCACCAGTGCAGCGCGGATATCGCAGGCCACACGCCGTCTTCGCAACAGCACCGCTACATGGCGACGTCTGTTCTCATGGAAGTGCGAAAAAGGAGCGACACTGAAACACCCATCTAAAAAATATTAGACAATCATTTGTGAAGCATGCTTTATAAGAATGATGTCGCTAGCATTTCCTGAGTTGTTCTACGTCGTCTTTAAGTATGCTCGCTTGGTGCTAAACAGAAAATTTAGACCTTAACCAGAACAAATGGCCCTTGAATATAGCGATCAAGTGATGAAGATTGTAACTTTGTTCTTGTGCGCATATACAGTCTAAAAAAGTGGACTGATACGGAACGTCGCGCAATCTAAACATTCGCCTGAACCCTAAAATGATGTAGTGTGAGAATGATTGCCCTTGCCGCAGGTATATGCAGTCCAAACGAGTGGACCTACCCGAAAGATTGTGCAGTCGAAATATCATATAGTTGAACGTTCGTCCTGCTTCCCTTACGCGAGGGGTGACTAGATTGGTTCAAATGCCGGGCGCAGTACCTACATTGAATGATGTTTGAATCACATCCCACATTTTCTGCAGAAGACACGTATTACGCTCTCTCAAACGGCATCCCCTTTGAACTCCTCAAGGAATACCTCACAACACCTTTCAACAGTGTCCATTAAACATTTGCGCAGGGTCAGTGTTTTTGCTGCCGGAAGTTAATGTCGTGGCTCTACAAGCAAAAATAATGAAGACGTTTGTGTTTGTCTAAGAAGATGGGAAGTTTTGCCGACTATGCGCAATCCTTGCCATTAAGAAAGGATTGGTGATGACAGGTGCATGCACACAAAAGTACCATAGATGTTATGTATAAACCATATAATTGTTATATAAGAAATTGTTAATTCTTATTATTTATGGCTCTACTCGTTACAATGTAAACAATACAATATCACAGTAATATTACGACATTATCTAAGCTGCTATTATCATTTTATTATAATATACTACATGAATTACCTCTGCAGAGTACAGAACTGCGCATGAAAAACCTGCACTGCACAAGTACATTTATGTTTGCTGTGCGAAATATATTGTTGTCTAGGAAACAACCTGTTTGAGTAAACTTTGACGAACGAAGACGCTGTAATATTCATTCGAGAGGACCGTGAACAGTGTACTAGTTTAGGGAACGAGAGCAAACACACGGAAACACTGGAGAAGGTACTTGGACAATGCCTGAACTGTATTTGCTTAACATCACGTGAACAGTGCTTGCAGCACCCCTGCAGGTCGTTCTTGAGACTAACATATGGTACAAATACGAAGTACTTATTTACCTAGACCGTCACTTTACCAATTAGGAAATAATATCTAATCGATTGCCCCAATATTCGAGAAAATATTACGATGGATGGTGTTCTGAAATGAAAATATTGCATCGTCCTGCCGAGCACATACAATACACACAGACAAAGGGATTCTTTTTTACGTGGAAATCAATATATGTACCATTGCGCCATGATCTGGCGCTGTAGTCTGCGGAGTGACCAAATGATGGCACCAAAAATTGCCAACGACAAAGAGTAAATCACATCAAAGAACGCTCCAATTGACGTCAAGCTTCTCATGGGGTTCCTGTAAACAAAGTAAATTAATACCTTTGACGAGAAAATTAGGTAAACATCTAGGTCTGGGTAGGAATCCAACATTGGTCTTCAGGGTGCAAGACGAAATACGCTTCCCAGACGTCGGGGCCATGGTTCTGGTTGAATGAATCTGTGCCCTATAGTGCGTGTGTCGTTGTGCACCTGACGGCGCAGCGAATGGGTAGGACATGGCGCCACGTGGTCAGCGTATAAAATTAGTGCAAAAAATAAAAAGCATTGTCTTCCCATTGAACGTCGCTGAGCGCTCTTTCGAGTTATGAACTGGTCGCGGGCAACCGAGCGCGTTGAGACCCTTCGTGCATTTTCATTTGGCCTTGCCGAGGCGTAGTTAAAACGTAGGGTAGAGCTTGTGCGGACAAGGAATGTGCATTAAAAGAACATTTCATCAAATCAAATATAATGCTTTCGCATTCGCCACACGTAAGGAGTTTTAAGTGTCTCTGCCGAATTTTCCTGCTTGTCAACGAGAGCTACGCTTGCAACATAAAACAATTCTACCAGGCAAGCGTTAAACATATTTATTATCAAAATGTGTAAGGGCATTACATGTTATGCTACCCGCTTTTTGAATGAATGTCATTGAAACTTATTATGAGGAAATATATACTACCTTTCGCATGTTGTATGTCCTTGATAGACATTTGAAGCAGCATTCCAACGTGGTTAAATGAGCGCTGAGTAGAATGATGGTAAGCAGCTTCCTTTCTTCCATCTCTTCTCAAAAACAGCCCGCAAGAAAATACTAGACGCAGAAGCGCAAAAGGTTCCACATCACGTCATTGTATGCAGCAGATGGTGGGCACAACAATATTACGCAGTAGACGTTTCTTTTATTCCCTGTCGAGCGATTCCTTCGAAATTCAACTGCGTCCTTCTTCATTGTTTATAGCCGAAGTGAAAAAAAGAGTAGCAAAATTATACTTCGTGTGTATTTGTAGGTACATGTGCTTTAATACTTCTGCGAGTTGTTATCCTTATCCCTCTTCATAAAGTGAGTCAAATACTAGCGCCAGTTCTGTATGCCACTAGAATTATTTGAGAACTCCACCAAATTTGCGACATTCCTTTCTGTATGTCCTTTTGTGTGAGCTTGACCTCTTTGCTGCCAACTAGAGTCACTGGGTAGTTAATGTTACACAGGGTAAAACGGGCTGCTGCACAGACGAAAACGT
Organism: Dermacentor variabilis; assembly: GCF_050947875.1. Classification (NCBI taxonomy): domain Eukaryota; kingdom Metazoa; phylum Arthropoda; class Arachnida; order Ixodida; family Ixodidae; genus Dermacentor; species Dermacentor variabilis. Next base: position 83,108,535 of record NC_134574.1, read on the forward strand.
CTTCAAAACGAACCAACCGACCAACTTGGGTCGCTGATTACGTGGCAGCAGGTACATGCCGCTGTTTTGTGAACCTCTTATATGCCAACTTTTATCTGACAGGGTAGTGTGGGGGTCACTAGGTAGGTGTCGCACTCGAATGAACCTGTTTACCGCTAACTTGGTTGACGGTGTATGTGCCACTGGGTTTGAGCCTAATTTCAAACTATCTTTTCAACATACGCATGTACAAATGCGCCACGCGCGGACTTCATGGTGGCTCGGCTAGATGGCATAGCGTGTCGAGAGGGAAGTGCGAGAAGGCTCGTTTCGGTGGTGGCAAAACGTTATATCGCTATGTTATTTCAATATCAATCGGGTTATCGTCGACGTTCATTGTTACAGGGGTTCTACCGTAGTTTTTAACCGCAACTTCAGGGATACGCTCCAGCGACACATATTACCCTTGAGCCAGTAATATGACACAGTAAAGGTACCTCAAGATCGCCATTGGTTCCCTTAAAAAGTACTTGGATGAATTTGTATTGTCAAAGGAAAAAGTTCAAACAATATTTCATCTTTGCAACCGTTCCATTAAACAAGATGGAATACAGCGCTAGAACTGGCGAAAATAGAAGCGCAAGATGACAAAGTTCTACGTATTCTTCTCGCGGATTTTGTACCCTACTTTCATCACGCCTTCCCACCAACAAGCTTAGCCAGCACCTTGCCCCTTTGCATTTAAATTTTACTAACATGGATTTACACCGCAGTCTCAAAAACATTGCATGTATATGATTCACCCATTGATTCATCCGTTTAACATACCCACATGTGACGGCCTTGAGCACTTGTTTTTAGAAATGTTTAGCAAAATTTATACTCCACCCACACAATATTTAAACTGGCTTGTAAATTAGTCCAAATTTCCCGCGATTTCAACCAAACGTTTTCTTCGATGATTCTTAAATATCTTCCAAAAAAGCATGGCAACTACTGCGTGGTTTCTAATACAGTTTTCTAACCTTGAGGAACACTTCAAAATTAATTCACCAAAAAGCTATATTTATTCTACGCGCTTTGAACTTTGCGTAATGTGTCACCCATAAGCTGCTGCAACTTGCCCAAATTATCAATGCGGTGATTCAATCAATCAGTCTTTACAAAGCTCTTCGAAAATTTTGGCGAATGATTGCGCTAGGTAACGCTCTGCATTACAGACCGCTACTAAATGATGAACAAATTTAGCTGTCTGATCACGAGAGTTTATCTGAGTTCAATGGGTTTTTTCGCCTGTATTTACAGTTGAAGACCATTACAAAGTGCCTACAATTTCTGATCATAAATTTCGACACATGGAGCCCACTAAATCACAATTGAAATAATCGCACGGCTCATTAAAAACCTTATTGTATCTTCCTTTGGTGGTGCCGATAACACTTGTTCTAAAATCTAAGTATGCACTGTCTATCTCTAGCAAAATATGTCAAATTTTGGTGTAATCTTTATCAGCAGGACATCTTCACCTTGACTGCAAAGTTGTAAAAGCAATTACACTGTTTCAAAGCGGTAACAGAAATACGGCGGCGAACTACCGCCCTATCTCGCAGACATGCATATGTAGCAAAATGCTTGAGCCTAACATTACATTAAATACTTATAATAACATCCAGTTTAACAACTTCACTATTTAATAATCAGCATGTGTTCCGAAAATATTTTTCTTGGGGAAGCTCAGTTGCTTAAATTCACTACTGACTTGCACTGTAACATGGATAATAACCGCCAAATTGATTGCATCTTTTTTGACAACTATAAAACATTTGATCGCCTAGCTCACTGCCTACTCATAACTAATCCATCTTAGGCCTTCTCACTAGCGCTAGCGTGGTTTTGTAATTTTCTCTCTTTTCGTAAGCATTTCACCGTCGTCATTAATTTTGCTTCTTTTCCTGACGTCACATCCCTCGTTCTACACGGTAGTGTGCTAGGCCCTTAACTTTTTCTAACGTACAATAATGACCTGCGTTGTAACATTTCCTCTTACGTGTGATTATTTGCTGACAACTGCGCCGTATGCCGCACTATTGAAACTCATGATGATTACCTCATCCTCCAAAAGGGCCTTGACCTTGCTTATGCCTGTTGTGGTAACTGGCTTATGACATTGAACTCGACTATGCGCAAAACAATTTCTTTTACTCGTAAACAGTCACCTTCTGATTTTAGGTATTCTATAAAGAACGGTTCACTCTCCCGTGTGGTGTAGTGTAAGCTTGTAGCTAGGCTTGCACTTAGCTTGCATCTACACTTAGCTAGGCTTGCATCTTACATCAAACCTTTCATGGAAATTCCATATCACAAAGATATGTGCTTAAGCGCCACTAACACTGGGTTTCTTACGTCAAAAATTCCGTCATTGCTCACCTCATACACGCAAATTGTCAGATTTAACGCTCGTCCGCCCACAACTTGAATTTGCTTTGCGAATCTGGGCGCCTCATTAAGAGTATTTAAGTGCTGTAAGCTGTACAAAATATAGCCGCTTTGTTCAATTCCCATAGATATAAGCACCATTCCAGTGTAGCAACAATAAGCTAGACATTCCACTCCAGATGCCAGATAATCGTCGTTCTTTTGATATTTAATACTTAATATGCAAATATATTTATAACGTAACGCCACATGACAAACCATTTCGCACATCCCAACGCCTTCACGGTCACCTCAGCATCAAACGCATATTTGGTAAAACTAAAGCTGTCAAATTTTCGGCTTTGCAAGAAGTCATTCATCTTTCGATACGACCTTCCTGATGCCATTGTTTCAACCACTGACCGCAAACTTTTCCGTGAGCATTTGCACCAATATTTTACGGTTGTAAAATGATGGCCCTTTTTTGCTTGTCATTATCGTTCTTTTTCCTTGTTAATGCTCAACATTTATCTCGTTGTATAATCCTTTACTACTCAATGCTCCCACCGGAGCCTGTGATGTACCTTTAAAAAATAAATTAAATTAATGACAAATAAATAAATAATACGTTGGCTACAGTTATATATGTTTCTAGGCAGATTTGATTAACGTTGAGCCTGCCCATTTTTATGAAATCAGAACTCGTTGTGACGTTCAGTTCTCTCAGAGTAGTGGGGAACATAGCAGCTAACGGCCGTATAACGCTCTTGAGGATATCCGTCACAAATGTTTTTTCAAAGGACCGTAATTTAACCACAACACGCAAATTTACAGGTGCATCAAATACAGTGTTTTCTGTTCGTGGCTAACTTCTTTGCCATGAAAAACTGCACACAAAAGCGGGCTCAATAGTACCAAATGTCGTACATACTACACTATAACACTCTGTAGCACTTGAATGAATTATTTAGTACAGAAGACCTAATATACCGCCTATTTTGCTCCTTTACATCTCTATTCTGGGGCGTTTCCACAATTAATTTATGGCCACAGCCTAAGTATACGGCAAATGACCATTGTTTTCGCACTTAATTGGCAACATCACCCTAATTTTCACCAACAATAAAAATGATGCGCCGGTTATTTTATCAAGGATACCGCTAAAATCTTGTGTCTCGTGGAAAGCATTAAAATATGGGTAACAAAATTTCCTAACTATTTAAAACTCTCATACTTATTCCAGAAACGCTAAACACTACGTATATCGTGCCTAACATGGCGCCACTCTATTGACGAATACGTATAAGGAGTATTATGCCGTCAGTGATTGTTTTATTCCGCAGAATCTAAATTTGTTCTAAGGCACCAATGTATCGGTCATATTATCATTGTACAGGAAACAGTAGACCGGGCTTCAGTCATCCGCAGCGCTAGAAATCTAGGGATGAATATAAGAATATAATTTTTCCTTTGCTTAAAGGGAAACTGCAAAGGTTTTAGACTTCTAAAAAAAGCGACGTTTCTCTGAATCGCAGACACTTGAAATCCTTGGTTCGAAGCCTTGTTTTTTGATCGTATAAGTAGCGGGGCCATACTGCAGAATTAAATTCGCAGCTGAGCTCCCACCGCGGCTCGCGGAGTCAGCCAGCGGCGGAGGCGGCGGAGGCAGCGGAGGTGGGAAAGCCAGCGAAGACGACTTCTATATGAGTCCAGGGCGCCCGCTCCAACATAGCGTGCAGGTTTTACTCATCAATCAGCTTGTATCCGTGTCCCTTTTGGCAAATAATCTTCGTCTCCACCCTACGTTTTCAGCGTGCGCTACAAAAGAACTGCTGCCGCATGAAGCACTTCGTATAAGAGGCATATATATATAGTATTGCTGCTGCTACTGCTGCTGCCGCCGCCACCGCCGCCACGGCCCACATCTGGACAATTAACACATGTTTTTGCGTTATTTCTTTGCTTGTCGGGTGTATAGAGGACTCTAAATTGCGCAGTTCTGAAGTTGCGCAGTTCTGATTGAACTTGCGTTGAAACAAAATCGATTCCGATTTATGACAAAATTGACTCGCTTTATTGGCTGGAAACGATAACCGAAGAACCATGCAGCGTCGAGTACAATCCACAGAAACATGATTTTATTATGAGGCATGCCGTAGCTGGGGACCTCCGGATTATTGAGGTAGCCTTAACTTAGTCACTTCTCTGGCGTTGCGCATGCCGCGATACTTGCTGCTCGTCCGACAACATTGTAGTAAAAATATAGAAGGCGGCTGCGTTAGAAGAATATATAGATAACAGTTAAGTATGTCGATAAATAAATCACTGATCTAAAGTTTCACAAGAAAGGAGTAACGATATGGGCGCAAAATAGGAAGCGTACAAGAAAAGTACCAGCTTTTTTCTTTACAGGTGAGCTGAAGTTTTGGCTGTTAATGTCGTCGTCTCGACGCACGCTTTGAGTATTCTGGGTAAGAATATTTGCTCGGCTTTAGCACTCGTTGGCTAGCTTGACGCCGGTTCACGTAAGCGTCGCTTCGCGCTTCACGGAAAGGTATTTCACAAAACACGTTGACCAACTATGTAACACTCATAGAAGCCTTAGCGCTCAGTAAGCGAAACATTCACGCCAGCGGAGTTCAGAAAGCCAGATGGTGGAAAACGACTAAACATTTTAGAGGGGGAAGTGGGGGGGACGGGACGTATTGTAGATGGCGCACCTAACAAGCGCACTTTTCCGCAATGGAGTGAGCGCTGCCTATTGCTCCTTAAACCTGGGAAGCATGCAGAAAATCCAGCGGTGCTTCGCGTAATTGTAATATGGGCGCACGTCACAAAAAGGGGAACACGGTAAGGGTTTGAGCGGTGGGAAGTCATTCAATGGTGCCATCATGTCGCCCACAGTTCGATTAAATTGTTGTGTACACCGTTTGTTTTTAGGATGGTAAAAAGTTCGGTTTCGTGAACATGGTGGCATTGCTTTAGAATTGATTCGACAACATCCAACAGAAACACACGTCATCAGTCGCAAAGCAACTCATGTGGTGAGCCATGCCGTAAAATAATGTTTTCTCAAATGAAAGGGGCAACGTCACATGTCAATGCAGGTAACAATGGCGAATTCTCTGCGTACTGCGTGGCGTGATCGATAGCAACGATTCTTCAGAGGTTGCCAGCTGTAGGGATGGGACAAGGTCCGTGCAAGTTGATGACGACGTGGTTTAAGTGGCGTGCAAGACACGGCAGTGGTTATAGGGGATCGCTTGAACGCCAAGGAGGCTTCTTTTGGTGCAGTGAAGCGAGACAAGGACAGATGTAGTGGCAAACAAAGCGGTACATCGTGTGCCACTGCAACGGGCACCGAAGACGGGTTTACGTCTTCTGTAAAAAAAAAGCAGGCCCGCGTGCTAATACTTAGTTTCATACTGACGTTATGCCTTGCGGCCACTCGAGCAGACAAAAAAGAACCTGCGATACTTCGGCATATCCTCACTATGAGTCGGCGTGTAAGGAAGCACATAGGTATAAGCTTAGACGGCGGTGAATAACCAAGAGCTTTTTGCGTCCTTCGGTTGCGTTGTCACGACGGGACGCGACAAGGAGTGAAAGTGCTCATGTAAGCAGCTCGGAAACCAGTGTCAATGGGGTGAATTAGAGTTGGAATGCGGTGTCAAGGACGTTGTAGGTAATCGAAACTCGCCCGAAAGCATTCAATTAACGATATGAGCTGTGCATATTGCTTCTCTGCCTCGTGAATGGGTGTTAGTAAAGGGTATTCGAAAGGTGGAATGGAAGCTGCAATGACTTAAATCTGAAGACAAGACGGTTCATCAGAGACAACGTCTGCAAAAAAAGGGATTAAGGGTGCTATGCAGAATGCGCCGGGTATCTCGTTCGCACCAATTTTACCCGAACTTCCTCGACGGCAGTCAATAAACAGAGGTAGCATGGAAGGCGCAAGAGCAGCAGACAAAAACTTATGTCAAAAAAGCCACGTATGACAAAATGAGCGCATTCTGCGCACACTGCTTCTGCGTTTCAAGCACAGAAGTTTGTGCGACACAAACGCGCCCGCTCTGCGTATTTTAATAAACGTATCATCCCTATTTAACAACACCGTGACTGCTCGGTCGTCTCTCTGCACACTTGGCGTGAGCCGCTTGTCCCAGAATTCTCGGGCACGTCAATGGCGTGCCTCCCGTTTCGAGAATTATCGTTCTATCTACCATCGAATGTGAACAGGGCACATGCAGCTCATTCATGCACCTACACTGTCCATTAATCGAATACATTCAAATGCAGCAGATAAAATAACAAACATTTTCTGTATTAAAGTATCTGTTTTCGGTTTTCAATGCTATAGATGTCTGATGAGACAGGGATATCGAGTGAATTAATAAGTTTTGCACTCTTTCCCGCGAATGGTGACACTGAGGCGAAAGCTTACAGGCGGATGCATTTTGGAGGGTTCCAGGCAAGGAGCGAGCTCAGATTGCGAATAGTCGCCAGAGGTGCTGCAGAGGTGCTATTCTAGATAAAGTCATTTATGACAATGTTGTGAACATTCTCTGTTTATTAGGAAAATGGCAACGAAGCGCGGCGGTGTGGCTGTTCGCAGCAGGCGCTTCACCGATAGTGGTGCTCAGGACATCACTGAAGACAGTGCGTTTTGCAAGTTTCATTTCGGTGAGCGAAAATGTTGATCCTTCTCAGCTGAGCACCGCATCGCTGTTCTCGAAAGATGAGTGGCGCGTGGACCAACCATGGTGAGTGAGCTCCCAAGGGTCACATGCCGCGCACGTGGCGCCACGTATACTTTTGATTGATAGGCGAATTTGTGCCAAACTCGTACGTCAAGAAATCCTCCCTAGTTGAGGTCGATAATATGGCGCCGGCATCAGCAGCCGGTAAGATCGCACCCAGCGGCAGCAAGTGTCAGTATGACTGTATATATATATATATATATATATATATATATATATATATATATATATAAACACAGAAACCTCCCCGCAGGGGGCGTCTGCGTCAGCAGGCGTTCGGTGTGTTTCCACACCACGTACCCGAGCACACGCGGGTTGGACCCACCCTCGCGTAGCCGTGCGCGGCTTAGCCGCATCCGGGGAAAAGGGGATCCTGGGGGTTGAGCCAATGCCGGGTGTTTGGACCTGTACGGCCCCCCGGCGGCGGCAAAACACCTCTTTGGCCTCGGCTTCACGTAAACGGCCCCCCGGACTGACCCACCCGGGGGAAATCGGTAGTTGCCTTTTCCTGTCCCCCTCTCCACTCTTCGTCTTTCTCTCTCACTTTGAATCTTTCCTGTCTTCTACTCACTTCAGTTTACTTCTCATTTTCCAGGCAGCAAGGGTTAACCGTGTGTATCTACCCAACCTTGGGTATATATATTAGGTTATAGCGGCGTAGTATAGCTGACGTATACAGGTATGTTCCTAACCTCGTAGCGTCCCCTTGTTGTGCTCGGTGGTGGGTGGCTACCATCACCGCTGAATATTCTAAGAATACATGGCAAATGCATTCCCCCTCCTTGCAGATCGTCCTAACAAAAGAGGGCGCACCGAAGCACTTTTGCATTTCACTTTGAAAACCAACGGAGAAACGTTCCCACGCTACCATGTGATCCACAGTGAAGGATCTCTGCCAATGAGGAAACTAACGCCATTCCTAATAGCAAAATGTCTAGTAGAGAAAATGGGAAAGCAATACAAAGCTTTAAAGATGTCAAGTGGGGACCTCCTCCTTGAACTCAAAACAAAAAACCAAGTCGCAAAGCTCGCTGATCTCACCAGTGTCGGTAACACCAAAGTCACAATCTCAGCACACCGTTCTCTCAACACAAGCAGGGGTGTAATATCAGAAGAAGATTTCTTAAACCTAAGCGATGAAGAACTCCTGGACGGTTTCCAAGAACAAAATGTAATCAAAGTTCAAAGAATAACCCTCCGAAGAAATGACGAAGAAATCCCGACCTAACACGTTATACTTACCTTTGGTACCAGTATTGTACCTACTACACTTGATGCAGGCTATGTTAAGATCAACGTAAGACCGTATATCCCAAACCCGAGGCGGTGTTTCAAGTGCCAGAGATTCGGACGTGAATCGCAATCATGCAGAGGTAAATCGACATGTGCAAAGTGTAGTGCCAATGACCATCAATCGGAAAACTGTAATGCTGCTCCACACTGTACAAACTGGAAAGGAGATCATCCAGCATATTCACGATCTCGCCCCTGCAGGAAGAAAGAGAAAGAGATAATTGCACTTACAGTGAAAGGGAAGATTTCCTTTTATGAAGCTAGAAAGAAACTAGCCCACTTACCTCAAACAACCTACGCCAGTGCGGTGTGGCAGGGGACAGCACCGCAGTGGTCTCAGGAGTCTACAGGGACCGCAGTCAGTGGCCCAGTAGTAACTCCATCCGTGGATGGTGGCAGCAGCCAGTGCTTCTCCATCATCATCATCACAGACGGGCCTGCAGACCCCGGTTCCCCAGGGCCCCAGACTAAATCGAACTCCCAGACCTGAGACACGCATCTCAGCGCCTGGTTCTCGATCATCCAGCGCCTTGGAGAAGGTTATGGATGTCGACACCAAAACTCCGGCGTCATCGACGCCAGAACATCAGCGCTCCCTGGAGCGCACTAAGAAAGACAAGCTTACAATAACTACGCGAACAAAAGGACCTGTAACCTGAACGGTTACCGTTCTTCCAATAGTACATTCCCACTAACAAATGTCATCTACAGTTACTTAGTACATATTTAAAAATTACCATTCTCAATTCTGCCACTATTGATTTTATCGTGCATTGGAATTGTAGAGGACTGATTGGCAATTTAAGTGACATTAAAGACATAACCAATAACTTTTCGCCAAGCGCATTTTGCCTACAAGAAACAAACTTAGGCCCTAAACACAGTCAATTCCTTAGAGGCTTCACCGTTGTCCGAAGGGATCGCGAATGTTCCAGCCGGGAGGAGTGGCTATAGTCTTACAGGGCGGCACTCCCACCCGAAATGTCCAATTAAGTACATCTCTAGAAGCCGTAGCTGTCACCATTCTATCCTACAAAACCATCACCATTTGCACACTATATATTCCACCCCACACACATTTTACTATTAAGAGGAAGCTTTAGCTCGGGCCCAACTCCGACGCGGCCTATTCAAATACATGTAAAACGCAAAAACGTTTTTATGAGGTAACCCCTGGAGCGATTTTAATGAAATTTGTTGCATTTGAAAGAGAAAGTTGAATTCTAGTGACTGTTGGAAGCGGAATTTCTATTTAGGGCTTGAATTTTCTTAAAACTATTTTCAAATATTTGACCGTTAGAAAAAAATAGAAGCACGAAGTTTACAAATTCATAGCTTTGCATCAAGAACTGATATCGCGGTTCTGTAAACGACATTCATTAGATCATTCAAAGCGGACAATTTCAATATGTCATTTTATATCTTACGTGAATTTGTTACGTTGGTTACAACGGTTTTGCACAAGTTGTATTTCCCTATGACAAATTTTTTTATACTCATGTGTAACATATCAATTTTGTCCGCTTTAGATGTACTATTGGATGCAATTCACAGAATTGTATTATCATTTTTAGTGGTTAAGTTACAGAGTAATAAACTTGATAGTTTCGTTTTTTGAAAATTTCCGATTTTCGCCAATTTTTAATAAAACATTGACAATCTAACTCAAAAATTCGAAACAAACAGTCACTAGATTTTAAGTTTTTCTTTTAAATGCAACAAACCTCGTCAAATTTGGTGCAGTGGTTGCCGAGAAAAACGAATTCTCCTTTTACATGTATTTAGATAGAAGCACTCGAGCTAAAGCTTCCTCTTAAAGACAGAAAAACTAACAGATCAGTTGCCGGAGCCATTCGCCCTGGTAGGAGATTTTAATGCTCATGGTACTTTGGGGCAGTGTCAAGACTGACCAAAGAGGACAACTCGTTGAAGATTTTATTCCATCAAATGATATCTGTCTTTTAAACCCAGGTGCGCCAACTTATTTCTCACCGACTTCCCGCAGATTTAGTTGTTTAGATTTAGCTTTTTGTTCGCCCTCTCTTTTTACTGATTTTAAATGGGAAGCTCTCAACACGTCATATGGTAGCGACCGCTTACCCGCACTCATCAAACTGCTACCATCACCACAAACTTTAGTAACTAGACCACGCCGATGGAAATTACAGCTCGCTGACTGGCAGGTTTTTACGGAGAACGCGAAACTTGAAAATGTCTTTTCGCCAGAGCTTAATATTGATGAACTTAATAAAAGAATCACTGACGTCATAATCACAGCGGCAGAAAAGGCGATACCCCTGTCATCGGGTACAGTGCATAAAAAGCTAAACCCCTGGCGGACGAAGGAGTGGACCGACGCTAAAAAAGAACAAAATAAGGCCTGGCGAATTCTACGGGGGTACCCCCACCTATAGCAACATGGTAAACTTCAAACGAGCCAAAGCCAACGCACGTTTCATTCGAAGACATGCTGAAAAATCATCATGGAAAAAATACATCTCTTCAATCAATAGTACGGTAACGTCGAAACGAATGTGGGACCAGGTTAGGAAGTTTAGAGGACTATACTCATCTTACACAATACTGTTACTTACAAGTCCAGGCACACAAACAACAATACAAGAACAGGCAGATATACTTGGAGAATATTTCCGCGATGTATAGAGTTCAGGGAATTATACAAAGGAATTTTTACAGTACAAACAGTCTGCTGAAAAACAGAAGCTGCCCACTACTGGCGCATCAAATGAACCGTACAATTCCCCCCTCACACAAGAAGTAAACAGAGATCTTTCTGCAGGAAAAAATACAGCGTCAGGTCATGACCGTATTCACTACGCCATGCTGGCTCATCTATCTCAAGCATCTGTAAACGCTCTCCTTAAATTTTAACTTAATCTGGGAATCTGGCATAATGCCCGAAGAATGGAAAAAGGCAATAGTAGTTCCATTTCTAAAAGCCGATAAATCTCCCACATCAGCAAGCAACTACAGACCTATTGCCCTCACAAGCTGTTGGCAAAATCATATGAAAGCATAATCACTATAAGACTTTCATTTATTTTAGAATCAAGAAACCTTATTGACCCCCATCAGTGTGGATATAAAAAAGGGTTGTTCAACCAGTGGCCATCTTGTCCGTCTAGAACATGAACTTCGGTATGCATTTTTACACAAACAACACTGTCTTGCAGTTTCCGTCGATTTAGAAAAAGCCTATGATACCACATGGAGATATGGAATCTTAAGAGACCTGGCTGACCTCGGCATCCGTGGTAAAATGCTAAATTGCCTAGCTGATTTTATGTCTAACAGAACATTTCAGGTACGTCTGGGTACAGTACATTCTCATACATTTACTCAGGAAAATGGCGTTCCGCAAGGCTGTGTTCTCAGCACGGCACTCTTTATAGTGAAAATGAACTCAGTTAATAAGATTATACCGCCGTCTCTTATGTACTCTGTTTACGTAGACGATCTCCAAGTGGCTTGCCGTGCCTCAAATTTGCCAACCTGTGAGAAACAGCTTCAAATGACAATAAATAAACTTACACAATGGGCTAACAAAAATGGCTTGAGCTTCTCAACACAGAAAACAGTTGCTGTTTTGTTCTCTCAGAAACGAGGGCTACACAGCGATCCAGTCCTAAAACTGAACGACACCATACTGGCGGTGAAACAAGACCATAAGTTTTTAGGAGTAACCTTTGACACCAAACTTAACTTCCTAACTCACATACAAGCACTAAAGATTAAAGCAAATAAAACTCTAAATATCCTTAAAATTTTGTCTCATAAGCACTGGGGTGCCGACCGAAGGTGCCTTTTACGTGTTTACCGGTCTCTTCTGTGTAGCCTTTTAGAGTACGGCTCCGCGGTTTACGGCTCAGCCAGACAGTCCTACATGCAACGACTTCATCCGGTACATAACCTTGGACGGCGACTGGCAAGTGGTGCCTACCAAACTTCACCTATTCCAAGTTTATACGTCGAGTGTAATGAACCCTCCTTACAGCAGCGCAGAGCATTCCTCACTTTTTCCTACGTTCTCAGAATTCAGTCTTCACCACAACACATATGCTACAACATCCTCGCACAATGCAACACACGCTTACACTACACAAATAAACCGAACACGATTAGGCCACTTGTCCTGCAGTATGAGCAATACTGTCGGGACTATGACATTCCCCACGAAGTCCTCCAGGTTGCCAAGAAACCACACCGGTTGGCCCCGTGGTATGATTTCACACACTTATGTGATTGGACGTTAACACATCTAAAGAAAAGAGACATCCCATGCGAACACATTATACAAGAATTCCGTGCGCTTCGGGACAAATATCAAAATAACATGCAATATTACACTGATGGCTCGAAAACAAAAGATCACGTGGGTGTGGGGGCCGTAACGGAAAATTGGGAAACAAGTATTCGATTACCACAACATGCCTCTGTCTACACAGCCGAAGTATACGCAATATGGACTGTAGTTAAAAAGAGCATCGCTGACAAACACGAAAACACAGTAATATACACTGATTCATTAAGCACTCTGAAGGCTCTACACGCGAAATCCGAATGTGAACCCCTGATAGGGGACATTTTAAACATGGTAACATTAAACAAATACGGCCGGTCGCTTAGGTTTTGCTGGGTACCAAGCCATGTCGGTATACCGGGAAATGAAGCAGCGGATAGGTGTGCATCAATGGCAGTGCACAAATACATAACAGACACGGCGCTTCCATATCGGGATAGTATCACGGCTATTAGGAAGGCCTTGACGTCCAAATGGCGACAGAAATGGGACCATTGCTTAAGCAACAAGCTACATCTTACTAAATCCGTAATTGGTGAGTGGAATTCATGCACTCACGAGCAACGGTTCTATGAGGTTATCCTGTGTCGACTTCGGATCGGACACACACATTTACCACACAACTTTCTCCTCCGTAAAGAAAACCCGCCGACTTGCAAAAAATGCATTCAACCTCTTACAGTAATACATATCCTTATAACATGTCCACAGTTTGAAACACAGCGACGGAAGCTTTTACACAACCTATATAATTTAAATATGCGTTTACACCCAGCCCTATTACTGGCAGATGACCCACTAGTGCCATTTACTAACCTATTCCACTTTTTAGAGACAACTGGTTATTTACGCGAACTATAATGCAATGCAGGTTTGCCTCCTTTAACCTTACGTTTCCTTTTGTCTTGTGACTGGCGGAGCATGGCCTCAGTTGCCTTTGTGCCATTAAACCTCAACTAACCAACAGCAACCTATAATGTAACTTTGGGGCGCGGGTAACTTATGAAATAAAGGTTACACGTTACAAGTGGTTTCTTTTCTTGTATTTTATATTTTTGTGCCTTCTAAAGGTTGCAACATCCAACGTGCAAGCAATCTATAGGTTACCATGACAAATGACGCCATGTAACCTTTGCGCCGTAACGTATGAGCAGCGTGGTAACTTATGTTTCTAGAAGCAAGGAGCTGCGCATACGCATAGAGAGGACGTTTGTTGCTTGAAGTGCGCAAATATATTTCAGAGGCAGCGCGTGTGTGGTTTTGGCCACAGGAAATGTTATTATACTGCAAATTCTGTGACAGTCTACCGCATGAGCTCAGTACTGTCGTTTTGGAGGGCATTTACAAGCAGAGTTGCGCGTGATTAAAAGTCTGACATCTGAGTCGAAAGAAGCTGCGACATGCAACGCAATGGTAGTATTTTGCGACTCGGTATGCTACAGCACAGCTTGATTATTCGGTCCATAAGTGAGTTGCAAAACGAGGTCCATGTGCTATTTATTCTAAGCCCGTTCTCACAGCGGGGCGAGATGATTTACCTCGCAAATAAATTTCATTTTTGCAGGAAGAAAAACTAGCGCAGAGGGCAGAGACACAGTAGACACATAAGACGGGAAGAAAAACAAACCGTCGTTCTCCGTTTTGCTATACTGTGTCTCCGTGCTCTGCGATCGTTTATATTCCTACAAATATGCATCAACTCGTCCAGCTCTCCACTTTAATTGACGTTAAATCACAATTCATTCAATTAACACGTGATATCCTTGTATGATACAATACAGCTTTTGTGTCTTCTTAGCCATGTAGGCCGAAATGCGTTCAACACCGTCGCAGTTAACGTTCTAATAGCACAGATGGAGAAGGGCAGCACCTGAGAGGGCGACAGAATATGTAACCGGATGTGGGAGGCCGCAAATCCACGGGCTGTTTTGTTCATTCCGCCGGCCCTTCCAATATTTCAGTCGACATAGCGACTCGGAATTAAGCTTCAATGGGAATAGCAAGCACGCGAGAAACGGTAACTGTAAGGAGAGGTGCTCAAAATATCGCACGACGGTCGCTCCGATACGCGCTAGATGCGCATGCGCAAAGAAACCACGGAAGTCTAAACGGCAGGAAGGCGCCACGGCGCAGGCGCCGCCCGTGCTGCTTCGTACGCGTCGTTTGAGCGGTTCACACCGCTCGGCTGAGCTGCGCCGCTTTCTGGCGGCGTTTCTTCTCTGGTTTGTTCGCCATTTTGAAGTCTTTTGGTTTTTGTGTGTGCGCGACGAAATCTTTAATGGCGCTAAGCAGCAGGGACTTGTGGGGTGTGCTGCGCGGCAGCTGCAACGAACCTTTTTGCGACTGTCGGCGGTACATCGTTGTCTGTTCGTCGGACGACCCAGCAGAAAACTCCAGCTGTTGCGACTATTGCAACCACTGTCCAGGTGCTCATGGCAGACTTACGGACTTGGGTAAGTGCCTTTGGTTTCAAAGCCGCATTTATGGCTTGCAAGGTCTTCGTTGGCTTAATGCTTCGCAAATCGAGTGTATGAGTTGCTTTCCGAATCGGGCTTGTTTGCAGAGCTCTTTTTGTGAGCGCATTTCGAACTTAGATGAGGTTTACTCTGTTTATACGAGTGCATGACTTACCTAGCTCGCGAGACATTGGTTCGATATATCTGCTTATCTGTGATATACTTCTTTTAGCCAAGTACTGCCTCAGCTGCCTAGTGTCGTCGCGTGCGTTCTCTGAACAATATGGTGGTAATCCACAGTTATTTATACATTTCCTGTGTGCGCACGTGGTGGTGGTGTGCGAGATTTCGTGCAGTGATAAATGCGCACGCTTTCACTGCACGACTGCAGTACTAGTGTTTTAAACCTGATTTCTAGAACACTGCGCGTAATTTCGCTGCTTCTGAATTGGTTTGTGTGCCGGGTACGATTGAATATAAGTGTGACACTACAGAGCCATCGTCCATGCTTTATGCAGCACGTAAGCAAACGTGCTGCATAAACTTAGGCTTCCGTGTAATATAGATGGAGTGCGGCGAACATGGATAGCCGGACAGAATTTCTCGTTATGCTGTGAAGAAATTCGATCCCGTGTTTTATTTAGTATTGTACCTAGGTGGTTAAGAACAAGGGAGTGGAGTTGCCGCAGTGCCGCATCAGAGTTCTCAGCTTGGCAGCACACCTGATAATATTATTATTCTGTGAAAATAAAAGGACACCTTGCACTTTTGTGAAACCATTGCCCCTCACTTTCCGGTATTGCCTGATTGCATGCGTGTGCGCTGCTGGTGATGTCTATGCTTTTGTACATTCACGAAGGCGCACGTTTTCAATGTAAGACTACTGTATTAGTATTAGTCGACCTGTTTTATAGAACTCTGCACGCATGTTCGCACCTTGTGTTCTGCAAGCTTTCAGTGCCACACTCCGGGCTCGTGTTCGTGTGGCTGTATACCGAACCGGTGTAGGCACACTACGTTCTTTATCCAAAACAAAAGCAAAACTGCTGGACTGAGGCGCCAGTGCCGCATGAACGGTATGACCACGGTGGAAGACGGAAGTTATACGACGGCTGTGCATGGTGCGGGTGGTTAGTGTTAATTAACGCGTTGACGTCATGGTATACGTCACTCTTCCAGTTGATATCACCTGCGAGTCCGGGGTTGAATCAGAGCGGCGGGAAAAACTTCAATATCTCTCAGGAATAATACCTCTGTCACACAAGCACGCAAAAACTCTTTTACCTAAGCGGTCCTTTACCGAGTTGAAAGACCTCTAATTAAAAGGAGTTGCGCTGCAGACACACGGCGCGGGCGATCTCCTTTTATCGTTTCCTTCCGAACACGCTATGGAAAGCATGGCGCTAGATTCTGAAACAAAACCAGTTAGAATAAACCAACGTATTTCAATATAGAAATTAGAAACGTACTATAATATGCTTGTTTTAGTGAATTTAGATACAGTTTATTCGAAAAGGTTAAATTAAAGAAGATTTAATAAGGTAGCTTCAAGAGTCTTCGCAGAAGTAGCAAATTTTACATGTTCGTCTAGCAACCTTGGGCCACTGTTTACATCGGAGTCAACATGGAGGTCGAGAATATGGGGGACTGCACGGACACGAAGGAAAAAGTCGAAATAGCATGCATTTTGGCAAGGATTCTTGCTGCAGAGAGCGAAGCAGACGCCGCAAAGGCAGTCAAAGACCGTATTAAGCGGCAGTTGCTACTCAACGGGTCTACATTTTATGCCTTGGCGCTTCCCACGAGAGTCTGCAACCGATCGACGTGGGCTTTCATCCGCCACGAAAAGTGGTTCGAGGAGACTGTGCCTCACCTCGGTGGCCACAACTTCAAGCAGTCGTTTCGAGTGAACCCCTCAACGTTCCGGTTTCTCGTGGAAAGTCTGCGCCATGTGCTCGAAAAACAAGTTACCAACATGCGTGACCCGATCACTGCGGAAAAGCGTGTCGCCATTGGCCTCTACAAATTGTGCTCTTCTGCCGAAGATAGAACTGTGGCAAACCTCTTCGGCGTTGGGCGCTCATCCGTCAACGTCATTTACAGAGAGTTTTGCGCAGCTGTTGTCTCTGTGCTCGAAAGTGACTGGATCAGAATGATTACTGAAGAGGAAATGCCTAGGCACATCCAAGAGTTCGAAGCCGTGTGCGATTTCCCTCAAGCTGTCGGTGCCCTTGATGGCTGCCATTTCCCTATTTCGCCTCCAAAGAAGTACGCCACCGACTACTACAACTACAAGGGTTGGTAAGTGGCCACGATTTAACTTATTTCATGTAAGTGTTCTGTTTGGGCCCATTTTTATAGTAGTAAAAAAAAGTAACTGACTGACCCATATTTTATTGCTAAGTAAAATGTTATTCAATTTTACCAGCAGCTCTTAAGAAAACGCGTAATTTGGTTCGCAGTCTTGCAGTGTTTAGCAGCGACAATTTTAATGCGACGACGAAAAGAGTTCTCCGCAGGACTGCAACTCCTATACGATGTAGAGTACGCTAACAGCGACCGGTTGTGGCATTATGTGAAATAATGTAATCCGAGCTGCACTCACAGCTATTAATAAAAGCAAACTGTAAAATCGCATCACAGTAACTAAAGGCAGTGAACTCAGCAGTGCCATGCTGCACTAACCTTTATTCACTTTGCACTTTGTTTTTTCTTGCAGGCACAGTATTATCCTACTAGCATTGGTCGACCACAAGTATCGATTCAGATACTGCAATGTCGGTGCCCCAGGACGCTGCCACGACGCACATGTGTTTGGTGTTTCACGGCTGTCGAAGATTGTCAACAGTCCCCTTTTCAAAGCACCTGTTGCCGCAGTGGGTACCACAGCAGTCCCACCGATAATATTATGCGATCAAGCATTTCCACTAACCCCAAACCTCATGAAGCCATTTGGACACCGAACTGTCATCAGTGAAGCTGAAAGGAATTTCAACTGTCATTTATCTGGAGCAAGGAGGATAGTTGAAAACGCATTCGGAAGGCTAAAGGCCCGGTTCCGTTTCATTGCGAAAAGAATGGAGTGTTCTGTTGGCAATGCCCGTTTGGCTATACGAGCATGCTGCGTGCTCAATAACATTTGCGAGCACTTCAACGACAGTGTCCACCCACAGTGGTTAAGTGAGGTGCAGCAGTCCAATGCTACATTTCCACAGCCATCACGCAGAACAGAAGCTGAAATTGGAAATGCATCCGCCATCAGGACAGCACTTGTGGAATATTACAAGCGAAGGAACTGAACGCAAGAGTCCCAAGAATCAGCAACAATTGTGGAACACCATGTCAGTTTTTACTAAAAAACTTCAACATTGCATCTACAAGTTTCTCTTGCAACTTGAGCCCCTCTTTACGGAGATCCATTTCCATTTTGTGCGCATCAGCAAACTGCTCTCTCTGCCGTCGCTGCTCCTCAAGCATCCTTTCTTGAAAGTCGCCAGCCGGTTGCCTTCTCTTCCTGCGGGCACATTCGGAACTGCCACTTGCGAGGTTCCTGGATTCAACCTGTTGTACTGGCGACTCGGAAGGTGAACAATCTTCGGCGACGTCTTCACAAGAAGCAGAGCCGGAATCAAGCATGTCGAAGATCAGCTGCGTTTGAAGAAGGGATCCGAAATACATTGACCACATTAGTTGATGTGTGAAGCGGTAAACAATTAGTTCAGGGTTTTTACTTGCAAGAGAGCTGCCTCTCCTTGCGTGTATGTATTCACGTTTTTTTATTTTAGAGTCTGCATTTTTTTTATTCTCCAAACAGCGCACTGCCAAGCTTGCAAAATGAACAGCGCGTGAGCACAAGCAGAAATGAACCACAGTATTAACAAGAGCAGTCCGCTACACTGCAGGGTTGTGCAGATTATGGGCTTGGCAGCACAGCTGATGCTACATTATGTCTTGAAATTTAGTTGACTGTAATAAAGCATATATAGTCTCCACTATGCATTTCTTACTTCTTCGACGGAGGCAGTGCTGCTTGTTGTGCTCTCGCTGCACCCAGCCTCTTCCATTAAAGATGTATCGTGAACAGGCAGGGATCCTAGAAACCTATGGACTTCGGAGAAGAATGGCCAGCTCGGCGGTGATGACCCTGTTGTCATGTGTTTCAGGCAGCTCCTGGATAAGAAAACGAAAGAACTAAAATTTTATATACTCAAAATGTAAAGATATACACAGAGCAAAACGTTTGCCGATAGATACAAACGCGACTTGATGGTACAGAAAGCCTGAGAAGCGAAGGTAACCCTTTTTACTCGAAAAAATTTAAAGTTTCTCATGTTTTCTTGTCTGAGAACAACGCTTGCGCATGGTCCGAGAAAAATGCAAACCGTAGTCACATCTGCAGAAATGAAAACATGCAGACGACTTCCTGCTTCGTATTATATGTTGCCGTGAGAAGGCGTACAATATAATGTGAAATGCGCCTGTCCATAAGTTAAGGTTCCCGTTATCTTGTGACGAACGAAATCATGCTATTGACGACCTGCGCGGGTTGTCATTCTTCGCCGCATGTGAAGGCGAATTTGCGTTTACTCAGACCGACTCGCACTGTAAAGGAATTGCAGAAACAGCCTTTAGCGCGTCGTCGACTTTCGTGTGTGCAGGGCGCAGTTCAGCCCTGCAAAATTCGACGCTAGCTGAAATGAAGGGTCTCTGCCTTAAAACCTTCGTTACTACGGCTCCGTCCGCTAGATTAGGGTTCCGTCGCTGCCTACTACGGAAACAACGTTCGATGCTGAGGTCGCGACACCACAAACGAGAGCTTGCAGCTTGCGACCACAGCCTGAAGCCGCTTCAAGGTAAATTTAGCGCTCACAGCTTACTGCTGTGCTTTGTCTTACCTGTAGGTCTGTCCCAGGTTCTCTATCTTGCTGTGCACTTGCGCCTTTGTGCGAGGTACACCCATGCTCGTCAATGCTTGTGCAATGCCATCGTAAACGCCTCCGTTGTGCTTCTGCGCACGCAGCGAGGGCAGGTTGTCTTCCCATAACTTGATTAACGCCCAGGTGTCTCTCTCCGACCACTGTACCCGCGGTTTTCTTTGGCGTGCCGGAGGCTGTTCGTCGGTACCGCTCGCCGTAGCCATGGTCGCAGAAAATGGCGCGAATTTGCATCGTCTGTTAGCGTCACGTGATATTTTCGAACTGCTTACGAGAGTGCCGTGCAAAAAGTGCAAAACTGCGCCTACTTAAGGTTCAACGAAAGACAAAACCCTTTTTTGTGATGTGTACACTTGAAATAAAAATGCACTTTTGCTTCGTTTCTTTATTGCATGATAATTACTGGTGCCCACTGCGTTGGAGGCTACGCCTTTCCAGCCGTAAAAGAGATCGGTGATCTCCGGTTTCGGAAAAGACCGCTTCTGAAAAAGAGATTAAACTTTGGCGTGTGTCTGCGGATGCAACTCCTTTGTGTGAGATGTCTTTTTCTTCAAATGCCTTTAAAGTGCTCGTGTGACAGGGGTATAAGTTCGTATTTAGGCTTCACGCAAGCGAGACAAAAAAGCTATGAAAGGCCTAATATGAGATTTTGGCAACGAAAAAAATGTGTTAAATTTTCCTCAGTGCCCCTTTAAGTGCCGCGCTCTCCCCACAGCGTAGCCGTGTCGTCGTAGCAGCTCACTTCCTTCCACCGCGGCAGCGACTCTAGATAGCATGGCATAATATCGCGCTTTGTTGTGGAATTACCCCATTTTTTACCCTGTATTCTCCCTTGGTAACACAGAGCAAAATACTGAAATGGCCGGAATACCCCAGCAGGGCTCACAGCCAGGATGCCCGAAAGGTTAGTGGTTTGAATACAAATGCAAATTTTGTAAAGGTTACTCGCCGATCACTTTGCATGTTTAGTGGTGCAGGTTGTTTCTAGACTGTTTCGTTTGCTGTAACGATGTGCAGGACATTCGTACACATAGGTCACCATGTGCTATTCAAGAATGCTCGGTGCGTAACAAGTGAATATTTGCCTCAGTATTTCTTATTGGAAAACATTGTGAGTGCATGTGTATGTCTCAGTGTTAGAAGAGCAGAGAAACACAGCCTTGTCTAATTCTCTACAGTAGGGAATGGAAGGTCACTGAGTTATAAAATTATCAACTGTGGAAAGAATACTTGGCATCAGGTCAACTGTTAGTGAAGTAATTGAAATTAATATTTCTATTGCTTTCAACGCTGATGGCACAAGGGGTATCGAAAGTTTGATTTTGCATTTAATGTTTTTGACAACGTTCGCTTCATAATACCTCCTTTTTCCAGTTCTGCATCGAAGTTGAACTCAAGCTTTAATGCAAGGTTGGTGACCTGGAAGAAAAACTGAAAGCAGTAGCAGAAGCGTTCTCATGCAAAGAGCGACCTGAGTGCACATTCATTGACATTGGCAAGCATCTACAAGGCCACTTAAAGCACGCACTCATTAGCGAGGTTTGTGGGACAATTTCGTAGGTATGTATCATTTGCTGTGGCAACATGTGCTTTGTCACGATTTAAAATTTATTTTTAGTTATATATGAATGTTCTGAAATTAACGTAGCATTTTCCATGACTTTATCTCACACTGGTGAGCATTTTTGCCATGGTATTTTGATGCATGTCCGCTCATGTCTCTAATATGACATTCCACAGACTGCTCTGCCTAATGAGCAGTAAATCATGGCACTTCATGTGTATGTCGCCTTTGCACACACTTGTGCTTATGCTGGAAGTGCTGATAAAATTATATGGATCACAAGTGGAACCATAGAGCGGGCCCTCATGTTCTGCCTGTTTATCTACTACATCAAAAACATTGAGTACCCGCCTGCATTCTCACCGACGCTTGTGCTGCTGCAAAAAAATACCCTGCCGGACGCAACAGTGCCTCGTGCACTGCTCACAAACCAGCTGAAGAATCTTCTCATACGCTTGAAAAAGAAGAATTTAGGTTAAGTTCAGGAAACAAACGTGCTAAGACAGGGTACGTCCCAAGATGCTGAAGTATGTTCTCAACGAATGGCTTCAGTCGTTTTCTCAACTTATGTGCATTTGTTTCATTTGTTGCATTGAGTGTTGTCAAACTTAAAATGCTATTTGAGTTACAAGATGATCTCATGTTTGCTCGAAGTGATAAGAGATGTTAGATTTTACTATGGTATTTAAGGTGCAGGTATATGTGGCTATACTGTAGGCGATTCGTGCTGCGTTTCCTAAAGTTGCATGCACCTGCATTTGCATTTCCGCATGCACCTGACATACATATGCATACATTTGCATTTCCGCATGCACCTGACATACATATAGGTTAGCATAGTTGTTTAAAATCACGGCCCTCTTCCATTTATTTTGTATTTGGCTACGAGCTTTGATGGGCTTTGTGCTTTCTGTGCTTATAGCACTATTTCTGAGCTTTCAACATTTGGATGCTTTAATGTCTCCTCAGAAATGTTATAAAATGTATAGTCACAATATTACATTGCCTCTTTTATACCAGTTGCATGTTTACTGCGGCATTCATAAAGAAGTCAATCTGACTTAATACCTCATTTTAAAGCATGGCTGTTCATTGTGTGCATATTATTGCACCATGATAGCAATGTCTACTTTTATTTATATTGTGAGGGGAGCAATGCGTTGTGTACTTTTAGGAAATTGTGATTTCATGTGAGAATTTTGCTTTATTACACGGCGGCTTCATATTGGTTCCTCTTTTTGCACTGCAAACAGGTATATAATATGAGCTCAGACCTATAGTGCATTATATGCAACACTTATTGCAATAGATATTTGCTCTAGTACCTGTTCACTACACAAGGAAACTACTTTACAAATATAGTGCCTTGACCATATATGTATCACCTGTGTAACGTAGGTTTTCTTTAATATTGCCTAGACTCAGGAAGTCAGGCTACATTGTGTAATAGTAAGCGTCGTTGCGGGAGGTACGCGTTGGTATTGTGTTTAGGGTACATTATGTATTTATGTCTGTCATCAGTGATAAAAAAGTCGGTGAGCTTTTTTGAATATCTTTGTCTTGTCTGTAGACCTCACTTTGCGATGGCTATTATTCGTGCACGTCAAATCGCAGTCCACGGGAGTTCTGTATTTCGTGACCCTGACACCAAGGACATTTTTACTAATGGATTTTACCAAAAGCATTGCGCCGTCCGAAGGGTACAGCTGCTCTAGCAAGTAACCTATGTTTTTTTGAAGGTTTTATTCCTCCGTCAAGGTTACATTCAAAAAGAAAAGCATGTAACCTATATAAATAAAAAAATAACGTTTTCATTTGTAACCTTTGCAAAGGTTAAAAATGTAAAGGTTACACTGTTCTAACTTTTATGTTACAGGCGCACAAAAATGTGAAAATGTGCATCTTTGCAAAAGTTACCGTGTTTAGAGTATACCTGTTCACCTACACGACCGACATGCAATTTCTCCGTCACTTCCCCTTTCCAAAACGTCAGTGCGCTGGCTGCGTGACTAGTTAGGCAAGGACCCTCGTTTGCAGAGACAGCGTGTGGAGCAAATGACTCTCTCCGAGCATAGACTGGTGTGACTGGGCTCCTGAAGGAGAAAGAGTTCGTGTGATCTTCTCGGCTCCATTCGGCTTCAAACGCTGTGCGTACACCAAGATCCAGCGCCAGGCTAGGTCCGGCGGCCTCATCAGAGTTCTGGGGTTCAACCCGGACAAACCAACGTGCGAAGTGGTCACATAGTATGGCAAAACTGAGAATGGACGCTGGGCTGCATTCCGGTGCAGCAGGTGCCGAAAGCGGTTGTCGCAAGTTACACAGTACTGCTTCATTGCATGGGCCGAGAGGGGAAGGAAGTTACTTGGTCCAACCCAGACGATATCGGCCGTCCATCTCACCAGGCGGCAAGTGATTTGGATAGGATACTGTGTTAGCAAAAATGTAGGCGTGTGACTCTCGAATTAGATGGCCGACGACAGTTCTTTCCTCTGTCGGCAGCAGCACGAGCTGCTGTCGCGACCTACACTTGGTGGCTCCAGGACGATAGGGCAAATTGTTGAGTGCCTTCTTCGTGGCAAGCGCAAGTACAGTTGAGGCCGCCTGATGACGGGCGACAAGGTTCCGCCGAGCCGCAAAAATTATGGAGGCATTGCAGATCGCGGACCATCGGCCTTCGGCATGATCTGAACGACCAGTAGTGAGCTGCGACTTTTCAAAGTTTACCAACGAGACGCCCCGAGGCTAGGCCCCATTATTGCAGTCAACGTTCTACTGGGGACTATTACTCACCGTGTCGAATGTGCCACATGCAACTGTATCCCAATTTTAGTGGATGCTATTAAGGCGGTACGGAATCTACATCGGGAGACAGTCAAGCACAGCCTGAACTTTGTGGACCCCATCATAGGCGCTCTGACGCAAAAAAATAGAAAGTCATTGCCAGAACGTGAAGCGCCACCTCGTCAGCGGTGGGCATAGGTAACCGCTGCTAGAGTCTCACCTGACGTGGATGTGGTGGCAGGTAAATAATGGCCACGTGCGCTGCAAAGATCCTTTCTTGCGTTTGTTAGAAGACATGGGTCCAATGGACGAAAGTTCCACTTCTGAGTCAATACCAGCATCCGGAACCTTTGGACGTCCCCGCAAGTACACAAACAAAGCCGATGCATGTGATGCGCAAATGATAAAGGCAACGTGAAAGAAGTATCATTACGTTTCCTAAAACCAGTCGTAATCGGGAAGACGTTGCAATGTTTTCGCATTCATCCGCGTAGGGATACATAAGTGCCCTCGACCTTTAGCTCTGTCCAACGAATTCACCAAAGAAAATGTTAAGAAGCTGTCCACCGAGGAATCCTTGCAGCCGCTCCCATATTGTGCTTTTCCTAGAGCCGCATAAGAAGTGTCTCTATCTTTCAAAACCTTCAACCAAATTAAGATGCGTGCCAAGTTGTCGAGTTCACACAACAGCAGAGCAAGCTCAGCGACCACCTAGCGGTTACGTTAACCAGTTACTCATTTGTTTATGTGTATATTTCTTTATTTCTTTGACATACTTTCCATGTTCGAGGGCCTTACATGAACGCGTGGTAGAATACAAACATTGTGCAGGTAAAGAGAAAGAAGAGGTAAACATAAATATGCAAGATTAGCAAAAAAAAAAAATTACAAAACGCCTCATAGATAGTGTCTTCCGTAGCCGCTGATGAGGTAGTAAGGAGTTTCCATTAAATGGTAGTGTCTAATGTACAAGGGCCTATATTTGGACTCCACATGAACCCTACATTTCAGATTGTTAACCAAGTCACACTCGTTTATTTACACTGCGGTCGAGTCTCCAGTTTGGTACACTATGTACTTCCTAGCCAAAGCCCACTATATCATGACTGTAGTGCATCTGTACGGCTAGGCGCATATGTAGTAATGCACATATTGTAAGGACTTCTTTTACTGAGACAGCATAATAGAGACATCTCTCAGACGTGTGACTCTAAATTATTGTCAGTGCTGGAAGCCGTTTCACGATTAGCAGATTGTCACTTCCGCGACCTTTCTGAGAAAAATGGCATAGAAGCGCTATGCCCTTGAAATACTGAAAGTGTTTGTTTTTATTCCTTACGACCCTGCTTTGTAGATCTTTCCCATGGTTTTCTTTGTAGATCTTTCCCATGGTTTCCCATGACACACTATATCCAGCTCCTGTTCGTCCTTTTTCTATACGCAAAAGATCGCGAATCTTTCGTTACAGAATGCTGTTCGCAGCATTGTCACTTCTCTAGAGTTTTCATGTAGCATTTGATTTACCTGATGCCATCTACGCCCTTACTTTGCAGTTCACGAAACACGTTTATTTATTTAGCTTCTGCTTTTTTTTAAAGAAACATATATGTGGTAATTCCTGAAACGAACACATTGCGAGTCCTATCGGGCAGCTAGCACACCCAACGCTCGTTCAAGATAAGCCAATTACTACAAGAAGGTATTTGGCTCGGACTGGAGTGAATTTCTGTATTAGGAGGGCAATATTTTACACATAAACAGAAGACAATGCACGCTTTCAAGTACACAGCACAGTTCATTGCTTCAGGGCCGGCTGGTTGCTGTTGACAAAGTTGTCGGTGCTTCATGCTCCTAAGAAAGAGTCCGCACGTTATTTGTGGGGCGGCAGCGAATCAATGAGCGCGCGAGAGAGGCAGATGGTATCACAGTGTTCCTGTCTGAACTTGTAGACCTGGATGATGTCAAATTCTTACAGCTTCAAGCTAGACCATCCAAGGTGGCCTCTAGCGTCCTTTATGTTTGTCAGTCACAATAATGCCAGGTGGTTACTTACGACTTTGAGTGGCCTGATGTATAGGTAACATCTTATTTTCCGCAGCCCAAATACAGCCAAGGCGCTCTTTTTTGTAAATTAATAACCATCTGCTTTCAATTGCATCCAGATAGCGCATACTGTGACCCTGTCAAATACTTCTTTTCTTTGAACTAGCACGACGAGGAGGCGTACACTACTTTCAACTTTGAACAGTTTACGATTGGCGTCGACATTGACGTGCGCGAGGACTGCTGGAATCGCGTGCACTTTTAAAATGTTTTGATTTGCTCTGTTTCCCACTTGATCTTGACGTGTCACAATCAGAAAAGTCCGAGGCGCGGCCGTGCGAGAGAAGTTATTGACATATCCCGATAGTTGGCAAAGAGTCCAAATAATCTATGCGCTGCCATCTTGTCGACGGCTTGCGGAAACTTTGCAACGACAGCGGTCTTCTGCGCTGTCAGAAAAGACAGCGAACTCACTCACGAGCGGCCCACGCAACAGGAACATTAGCTAAAAAACCTACCAAGCCATCTAAGTGTGCGAGACGGGTCCGCCACTTCAATCTTGCCATCGCCATGCCCATCACTTGCTGGAATGTTGTTTCTATCGAAAAGTGACCAACAGGCATAACCTTGTCATTTTCAAAAGGCTGTCTGGCGTGATAAGCCGTCTTCACTCGATGACTCTCCTTGACTTTTGTTTATCAGTAGTGGGCCTTCATATACACCAACGATAAATACATTGTATTTTAGAGCTCGTGCAACACGTCATCTATGCGAGGGATGAGGTATAGTCCCGTCTTGATTTTGTTCAGGCAAATATAATCGGCGTAAATATGCACCGTTTGATCTGTCTTCGTTATTAGTACACCAGGGGAGCTATAACGTAAAGCTATTCCAAACTGTTTTATTCCAGTTCAGCAATCAGCTCTCCTCAATCGGTTAAAAACTTTTATTGGACCACCCCCATTTCGCCTGTCTGTCATGCGACGTCACGAAAACCGCGATAGCTCCCAATCTGACATGACGTACACACACTGTTTATGCATGGTTCGGCCGAACAAAAGAAATATCATTATTTCTGATTTTATGACTTTTCGCCATTGACCCTTTGGTATCGGTCAGAAGGTTTCAGGCTGCATCTACATCCTCTGTCTGTCAATAGACGTCACAGCAGCGTGAAAACTCATTGCGCCAAATAGACGTTTACGCGCAAAAAAGAACTAATATGCCGAACAAAATTGAGTTTTTTTATAGCCTGAATGGTTCCCAAAGGAATAGAAGATGGTTCAGAAGAAAATCCCTTTTTATTCCATATATTATTGCATCTTTAACGCTTACGCGTCACTTTGCCGCGGTAAGTTTTTGCGGTTTAGTGACGTCGCGTGGCAGGCAGGTGAAGTGGGTGCACCAATAGCCGAGTGCATGCTAATGGCAAAAAAGGCGTGGAAGCAGAAATATCTATTTTCGTTTTGTCCGGCCAAATTATTCATAATCAGTGTTTACACGTCATATGAGATGGGAGCTATCGCGGTTTTTGTGACTTCGCGTGTCAGACAGGTGAAGTAAGCGGCGGTTCAAACACGTTTTTGACCAACCGCGGTTGCCTTATTGCAGAATTGGAATAGAAAAGTTTGGAATAGTTTTAAGTTATAGCGCCCCAAGTGTTGTTTGGGTAATTATCACACACCTGTTTTCCTTCGTACGTTGCGCGAACTAACGAGTGGGCATGCTGGTATCGCGTGCTACCAACTGAATAGTGAATTTTGCGGGCTCCTGACAACGGCGATGAAGGCAGCTTGTCAGCGGGTGGGGTAGGCTGTGGCTTCTGGTTGAAGCTGCAGTTCTGGAAATCCTAGTGGTTGCTGGATATTTTGGCGGATGATGTGGCGGATCGAAGCCATTTTAGTATGGACCGCAAGGAATATTTTACGGGGTTCTTAGCCCTCAATGGACCTGATGGTCTCTCTGAGCTGCTCGCAGCTTATTGCTTGGATATTTCGTACTCCAGTGTAAGCATTTGTTTGCTTATTTCAAGTCTTCGCGGAAGGCTTAGCGTTCAATAAGAATTCTGGCATTGTCATGCACCTGTTCGAAGTTAATTGAGCGAAGACTTCTTGTTTCATACCGCCGATCATGAAGGGAACAGTCTTCTCTTTCAATTCATAGCTGGACAAATGCCTCTAGGAGAGTTTCGGCTCTTTCATTACGCATTATGGTCGTGCAGGTGTTTAGGAATTGAACTGAATTGAATTGAATCTTTACTATCATGTGCTTTACATGCAGGATGGCGGGAGTAAAAGCTGCAAAAAAGCAGCTTGACTAGCTCCCACTACCTACAAAAGGGCCGCAAAGCAGTGACATCTAATACTAACCATAAGATACCTAACATGAGATCTGAAAATTATTACAACAATAATGCAGAATTATTGCGGAACAAATTTTGCCTGGATACAATAGTTAAGGCTAAAGCATAATAAAGTAGAGCGTGAAATATACACGCATGTTGAAAAGACATAGAATAGCATCACTGTTGTACAATTGGATAAATCACACGTAGGATGAATGGCTGATGTAAATTTATACGAATTTAATAAAACAATGCTGTAACATCTGTTAAGTCATATTTTATATTTTCACATCAATGCCAGTAAGATAATATAGCATCTTTGGAATAACGTTGCATAGCATTTTGTCGCCATACTTAGTGCGTGGTCGACGCACTAACCAGCGATTATGCTCCCGTCTATCATATTTATTTCCAGTGGGCTTAAGGTTGGCCAGTTCAGAAATGATTGTTCTTTGTTTAAGTTCGTTTTTTGTCGCCTTACAAATGTTATATTTGTAAAGATTCTGTATAGCTATAATTTATATTTTTCTTGTATATAACTAACAGAATGATTGTACTATAACACTTTTAGGAAATTTATTTTGAAGTTTTCTAAGCTTATCAATGTTTGCGTTGTGTCACCCCATACTAGGAAACAGTAATGAGCACAGGATAGAGTCAACGAATTGCAGATAATAAGAATTGTTTTCAACGAAAGTAGATAATGGTTGCGATAAATTAAACCACGTATACGTGCCGTTTTCGTTACTACCTGCTGTACATCTGTGTCTTATAACATTCTATTGGAAATTAACACACCTAAAGTTTTAACGCGAGCGACAATTTGGATAGTGTTATTATTGAGGTATAGAGAAGAGATTACATGCGCCTACTTGCCTTTTGTTAAAAAAACTGCCTTGGTCTTTTCTGCATTAATTGCTAGCCTATTTGAGCAAGCCCAGTTTGTGTAACCTCTCTAATATATGGTTTTCTTTTTCAAATAACTGGTGAATGTCTTCATGTGCAGGTTAAATGTAGCCAGCTAGTTTTGTTTTAAAATATTATTAGGCGGTCCGAGAAAACTGCGCGTGATGCAACATTCGCAATGTGATATGTGGTTTGGCGGGAATTGCCCTGCTCCAGCCTCCTCTGCAATGCCAGCCTGTATGCCGCGCCTTATTCATTGCCTGCAAGAGCTCTTCGCAGGCAGCAAATCCAATCTTCACATTCCAAACAGGAGATACCTGATAAACAAACGCGTCACTATGCAATCTCCGCAGACTCCACCACCCGTTTCTTATGAGCCATGTTAACTATGTAGCCTTCGCATTGCGTGGGTCTGAACGGGATGAGGCCAAAATGGACGCACTCATGCGCAAAAGCATCAAGCGCATGCTAGGTTTACCACTCACTACCAGCATTGCGCGTCTCATGCAAATAGGCATGCACAACGCCCTATCAGAGGCGATCGAGGCCCAACGAGTGGCCCAAATAATACGACTCTCATCATTGTGAGCGGGGAGACCCATCCTCGAATAAGTTGGATGCGGTCACCAAGAAATCACGGAGTGCAACACGACCCTATCACCCATGGTACGAGATACGTTCAAGGTATATCCCCCGCCACATAACGTCCACCCTCAATACAATGTAGGGCGCAGGGTAGCACAGGCTCGTTCCGTATTAAAAGTGGTTGCGGCCACCCCGAACCTTGCATGTTTCGTTGACGCCGTCCAGTACGGGCACTCTGATGACTATGCCGTAGTTTCGGTTGACTCGCTTCTCACCTTCCATGAAATCTTTGCACTTTATCAAGTTGCTCCGTGGGCCTTACCGCTACCACATCCTGAACTCAACAGACCACAATCGTCGGCATTTCACATGCTCCGAACGGCGTCATTCCCCTCTAGGGGCCAATTCAGTCGCTTCGCGCCTAATGTAGAACCCTACTGTCCAGACTGTGGGGAGGCGTACTGCTCTTTATCTCATATGCTCTGGCAATGCCCAGCGTTATGCAGCTTATCGCTTACCACTCTAACGGACTGGAAGGCAGCCCTTAAGAGCCGCCACCTCTCAGAACAACTACAGGCTTTTGCATAGGGCCTGCGACAGGGCGGAGGACCACGTTGTTTCGACCCCGACGTGGGTGCAGCTAGCGACTGCTATGGGGACTCCCTGAAAAGGGAGGTACCATAACGCCCGGTTCGTCAGGACCATAACTAAAGTTCATTGTCTGTCTGCTCCTCTCCACTTGGGACAGTGGGGATGGGTGTGTTCAAGTGCACGCCTCGGCACCCCTGGTATGCACGCTTATGCTGGTATATCATTGAAATAACGCGATCTTCAGCGAAGTACTCCGTAGTTCATAATAAGTGTTAAAAGCGGCCGGATTAGCCTTGTGTACCTCGTTTCCTACTGCAGCAAATTAAATGTAGGCAATTCCTCTTGCCCTACGTTGTTTCTATGAAGTTTAATATCAGCTTGCATGTAGATGCACACATGTTAACACACGTTCAAGAATGAGGATGCGCCAGAAAAACGTACAATGGGTAGTGGTTTGCACAAAAATGTGTTAATTGTAAGGAAATACGCAAGCATGAAATATGCAGCAAAATGTCAAGGGGGTATTCTCATAAAACCAGCAAAGCACTGAAGTAGCGAAAAAAGTAGGATATGCATACGCGACGCTACCCTTGCCATCAATTGCAAATATCATTCGGATTTCGTTACAATACACATATTCTGAAAGTAAGACATGACCTTTATATGGCCCTCTACAATCTTGTCATCATAATATATATAACGTATAGAAGTTGAAGCATAGAAGTTGCATGCCACCGTTGATCATTTGTGTGACGCACACAGCCATCAGCATAACGTGTTGAGGTAAATGTGAACATAAAAGTCGGACACATAAGAATAACTACGACTTGGAAAAAAATTACCAGTACCTTTCGGACACTATAAGTACATGTTCTGTTTTTTCGTCTGTAAATGAAGCTCAAAACAGAAAGACGGCAAGAGAAGTACGTTCACTTCTTTTGCTATTTTATCTTTCATCTAGCTGAAATATAAAACCCCTCGTGCAGCCACGGAATAATAATCAATTGCATGCGCCGCGAACAAGGGCACTGGCGTTGGCTGTGTATTGTGTAACATGCTGCTAGTATATCATTGTTTGTGACACAATGCTACTGCCCCTAGACCCTACTGTGTCTTCATGTCATCTTATATATTCAAAAACACGTGCACGAAGCTCAGCAACAAAGAAAAAAATTGAGCACAAAAAATAGGTTTGTCGGTTTGCTTCGTGGTCTTGTTTACTTTCTTTAAAAACGACTTGCATTTTCGTTACACAGGACATCTCTGCTATGATTTACTCGACCGTTCTAAAGTTTACTTGTCTGGCGTTACTGCAAGGCAAACATGGTGTTGTGTTCATGCAGCGTGTCAAGATGATTGATGCATGAGGGGCTTCTGGTAATCTGCGAATATCTATGGTGAAAGTGCAAGTACGGTTAAATCGGTATCGTCTGTAAGTCAGCAGCTGACCTATGACCATGTGCTCTAAATGGAATGTGTCTACGTGAAGCCAGTGTTTAGACATAGTTTCTGCTGTTTTCCTTCAGAGACACAACAGGACGTTAACCATTCCTGTTTTCGCAGAAGCGGCTACCGCGTGCTATTCTTTGTTCGATTATTATTCGTCACTTCATGCGTGTTTTATTCTGTGAACGTCTGCTTGTGTGCTTTATTTATTATCTTTGACAGTTTAAAAGCTGTCTAATCAG
Source organism: Dermacentor variabilis (assembly GCF_050947875.1). Lineage (NCBI taxonomy): Eukaryota > Metazoa > Arthropoda > Arachnida > Ixodida > Ixodidae > Dermacentor > Dermacentor variabilis. The sequence continues at coordinate 83,141,199 of NC_134574.1, forward strand.
ATGGTTATATAGGACTGAAAGACTGAAAATCTCCTCACTGTGTAAAACTTGAGCCGAAAATATTTGTGCGCTAGTTGGACCATTGCTCTTGCGTAGTGAAATCATCTTCGGTGGACAGTTTTCTCTGCGCACTTAAGCTTCATAGAGCCGGTTGCATACCAGTGTTTCGTCTCATGCAGCTGCTTCCACTGGCCCTTCTGACTACCGCACAGGGCCAGCTGGTTGGCCATGGCGTCCCCGTGCCACGGCCTGCGGCGCCCTTTCTTCGGGCGAAACTACAGCTTCCAGTGCCTTCCCGCTTAAACATCGTCAAATGGTCGCTCTTTCGACCTGCGATTCGCGGCTGCTAACACAGGGCACACCTTCGCTACAGCGTCACTGTCCCACATCGGACGGCTATTTGCCTAACGCGATTGTGGGCGTGTCAACCACTGCACCTGGAGCATCGAATCAGTCTCCTTTCCGCCACTTTTTTTGATAAAACGCATTCTCATCCAGTGAGAACCTTCAGTGGGCTTGGCGGTACGCACGCAACGACCTCAATTCCTCAAGGCAACCCGCTTCTTCTCATGCTGATGACATATTGTTACTGCCTCTTTTTCTAAGATATGTTCCTTTAATCGTGCTACCGGGCCCACGCACTGTTCTTGCCATTGTCCATGACTGCAGTTCCATTACGTCGCACCCGGCATTGCAGTAGGGTGTTGAGAAAGATCACGGACTTCCTAAGTACTCTCCTGCGGGCGATGAGCCCTCCGAGTCTGATTTATTAGGAGCCTTGGACCAACTGAAGCAAGGCCAAGCACACGTTCTTGCGGAAGTCAAACTAATCAGAGCTGAGAAGGCCAAAAATGACAAGGCATTAAACGACGTGCAACAAAGACTTTCCAAAATTGAGGAAGACTGCAGTTCGCTTGGCACAATAAATGGACTCCGGTAGCTAGCTGGGCGAGTCCAAGTACATCTGCAGTACTACTATTTACAGCGCGCAGTTCAAACACTGAGAAAAATGAGAGACGAAACAGGAGTGCCGACTCACGAAGAAAGGTTTATTGCTTACAAAGAGAAGTTTCATTTCTACTGAAATTAGGCTTTTTTATTTATATGAATGTTTCAGAGCAATCAACTTTTAGTCTTAAGTGAGGGGTCATGTATCGTCACTCTTAGTCTCTGTTTGAAATTCGCGCTGCAAGTAATAATGGCACAATCAAGGCTCAGGCAGAAAAGGCGTTAGCGTTCGCAGAGGGCAACACCTGCCAGTTGACTACTCTCGCGGCCCGTTTCGATGTTCCGGAAGGTGATGCACGTCGTTTTGTATATGGTGTTTTTCGGGCTAGAGGATGGGGGGGGCATGAAAAGTGGAGCCAATCTCAGAAAAATTATTAATGTTTGTAAAAGCCCTCTAAATAGCCAATCAAACCGAGGGAAACTGAAGGGGCCGCAGTAAGGAATCATTTGTCTTGAAACAAAGAGGCGCATTTTAATAAAAATGGCTCATTTTAGAGGCACACCAAGAATTCTTCTCTCTAGCAGAAAAAGCAAAGCTCCTGGCATTAATGTTAGCGAGGATTTCTCCCCTACTGCGGGAATGGCAAAGAAATGCCTGATAGAAAAAAAACAGCCTTTCGAATGGAAGATTCGTCATAACAAACTTACGGCTGTGAAGGATACATGCGTATTTTACCACGCTAAACAGGACCTTATGCTAAAGCAAACATAGCAGGTGAAGCAGCTGAAGAGCTATCGTGTGGACAGAGCCGTATCCTTTCCATTTACTAACATTAGGAGTATATTACCTAAGAGTGAAAAATTGTGCAGTGCCATCCAGTCATGTGGTTCCCAACTCTTAGTACTTACTGAAACATGGCTCCACGCATTCATCGGCAATTCTGACATCTTGCCTTCTCTTCCTCATTTTGATATATTTAGCCGCGATCGATGCAGGCTTGGAGTGACGCCTGTCACTGGCAAAAGACGCCGAGAGCGAGAGGGGCTATACTAAGCCAGGTACAACCAAATTAGGAAGGCATGCAAAGCTTCAACAACACACTCCCTCACCAGACCAGAAATTGGCTTTCCTGGTGGTGTATTCGGCCACCCCCTCCGAAATGGCTAACTCAATTACCCAATTGCCCTCAGTCTGCAGCAGCTACGGAGCAACTGACCAAGGCGGCGGTCAGACTTGTTACGCAGCAGAAGGTGCTAAGAACTTCTTCATCCGGACAGGCGGCCAATGGAAACTGACGATTGCAACGTTTAACACCCGAACCCTCTCAAGTGAGGCTACGTTAGCAGGAGTCTTTGAGGAACTATCAGACCTTGTTTGAGATGTCATCGGCCTTAGTGAGATTAGAAGAAGTGGTGAGGCTTATGCACTGCTGAATAACGGCCATGTCCTCTTGTATAGAGGTCTCCCAATAAGAAGCAATACGGGTGGGAATCCTAATTTATAAGGACAGAGCGGGCATCATTGACGGATTCTACAGCATTAATGAGAGGGTAGCTGTAGTCATAATTGGGATGACGTAACGTCAAGTGCATGCCGTGCTACTTCGTCATCACGTGCACTGGTATCAGCAGCAGCGGATAAGCAACCGCTGCCTATAGAAAGCGTGTCAAAAAGAATAAACGCTTATTCCTTGTCCTGCACCGGCCACGGTCGTTTTCTGAAGTACGGCTTCCCGGTTGCCGCACGCCACTACACTGACGACGAGGATTGGATCAGCTTCTTCGATTGCTGCTCAAGACGACTACCGCGGGGCCTCACTGCAATGATGAAGGTGGGAAAAACTGATAACTTTGACGAAGGGAGCGATAGCTTCGGGTCCTACTTGGAAAGATTTGAGCTTTACGTCTGGCATATGAGATAGTTGAAGGCAGGAAACTGGCTGTATTCCTGACGGTAGTGGGTCCTCGAGTGTATGAGGTATTGAAGAACCTGCTGATTCCACATTCCCCATCAAGCAAAACGTGTAACGAGGTAACGGTTCTGCTGAAAAGTCACTGCAGTCCCAGAAAGGCCATGATTGCGGAAAGCTGCGGATTTAACCACAGAATGCAACTTGAGCAAGAGACTGCAGCCGAATTTGTGGTTCAGCTGAAGCACCTGGCCAGAAGTTGGCAAATTTCTAGACGAAACACTTAGAGACAGGCTAGTTCATTCATTCATTCATTCTTTACAATATATTTTACAAAATACGAAAGCATTACTGGACCCGTAGCCATTGGCTAGTCCCGAGTCCATAGTGAACTTAGGCTATAAAACGCAACACGCGAGCACACAAAAGCAGCAGGCATAATACGTAATAGTAATATAAACATAGATAATCCAGACACGAAGGTAAATATAACTCAGTTTTCTTTTATCCTCAACGCGCGCGAGCAACAAAACAGACATAATACTTAACAATGACATCGACATGCACAACTTGAGCAATTGACATGTACAACTTAGACAGGAATCTAAATTTGAAGAAGTTTCTTTTCATCGACAGTATTTTCCAAAAGTATTTTCTCACAGCAGACCTAAAGTTACGGGCTTCTTTAATATGCATTGGCAAAGAATTCCAAATAAGTACGCCGTTAAATTCCACGAGCCTTTTCCCGTACAGATTCTGACATGGGGGCAAATTAAAACACTGATTAGTTGCAGCTCTTGTATTTCGTAATGGGATTTTAAACAAGGTAATTGGAAGTGGATTATTGTTTTCGATAATACTATGAATTACCTCAGCAATTTTCAATTCACACAAAGCCTGCACTGGGAACACATGCGATGAGCTATACAAGTACGTACTGGATTGTGTACACCTAGAAGAGGTGGTAATTCTTAATGCGCTTTTTTGCAGACGGAATACAGGTTCAAGGTAAGTTATAAAGGTGTTTCCCCTTGAGTCAATACAATACGATATGTGGCTCTGAATGAAGGAGAATTACAGAATACGTAGGACAGGATATCCGAAAATTCACGAGCCTTAAGAAGGATATAACATCCGTAAGCAAGCTTGGAACAAAGGTGTTTAATGTGAGTTTTGCAGTGCATGTCTGAATCAAAGAAAATGCCTAAATATTTGTAGGAGACAACTTGTAGTTTAGTGCCACGTAATGATATGTCCAGTATTTCAGTATTGAGCTTTTTGTTCCCGGAAATAAAAACTGTATACTTAGTCTTTCTAAGATTAAGGGTCAGTTCATTGGACGTGAACCACTTAAAAACATTATTTAATTCTGCATTTATTTTATCCTGTGTATCGGGCAGACTGCCTCCAGCAAATAGAAGAGCGGTGCCGTCAGCATACATCAAAGCCTGTGAATGCCTAAGCGTTGCAGGGAAATCATTTATGTAAAGTGAGAAAAGCATGGGCTCAAGAACAGAACCCTGTGGCACACCAGTTAATACAGTTTGTAAAGTAGACGTATAATTTTTAAGTATTACTTGCTGCTTGCGGTTACAGAGGTAGCTTTGAAGCAGGTTCAGGATTTTGCCCTAATCCCTAGATTGTTAATCTTGTTCAGTAATATCTTATGGTCAACTGTATCGAAGGCCTTTTTTATGTCGAGATAGACAACGGCCGCAATTTTATTCTGCTGGAGAGCCGTATTAAGTAGATGCGTCAGGGTGAAAACAGCAGAGGAAGTTGATTTCTGAGGTCTGAAACCGTGTTGGTGGGGGCTCAGTATATTGTGTTTGGATATGAATTTGTTTATGTGCACAGAGAGTATCTTTTCAAACACTGTGTTGATCACGCTAGTAATTGAAATCGGCCGATAACTTGATGGACTAGAGCAATCTCCGTCCTTATAAATCAGAATTACTTTTGCTATTTTTAATTCTCAAGGATATGTTTCCGAATCAAGGGAATGATTAAATGTGTGAAGGAGGGGACACGCTAATATCTCAATGTTGTCCTTAAGTAGCTTAACAGGTATTTGGTCAAGGCCAGCTGCCTTAGTTCTTAGCCCATTAACAACTGCTATTATTTCATCCACTGTGATATCCTCAATTACCATAGTATTCACCACTGATTGCATAGACTGCATACATTCGGTGACTTGAGGAAGTTGGTTTGCTAGTTGCGGTTCTATATTTACAAAATACTCGTTAAATTCATCAACTGCTTCCTGGTTAAGTACATCAGGCAATATACGCTGCTCTGAACGAAGCCCTACTGCACCTGTTACAATATTCCAAATTTTACCTGAGTTGCCTTCAGCATTAATGATAAGAGAAGAGTGGTATTCTTGTTTTCTTTTACGCAATAGAGACACCGACAGGTTCCTGAAACGCTTAAACTGGATTAGATAATAATTATTGGTTTTAGTACGTTTCTACTTTTCATGCCATTTTACTTTTTCTTTTAGTATGCGCAGGATGTCGCGAATCATCCATGGACATATAGGTGCAACATATCGACCAGAGAACTTCTCTATGGTGCTCTGCAAGACGGCACTCTGGACAACTGTAAAGAAGTTTGTATATTCTTTGTTTATGTCGGTATCATAGGTATCCAAGAAGTTTACTTGCCGCAGGTTCTCGCGAACTGATTGATAGTCAATCTTTTTCTGCCGTTCATGACCAGATATGTTCGCAGATATCTTTCCTTCGATTTAGACAGCAAAAAATATTGGCATATGATCGGCTATTGGATCTAGGTAAGTTCCACCCCATCTGTTACATGGGATGTTCGTAAGCGCATGATATATTAAAGTGCTGGAACTGCCTGGGATCCGCGTTGGCTCTGTTATAAGATTGCATATGGTATATGACTGTAGAAGTAACGTGTATTTGTTATTTTCTCCAGAAACATCTATATTAAAGTCTCCTACAATTACAACAAGGTTACTTTTTTTAGAGGTCAATATTTCGATAATTGATTGAAGTTTCTCAATAAAAATTGAAACAGCAGAACTGGGAGGCCCCGTACACGACACCGACCGTTACTCCACACTCAATTTTGATAAAGAGTGCCTCAATTGTAGGGTCACTGATAGTAAGGGCAGGAAGGACTTCAAAATCAATACTTTCTTTTATACAGAAAGCAACTTTCCTCTCTTGGCAGAGAGGAAAGTTTGTAGCCTGGTATAAATGGTGATTATCTTTGAGCCAGGTTTCCGTAATAGCGATCAAGTCGAAAATAGATGTGTGCTTTGATAGGTAGGTACTCAGTAAGTTCATATTTTTTTGGATACTGCGCACATTGCAATGAAAAACTGAGAACACATCTTGGTGTTTTATTAATTGATCAACTTGTTCCCAACTAAAAATCATGATGAACTGAAAGACAACGAGAAGATATGTACAAGAAAAAAAAAGAAACTATACAATTTAAGCCAGGTCGCTATCGCTGTCAATTCTCAATACAGTGGAGGTTTCTGTTTTCCTCATGAAGATCGTTCCTTGCGAAACCCAGGCAAACTCTCTAGGCGCAGTGCTTTGCTCAACAGTATTTTGTTCTCAATACAGAGATGCTCATTAACATAAACCGGATTGCATTCTTCGAAGCCAAGAATTCTTGTGGTAAGCCTTTGCCTTTCTAGCTTCAGAGAAGAACTTATCCCGCACAGCACGAGTGGAAAAGCGCAACACAAGATTAGGTCTATCTTTGTCCTTTGAACGGACGCGGTGCACAACGTCAATGTCGTCTTCGGAGACATCGACACCCACAGATGTTGCTATTTTTTCCACTGACTTGCGCAGATTCTCATCAGGCACCACTGGTATGCCTTTTATATCTACGTTTTGGCTCCTGCTGTATTGCTTTAGCTCGATAATTTCTTTCTTAGCTTCTGCATCTGCTTAATTTCATACTGGCTTTGAGAATTCTGTGTTTTGACTTCGGTCACCTCGCGACGGAGCTCCACGACATTCTTCTTGAACTGCTCAAAACTCTCATCCATGGAATCCATAGCCCCTCGTACTCCCTCTAGTTCAGAATGGATATCAGTGTTTGTTGTTCGCACGGCTGCAATTTCGTTCTTCACGTCAGTTGCGAACTTGTCAAGCTTCGCTTGTACGTAGCCTAACACTTTCACAACCTCTTTTATGCTATTCGGTTGCTTTTCACCAAAAGCCGTGTGAACGTCCCCGAGAGTACCCGGTTTGCCATAATTCAAAGAACAGAGAGCACCAGAGAACCACGAATGTCCCGGCAAACACAAATTTGGTGACAAGCAGGCAATAAGCAATACACTCATTGCAGCAACAGCGGCGGCGCGGCGTAATATTTCCACAAATAGGAACGGAATTACCACCAACCTGCGGAAGGTAGATCAAGTTGGTTATGACGCGTCTGTACGCCGCCGCTGCTGCTGCCAAAGTGAATGCGGCACGCAGGAATGCCGCCCCCTCGATGAAGCCGATAAGCCCAGGAGCAGTCTCCGGTCAGGGAAAATAGATCTCAGCAGGCGTGAGTCCTGTTGCACTTGAAGTACTGGGCTTTCTTCAGGATTAGGGACTTTCAGGATTTCAGGACTTCAGGATTGGGGACTTGAAGTACTGGACTTTCTTCCGCAGATAGGGTTCTTAACGTGCTACAAAGCAGAAGTTTATTTGAAGCCAAATAGCACGCCAGTATATTTCAAGGCACGTCCTGCGCCTTTTGCATTGAAGCAAGCCGGACTACGATGCGCCGATACGCAACGGGAGCTGTTTACAGCTGAAGACTTGACATTCTAAGAGGCGTGAAAAATCGCGTTAAACCGTGAACTATCATCCACACAGACTCGGCAAATGGCATGAGAAGAGCACCAAGGTAATTCAGGAAGGCATTCCAGATTAGAAGTTGATGTTCTAAGGCAAGGCAGTGAAACTAGAACCGCTATCGACTCAAGAATGAGTGCCTAAAATGTTTCCGTTGCGGTAAACGTCACACGGCGGAAAGTTACCGGTACCGCAAGTATAAGTGCCATAACTGCGATGAGCAAGGCCACTCGAGAACAATGTGCAGTCAGCGCCCAGGCAGAACAAAGGCATTGAATGCAATCGATAGCCCGGGAGACGATTCGGACGAAGAGCAAGAAATATACAGTAAGACAAATAATTATTCAGCGTACTATGTCACTGTTGGAATGAAAGGACAAACCCTAAAGATGCAGGTAGACACACAGGCTTCCGTAACCGTCATGCCTAAGTCAGTATTTCAGCACAAATTTCGCCAACAAACTATTAAGAAAGCGACTGTTCCTTTAAGAACATATACGGGTGAGCTGCTGCCAGTTGTAGGATAAGTGAACGTGCGAGTCGAGCACGGTGATCAAACTGATATTTTAACGGCGCTGACAGCAGATCACGGGGGAAAAGGCTGCCATGTCTGCTTGGTCGCAACTGGCAGACAAAGCTTAAATTAAACCGGGAAGAACTTCGACCTGTAGAGCAAAACGATGCCGCTGATGAACTAAAGAAGAAATCTCAGGCAGTGTTTTCACCGCAGATAGGGCTCATAACGGGCTACAAAGCAGTTCATTTGAAGCCAAACAGCACGCCAGTATATTGTAAGGCCCGTCCTGCGCCTTTTGCATTGAAGCAAGCTGTGTCTGAAGAACCGGATACCTTAGAACGGACTGGGGCATTGAAAAAAGTCACCAGAAGCGATTCGGCAACCCCGTTGGTAGCAGTACCCACGGATGGCGGAGCAAAAGTGCGGCTCTGTAGCGACTACAAGGTCATGTGAACCCTGCGCTTCTGACTGAGAATTACCCTTTTCCGTTGCCAGCAGATTTGTTCGCAACGTTAGCAGGTTCAAGGGTATTCTGTGTGTTTGGCCTTGTTACCGCTTACCAGCAAGTACAACTTAACGAAGCTGCGAAAGCAATTTTAACTGTCAACACACACCAAGATCTTTACCGATACCAGCATCGCCCTTATGACATCGCAAGTGCTCCTGCCATATTCTAGTCTCTCATGGACAGGATTCTGAAAGGCGTCCCTCAAGTGGGGTGTTGCATTGATGATGTCATAATTGGGGGTACGAGTGCTGATGACTGTTGGAAAAAGCTGTAAGAGGTGTTAACACGATTACAGAATCACAATGTGACGCTGCGCATGGTAAAGTGCAAGCTCTTTTGCAGCGAAGTTCAGTACCTGGGCCACGGAATTTCAGCAGAGGGAATCAAGCCATTGGAATCGAAAGTAAGGGCGATAAAGGATGCACCTGACCCCCCCCCCCCCCGCTCATGAATGGTACAGAACTGAAGTCTTTTCTTGGAATGGTAACATTTCACGCTAAGTTCCTATCGGACTTGGCAACCGTAGCTGCGTGGCTCTACGAGCTGTTCAAGAAGGGCAAGCGTTGGAACAGGACAAGTAAATGCACTCTCGCGTTTCGAGAAACGAAGAACTTGCTCACGACCAGTCCGGTACTTGCTTGCTATGATCCAAAGCAACTCTTGGCGCCAAGCTCTAATGCACCGCAGTATGGGCTCGGTGCGGTTCTTTTTCATATACTTCCAAATAGTATAGAAAAAACCATTGCTTTTGCGTCCAGCACCCTATAACAAGCTGAGCGCAGCTATACACAGATCGAGCGAGAAGCGTCGGCCATAATCTTCATCCTCAAGAAACTTCATCGCTATCTGTATGGGCGTACATTCACGAAGTTCACAGACCATCAACCGCTGATACGCATCTTAGGGCCATGGAAGCAGGTTAAATCTTTGGCAGCCGCTCGCATGCAACGATGGGCTTTAATACTGGCTTCTTATCGCTACGACTTGAGATACAGAAGGGGCTCTCAAATGCAAGTTGCCGATGCACTGTCCAGACTGCCTGTTTTAAGTGGAACCGGTATAGAGGAGACAGATACCCTCGCTGAGTTTGAAACTACGCCACTGACGGCAATGTATGTTGCTAAAGCGACCAAGTATGACGGCACGCTAAGCAAGGTTTACCGGCATACACTGAAGGACGGCCAGCACAAGTGAAAGACGCTGAACTGGTACCGTACTATAGCAGACGCGCGCAGCTATCATTAGGAGCGGGATGCGTCACGTGGCGAAGTCGTGTTATTGTGCCAACAGCGTTGCAAGGGGCCGTGCTGGGACTGTTGCACGCAGAACACCCTGGAGCATCACGCATGAAGATGCTCGCTCGTAGCCTGCTATGGTGGCCAGGGCTAGATGCAGACATAGGAAGGGCGGTAAAAAGGTGCGGCATCTGCCACGCGATGCAAAACAGTGCTCCCCGTTCACAGCTCGAGCCATGGCCATTTCCCGCCCGATGCTGGCAGCGAGTGCATTTGGATTTTTTTTTTTAATTTGAAAAAACGACATTCCTTTTGTGTGTTGACTCGTTTTCAAAGCAGATTGAGGATTGATTCCCTATAAGCTCAACTACAGCGGCGAAGACTATCGAGCGTTTTGCGGAGTCTATTTGCTTCTTACGGATTCCCCAAACAAATAATTTCTGATTATGATCCACAGTTTTCATCTTAGGAGTTCCAGGACTTCCTCGATGCCTTTGGCATTCGGCGCACGTACTGCCCGCCATACCATCCGTAATCCAATGGAGCTGCCGAGAGGACGGCACAAACCGTTAAGAGGAGCATCCGCAAGCAGCTGTTGCACGACAAGGGAGGAAACAGCAGACCACTGCGGCAGAGGCTGGACGACTTTTTGCTGGTATATCGGACATCACCTAACACAGCAACGCGCAAATGTGCAGCCGAACTGTTTCTGAAACGATTGCGGCGCATGAAACTGTCCTTGCTAACGCCCTCATTTCCAGAAGACATGCAGAGCAAGCAAGAAGCTGTAAAACGGCAGCATGACAGTCAGTTTGAGATTAGGGACTTGACCTCGCTGTTATATTGTGGCTCAGTTTAGGCGACTATAGCAAAGCGTAGGACGAGCCCACACCTGCTGTATCGGCCAATAACCGCAAATGAGGCACGCATATGGGTTCAGCGAAGAGGGGACGCGGGCAACACTCACGCGTGAAGAGAAAGAGGATTAGTAGCTGCACCGTAGAAAAGGCAATAGAACTGCACCCCCGCTCGGAACAAAAGGGTAGAAGGCCCGAACTGAAGGGGAGCGTTCGGGGAGACGAGCGTGAAGATGAAAGTAGGGGGTGCTTGAGGTCACCACCACCACTAATGCCCATGCGCTCCTCAAATGTCCCGTCGACCGTCTCGGTCACGGAAATTGAGCGAGGCGACGGTGCCCAGCCGGTTTGACGTTTGGCATCCGCGTGCGCCTGCTAAGGATTCCCGTGAAAATGGCGGCAGTTTTACCACTTAGCCGGCTACGGCCGAGGAATGCTTTTGTGTGCGATTGCCATCGGGTCCCAATTATGGTGTTTGTATTTCAAGCGAACCGGCACACAGCTGCACGGGAAACAGATTTCTCAGTTTGGCAGGGTAGCCCACTGTCCGGCGGATATGCAGTTAATAATCCGCGATTTCATGGAACATTCTCGGCAGCTTGGATGGCAGCCGTTTGCAGGTGAAAAGAGGGAAGACATCAGGGGCCGATACTCGCATCCCAACGTAGGGGAGAGGGAGGTGGCACGTGTGTTTGAGAAATCCTATCCCCTGGCGTGTTCTAAAGAGTGCCACTGTTTTCACCAATGCTGTGTGCGACACGAAGGTGGTTGTGCTATTGGTTACAATGATGTGAACTCGCATGTGTGATTAGCTGGTTCGCGAATCCTTTGTACAACTGAGGGCTTTAAAAGTCATGTTGGTTGTGTGGGAAAGAGCGGAGCTTCGGGCTAGGACTCGGACAGACGCCTCGGCGTTTGAATAAAACGTCACTTCGTCGGACAACGGCTCTTCCTTCGCGCTGCCACCATGCACTCGAATCATCGAGGGGCGCCGACTTCGGACCTTCAACACCTTCCCTCCTTGACTAGCATTGAAGCTACAAGAGGACAAGGGAAAGAAAATAACTTGACCAACGAAGATCGATTTTCCGTTCATTCAGGGCAGGGGACTTCGTATACGTTAAGACTGTCAGGCAAGAAAAGGTGTCATGGACAGAAGGGTGTGTGGTGCGGCCAGTTAGCCCTGTGACCTATCTTGTAAAAACGCGGAACACAGACCGGCACGTTCATGTTGACCATTTACTCTCGCGCAGTTTCCAGCATGCAGGATCGAACGTTGGTGCGGCGGCCCCGAGAAGACACGGGACCGAGGACGTTGTGCGTCATCGGCAGGCCCCAACCATGCTCCAGCAGGCGTATCATGAAGCGGACGCGGCAGCATCTCTCCCGGAGGATGCAATAACGCCGCACCCGCCATCACCAGATGGGCAGCAATTTCCACTGCCTGCTACCCACGATGATCATTCTCAGGCGCAAGCCGAAGCGCCTTCCGATCCTCTACCAGTGCTGCGCAGAAGTCAGCGCACCAGGAAACCACCAGACCGATATGGGTCTCACGATTTCCGCCACTGAAGATAGGTAATGTGGACGACGATCTTGGGGAGATGGAATGTGATGAAGTAACGTCAAGTGAATGCCGTGCCACTTCCTCATCACGTGCACTGATATCAGCAGCGCATAAGGAACCGCTGCCTATAAAAAGCGTGTCAAAATGAATAAACGCTGATTCCTTGTTCTGCACCGGACACTGTTGTTTTCTGGACTACGGCTTCTCGGTTGCCGCTCCGCTACTACAATAATCAAACCTAATAAAAGGTATAGATTAAAGGTAGTGCAAGCCTACGCTCCAACACCCAGTCACAATGATGAGGAAGTAGAACAGTTTTATAAAGATGTTCAGTTAGCGATGAGAAAAGCACAAGCACAGTATACTGTAGTAATGGGCAACTTCAATACAAAAGTGGCGAAAAAGCAGGCGGGTGAACAAGCAATTGGCAACTACATCGTCAATTCTAGGTATGCTAGAGTAGAGATGCTGTTAGAATTCGCTGAAAAGAATAAGCTTCGAATAATGAACTTTTTAATGGAGCGTAGAAACGGAAAATGGACCTGGAAAAGCCCTTTAGGTGAAAGAAGAAATGAAATTGACTTCATACTTTCTGCTGATAACAGCATAGTGCTGGATATAAAAGTGACAGCTACGGTAAAGTGCAGTGATCATAGGTTAGTGAGGGGCAGGATTCACCTCAAATTGAAGAGAGAAAGAGCTATATTGGTCAAGAAGAGACAGGTCAGCCTAGAGACAGTAAAGGCAAAAGCAGACAAATTCAGGCTAGTAGTTTCAAACAAATATGCAGCGTTAGAAGAAATGGGTGATAATGACAAAGAGCTATTGAATGAAACCATAACTAGGTTGGTTTCAGAGGCAAAATTGAAGTGACAGGCAAGGCAACCAGTAGGCAAGCTCTCCCAAGTAACAAAGCACCTAATAAAGAAACGACAAAAAAGGAAAGTGTCCAACTCAAGAGAGTGGATAGAATTCGCGAAACTGTCAAAACTGATCAACAAGGTGATAAAAAGATATATTCGAAACACTAAGGTGAGAAATACTGAAGAAGCCGTAAAAAATGATAGCAGCCTGAAATCGGTGAGATAGGAACTTGGCATAGGACAAACCAATATTTCTGCACTGAAACATAAGCACCGTAATATTGTCAGCAATCTCGAAGATATAGTAAAAGCACAGGAAGAATTCTATACTGACCTGAACACTATCCAGAGGATTCAACATGCCTCAATCAGTAACGGTAATGGACAGGATACAGGAACTCCTCCTATAACTAGCGATGAGGCCAGAAGGGCCTTGCAAGACATGAAACGAGGAATATCGGCACGAGAAGATAGAATACCAGTCGATTTAATCAAAGATGCAGGAGACATAATGCTTCAAAAAGTGGCTGCTCTTCATACGAAGTGTCCATTGACTGCAAGGGTCACAGGAAAGTGAAGGAATGCCAACATTATACTATTCCTAAAATGCAAAACGCTAAAGAATTGAAAAATTATTGGCCCATTAACTTACTCGTAGTATTGTACAAAATATTTACCAAAATAATCTCCAATATAATAGGGGCAACACTGGGCTTTAGGCAACCAAGGGAACAGGCTGCCTTCAGGAAGGGATACTCTACAATGGATCACATCCATGTAGAGTATGGTATAATCGAGAAATCCGCAGAGTACAATAAGCCTCTCCATTTGGCTTTCATAGATTATGCAAGGGCATTTGATTCAGTGAAGATACCAGCAGTCATATATGCACTACGTAATCAAGGAGTACAGAACGCCTACGTAAATGCCTTGGAAAATATCTACGGAGGTTCTACAGCTACGTTAATTCTACACAAGAAAAGCAAGAAGATACCTATAAGGAAAGGCGCCAGACTGGGAGGTAATCTCTCCAATGCTATGCGCTGCGTGCATAGAAGTATTATTTATTTATTTATTTGTTTATTTATTTATTGTAACTTCAAGGCCCGAAGGCGTTACATAAGAGAGTGGAACGAAATACAGAGCATGTGCAGTAACAGGGCATTTATTTCAAACTATTAAACTGGGAGGGCTTAGTAGTAAAGATCGACGGCGAATATCTCGGCAACCTTAGGTTTGCCGATGACATTGTTGTATTCAGCAACAATACAGACGAGTTACAACAAATGATTGAAGACCTTAACAGAGATAATGTAAGAGTGGGGTTGAGCATTATTATGCAGGAGACAAATATAATGATAAATAGCCAGGGGAAGGGAACTCAGGGTCCAGGATTCCCAGTCGGCCTCTAGAGTTTGCAAAGGAGTACGTTTACGTAGGTAAATTAAACACAGGGAACCCTCATCACGAGTATGCAATTCACAGACGAATAAAAATAGGCTAGGATCACATACAGCAGCCAGTGCCAGCTCCTGACTGGAAGCTCATTATCATTGCACAGTCAAGCATACCATTATCAAAATGCACAATCAATGCATTTTACCAGTGCTGGTATATGGGGCAGAGACCTGGAGAGTGCCAAAGAAGCTTGAGAACAAGTTAAGGACCGCGCAAAGAGCGATGGAACGAAGATTGCTAGGCATAATGTTAAGAGACAGAAAGAGAGCGGTTTGTATCAGAGAGAAAACTGGTACAGACGTATTGCTAACTGACATCAAGAGGAAAAAAATGAGCTGGGCAGGTGATGTAATGCGCCTGTATGATAACCGTTAGATCATTGGGGTTACACAATGGGCACCAGGAAAAGGAAAATGCAATCGAGGATGACATAATACTAGGTGGAGCGATGGATGGATGGATGAATAACTTTCTTGAGGTCCGTCGGTGCGCGCGATTAGTGCGCAATGGGCCGCGCCCAAATCGGGACAGACAGGACATGCCCCTCCACCGAGCCACGGGCCCGATGAACAGCTCAGAGCTTTCACTCAAGGTCCGAGCTGCGTAGAGCTCGGTCCCACTCTTCCTTGGTGGTCCTGACCCGCGGCGCCAGGGGGCAACCCCAGAGCATATGTGCAAGGCTAGCTGTATCATGACAGTAGTGACACGCATTGTGAGGGTGCGCGTCGGGAAAGATATTGTGGAGGAAGGCCGTGCATGGGTAGGTTCAAGTCTGAAGCCGCCTGTACGTGACTTCTTGTGCTTTATTTAGTGCTTTGTGTGATGGCGGAATGGATGTTTTGAATAACTTATAACGCTGGGTGAGATCGTTGTAAGTGACGAGGGGAACGCGCTCACTCTCCCAACCTGCCAAGAGGGAGTCTGGGCTAGCACAGTGAGTTAGGTCTCGTGCGGCCTCATGTGCCGTCTCGTTGAGGTTAAGGAGCGGCCCCTCCAATGGTCCCATGTGTGGCTGGAACCAATTGATGTAGTGTGGGGTGACGTGATAAGTAACAAGTATTCTGCCGACGGTCGGGCATATTATTCCTGTTCCGAAGGACAGAATTGCCCTCTTGGAGTCGCAGTATACCAAGCTTTTCTCGCCTTCTAGGAGTGCAAGGCTGATGGCCGCCATCTGGGCAACCTCAGGACTATCAGTGCGGACCGTGCACGCGTTGATGACTGTGCCTACTTTGCTGACCACCGCTGATACATAGGCGCATCTGCCAAGATATTTGACTGCGTCCGTAAAGCTGCATGCTTTCCCGGAGGCGGCTGCCTGTCGGAGGAGTGCTTTGGCTCGAGCAAGTCTTCTGTCGGCGTTGTGCTCTGGGTTCAAATTGCTGGGTAGAGGGGCTACCCTAATCTTTTTCCTCTGATCGGGTATTAGCCCGTGGCTGTTACACTCGATCTCCCAAGTGGAGATACCGATTTCTCATAGGATCCACCTGCCCGCAGGTGTGCCGGACAGCCTGGTTATCTGTGCCGTTCCTGTGCCTCCGCAATCTCGCATGCGTGTTGTACATGCCTAATGCGTGCAGTGCCTCATTGATCGAGTGCGTGGGTAGACCCATGGCTCTCTTGGTGACCTTACACAGGAACGTGTCAAGCTTGTCTCTCTCCACTTTGGACCAATTGTGCATGGCCACGATTTACACGAAGTGACTGATTGCGAAGGCCTATGCCAGCCTAAGCAGGTTGTCCTCCTTGTGCCCGTGATGCCGGTTGGCCACTCGGCTCAGTAGGCGTGTGGCGTTCTTGGCCTTCTTGGTGAGCTTAGCGACTGCGATGGTGTTCGAGCCGTTTGCCTCTATTGTCATGCCCAACATTTTGATGGGACCGACCACCGGAATGGTGTTGCCTTCAGCGGTGTACGAGCGGACGCATAGGTCAGCGCATGTGCCCCATCCCTTCGGTTTGGGACCTCGTCTCTGGTCTATATAGCTGCAGCTCAGACTTGTTCGGCGAGCACCGCAGGCCTGTTGGTTTGAGGTACTCCTGAGTGGTTCGGATCGCATTTTCTAAAGTGTGCTCGATTTGTCCTTCGCTCCCCTTTGTCACCCACATGGTCACGTCGTCTGCATAGATGGTATGTTGGAGGTTCTCGATTGGAGTCAGTTGCCTGGACGGTCCTATTATGGCAAGGTTGAAGAGGGTAGGGGATATCACTGAGCCCTGCGGGGTACCCCTGTCACCCAGTACTACTGGCTCCGACTATAGGACCCGACTCATAGTCAGGCCTGCCTTCCCCTCAGGAAGTCACGGATGTAGTCATGGAGACGTTGGCCAAGTCCGAGTACTGAGATTTGTTGTAGAATGGAGTGCCGTATGTTATTAAAGGCCTTTTCTAGGTCTACGCCTAGGATAGCCTTGACGTGCCCCACAACATCATTGGCATTCGTCAGGGGCTGGAGACGCAAGACGCTATGAAGCTGTTCAAAAGCCAGATATTCGACAACACAACAAGAGGCGTCTAGGTGGAGCGATGGAATTAGGAAAGCCGCGGGCGCTAGTTGGAATAGGTTGGCGCAGGACAGGGGTAATTGGAGATCTCAGGGAGAGTCCTTCGTTCTGCAGTGGACTTAAGACAGGCTGCTGCTGCTGCTGCTGCCGCCGCTGCTGCCGCTTAAAATTCTGCCTATCCTTCTATCATCACTGGTGCCTGCAATCAACCGCCTCACTTGGATGCGTCATTTGTCGAACATTTTCACGACGCCCTGCACCATGTAAAGCCGCCTTGTATTCACACAAGCGTTTGTGATGCGGAAATTTTAACTTCCTTTTAATTACCTGGTATAATCTATCGTCGACATTAAAACATAAGGTTGAAAGATATTGTATGTCTTTATTGTTCGGTGTCCATGCTGTACAATTAGCATTGCTTTCTGGCGAAAATGTCGTAAATGGTTATTGATGATTTACAGGATCATTTGCAGCTGATTTAATTGCTTTATCAATATGCTCGAAAAGCCATCGAGTGTACATGAACTTCAAGTAGCTTTCAGTTGTATATGTGAAGACGCAGTCAGTCGAGTAATATTGCACAATAATGTGCACTGTGCCTCCCCGGAAATTATAATTTTAGCTTACACAACCTTGCTAAGACCCATAATTGAGTACGCAAACATAGTATGGGATCCTTACACACAAAGTAGCTGTCTAAAACTAGAGAAGGTGCAGCACCTTACTTCTAGGCTTGTATTTATTTATTAGCACCATTTGCACTCTCCAACTAAATTATGTACACTTGCAGAGCTCCCACCTCTACAAAAACATACCCAGTGTGAAAGGCTCAAATTCCCGTTCGTAGTAATTCATATCGATATCAAAATATGATACAAGTACTTCCAAATCAAGACACAGGAAACATTACGGCACAGGCACAGTATGTATATACCTCCTTCCACATTGCACAATGACTGCTTCAGGTATAGCTTTTTTCCCAAGCCAATTCAGCAGCGGAACTCCTTGCCTGATTCAATTGCCCAAATTAAATCCGTTAATGCAATCTTGGAAGCAATACATTTCCTTATGTATCCTGATGCACCCTGATGTTCTGGGGTAATGTTGTGATATAAGTCAAAATGTGCTGTGTAATTATATTGTTAATGTGTTTCATATCAGCAGTGCTGCTTCATTTTGATTTTTTCTTCTTTTCAGTGCATTGCTCAAGTGCACTAATGCACTTCTCTGTTTATCTGTGTTAAATGCACTCCGGCATTAGCCCGCCATGGGTTGACACTATCAATAAATAGATAAATCAATTCGTATAAAACTTAAAGCCGGTCGGCTACATATCCTTTGCTTGTTTTGTTAATTACATTATCGAGTTAAAACAACTAGGTCAGCAAGTAAATGACTACGAAACGAAGGAACTGAAGACAATATAACAACGATATGCCGAGATACTACAGATCTCCTCTCTATTTCGTAATATGAATGCTGTACACCAAAATCGGCTTTAATATATTCGTTAAACAAAACCATTCATGCACACATGGCATAAGAAACAACTAGTATTAGCTGTGCGTATTGGTCGACGGCTTATGATTTGCCCCCGATTTCGGCAGTGGTGCTTGCGTTTTGTTATGAAGTATATCACTGCATTGCGGTCTGTAAATCACTTGTCCTCGGCTGTCTCGCTTCTTGAATTTTCGAACACAGTCCTTATGGGGCCCGAACGCAGCGAGTGAATCTATCACTCGGAGGTCGTAGCTGCGGAATGTACCTAGAAACAAGAATTATTAGGTCAAATTTATGCGTTTATAGAGATGTTCACGCATTGTGAAACGGGGAATATTTTGTTAATAATCCACTTGTACCTACGATATGCAAAATTCTAGTGAACCACCGTTTAGCACAAGTATACGTCCTCATTACCTACTGCTGTTACTGATGTCGTGTATTAGAAAAAAATGTTCTTTTGATAGGGAGGCCTGAAATATAGCGAGTGTTGGCTATAAGATGAAAGAATACTTTGCGAGTGCATATTGCGACACTTATGTTCCGTGTTTACCAACGAAAGAGAATTCCTGTGTAGATAATGGCTATGACTGCTCGTGAAAAATATTACTAAACGGAACACGAAACTACAGTTGTCTTGGACGCATACTTTCTTATATTACTGTTTACTCAATGATAGAATCTGGCGCATACTAATGGTGTTCTCTCTAAATAACTTCAACGTGACAGTTCAAAAGCACATATGAAAGAGCGGATTTTAAAAGAGAAGAATAGCTCAAGCTCAACATTAAAACTTACCACCAAACAATCGCGATACCATAATAACGGCGCAACTAGAATCAGAACTCATATAGAGAACCTCCTCGTGAAGGTCGTATGCTCCTCCTGAAATAGGATAGACGTAGATGTGAACTCAATTGGAAGCGACACATGCGGCTCGTTCTCTCGATATAACAGTCTGATTTCATTTAAAAGCAACATAAAGGAGGGATCGATGAGCGTTCTCATGTTTGTATGAACCTATGGCCAGTCTTTACAATGTTGTTGGGATATGAGTGACTCGTTCATTTTGCTCTTGCGCCCTATTGCTCCCTCAGCCCTTAGAATTCGTGGTTATTGATAAAATAATTTCCCATAACGTAAACACTTTTACATGATAGGCATTGTTCACTGCGTTCTTCTTATTAATAGTTTTTTTTATTTCCTTCTTACGAGCGCTTTTACTCTACACTCCAGCGTTTCCGTAGGTCGGACGCTGCCTATACAAATTGGCATATCTTTATTACAAACAATCTTGCGGCACTGCGATAAGCTTCAGTTAAAAAAAAAACGCTGGCAAAATGAAAACTGAATGCGGAAGAATTCACAGGGCACCATCTACTTCCCAATCTTTCTTTTCCCTTTTTTAGCAGACATTTGTGCAGCATTAATGATTATTATCGATAGAGCTCAAAGCGTGAATTGATCGTCGAAAAGCCTTACAAAGCCTTCACACACAGAATGGAATGCGCCTCTGCGCAATCCGGGGGCGAACGACGATTCAAGCTAAATAGTTCGTGACACTGCTTAGGATATCGAGATTACGCTGTCAGCAGGAAGTGTACGCTAACATTTTTTGCCGCATTTATGGGTTAAGGCTTGATATGGCCATTGACCTAGGATTTCAAGAGCACAAATTTATACATCTATCTCCTTAAACAACCTTGTACACCTCGCTCGTAAACCTGAGTTTGTTGCATACAAATAAAACGTTCAAAACCATCGTTCTATCCAAGCAGTTGAAAATATTATATGTATACCAAGCTTTACATCGAAAATACTAGTGCAGCTTTTATAAATACCTTGAGTGTGCACTAGCATGTACTTCTTTCGGCGCTGGTTGAATATTCCCTCCAGGTTGCCAGATGTTCTATAAAAAAGGCACACATGGCGGTGTGGTTTGTATGACAACACGTGGTTACAAACTTTCCGCTTTAACGAAGTACGTATAAACAGCGTTGTTGTGGTCATTTTTCAAGTTCCTGTATTTCGCACATGTTGGTTAGTCTATTTTTCCAAAAAGAA